>NC_141679.1:58368855-58968855 GCF_028749965.1 Puma concolor | reverse complement strand
TGGCTCCCAGTTAGCATGTGTGTGCAAAATGTCTGATTTTCAGGAATGGATTACTCAAAGTACAGATGCCTGTAATTTTATGTGGCAGGAAAACTAAATTTGAATTGTTTTAGAAATGCCTTCACTGAACTACAAATCAATACTCCTCTTGTATTAAGAATCAATATGATAATTGGTTGTATTAAGAGTTTCTGCATCTTCTGCTGAACAGCAATTACTCATTTATTCTCCGTAAGGTTCTACACCACTAACCCACAAGCCTTGCTGTGCATCAAACCCACCTGAGGAGCTTTTCTTTTCTTTTTTTTTTTCCCATCTGAGGAGCTTTTAAAAAAATATTGATGCACATGTCCCGTCCTAGACAAATTAAACAGAATCTCTAGAGGCCAGATAATTCTTAAGTGTACTCAAGTTTGAGAACCACTGCTCTAAACAACAAATTCCTCCAAGAGCTTAGGAACAGGAAAACATTGATACGACAACAAGATTTATGAAACCCACCAATTTCCTTTTTATTCTAGCTACCTGGAAGCTCAACCAAACTTAGTTATAGTTACTCTCTTGCCCCTAGTTCTTACTTCAGTTAACTCTCTCCATTATCCAGATGTCCAGATGTCACTTCTTTCGTGTATAATTCACTATACTAGGGTAATCCCAAATCTTCTGTGTCCTATCACCAGACCTTCCACACACTCTAACCAACCATTCTAACATACATGAACACACATGAACACACACACACACACACATGTGCGCACCAGGATTCAACCTACTCCAGGAAGCCACATCTGCTTTGACTTTAATCTTTTTTTTTTTTCCCCTCCAGAAGTTTTTGATTGCCTTAAACATGTTCTACAGTGGTTAAAACCTTGACTAATCCAATTTTCTATGAATCAGGGCTATCAAATATTAATATCAACCTGCTTTCTGTGGCTAAAAAAAAAATTTTTACTTTGGGAACAAAATATATGGCCTCATTTATGCCTGAGTTCATCAACCAGTTAAAATTTTTTGTGTTGTTCTTTTCATCAGCTCTGACAAAGTGATATGGAATTAGACACCCTGTGAACTGTTACTTTGCTCTAATGTGTGAGCTGCGCTTCACTAGAGGGAATAAAATAATCCACTGTCATTTCTGTTTTTATCATATTCATTTTTGGCAGAGAATTTATTCACTCTTCACTATATAGTTATTTATGTGCTACAATCTCACATTTTTGCATTCCCCAGAGAACGCACCATTAAAACTCTTAATGTGACACCTCATATTTTTAGTAGACTAGAAAATAGTTACAATTTTAATTTAAATTGAAATGACTATGTAATAGCTGGACAAATCAGTTTGAGATCCCCAGAGCTCTTAATTGTAATTCTCCATTGTTTTCTATGCATAAATTTCTTTTCCAAAGTACTCATTCTGAAATACTCACTCATTTTTTTCAGCTGTTCTATGCTCATTCCAAACTCACTTATTTAATAATTTTCTATGGTTAACAACTTCATGATTAAACTTTAATGTTAAATATAAATGGTTGAAATAATAAGCGTTTTAGAGTGTTTTATAAAGAAAGAGGACTGGGCATTTAAGGAATGATGGATTTAAGTATCAAGTATAAGAGGAGGGGAGAGATTCAGTCTGGCCAAGAACAAAACAGAGACATAGATTTTGATAGTTTAAATGTGTGTGTGTGTGTGTGTGTGTGTGTGTGTGTGTGTGTATTAGAAATACATGTGGTAGATACAAATGTCTAAGTCGGCTCCGAGCAATGGGCAGTGGAGCCTTAACATGATGGAACTCAGGGCTAGATGCAGCTATGAGAGTATCTAGTCTAACCTACTCATTTACAAATAAGGAACGCAAAGTTCAGAAAAGGAGATTTTTTTTTTTAAATCAAATTATATATTTACCAAGACCGGGCTAAGGGAAGAATTGGAGGTGAACTAAAAGAAGGGGGAATGACTTCACTGAAGGTGGGCAGACATCCTCTTTCCCAGAATCCCCACACCCACCAAAAAAGTGTCAGATTGAGCAGTAAATGATATGATAGCCTCCCATTACCCGCCTTACTGAGGATGTGTTTCACAGCATCTGATTCTCTGTTTAAAAACAAAAACAAAACACACCACCTGAGCTACTGTCAGATCAGATTTTATTTTAACCTGGTCTGGCAATGTTAAGAAAGTGAAAATGTCTCCAGCGGAAATGCAGTATAGCGCCTCCCAAATAAACCCTGACGGGCCTCCTCAGCTCCTCTGAACATTACTAGAAGCAAGAATATCTATTCTTCCCCTCCATGCCACATCCCCGAACCCTCAGGACACACACACACACACACACACACACACACACACACACACACACACACACACAGGGTCTAATGAAGGCAGACTGCTGAGCTGTCCCTCTACTCTCTACTTAATGAAGAAGATTTAAACCACCTAGAAAAGAACCTTAGATAGGTTCTGGCAGATCTGGAGTCCAACACTGACCCTGCCATTAATGGGCCATATGACTTTGGTCAAGTCCATTCACCACACTGTGCCTTAATTTCCTTATCTACAAAATGAGTAGATAGGCTTAACAGCTCACTCTTTCCAGAGCTAACAGTCTATGGCTTCTAATTCCATCCCTTACCCCCATCTTCATGTGCTTTACTTGACGTTTACTGAGCATCTTCTATAGGCCAGTTTCTCTGCCTGGCACTGGACTATCCAAGTGCATAAGACACTGTCCCCGTCATCTGGTGGACCCTGCCCGAGCCTACTGGAATGAGGCAAATGATATGGAACATGAGAATTGAGCAAGAGGAGGTTTCAGATAGCAAGAAATTTCTGGCCTGGGCATTTAAGCAGTCATGCTGTTGTCCAAAATGGGTAAAGTGACCTTATATCATTCAAACCATAACATTTCTGAAAGGAAAAGACAGATTATTAATAATTATGCTGGGACAACAGGCTTCAAGCGAGACTATTTCAGCAACCCGGGATGTATGGTCACCCTAAGGATGGGGACTACGGGAAAAAAGTCTGGGGGTATAATAAGTGTGGGTCTAGAAGTGTTGCCTTTTAAGTGCCTATGGAAGATTCAAATGGAGCTACGTGGTGAAGGTGGAGTAAGGAGGAGGATGGAGCTGAGAGGAGAGGGGTCTGGGCCAGAGATGCAGATTTGGGAGCCACCATGAGCCACAGAGAAATGAGAAATGTGAAGAGCAAGAAGAGAAGTGGGTCAAAGCCAGAAGCCTGGAATTAACATCTAAAGGGCAGACAGAGGGTGAGGCTGAAGAATGACTGGAAAAACAGAAGAGAATAAAATCAAAAGCAGAGAGAGTTCCAAATGGAGGAAATGGTCAACAGTGTCAGGGGCCGGGAACGGCCAACGCAGTCACTGAGCTCAGCAACAAGCATGACAATGGTACCCTCAGATGCTGTACCTCTGGGCAGTTCCCTCCACAGTGACACTCCAATATCCTCTTTATTATTTTTTTTAAGTTTATTTTTTTATTTTGAGGTGGGGGAGAGGCAGAGAGGGAAGGGGAATGCTGAGCAGGCTCCACGCTGTCAGTGCAGAGCCCGATGCAGGGCTTGAACTCACAAACAGACCACGACCTGAGCCAAAATCAAAAGTGGGATGCTTAACCAACTGAGCCACCCAGGTACCCCTCCACATCCTCTTTAGACAAAAGGATTTTTTTTTAATATTTGTTTTTGAGAGAGAGAGAGAAAAAGAGACAGAGACAGAGAGAGAGAGAGAGAGAGAGAGAGAGAGACAGAGAGCAAGCAGGACAAGGGCAGACACAGAATCTGAAGCAGACTCCAGGCTCTGAGCTGTCAGCACAGAGCCCAAAAAGGGGCTTGAACCCACAAACTGCAAGATCATGACCTGATCTGAAGTCGGACACTCAACCGACTGAGCCACCCAGGTGCCCCTAGACCAAAGGATTTCTCACCTTCCCTTTAAACCTAAACCCATCTGCATGGAGTCTATCTGTGGATCCGAGAAACAGAAATGATCTCTCACTCTCTCTCTATCCTTTTCCCCTACCCAGCATCCTTTCTGCCTCCAACATCAGCTATTTCTCCTCATTTTCATTCTCCTTCCCTCCTGCCTGCAGTCTTCATCTGCATAGGTCTTACCTGTCTAGCCTCCATCCAATCACTCTTGCAGCCAAATCCATGAACATGTCATCTGAACTTTTTGCCTCTACTTCTCAGCAATTCTCTTGTGTTCCAGAGGTCAAGCTTCTGTCCCAGCACACTCTTGAACCTACCCCTGGTTCCTGCTTGACAAATCCAAGGCCCCTTTCTCATTCCTCAGCCTTCTCGTCCTCTCAGAAGCCTCCAGGACTGCTGTCTATCTTTCCCTCAAAGGCCTCCTCTCTTAACTTTGATGATTTGTTGTTTCCTCTCCTGTGTCTCTTCAACTCCTTCCGCTCTTCTTCAGACATGTAGTTGGCAATGGCTGCAGTTTGTCCAGGGCTTAGATCTACTCATATAACCCTGGGGCCAGGGGAGATACTGGGCCATTGGAGAGGGCCATTTTCCCCTTCTTGAGCCCAGATCCCAGACTTGAACATTTTACCAAGAAACCCTGGGGCCCCCTCTCCACAATGTAGAAATTGGATCCTCAATTCTCATAGCAAGAACCTAACAGAATTATTGCCCCTCAGGGTTAGAAGGAACCTTGAGGGATTTATTTCAAACATCACCTACTCCTTATAACCCTCAACAGTCCCAGTTGGGAGGCTGCTGTTTGAGCACTCCAGGGATAAGGGACTGGCCACTTTCCGGGCAAGCATGTTTCCTTCTTAGACAACTAAGAAGAAATGCCTACCTCAAATCAAACCAAATCCAGCTTATTATACCCATACCTTTGGTCTTCTTTATACCCAATAGGTCCACCCAGAAAGTCCAAATGCGCTTCCACATATCTTCAGATTTTTGAAGATGCCTGTCACATCTGCTCCTTGGTCTTGTCTCCATAAAGTCTGGCTATCTCCATTCCTTCTGCCATTCCTCATATCACACACCTTCAAATCTCCTCATGACCCTGACTCACTTATCTGAGTGTAACCATTTCCAATAGTGAGGTGTGTGTGAGTGAGTGCGTGTGTGTGTGTGTGTGTGTGTGTGTGTGTGTGTGTGTGTAAGTGAACAAAGGGAATTTCTTCTGGTTTTCTCTTAAGTAGTTCATTTTTGCAAACATCAGGGAACAATTTCCGAGAGGCAGCATGACATATGATGACATAGGAACAAGGTTATCCAGAGCCCAGCACATCAGACAGTCTGGAAAACTCTTAAGTGAAGAATGCTTGTCTCCATGAAACCTTGATAATTTAAAAGGGACAATGACTATCTGAAGCAGTCAAGGTCTCCGTTAAATCCAGCAAAGCTAGGAGACTGAAAGGGGGGGCTTCTCATGCAAGGGGACCCTTTGGTCTTTAGCGACATCATTATCTGCGGGTTATTATCATTACTACAAATACTAATACACTTTTATTAAGCACTGGCAATGACCCAGGGCAAGCGAGTTTAAGTTCATATTATATCCATTTTCATTATCGAGAGAAAAGAGGAGAATGAACAAAGGACTATAATGTGAAATTCTAAAGTAGGAAAAATGAAAAAAGGTTAATTAAAAAAAAACCCACAGAGTAAAGAGAAAGGCTCCAACTGTTCGTGGTCAGGAGCAATGATGGATGGTGGATCTTGTCACCCTGGACTTGTCCCCTATGATTTCTTTCCATCTCTCTCTAAAAAAAAAGATCCTCCTCTCAGCTAAGGACATGGCAGGGACGGGGTAGGGTGGGGAGAAGGGCAGTAGGCTTTTATTTCAAGGGCCACTTTCAGCTCTGAAATTGTATAAATCAATGTTTCCTCCTTCTAATATCTAGCCCAAAACAATACAATTTAACATTAAAAATACATTAAAATATTAAAATAAAAATATTAAATCCTGAGAGATATACCCTTCTCCAAAGGCTTTTTTTTTTTTTTTTGCAGCTCTGACATTAAAATATCAAAGTGTATCACTCTCATTTCTGTGTACACCCTGACTACACGAGACTTCTGGATGATTTATGTCTTTTAGAACAAATGCAAGAAATTTCCCATCAACCACCAAACTTTGTGGTTTCCCTTGGAATTAAATCGTTCTGCTCTATAACTCTGTGCTAAGTAATTCTAAATATTTTTCCTATGCAAGTTATTTCTCTCCATCAAGTGAATGCCTGAGGCTTCTCAGCATGTATAAACCAGACTGGGAATTCAGAACACCAAACAGATCAGCAGAATAAACACCTAAATATAGAGGATGAGTGTCCTCTGGATAAGCCAGAGTGTCCTTTGTAAGGACTGTTGTATTTTTAGTATACACTTATGTCACATGGTGAGGTGTTTGTAGCTGCTCTGTTGGAGCTACTTATCGTAGCTGAAACTTTAAATCGTCACTCCTAATTACACATCAAACATCAATGTCATTTGTGTCACCAGCTAGGAGAGACTCTAAGAGGTTTGTATGTGTTTGCATGTGTGTATCATGTTTATAAAAACAAACCTAGAGATGGCTAGAAACCTACCTAAGGTCATAAGCAGAATCAGCTCTGAAGTCCATCTACCTGAGTTCCAGAATCTAGTGTTCTTCCTGCTAAAGCGCACAGTCTCACAGTGATACAAAACGCCAGAGCTGGTCTTAGAGAAGTCTTCAAAATGCTTAAAGTAGGAACAAGAGGTCATACTCTAGACCCTTCTCATATGCTATGAGAAACAAGTGGCTCTTGGGAAGTTGGCTTAGAGGATCCCGTGGAAAGGAGACGCCCAAACCGCATGTGAGAACTTCAATGCATCTTGGCGCTATCCAACAGGTTCCTCATGGACACCCTAAGCACCCTGATGGCAGTACAATACATGTATTCTTTCCCATGTCTCACCTAGCACCAACTGTGGAGTTCAATTTCAATAAATGTCAACTGAATAACTGAACTAAATGAAGTTAAAAGTGAGTCAAGAATGAATGCATATTCAACAAATGGCCTTGAGTCAACGGGCTAATCATTTGGAAGGCATTAAGATCAGTAGTGGAAGGACTGGGAATGGGCATGCATAACAGATTTATGTTTTAACAAGACCACTCCACATAGAGTGCAGTTAGGATGGTGTGAAACTCATCTTCTGGGCTTACTTTGGACAGATCCTGTATTATGAGTCAGTTTTTTTTCCCCTTTAACAGCTGAAAACCTAAAGCTTCCCGAAGCCAAGCAACTGCCCAAGTCTCTCTGCTCAGATGTAACAGAGCTTTCACAATAACTGTCATTTCAAAAATCTTACATTTTTAAAAATCTGCCAACAGCTCCAAGTTCTCTCCACTTACTGACACATTCCCATCAAGGTGAGTGTTGCTGTTATCAGCATTTCCTTACTTTCCAGCACTGTTTCAGACCCATCTTGCATATTTCCTGCCTCAGTCCTAGGGTCAGCCATTTCTCCAAGGAGTCCTAGTACCTTTTATTGGAGAATGGTATGAAAAACCAAGATCTGAGCAGTAGGTCTGCTTGTTGCTACCAGAGTGCCTTTCAGACCTTCTCAGCTAACAGAACAAAGAAACACTAAGTTGTAAATATATGCATATCTATAACTATTTCTATATGCAACCATCTGTATCTATATTAAGGTAAATGAGTTCTTTCTAATGTCTCCTTCCCTAATCCATCACCACATGGGCATCGATCATTCTAGCCCCCTTCCTTTGCTTATCTGTAAATTCCCACGCCAACAGTGAGAAATCTAGCTTCTACCATTTACCATCCATCTACTTCAATTCCAGTATACAAGTATCAGAACTGTTAACCTGTCTTCTCATGGGAAACCATTTTGTCATCAATGTTTATGTGTGACTCCTTTTGTCTTGATTCTTACACATTCTCCTCATTTCCAAAGTTACTCGGATCTGTACCTTTCCCCCCACCCCCTTCAGTGAGGTTATTTCATACATTTTTTAATAGTTTCTCTTGTCACAGTATACATTCCTTCCTGAGATAGCCCAACTTCTCAAATGATGTAATTCACATACAGTAATACTACAGACTGAATGTTTGTGTCTGCCCTCCATCCCCAATTCATATGTTGAAACTTGATCTCCAATGTGATGGTGTCCAGAGGTAGGGCTTTGGGAGGTGATTAGGTCATGAGGATGGAGCCGTTATGAATGGGATTCATGCCTTTACAAAAGAGACCCAGAGAGCTTCCTCATTTCTTCCACCATGTAGGGTCACAGGGAGAAGATAGCTGCCTGAACCAGGCAGCAGGCATCTGCCAGCACCTTGATCTTGGGGGATTTCTCAGCCTCCAGAACTGTGAAAAAATAAGTGCTGTTTAATGTTTATTTATTTTTGAGAGACAGAGAGAGACAGCATGAGCAGGGGAGGGGCAGAGAGAGAGGGAAACATAGACCATGAAGCAGGCTCCAGGCTCTGAGCTGTCAGCACAGAGCCCAATTTAGGGCTTGAACTCACGAGCCGTGAAATCATGACCTGAGCCAAAGTAGGACGCTTAACAGACTGAGCCACCCAGGAGCCCCTTAAATAAGTGCTGTTTAAGCCATCCAGTCTATGGTACTTTGCTATAGCAGCCTGAACAGATTCAGACAAACTAGAGTTTACTCTTTGTGCTATAAAGTTCGATAGGATTTCACAAATGTGTAATAGTACTTATCCACCATTACAGCATCATACAGAATAGTTTTACCACCCTAAAAATTCCCATGCTTCACTGATTCAATACTACTTCCCATCCCCTGGCAACCACTGATTTTTTTTTTTAATTTTTTTTTTCAACGTTTATTTTATTTTTGGGACAGAGAGAGACAGAGCATGAACGGGGGAGGGGCAGAGAGAGAGGGAGACACAGAATCGGAAACAGGCTCCAGGCTCTGAGCCAGCAGCCCAGAGCCTGACGCGGGGCTCGAACTCACGGACCGCGAGATCGTGACCTGGCTGAAGTCGGACGCTTAACCGACTGCGCCACCCAGGCGCCCCAACCACTGATTTTTTTTAATGTCTGTACAGTTTTACCCCTTCCAGAATGCCATATAATTATAATCGTACAATGGGTAGCCTCTTCAGATTGGCTTTTTTTCGCTTAGTAATATGCATTTAATATTCCTTCAGGTCCTTTTGTGGTTTGATACCTCATTTCTTTTTAGTGTTGAAAAATATTCAATTATATGGATGTACCAGAGTGTGTTTATCCACTCACATATTGAAGAATATTTTTGTGGCTTCCAATTTTTGACAATTATGAATAAACATTCACACACAAGTTTTTGTGGACCTAGGTTTTCAAATCCATTGGGCAAAGACCTAGGAGCACAATTACTGAATTACATAGTGAGGTTATGTTTAGCTTTATAAGACACTGTCAAACTGTCTTCCAAAGTGGATGTGTTATTTTGCACTCTAGCGGCAATGAATGAGAGTTCCTGTTGCCCCACATCCTTTGCGGCATTTGGTATTGCCCATTTCTTGGATTTTAGCCATTGTAATAGGTGTGTAGTGGCATCTTATTTTAACTTGAAATTCTCTAAAGACAAATGATGTTGAGCATCTTGTCATACATTTATTTGCCATCCATGTATCTACTTTGGTGAAGTATTGCTCAGATCTTTTGCCCATTTTTTGTGTTTTCGTACAGTTTTCAGATTCTTTTTTTTTTTAAGGTTTATTTATTTATTTTGAGAGGAGAGGCGTGTGGGAGGGGCACAGAGAGAGAGCCCTCTGCAAGGCTTGAACTCACAAACTGTGAGATCATGACCTGAGCTGAAACGAGAGTTGGACGCTTAACCGACTGAGCCACCCAGGCGTACAAGAATTCTTTTATATTTTGGATACAAGTCATTTATCAGATGTATTTAGCAAATATTTTCTCCCATTCTGTAGGTTCTGTTTTCATTTTTTTTTGATGGCGTCCTCTGAAGCACAAAAGTTTTTCATTTTGGTGAAGTCCAATGTATCTATTTTTCCACTTGTTGCTTCTGCTTTTCATATCTTATCTATATAACCATTGCCTAATCAAAGGTTTCTTTTACTCCCACATTTTTTTTCTAAGAATTTTTATCATTTTAGCCTTTACATTTAGGTTCTGATCCATTTTAAGTTAATTTTTTCAATATGGTGTGAGGGGTCCAACTTCATTTTTTGCATGTGGATATCCAATTACCGGAACACCATTTTTTTTTTTTTTTTTTAAGATTTTATTTTTAAGGAATCTCCACACCCACGAAGTCACAACCTTAAGTTCAAAAGTTGCATGTTCTACCAATTGAGCCAGCCAGGCGCCCCTGAACACCATTTGTTGAACACCATTTGTTCTTTTACCCCACGGAGTTGTCTTTGTCAAAAATCAGTTGACAATTGTGACGGGCAGAATGCCCCTGCACCATAGACATTGCATCCTAATTCCTGGGATCTAGGAATATGATGTTACATGTCAAAAGAGAATTAAGCTTGCAAACAGAGTTAAGGTTGCCAACAGCTAACCTTAAGACAGGGAAATACTCCTGCATTACATAAGTGGGCTTAATGTAATCATTACGGTCTTTAAAAGTGGAAGAGGGAGAGAAGAGTTCTGAGTCAGAGGGAAACGTGACTGTGGAGGGAGTGATGTGATGCAAAAAGGACCCAACTTGCCTTCATTTGAAGATGGAGGAAGACGGCCATGAACTGAGAAATGTGGGCAGCCTCCAGAAATTAGAAAATATAAGGAAATGGATCCTAACCCAGAACCTACAGAAAGGCTTTAAAATATATAATTCTACAGGTCCATATTACATAATAATCAAAAACAAGCTCTTTAAAAATGCACAAAATCACTGTGGAACCAAGAAGCTGAAAGTCTTTCAGTTCTTATTTCCTTAGTAGACTATATTCTTACTAATTACCTTCACCAAGAAAAATCACATAACACACTCAGCTGTAGTAAATTACACTGTAATAAGGTCTGAATTAGCCAAGTTTTCCTACATCTTAACAGGTATAAGATTGCTGCTATAGAAAGAAGCAATCTTTTGATAAGTATCATATATAATAATGCTTTCCTATATGATACAAGTTCAGGAGAGAGGTATTACATCTGTTTCTAGTATAGGAAAGAACATGGACTTTGGAGCCTGTCATGCCTGATTCAAATCGAATACACTTACAGGTTTTACGACCTTGAGAGAGTCATTACTTTGCCTGAGACTCAGCTTTCTCCTCTGTAAAAAGGGATACCACCAACCATGCAGTGCAGAGTTAGTGTAAAGACTAAATGAGTTCATATGTTTAGATTTAAAAACATTTATCTAAATCAAGGGTCAGCAAACTTTTTCTGTCAACACTTTATCATTGTAAATATTCTTTGCAGGACATACAGTCTGTCACATTTACTCAACTCTGCCACTGTAGCACAGAAACAGTCATAGATGAGTTTCAATAGAACTATCAAAAGAGGCTATAGAGGTGGCCCATAGGCCATAGTCTGCTAATGCCTGACATAAATCATCCAGTGCAGTGGCTGGCACATAGTGGGTGTTAAATACTAGGTACTATGATCATTACTCTCTTTTTCCCTATCACAGCCGACAAACACAATCCTTTATTGCTCATACGACTCATTCACCATTCTATCATTCCCAATTTGTAAAATATTCAATATTACCTAAACTGCTGCTGCCAAAGTTTCTCGGTCACTCTATTCCCAGTATGCAAACAAGTGATTCATTATCTTCCACACTGTCATCTGGATCACAGACAGAGGTTCAGATAGGAGGTTCAGGACTACTGGTTCAGTTCAATACTTAAATCCCTTTTATGACCTGTCCTATGAATGGCTGTCCAACATGTCTGAACACCCCCAATGACAGGGAAACCACCAAATTCCTAGCACCCTTTCTCTTGTCAGGTAGCTTGGACTTTTTCTGAAAGCCCTTTTATTGTAAGCTTAACTTCAATATGGTTCAACTTCATAAGTATATACTGAGTAAATGCTGAGACCACAAAGATGAATAAGATATAACCTCTACCTCCAACTTCTCACTGGACTTTGTCTGCCACTGTCACCCAAACAAGCCTCATGTTCTCCCTTCATGACAGACATTCAGGTGTTCGGAGGTTGGTGCCCTAAGTTGTTCCCCAAACTCCCAATTCCTTCAACCGTTCCTCAGAGGCTCCCTCCCCACTTCACACTGCCTTCCTCTGGACATAAAATGCACACACACCCTCCAAAGAAGTCCAGGTGTGGCTGGACAACAGAAAGTGAAGCCAACCTAAAACTATGCACATTTAGCTTAGCACCAACAATCTAAACGAACAAAGGCAGCCTCATTTCCTCAACTCACAACTATACTCCTTTAATTTTCCAAGTGGTTCTATAATATTTGAGCTAAGTGATAGATCTTAGATGATATGGCAAACATTAACATTTCTTTTCCTTAAAGAAAAGGAAGATTTAGGCTAAATAGCAGTCAGGGTATCTGTTTTTACTTGATCCAGTCTGATGGAGCCAATAACAGCATTTCTAGGCTGAATTAATACCAAAAAAAATTGTTTTTAATTTTAATTTTTAAAGTAAATATACTAAAAAAACTCCAATGTAAGGATTGCAATTGTAAGATAGATGTTTACAAAGGAAAAAAGGATAGAAAATAGTATCACGCTTATAGTAAGGCTAAGCAGTGTTTTATAAATATATTTATGTGTAATGCATCCCAAAGTAAAACAGACTTCTTACTGTGGTTCATGGCGAAAAGTTTTTGAAAAACACTGTTCCAGACCATGCCATCTGCCATTGGGATAGAAGAGTGATTCTTCTCTTACGTTTTATAAAAATAAAAATAGATGGACTTTAGAAAATTTTAAACTTTTGTTTTTCAAAAGATACCATCAAGAAAGTAAAAAAACTACCTACAAGAATGAGAGAAAAAATTTGCAAATCATATATTTGATAAGGGACTTATAGCTGGAGCTATAGACTTCTTGCAACTCAATAATAAAAAGATAAACAACCCAATTAAAAATGGCCAAAGGATCTGAATAGATATTTCTCCAAAAAGATGTACGACCAATAAGCACATGAAAAGATGCTCAACATCATTAGTCACTAGGGAAAAGCAAATCAAAACCATAATGAGATACCACTTCACAGAGCTAAAATAAAATGGGCAGACAATAACAAATGTTATAGAGAACGGAGAAAAATTAGAACCCTCATAGATCACTGGTGGGATCATAAAATGGTAAGCAGTTCGTCCGTTCCTCAAAATGTTAAATGACTCAGCAATTCCACTCCTAGGTATACATACACACAAGAGAACTGGAAACATATGACCACACAAAAATCTGTACACAAATGTTCACAGCAACATTATTCACAATAGCCAAGAAGTATAAACAAACCAAATGTCTACCAATTGATAAATGGATAAACAAAACGTGATATATCCATACAATGGGATATTAAGCTGTAAAATGGAATGAAGTAGTGACACATGATAGAAAATAATGAATCTTGAAAAAGAAGCCAGACGCAACAGGCACATATTGTATGAGTCCATTCATATGAAATGTCCAGAATACTCAAATCCAGAGACAGAAAGTAGATTAGTGGGTGCCAGGAGCTGTAAGGTGGGGGAACTGGGAGTGACCACTACTGGATACAGGGTTTCTCTTTGACATGATGAAAATGTTCTAAAATTAGATTATGGGGATAGCTGCACAAATGTGATTATAATTAAACCCACTGAATTGTACACTTTAAAGAGGTGAATATTACAATATGTGAATTATATTTCAATAGAGCTATTATAAAAAATGTAAAACCCCTGAACGGCTTCCCTTTGCCAAAACAGTTTATTGGAGCACTGAGGTTCCTTCAAATTCTTTTGTCACTTACTTCCAACTCAATGTTTAACCCTCGTCTCCTACTATTTCCCCCTTGCACCACCTTCTGCCTCCGCCCTCAACACAGCATGACCATTTTAGATTTCCATGCCTTTGCACATACACTTCTTGTTGTCAAGAATGTCATATTCCCTCTTCTCTTTCTGATGAACGTCTATATATCCTTCAAGACAAATACTGTTTCCTCCAAAAAATCACACACAGTCCTCCAGACAAAGTTGGTCATCCCCTCTATGCTATAAATACTAGTTTAAGCATCTCCCCTTAATAGATTCTGAACTCCTTGAGTTTACTAGACAGTATTATCTTCAGCCCCAGGACCTAAACCATTTAGTAAATGTTTACTGAATAAATGAGTGACAGAATACTCCCTCACTACTGACTAGAAGTAGTCAGCTATTTTTTCTCCAACTAGTTTAATTGGTAAAATCCATACAAATACAACTTGAGTGCTAGCCTTTAGAGACCAATAAAATGAAATAAAAATACAAATTTGGGGCCAACATTGAGACTTAAGGAAAATTACCATAAAGTAACATTTCATGGGGGCTCATAGTTCAGATACTTATCATTGTTGACCGAACACACTTACTGAAGTCAATACTCTTTTATTCAACATATTAAATGTGTTGTTTAACTCTGGTAACCACAGCTGTGACTTAGTTAACGATCTCAATAAATCCTACTTAAATCAGAGACAGGAAAAAATTATGCAAATGAATTCTTATCTGTTTTTTTCTGCCCAAGGCATATTTGATAACAGATAAAACATCTCCAAATAGTCTCTACTTAATTGTCAGGAAGCCATTTGAGGTTTTATTTGTATCAAAACCAAATACAAAGAAAAGGAGAAGCCTGCCATATTCACAAATGATTTTATTCAGAAAGAAATTACACATTAAAAGGAGACATAGTTGAGAGCTTATTTTCACATATGGAAGTGAATCTAGGAAAGTCAACAGTTATTAATATACAAAACCACATGATTAAAAAAGACAGTAATAGATAATGACAGATGGGCTTGCCTTAGACTCATCTGCAAAATATCTTTTGTTTAAAAACAAAAAGATATTTGTCTTTAAGACAGCTCTTTAGAAACAAGTCTAGAGTTCCAATGGACTTTAAAAATCAAACCAATCATACCATTCTCCACACAGGCGGTATCACACCCATATTCATCCAGCAGGGGTAAACCAGCCAACAATTATACCTTGCAGCTAGACAGGATGTCTTCCACTAATCTCTTGTAAACCCAGGCATCACCCTTAAGCCTCTGCCTCTTGATACCCACCACATCGGGTTTCTGAAGCTGGCACACTTCTAGTTCAAACTGCATTGTCACTTTACCAAAGTCTGACTGTGTTTGACACTTCAGTGTATACCTATGAAAACAAGATAAGAAGCCAGTTAGTAGCAGAACCATGAATATTCTGTATAAGAAATCTCTAAGCCCATAGGAGGCCAGTGGAGAAAACGAACCATTATTTCATTAAGCAATATCTTACTGCTTACAGTTTCCAAATGACTTAGCTATACCTTAATCATGGAGCATGACTAGTGTTTTTGCAAAAGCTGAACTAAGATCTTAAGAAAGAATAAAGATGAAAGGCTTTACCAGAACTTTCTCTTGTCCAAAGAAAAGCCTTCCTTTCATAGCTACCAATGCCATTTATGCTCAAGAAATCTTCTGGTCTTCCTTATGCAACTCTTTCAACAGTGTAATCCATGAACAGTAGGCCATTTCCACAATGTTCACAACAAAGGAAAGCACAGGGAAGATTAAGAATATTTTTTTGTGTGCACATCATCAGAAAATTCTTTCATATAAATAAAGTTGAAGCCACCAACTGTCAGAAGGGTGTGTGTTTCTGAGGTTTTCTAATAGTAATAAGAGGTTATGATCATTACACTTTATGGCAGAGTTATAACAGAAAGCCCATGGAGATGGTCCATTTCCATGGTTGAAACACATGGGGTGTGTGTGTGTGTGTGTGTGTGTAGAAATAAAATTAGAACTGCCATATAACAATTCTGAAAATGGAAAAGCCCAGGCCAAATGAAGCCTTAAAGACATCTTAAGACTTAAGAATCAGGTATGTTCTTGCAAAGTTACATAAATTGAATTCATGTAAATCAACTTTTTAATTAGTTTGCAAAATATTTTCATTTTATTTGTCTTACTAAATAATAGACAACAGGATCAATTTTAAATATCAGTTCCCTAAATATGTGGGGCACGTGATTAGGTACTGTTCCACAGAAGCGTGGAGAAATTACTTGTATCTGTTATGTATTTGAGGTTTTACAAAATATCATTCTTTCTCTTACTTAGTTATGTGTTTGGGGTCTTCATCTCTTAAAAATGAGCAGTCATCATCAGACATGCCAAAAGAAGTATTCTGTAGTTAAGGTTCCTGACGGGAAGATGAAGCATAGGGCAATTCAGTCATATGGAGAGAAAAGCCAATCCTTCATGAATGAAAAAAGATAATAATAGAATATACCTGAGATTAGTAACATCACATCCCTGAAAAACTTAGCTTTTGATGTTCTTCTTTGTCACAAAGAAGTTAAAAACAAACAGAAGAGATAAAAAGGGAAAAAAAGGGATCAAGGCAGACACTTTGCCGTTGATGAGTAAGTTAGATGGATAAATTATTGGTTAACAGCTAGTTGGCGATCTGATAGAAAGATCACATGCTGAAGGAATTATTGAAGGCTTTCTAACATAGATTTGGCTAGAGGTTCTGGAACCACCGCTGAACTGCAAGCGTGAAGAACGGGTCAGAGTGAGT
Organism: Puma concolor; assembly: GCF_028749965.1. NCBI lineage: Eukaryota > Metazoa > Chordata > Mammalia > Carnivora > Felidae > Puma > Puma concolor. The sequence goes on along the minus strand of NC_141679.1, from coordinate 58,952,132 downwards.
TATATGTGTTCTGATGATGCCTAAAGAAGAAAGCCAGGGTCCAGGTAAGGAATGCTTACCAACATGTACAGATAATGAAAAGTAAAATTACTTTTGCAAAAGATTGTTTCTTAAAATCTTCCTCTAAATTGAACATCTAGTTAAATGTTTTTTATTGAACATTGAAATCTAGTTAAATGTTTTTTATATCAATTAGTGGCTCTTTTTATCTGCCTCAATAATGAAATTTGAAAGACATAACTGGAAATACTTAGAAATATGAACATCTTAGGTAACGAGAAGAGGTCTGGCCATTCAGACCATGAGATCACAGCCACGGAGGCTTTGCCGGCAGCTCACTGAACGGTGGGAAAGAGTTAAGGTGAAATAATTTCCTAAAATGGTGAAAACCCAGTCCTGTCCAACAGCAAGTCATAAACAAAAGGATTCTATAAACCCCTGATTGGTCTGAGGTGTCTCGACTGGAAAAAAAACTGGAAGGAGTTCAGATTTTTCCTATTTTGAAAAGTCTAATTTTGAAAGTGGTGACAATATGGCACTAGCTCATACAAAACCAAAGAAGCTAAATTATGAACAATGACACTGCCATAAAAGCTTTTTTGATGAAAATGAGGTGGGAAAAAAATTTTTTTAAAAAGAGAAGAATCAATACATGTCTTCTCAAAGCTCAAAAGATATCAAGTAATAAATGCAACAGCCTCTAAGTGTGCTTCTTACCCCTTTTGTACAAAGTCAACATGCTTCTTTGGAAGAACAGACATTATTTCATTCAAGAGTTGATCTGGATTCACTAGTTTGGTTGTAGTCACATTATAGTGAAGCTTAAAAAAGAAAAAGAAGAGGTATGAAGTAAATCTTTACATCAACACAAACACCTTCCTACCTAACTCAGAGATCCCAAAATCATTATAGCACCAGTTCAAATGGAAGCATTTCCAGAAAAATACTGAATTTACAACCAGTTCTTGGTAAGCTGGAATAAGATGGCACTGGAAAGCTTGGAGAAATTAACTTTCACTAGTAAGTACATCCATATCATCCTTTTTAACTTTTCATCCTCTTCTCCTACCAATCTTTTTAATGAAATAAATATTAATTAACATCTATCTGTTTGAGCTTTACTTGTTCCTCCCTTCTTGTGCTATGCCAGAAACATTAATTGTCCTAAGATGTAAACTGTGAGAGATGAAACAAATGGCCCAGGAAATGTGGTTTGAATATATACCTGACCCTTGAAAAACGCAAGGGCTAGGAGTACTGACTCTTCATGCAGTTAAAAATCCACAAATAACTTTTGACTCCCACAAAACTTAATAGCCTGTTGACTGAAAGCCTTACAGATATCATAACAATCAGTTAACACATATTCTGTATGTTATGTGTATTATATTCTAAGTTCGTACAATTTAATAAGCTAGAGAAAAGAAAATGTTAAGAAAATAAAAAGGGAAGGGGGAGGCTGGGTGGCTAGGTCGGTTATGCGTCCGACTTTAGCTCAGGTTCTGATCTCGTGGTTCGTGAGCTCAAGCCCCGTATCGGGCTCTGTGCTGACAGCTCAGAGCCTGGAGCCTGCTTCAGATTCTGTGTCTCCTTCTCTCTCTGCCCCTCCCCCACTCATGCTCTATTTCTCTCTCAAAATAAATAAAGGTTAAAAAAAATTTTTTTAGGGGTGCCTGGGTGGCTCAGTCGGTTAAGTGTCCGACTTCAGCTCAGGTCATGATCTCACAGTCTGTGAGTTCGAGCCCCGCGTTGGGCTCTGTGCTGACAGCTCAGAGCCTGGAGCCTGCTTCGGATTCTGTGTCTCCCTCTCTCTTTGCCCCTTCCCCGCTCATGCTTTGTCTCTCTCTGTCTCAAAGATAAATAAAAACATTAAAAAAAAAATTTTTTTTAATTTTTTTTTAAAAAGGGAAGGGAACATATATTTACAGTACTGTACCATATTTATCAATACTGTAAGTTTACACTGTTTACAAGATGAATCCTCTATCTTCTATTAGTACCTACAAAAATACTGTCTTATATGATACAAAACATGACAGATGTTACATGTATTACTCACACTAGATATCAAAAATGAAAAGATAATATGCAAAAGAAATTCATATTTATTTACAGGTATATTTATTTATTTACTCATGCATTGATAACGAAAAACCAGCAATATGACTGCTTCATGGTAGCCTGGTGTAATCAATATGATTGCTTCACAGTAGCTTAGCCTACACACTAATGAATAAATGGTTATAAAATTTTATGGGATACAGTAATACAGTCACATTCATAATACAGTATTAGAAACACTGTTATATATATTTTTAAAAACACCTACTGGTGATGATAGGCTGATAAGCAGTTTCTCCAAAGACAAGAGAAGCATACTGTACAGTAATGTTATTCTTTGAAAACAAAGTCATGAAACAGTAAGAAAACTAACACATTATTAATTTTATATTAAATACCACTCACCTTGTGTCTAAGTAAAGATAGGCTATCCACTTCCATATGAGTCTTGCACACAAGGTTCTACATGAGGAACACTTAGGTAATGATGATGATGGCACAAAAACGTCTCCTGTGGCTCTTGTCATACAGTTACTACACGTTCACATGACACTCACACACATACACCACAGGTAAGTTTATTAAGTGTATGCCATGGTGATTATTTACTGCTCATCAGGTAGAAGTGGATCATCATAAAGTCCTTCATCCTCCTCTTTTTCATGTTGAGTCGGCTGAGGAGGAGAGGTTGTTCTTGCTGTCTCAGGGTGGAAGAGGTAGAAGGGGATGAGAAGGGGCAGGCACACTTGGTGGAACTTCCTGGAAATAGGTCGCAATTTGTCTGACTTCATGCTTTTTCATTTTTCTAAAAAATGTTTCTGTCCAGTACCAATCCTCCTCCTATCATTTGCTTCAGTTTCAGTGCCCATATCATAAAAGGCTCCATGTCATAAAAGAAGTAAAAAGTAGTCCTGAATTATCAAAACCCTTTTGCCAGTTTGTCTAATGTCAATTTGGTTTCTAGCACTGCTTCTTCTACATGTTCTTCCTCATCATGTCACTGGTTCAGATCACTTATCTCCATCAACTTATCTTCTGTTAATTCTTCTGGCATGGTGTCTATCAGCTCTTGACTTTCTCCCCATATCTTGAAGCCCCATAAACACCCTTTTTTGCCATATCCACAAACTCTTTCATAATTTCTCTGTTTGGCTCTGCCGTAAACCCTGTGAAGTTATGCACAACATGTGGACAGTTTTCTCCAGCAGAAATTTGTTTTAGGCTTAGGCTTTCATGATTTTTCTGTTACAACAATGGGATCTTCAATGATGTAATCCTTCTAGACCTTCATGACATTCTCTTCCATAATGCTGACAACCCTTTCCATAGTACTGTGTGTAATGAGCCTTAAAGGTCCTTATGACCCCCTCTTCTAGGGGATGAATTAGAGATGCCATGTCTGGGGACAAGCACACCACTTCGACACCTTCAGTGTTGATCTCATAGGATTCTGGGTGGTCAGTGGCATTGTCCAATATCAAAAGAATTTTTTTTGTTGTTGTTTTTTTGGTTTTTTGAGGGTTTTTTTTGTTTTTTTTTTATATGAAATTTATTGTCAAATTGGTTTCCATACAACACCCAGTGCTCATCCCAAAAGGTGCCCTTTTCAATACCATCACTCACCCTCCCCTCCCTCCCACCCGCCATCAACCCTCAGTTTGTTCAAAAGAACTTTAAAAGGCAGTCCTTGGGGCACCTAGGTGATTCGGTCGGTTAAGCATCTGATTCGGATTCTTGATTTTGGCTCAGGTCATCATCTCACGGTGGTGAGATGGAGCCTCACGTTCAGCTCTGCACTGAGCATGGAGCCTACCTAAGATCGATCCTTCCTTCCTCCCTCTCTCCCTCTCTCTCTCTCCTTCTGCCCCTCTCCCCTGCCCTCTCTCTAAAAATAAATAAAATGAAATAAAAAAATTAAGGCAGTCCCTTACTGGCAAGGTACTTTTTGACTTCATTGATGAAATCTATCCAGAAAGAGAATTCTCATTGTCTATACCTTCTTGTACAACCAAAAGACTGGCAGTTGATGGTCATATTTTCCCTTCAAGACTCAGGGGTTAGCAGCTTTATAAGACAAGGGCAGTGCTGATCATAAACCCAACTGCATTTGCATAGAATAGTAGAGCTAGCCTATCCCTTCCTGCCTTAAAGGCTAGTGCTTCTTTTTCTTCCTTACTAGTCAATGTCTTTTGTGGCATTTTTTTTTTTTTCCGGAATAGGGTAATTTTGTCTGCTGTTCAGGAAGATATTCTTTTTCCTCAATGATTTTCTTAATGGCATCTGGGAACCAGTATCTACTGCCTCTTGGTCAGCAGAAGTTGATTCTCTTGTTATCTTAACTTTTTTTTTTTTTTAATGTTTATCTTTATTTTTGAGACAGAGAGAGACAGAGCATGAGCTGGGGAGAGGCAGACAGAGAGGGAGACACAGAATCCGAAGCAGGCTCCAGGCTCTGAGCTGTCAGCACAGAGCCCAATGCGGGGCTCGAACTAGTCAATTGCGAGATCATGACCCAAGCCGACACTCAACCGACTGAGCCAGCCAGGCGCCCCTTATCTTAACATTTTTAAACCAAATCTCTTTCTAAAATCATCAAACCATGCTTTGCTGGCATTAAATTCTCCAGCTTTAGATACCTCACCTTCTTTTTGCTTTAAGTAGTCATAACATGACTTCATCTTTTCTCAAATCATATAAAGCTTATAGGTATGCCCTTCTTACAGCAATCCTACACCCACGTTAAAGCTGCATTTTCAATACGAGATTAAAAAAAAGTATTTCGCAAAAAATGCAAGGTTTTTGTGCCTGTTGGCATAGTTGCCACAATGGCTTCATGAGTTTCCCTTTTCTTTTTTTTAAACAATGGTCCTTACACTGGATTCATTTATCTGGAAATGGTGGGCAACCGCAGCCACAGACATCAATCTATGGTACATATCAAGCAATTCAACTTTTTCTTGTAAAGTCATGACTTCTCTCTGCTTCTCGGGAGCACATCCAGCATCACTACTGGCACTTCATACAGGTCCCCTGGTGTTACTCAAGGTGTATGGCATTGAGCTACACGTGATTTATACGTTTTAAACGTATTTAAAAGTGAAAGATATGCAAGAACCACAAAAGATCATTTTTGACTGTGATATGCAATTCACTGAAGGGACCAATTGCTCACGTGGAGACGATTAGCATCACACAGCGTTTTTAAGCAGATACTCATAACACAAGCTCACCGCAAGAGCAACAGAAGAATAGCTACGAAATTATTACAGTAGTAAAGCATGTATTACAGTTGATTTTATGCAGTTATGATTTAATACTGCATCTTTAAGTTTGTTTACATTTCTCTCAACTGTGAATGGCACCATGTACAGTATGTGTTTGTGTGCATAAGTTTTGATAAATTTTAACTTTTTATATCTGTTTATATCTTATGGTAGGGTAAATGATCAAATAGACTAATATCTACATATCTTTTTCTTAATTTTTTTGATATTTCTAGGCCACGCCGTTTTTGAGTTTTTCCAAATTGTTGCAAGTCCCCCCCAAATTTTCCCAATATACCTGTTTAAAACAATATACATGTAAGTGACTCATGCAGTTCAAACCCATGTCATTCAAGGATTAACTGTATTTTTATTTAGTATTTATATATTTGTTCCAATCTGATTTAGAAAAACATAATCAGCAAAAACTAGTAACATATAGTTTCTTTAAAAGTAAACTTAAGATCAGACACCTGGGTAGCTCAGTCAGTTAAGAGTCTGACTTCAGTTCAGGTCATGATCTCACAGTTCATGGGTTCAAGCCCGACATCAGGCTCTGTGCTGACAGCTCGGAGCCTGGAGCTTATTTCTGATTGTGTGTCTCCTTCTCTATCTGCCACTCCCCTACTCGCACTGTCTCACTGTCTCTCTCTCTCTCTCTCTCAATCTCTCTCTCTCAAAAATAAATGTAAAAAAAAATTAAAATTTTGAGTCCAACTTCAGCTCAGGTCATGGTCTAACAGTTCATGAGTTTGAGCCACACATTGGGCTCTCTGCTGTCAGTACACAGCCCACTTCAGGTCCTCTGTTCACCTCTCTTTCTGCCCCTCTGTTTGCACTCACTCGTTCACTCTCAAAATAAATAAATAAACTTTTAAATAAATAGACTTAAGATTTTAAAAAGCTAGTCCTCCTGATTGTGTTGACAGTTTCACAGGTGTCTATATAATGCCAAAGTACATTAATCACACCTTTTTAAGAGGTACAGGTCATTTATTTAGGTCAATTATACCTCTATAAATCTTTTTTTTTTTTTTTTTTAAGAGTCAGTATAAAGAAAATACCAGATAAATAGCAGTGCAGATGATATGCCCATCTGCAGGTGAGTGTTCAATGACCAGAGTTCAGGGACCCAGCTTCAAGTTATAAAAGGAACAAGTGGCACAGCTATGACAAGGACCCTCTCTGTCTGCTGGGTCCCCATCCAGGGCTGTTTCACCAAACTAAATTGGCTTTGTCAAGATAATAAACATAACACTTTCAAATACAATTTAAGTGATTCCTTGTGTAAAATAAAGAATTGATCTGGGGCGCCTGGGTGCCATCCAACTCTTGATTTCGGCTCAGGTGATGATCTCATGGTTTGTGAGATCGAGCCCCATGTCAGACTCTGCACTGTCAGCATGGAGCCTGCTTGGGATTCTCTCTCTCCCTCTGTCTCTGCCCCTCCCATTTGTGCACATGCTCACTCTCTCTCTCTCTCTCTCTCTCTCTCTCTCAAAATAAATAAATAAACATTTAAAAAAATTAATCCTAATTTATCTGTTCAAATTTCAGATTTTTTCAACAATCTGTAAAAAAGCCTACAAGAGGCTTAACTATACATGATCTTCATCTTAACAAACTAAGGTGTTCTTTGTACCATCCTTCTAACTTTTCTAAGTTTATAATTTTTTAATGTGAGAAATAGGTAGAAGGGTGCCTGGGTGGCTCAGTCGGGTTAAGAGTCTGACTTTGCCTCAGGTCATGATCTCGCGGTTTGTGGGTTTGAGCCCCGTGTCAGGCTCTGTGCTGACAGCTCAGAGCCTGCTTCAGATTCTGTGTTTCCCTCTCTCTCTCTCTGCTCCTCTCCCACTTGTGCCTCTCTTTCTCTCTCTCAAAAATGAATAAACATTAAAAAATAAAAAGAAGTAGGTAGAAAAAATGAAACAAATTTCCTAAAGCGAGGCCTGCAGTTCTGCAAAAACTTAAACCATTTAAAAGGGTTACAGATCCAAAGTTAGATCAAGTTTCTGATGTTAGATGTGTGTTAATGAGGACTATGGTTCTGCTACATTGGGGTTAAAAATGCTCAACATGGATGATAATTTCACTCAACACTGGAACACCTTTGGTATGCCTGGGTGGCTCAGTCAGTTGAGCATCTGACTCTTAATTTAGGTTCAAGCATGATCCCAGGGTTGTGGGATAGAGCCCCATATCAGACTCTCTCTGCCCTATTTCCCCACTTGTGCATATGCTCTCTCTCTGAAAAGTACAGCATAAGGAATACAGTCAAAAACATTTTAATAACATAGTATGGTGCCAGATGATAACCACACTCATCATGGTGAGCACTGCATAACGTACACAATCATGAAGTCACTATGTTGTACACATGAAACTAATGTAACATGGTATGTCAACTATACTTCAGTAATAAAAATTTTAAAAAAAACTGGAATACCTTATATAATAGAGCATTTCACGTATATTTCACAGAGGCAGCTTTGTTTATGCATCCCGGCTCTATGAAGGTGCTGGGGTAGAAATTATCTCCAGTTTTTACAAATAAGGAAATTGAGGCAGGCAGGGATAAAACGACTTATCCAAGCTACAAAGTACGAAGCTGAAGCTAGAACTCAGGTCTTCTCATTCCCAATCTGTGTTTTTTCTCCTACATCCGGGAAGTAGTGGAGAATCCCTAGAAAATCAACTAACATCTTAGCAGTTCCTACTGGAAAATGCATTCAGGGGCCAACCAATTTACACAGGTGAACATTTTTAGGGTATTATCCACTAGTATTTGACAACTGCTTAGCTTCTCAATAATGTATATGATTGGACATGTTTCCTTAATTTTCTTTATCTAATGTTTTTCAGGAAAATGGCACTATGGTTCTCTTAATTTTTTTTTTTAACGTTTATTCATGTTTGAGAAAGAGACAGAGCGCAAGCAGGGGAGGGGCAGAGAGAGAGGGAGACATGGAATCTGAAGCAGGCTCCAAGCTCTGAGCTGTCAGCACAGAGCCCAATGTGGGGCTCGAACCCATGAACCATGAGATTATGACCTGAGCTGAAGTCGGACACTTAACCAACCGAGGCACCCTGGCGCCCCAGCACTATGGTGTTCTTGATCCCAATGTCAGTGTTTGAAATATTTCATAACTGTCTCCATCTACAGAAATCTTAGAACAAAAGAACAAAATATACCTAATAAACAGCCATATGCAAAACTTTTCAGTACATTATACAAATTCAACAGGCAACAGATATTAATGGATAAGTCCTATCTTCTTCCACTTTAAAACAGGACATATCTGAATATTCTCCCCAGAAGCACACTTCTATCCAACAGCTCATCATTTTCCTTCCCCAAACAGGCCCAGATTTGTCCCAAATGAGAGTCTCAGTGCAAAACCTGAAAAGACCCAGTCCCCAAATCACAGAGAACACTACCATCTCCTCTTCCCTCCTCTTAGAACATGTTTTTATTACAGCACAGAGTAATATCCCTGCCTGTCTTCACTGCCACTCTATGAGATCCTCAATGACATGGGCTATGTCATTTCCAAGTGGAGTCTTATTTATACCTTTACCTCTTACTTCCCCCAAACAAAAATGTCATTCATTAGATGTTTGAAGGAATGCTCAGAGAGAATCCAAGAGAGTAAGAAGTATTTTATATCTACTCATCACTTCTTTTTCCTTTCCTTTCCCCATTGAACATATTGCCCATACCACTGACACATTAAGCCTTTTGAAAGCATGACAGGACTATCAAAGTTCCAAACCTCTTAGGCCTGTGAGGACCTCTCAGCCTACCTTCCCAGTGTGCTGCTCAGTATTTTCTTCACATACACCACACTCAAAGTTCAAATTCACTTCCCATGCATTCAAATATTTTGTGAGGGCCTACAGAGATATCCATGTGTCAGAGACTCTTCTACATGCCAGAGATATGACAATTAAGCTCAAGTCCCCGTCCTTAAGGCAGCTCTCAGTTCCTCCATATGCCCCATGTTTCCCTGCCTCCATACTGCCGCTGTGATTAATCTCTCCACTTGAATATTTGGATTATAGTTATTCGCTCCTTGGAAAGAGCAAGTTTGTATAATTTACCTCTGCATTCTCAAAGCCCACTGCATCAAAAGACATAAAATAAAAAATCATTCATTCATTCGTTCATTCATTCAGTACTTCTCTTGGAAAAGAAAAATAGTCTGGTTAGCAGCCAGCTTCTGAAATCCATACTAAAGAATTCCAGTGCACTTACCTTTAGTCTTCTTGGCCCATCTTTGGCAGAGCCCTTCCTTCTGCTCCTGGTAAGCACAGTGATAACCTTATCCAACCCCCTTTCAAGGCTCCCAAACACTTTGGTTCCTTTTCTTTTTGGAGTATCCTCTACATGTGCTTGGTTGAGATCCAGTTCCACTGAGCGACATCTTAAAAAGAAAAAAAAATCCATGAGTAAAACTGGGCCTCCTGCCAGTTGGGGCTGTCACAAGCCGTTCAAGTATGCCAAGGCGAATGCCAAGGCCAGTCCAGCTCACTACTCAGGAAGCACAAAAGCCATCTCCCACTGGAACACAGCCATCACCCCTCCCCTCAGCCAACTGCCCCTTGGCAAAACTATTTTTCCCCTAGCTTTTTAAAAAAAAAATATACAGAAAAGTTGGGTGAAGAGTACAATGAACCCCATATATATATCCTCTTAGATTCAACAGTTGTTAATGTCTCACCACATTTGCCTTCTCTACATATATAAATGAATACATTAAATATATGCACATCTTTGCTGAACCATCTAAAGGTAACCCATCTGAAGATACCATGAGACTTCACTCTGAAACACTTAAGCACACATACCCAACAAATAACGACATTTTCTACATAACCACAATACCATCAAGACAATTGATAATAATGCCACAGTACTGTCTAATATCTAGTTCACAGTCTAATTTCCTCAACTGCCCTCAAAATGGATCCTGCTTTAAAAAATAGCTATTACACTGGGGTGCCTGGGTGGCTCAGTCGGTTAAGCATCCGACTTTCACTCAGGTCATGATCTTGCAGTTTGTGGGTTTGAGCCCCACATCGGGCTTTGTGCTGACAGTTCAGAGCGTGGAGCCTGCTTCAGATTCTGTGTCTCCCTCTCTCTCTCTGCCCCTCACCTGTTCACACTCAGTCTCTCTCTCTCTCTCAAAAATAAATAAACATTAAAAAATTTTTTTAATAAATAAAAAATAGCTATTATAGGGGTGCCTTGGTGACTCAGTTGGTTAAGTGTCTGATCATGCCCCATGTCATGCTCTGTGCTGACAGTGTGGAGCCTGCTTGGGATTCTCTCTCCCTCTCTCTCTTCCCTGCCCCTGTCCCTGTTCATGTGCCTACACTATCTTTCTCTCAAAATAAACTAAACTTTAAAAACATTTAAAAATAAAAATAAAAAATAGCTATTATAGACGATGAGGGGTGTCTGGCTGGCTCGCTCAGAGGAGCATGCAACTCTTGATTTCAGGGTCATGAGTTCGAGCCCCACACAGGACGCAGGGATTACTTAAATAAATAATATAAACATTTTTTAAAATTAAAAAATAAAGACAATGAAGGGACGCCAATGCTGCCAAACTGTCCATGTCCATACAAGAGGGATGAGTTTTCTTTGACACACCAGTTGGTATCTTTACTATATGAAGAACTGCTATCAGTGGATGTCTACACTCTACCAGGAGAAGCATCAGAAAAGATGGGCCTCAGAAAGGGGACTATGTGGATGGGGCCAGAGCCACTGTCTTCCCAAGCTGCTGTAAATTAAGATGCCAGTCCTACTGCTGAAGAGTTTCAGATTTCTTTCCCATGAGGAAGGCAGCAACAACAGCTACAGTAATGGCCACAGACCATCCGCATTCAGCTAGACATTTCTGCAGTCTCCGACATAATTTACACAATGGCTTGTTACCTTAATCAGGCTGATCATACGTGAAAAAAGAAAATCTGGCTACATATACTAAAGATCAAAGAATCTAAAAAACAGAACACTTACCGCCTCTCAGGGCTAATGACACCTGTCATTAACTTCTCTGTTCCTGCTGAATTTATTGGCATTTTAACTGGAGTTTCTTTCAGGCACTGGTTTCTGGCTATTAGAAAAACAACACAAACCATATGTAGCTGACATATTATGGTTTCAAAATTTCTGTCAATAATGCATACATCACTTATTCATTGACTCAGAAATACTGTAATCACTTGGCCAGTGGTGTTAAGGCTCTTCTTATTTAAAGAATTATTTCCATGTGATTTATAATAAAAACAAAATCATTTTGGCTTTGCATGTGTGGCTCTTCTTTTCCTTCACTACAAAACCGAGTCCATGATTAAAATTTTATTATAAATATTATATGACAAATTTAAATAGATCATATAAATACAGATTTTATGACTACTGATTCTCCTTTCTATAAACAAAAGTCAATCTGTATTTATACAAGGATCCAATTTGTGCTTTTAATTGAAAATAGTATTGAGAGGTATTCATTCAATTCTTTGCCCTACTCAACTCCTGTTAGGCAAAGAGAACAGTCCCCATGAAGGCTTGACAAAAGCTTTAAACAGTGTGAGCTTTTGTTATTTTTCTATTCTAGAATATAAATTCTATTCTAGAATTTTGTGTTTCATTCTAGTAGGGTATTTGTATCTAGTAGGGTATTTGATAATTTGTGACAAATTCACAATAACAAATCTGGTTACCACTATTTAATTAACTTTTTGTTTATGATCTAAAAGTTGCATACCCTTCAGAGGGAACAACACTTTATAACAAGCATATGATATCAAGTTTTTAAGATGAAATTAAAGATTTTGTTTTGTTTTGTTTATGACTATCAGGACTATTTTCACTGGTTCCATGAGAACAAGAAAATAATATCTCTGAAAATATTTTCATCTTTGTATACAAGGAGTATCTACTATTATACACAGTTACTCGTTGATGAAGTATTGCTGACTGTATTGTACCAGATTAAGTGATTAATGCTTATGTGAAAAATGACTCAGATGAAAGAAAGTAAAGTACACAGCACTAATGGAAGCTATCAATCGGGGCTTTAGCCAGTAGCTTCTGTAGGTGGCTCTTATGTTTAAAGAAAAATAGCCAATAATAACTTTAGACCAACACAATCTTTCTCACAAACTGAGAGGAAGTTTTCTATGCAAACTGATGATACATTAAGATTATAAACTCCAAACTATCCATGTTTCAAAACTTTCAGAATTACAGAAAAAGTTAAAACACACAGGGCGCTTGGGTGGCTAAGTTGGCTAAGTATCCAACTTCAGCCCAGATCATAATCTCGTGGTTTGTGGGTTCAAGCCCCATGTCGGGCTCTGTGCTGACAGCTCAGAGCCTGAAGCCTGCTTCAGATTCTGTGTCTCCCTCTCTCTTTCTCTGTCCCTCCCCCGCTCACACTCTGTCTGTCTCTCTCTCTCTCTCTCAAAGATAAACATTTAAAAAAAATTTTTTTTAAGTTAAAAACACATACTCAATAATAGAAGGAACTATAAGCATCAAAGGCTTAAAAAAAAAAAAAAAAGCCCTCTGGGGCGCCTGGGTGGCTCAGTCTATTGAGCCTCCGACTTCAGCTTAGGTCATGATCTCACAGCTCGTGGGTTTGAACCCCGCATCGGGCTCTGTGCTGACAGCTCGGAGCCTGGAGCCTGCTTCGGATTCTGTGTCTCCCTCTCTCTCTGCCCCTAATCCGCTCACAGTCTGTCTCTGTCTCTCTCAAAAATAAATAAACATTTAAAATTAAAAAAAAAAAAAAGCCCTCAATGAGTTAAAGTCCATCTTATCTCCCTACCCAACCCCGATTCACAAACAATACTGTAGCTATATTAACAAGTAACAGAAGAGAAATACCCCATTAGGAAAAAAATGCAATAGCAGCTACTACTAGTAACATCTGACCTTAGTATCCAAACGTTACCTCACTGAACCCTCATAACAACCCCAGGCAGCTATACATGCTTATCACACCAAACTAGCTAGCTTCACAATTCTGGGGAAAGTGTTGTTTGAGCTGATGAACGAGATAATGCAGTTAACAGAATAACAGAACTTCCAGTAAATATTCTGACAAAGTTGATCATAATATCTTTACAAGAAGTAGAGCTCTGAAACTGGCTATCAGGCCCATTAGCAAATTAGAAGCACAATGGCAGGACATGATTTAGCAGTACTTCACATGGCAAGGTCTTGGAGTTTGGGTTCATTAGGCTCTTAACATAAAACAAGAGTAGGTTACAATTGCTAGAAAAAAAGGCCAAAAAGGTTTAGGAGTCATTTTAAAAAGTGACTTGGGGGCACCTAGGTGGCTCAGTCAGTTGAGCATCCGACTCTTGATTTGGGCTCAGTTCATGATCCCAGGGTCGTGGGAACGAGCCCTGTGTCAGGCTCCATGCTGAACGTGGAGCCTGCTTAAGATTCATTCTCTCTCTCTCTCTCTCTCTCTCCCTCCCTCTCCCTCTCTCTCCCTCTGCCCCTCTCCCCCACTCACACTCACGCTCTCTAAAAATAACAATTTTTTTAAAAAGTGACATAGACTAGATCACAATAAATAAAACCCCTTCAGGCTCTAATTCATTCTTTCTTTCAACAGATATGGCCCCACTATATACCAGGCACTGGGCACCTACTAAGTACCAGACAATAAAGATGACCCCTACCATATACTATGCCATGTTGCAAAAATGGCAGACAGAATCTCTACTCTCATGATGCTTACAGTCTTATCCTGATGAGACCCAGCACTAGAAAACTGGGTTCAGTTCTAGGAACTGACAAAATAGAATGTGCCTAAATGAGGCCAGCAAGAAAACACTGAGGTGTCATAAAAGAAACCACTTAAATAATTGGTGAAGACTGAGCTGATAAGGAAACCAAGGGCAATGAGAAAGTTGTAATATCTGGACGCAGATCTAGATCTCTAGAAGGACATGACTATGAGTGCTTCTGAAATATGAGCAAGAGCAGGATCAGATACCAGAACTAGAGATCCAGATGAGTGAGATCTCAGGGCTCAGCAGAGACTTCAGTTTTAGTCACCATAAGTGGGGGCAAAGGAGAAAACAAAGTCTAAATCTGGATATATGACCTTGGGCAAATCACTCGTCTGAGCCTTGTGTTCTTCAGCTGTGAAAAAAACAGGTGGATGAAATGAGCTCTAACTTGCCTTTCAGCTTTGATATTCTATGATGCTATACTTCAACTTTACATATGTGAAAAAGAGAAAAAATATCAATAGAAGTTGACTAATATGCTTTCATTTCAACCAATGCAAATAATATAGGATAAAGAAAAGCATAAATTCCTGAGGGCAATGCTAGCCATTTCCGACCTATTATGTGCTTAGATGGTAAGAATAGAATTTGAAGGTACTTTACCCTGATCAGTACGTATAGCAAATACCTTTTGAGGGTGTAGTGTAATGATTTGGTGTGGAGAGTATTTCTCTCTTATGCTGGTTCTTATTAACTGGAGTCTTTGGCTCAGGAAATACAAAGCACTCATCATTCTTTACAGCAGACTTAGGCGTATATACATTCTCTTTGTTCTTTAATTTATTGGCAGATGCTCTGCATAATACTGGAGTTAATGATTTAGATTCCAGACCATTTGATTCTGTCCAATGCTTGGCAAACTGGAAAAAAAAAAGTTACTGGATAAAGCACAATGAAGAAGAAGAAAAGTCAATTTCTCTACAACATGCCTTAATCATTTGCAAATTACCATGCACCATTTTTACTAAAATGAAATACTCTCAAAAGGATATTATTGGCAATACCAGGAAATTTAAAAATGTATATTCAATTCTCTTTAGTACACGTAGATCACTTTAGTCTGTTCTACTGACAGATCATTTTCAACATGTTTTAGGCTGAGTGTTAAATCAAACACACCCAGATCTCAGGCAATACTGAGAATGGTCACAATTAAATCCCTGAGGAATTGTTTCCCATGCCTAGATTCCCAAGGTTTGTCTCTAATGTGTACCAAAAACTAAGTGTTTAGTGATTACAGCAGAAAAACCATGTTAAAATACTCTTAACAGAAATGTTGCACACAAAATATTTTTTAATCATTTTGGATTTATGGTTGAGCTTGCAAAAAAGTAAGGAAAATCCTCAGAGGCTAAAGAAGAGGAGCATGAATCCAGAGATAGAATAAAGGCTGAAGCTGTCCATTGCTCTAAGGCCATCTACCTACCACCTCAGATAACCGGCAGCATGGACGTTAACAGCCATGGAAGCCTTAGGCCTATGCAAGGTGGTAAGTTAGAACCAAAGTGCTCATGAAAAGCCAGAGGGGGCTATAACTAAAATGAAAGGCGGGGTGGGGTGGCTCGGTCAGTGAAGCATCCTACTTCAGCTCAGGTCTTGATCTCACGGTTGCCCCACGATCACGACAAGCCTTTGTCAGGCTCCCTGCTGATAGGACACAACCTGCTTGGGATTCTCTCTCTCCCTCTCTCTGCCCCTCCCCCACTTGTGGTTTCTCTCTCTCCAAAACAAATAGACTTAAAAAACAAAACAAAACTAGGGGCACCAGGGTGGCTCAGTCAGTTAAGCCTCTGACTTTGGCTCAGGTCATGATCTCATGGTTCATGGGTTCGAGCCCCACATCAGGCTTTGTGCTAACAGTGCAGAGCCTGAAGCCTGCTTCAGATTCTGTGTCTCCCTCTCTCTCTTCCCCTCCCACTCTTCCTCTCTCTCTCTCTCTCTCTCTCAAAAATAAATAAACATTGGGGTGACTGAGTGGCTCAGTCGGTTAAGCGTCCAACTTCATCTCAGGTCATGATCTTGCGGTTTGTGAGTTCGAGCCCCGCATCAAGCTCTGGGCTGAGAGCTCACAGCCTGGAGCCTGCTTCAGATTCTGTGTCTCCCACTGTCTGCCCCTCCGCTGCTTGCACTGTCTCAAAAATAAACAAACATTAAAAATAATAATTAATTAATTAAACATTAAAAAAATTATTTTAAAAAATCTAAAATCAGGGCAGAAAACATGAATAGACACTTCTCTAAAGAAGACATCCGGATGGCCAACAGGCACATGAAAATGCTCAACGTCGCTCCTCATCAGGGAAATACAAATCAAAACCACACTCAGGTATCACCTCACGCCAGTCAGAGTGGCCAAAATGAACAAATCAGGAGACTATACATGCTGGAGAGGATGTGGAGAAACGGGAACCCTCTTGCACTGTTGGTGGGAACACAAACTGGTGCAGCCACTCTGGAAAACAGTGTGGAGGTTCCTCAGAAAATTAAAAATAGACCTACCCTATGACCCAGCAATAGCACTGCTAGGAATTTACCCAAGGGATACAGGAGTACTGATGCATAGGGGCACTTGTACCCCAATGTTTATAGCAGCACTCTCAACAACAGTCAAATTATGGAAAGAGCCTAAATGTCCATCAACTGATGAATGGATAAAGAAATTGTGGTTTATATACACAATGGAGTAATACGTGGCAATGAGAAAGAACGAAATATGGCCCTTTGTAGCAACGTGGATGGAACTGGAGAGTGTGATGCTAAGTGAAATAAGCCATACAGAGAAAGACAGATACCATATGTTTTCACTCTTATGTGGATCCTGAGAAACCTAACAGAAACCCATGGGGGAGGGGAAGGAAAAAAAAAAAAAAGAGGTTAGAGGGGGAGAGAGCCAAAGCATAAAAGACTCTTAAAAACTGAGAACAAACTGAGGGTTGATGGGGGGTGGGAGGAAGGGGAGGGTGGGTGATGGGTATTGAGGAGGGCACCTTTTGGGATGAGCACTGGGTGTTGTATGGAAACCAATTTGACAATAAATTTCATATATTGAAAAAAATAAAAAAATAAAATAAAATAAAATAAAATAAAAAATCTAAAATCAAACTGTGAATTAAATATAAATCCGCCCTGTAAAGAGGACAGCACAACAATGTTGTCTGTCCTAGGCTTAACTCTGGAGAAGCAAAATTCTCCTTTAATAATTTGCAATTTCACATAAGTTTAGGGACCAAATTCATACTTTCTGCATGGTCCTATGTGCATTCAAGGAAAATACAATCCCTAGCTCTTAAAAACCATTCCAGAGAATAAAAAAGGAACACATCCCAATTCATTTTAGAAGACTACTATAATCACAATACCAAAATCAGATGGATGGATGGAACAGAATGCAAGTAGAGGAGAAGAAAGACTTTCATGCATTATTTGACATTGTTCTATATTGTCTAAATGTTTTACAAGATGAATGTATCCATGTATAATGTCTGTAATAATAAAACTAAAAATTTCAAAAGAAAAAAAGACTTATATGAGACAGAAAACTATAGGACATTTTCATTTAAGAACAAAGAAGCAAAAATTCTAAACAAAACATTAGCAAACTAACCCCAGCAGTGTATTAAAAAGATAGTAAACTGGGCTTATATAAAGAATACAAGACTGGCTTAACATCATAACTATTGATATAACATATAACAAACTACATTATTTAATGTAGTTAATTATATCAACTAGTGAAAGAAACAAAAATAGATGATTTTCTCAATAGGTATTTTCTACAATACAGATTCATGACTTTAAACAAATCTTAGGGATGGATGCCTGGTGGCTCAGTCGGTTAAGTGTCCAACACAGGCTCAGGTCATGATCTCGCATATTGGTGAGTTCAAAGTCCCGCGTCAGACTCTATGCTGACAGCTCAGAGCCTGAAGCCTGCTTCAGATTCTATGTCTCCCTCCCTCTCTGCCCCTCCCCTGCTCACACTCTGTGTCTCAAAAATAAACAAACACTATAAAAGAAAAATTTAAACAAATCTTAGCAAACCAGAACTAAATGAAAAACAGGTCTTAACTTGAAAAAGACAGGGTGGGAGGTGCAGTGGAGAGAGAGGAAGGCTGACAAGGAGACGGAGAGTGAGGGAGAGTGGGAAGGGGAAGGTTTAAGAGGGAGAGGGAGAACATACATCATACTTAATGATAAAAGAAGTATTCTTTTTTACAACTTGGAAAAACAGTGTCTGCTATATTGCTAGGTCTACTAAGTGCAGTAATAAAAAAAAAAACAAAAGATATTAAAGGTTTAAGAATTAGAAAGGAAGAGGGGTGCCTGGGTGGTTCAGTTGGTTAAGCATCTGACTTTGGCTCAAGTCATGAACTCATGGTTCATGAGTTCGAGCCTCGTATCAGGCTCTGTGCTGACATCTCAGAGTCTGAAGCCTGCTTGGATTCTGTGTCTCCCTCTCTCTCTGCCCTTCTCCTGCTCACAGTCTCTCTCTCTCTCAATCACTCAAAAAAAAAAATTTTTTTTTAATGTTAATAAAAGAATTAGAAAGCAGAAACAAAACTGCCACCCATAGATGATATACTTTTGTACACAGAACACTCAAAAAAATATACAGACACATTTTAAGAATTTAAGAGTTTAGGAAAGTTACTGAATATAAGATCATTCACAAAAAACAATTTCATATCTATACACCAGTAACAGATACAAAACTGTGATTTTAAAAAACCTACCACTCCCAACAGCAATAAAAAAATAAGAGTATTTAGGAATAAATCTAATAAAAATATAAGACCTTTCTGGGGAAATTTATAAAACTTTATTAAAAGCAATTAACTAAAACCTAATAAATGAAGAGACATACTATGTTTATGGATAGGGGGATTTGAGGGTCTAGATTTCAATTTTTCCCAAGTTGAATCTTAAATTCAATGCAATTTCAATTTTTGAGTGTATGTGAAGTTTGTCCAAATGATTCTAAAATGTATATGGAAATGCAAAGGGACAAGAATAGCCAAGACATTCTTAAAGAAGAATTGGCCAACCAGAGAGAAGAACTATTACAAAATTGAAGTAATTAAGATGTGTAGTAGTGGTGAAAAAAAATCAATAAAACAAAATATAGCCCAGAAACAGATACATTCCTATGACAACTTGATATATGATCAAAGCACCACTGTAGATCTGGTGGTGAAAGAATGAACTTTTCAATGTAGGAGATATAACTTTATACTCACCAGATTACAAAATATTTAAATATTAAAATATTAAATAGCCCAAAATATCAAGTATTAATAAATATGTAAAGCAATGGGAACAGTCTTCTACTTCTGGTTGAAGTATACTTAATAAAACCACTTTGGGGAAAAAACTGGCATTATCTGTTAACGCTGAAGATACTCATTCCACTCCTAAGTATATATGTGATAGCACTCTTACATATATGTAATAGGGGCCCTGCTGCACACAAGAGTTAGCCTAGCAGGTCCTGGATGGAAGCTGGGTAACCCAGCTTTTAGAAAATTCCCAACATTGTTGGGATAAGTTTGTTTGTATGGCTGGAGCACCAAACCCTGCTGTACCAGACTGTACAGACTACAAGCAGTGTGATTTATGATGAACGACAGCTTTTCTTCTAGAAGTCTAGAATTTCTGTGATTGTGACGAATTCCACCAACATAGAGAGCCTGTGTAACCAGCCCCAGTAAAAACTTTGGATTCTAAGTCTCTAGTGAGCTTCCCTGAGTAGAAACATGCACACCTGCTCCTGTATTTCACTGCTGTCAAAGAGAGTGCACTCTGCATGGCCCCCTCAGAGAGAGTAGAGGAATAACATTCACTGTACATCCAATAAGTTCAACAAATGCCAAGTAAGATTAAAAAAAAAAAAAAAAAGATTATCAAAAGGAGAAGAAAACAGATCAGTTGCTGCTCTGAGTTGGGGGGAATAGGGAGTTGGCTACAATGAGGGACTCTAGGAGAGGGGGCAACAGAACTGTTCTTGATTTTGATGGTGGTCACAGGACTGTATGCATTTGTCAAAACACACAGAACTGCACACTAAAACAGTGTTAACAAATAGTTAACTATATGTAAGCTGTACGTCATTTTTGGAAAGGGGGAGGGGAGGGAAAGGGAGGGCAGGGGGAAAAAAGACAAGCGAAAAGAGGAACAGTGCTCTAAAATGGAATATTGGCTTTGTTCAACTTGGAAATAAATGGCTTCCCTTTTGTTCATATTCCAACAAATCTCTCATTAATGTCTTCAATGGCTTAGGAATTCATTAAATTTGCAAGCACACACCCAATACCGTATATTACACAGACTTACTATACATACTCACATTAGAGTCTAGATGTTTTTATAATTTAGGCAACATACACTGCTTTAAATAGTAAAATAAATAACCAACCTGTGGTGTTTGTGGGGTGGTCACACCTATTGATGAACTGTCTCCACACCAGTCATAGTCTATCAATCCAGCCACATCATTTTCATCACTTGTTGTCATATCTTCTAGACTCAGATTCTTTGACTATTCAAAAAATAGAAGAACTCAGAGACAACGCCATCATGGTTCAATTTTTAAAAGATTATGTTCGAGGCACAGGGCAAGGCCCTGGAAGCAGAAACAAATCAGATAGTATACTAAAGGAGCTCACCGTCCAGGACAGGAAACAGGAAGTCAAAAAATGCCAACACAAATTATGAGGAGAATCTCTGGCTCTCAAACATGTCTTGGAACATGTTTACATATATACTCTTTAGCCAAAGATAAATTTGGCTTTATTATCAGATAATCACTATAACACCAGAGAAACAACTCGACTGCAAATCTACAAATAAAAAAGCTGTGGGGTGCCTGGGTGCCTCAGTCAGTTAAACATCTGACTTTGGCTCAGGTCATGATCTCATGGTTCGTGAGTTCAAGCCCCCCATTGGACTCTGTGCTCACAGCTCAAGCCTGGAGCCAGCTTCGGAATCTGTGAATCCCTCTCTCTCTGCCCCTCTCCTGCTCACTCTGTCTCTCAAAAAATAAATAAATGTTTCAAAAAAAAAAAAAGCGCTCTAACAAAGTAGAAAACATAAAAGAAATGACTTTGAAATACAGGTTTCTTTTTTTGCAAATACAGGCAGAATATGTAGCAATTTTTCCCAGTAGGAATAAACTAGCTTTAAGACAGGTCAGCTGGGGACAGAATATTTGGGGTCCTGTGCTAACAATACCCCCACAGTCATTTATCTCCCCCCGCCTCCACAAACTAAGGGTATACTAGACACACCCTAAATTCTAAGACTATGGAGTGTAATTGGATCTTTTATTTCTCCCTCCTTCCATTTCCGAAATTCAACATCTAGTTAAGCCAGCCAGACAATTTTACTTGAATTTCTCATACATCACCATTTACTTTCCAGTCCCACTACCACTGTTCTAATTCAAGGACACATCTTCTCAGACCTGAACTATTCAAACGGACAGTATGGTCTGTACCACCAGTGTTTCTACCCTCTCAACCAGGGATGACAGAGTTCTCCAATTATCATCAACTAGAACTGGCTACATGGAGTGCTAGCCGGAGAAAAATACTAAAGCTAAATCTAGGCTCAGTGGAGAAAAGTAACGAACGATGGCCATCCCGAGCACTGCCATAGAGAGGAACAGCACACACACATCCCTAACTGAACAAGTCTATATACCACTGGATACATTTTTCAAAATTACAGTCCTGTCAAGTGACTTATCCTATCTTGCTCAAAAATCAATGGTTCCCATTACCTATAGCATAAAGTCTAACCCTTCTGACATGGCATTTCAAAGCTCTCTACAATCTAGCTCTCACCTACCCTCCCAACTCACTCCCTCCTTCTCTTCCTTTTACTTTCGCCCTCTTGACCTCTCAATCTTTAGCCAAACCAAATCTTTAACCAATCTGATTCCTGGATCAGACTGTATTATTGTCTTGCTGAAAATGCCATCTGCTGATTAGCAGTTCAGGATTACTTACTTTTTTTTTTTTTTTTCAACGTTTATTTATTTTTGGGACAGAGCGAGACAGAGCATGAACGGGGGAGGGGCAGAGAGAGAGGGAGACACAGAATCGGAAACAGGCTCCAGGCTCTGAGCCATCAGCCCAGAGCCCGACGCGGGGCTCGAACTCACGGACCGCGAGATCGTGACCTGGCTGAAGTCGGACGCTTAACCGACTGCGCCACCCAGGCGCCCCTACTTACTTTCTTATAAACAACACCTCAGAGAAAAAAGGGTGATTCTACCAAAGGGGAGAACAGTACAAAGAAACTATGTTTCAAGTTTTAATGATTTGCATAAAAAGCAGAAAATAACCCAAAATTTTATTTCTACACTATTTCTTATTATTAAAATATCTACCTACCATAAAAATTGATTCAATAATGCCCAAATAATTACATGATCAGGGTCAATGCCCATTAGTTGAAAGAGAAGAGTAAGTATCTTCCCAGATACTTGAATACTTCATAATTCTTAGAAGCAGATGAATTGAGATTGGGCCAATCCAGATGTAAGAAAATTCAATGGCTTAGGAAAATATCTCAGAACTGTTAACAAAGGTGTTATAAATGTAAAAATTTTGCTGAAGTTTATTCTAGGTACAGACTTATCTAATGCCATTCTGCAATTACCTTGATCAGAAACAGAGTTCATGATTTTGTGTTCTCTTTGACCCCAAGATCTTCACTTCAGTCTGAAAGTTTAAAGGGTCTGGAAATGTGGGCAGGATGAGTGACAGGACAACTCATGGAGTCCATGGGTAAAAGATCTGTCTGGGCATGGTGTATTCACCAATCCAACAAAACTCTCCAAGAATAGACTAGAAAACCATCCCAGGAATGACATTATTTCACTTCAGAGATCCCTTTACCCTTTTAAGTGTAGCTCCTGGTACTTTAAAAAAAAAACCCGTACACTTTTAAGTAAAGCTCCTGGCACTTTTAGTGCTTAGTTTGGCCAAAAGACCTACTAGGGAGGAAAGGAGAAGAGGCAGAGACTGACAGGGTCTGGAAGGGACATAAGATTCCCTATACCTGCAGCACATGATTGATAAGTGCCATAAAGAGAGATCTAGGGGCGCCTGGGTGGCTCAGTTGGTTAAGCGACCGACTTCGGCTCAGGTCATGATCTTGCAGTTTGTGAGTTCGAGCCCCGCATCAGGCTCTGTGCTGACAGCTCAGAGCCTGGAGCCTGCTTCAGATTCTATGTCTCCCCCTCTCTCTACCCCTCCCCTGCTCACGCTCTGTGTCCCTGTCTCTCAATAATAAATAAACATTTAAAAAAAAAAAAGAGAGAGAGATCTAAATGAAACATTAAAGGAATTCAGGGAGGTCAGAGGGAGATTCAACACAAGATCATGAAAAAGGTAGCTTTTCTTTTGACATAATTTTGAGAGGCAGAGAAATAAAATCACCTCACACATAGTCATTTGGGCTATACTGGATTAAATAAAGAGAGCTAACTACCTCTCTCTCTGAGAATAATAAAAGTACAATTTCCTAGTGTTAGAATAATTTAAATTGCAACCTAAATTAATCAGACTGATTATATTCCAAAGTTCCCACACCCATCCAGCAAAAGATTTGGAAGGCAGTATTTTAAACCATGGGAGGTAACAAAAACTCAGAAGATAGAGACTAATGGGAGTTCTTAGGAATGACATGGTGCTTCCAAAAATGTAAAGCCTCTCCATCATTCTAAACATACATGACAAAGAAAAATGAGACAAAAAGGACAAAAGTAGAAAAAATGTGGTCACAACAAATTCATACAAGGTATTTGAGTTATATAAGCTATAACTATTGCTCAAAACAAAAACCTAAACCATCAACATAAATGAGTATCAAAATATTCATTAAAGTATTTCATGTCATATAAAAGACAATACATCCTATTTTCAGAAATCTTACTCCCAATAATTTTTAAAAAATTTTAGCCCCAACCCAATAATACAAGTGTCCTTTAAAAGCACTCGTATTAATTATATATATAAATTATATAAATAGGGGCACCTGGGTGGCTCAGTCAGTTAAGCATCCAACTTCGGCTCAGGCCATGGTGTTGTGGTTCATGAGTTCAAGCCCCGTGTCAGACTCTGTGCTGATAGGTCAGAGCCTGGAGCCTGCTTCAGATTCTGTGTCTCCCTCTCTCTCTGCCCCTCCCCCGCTCACACTTTGCCTCTCAAAACTAAACATTTAAAATAAAAAATTTTTTTAAATACATTATATAAATAAACGCACCAAAGAAGAATGGAAAGTCACAGTCAAATAAAACTATATTATCTACAGGGAGTAGGTTTATGCATAAGTTCTATTTTCCTTTAGCTTATCTGTGACTTAAAATTCTTCTACAACAATCAAAAATTATTTTCGTGAAAAACAAAGGGGAAGAGAGGATTATTTCCATGTCATGTTAACTTTGAAATTTTTAGAGTTCAAGTTCTGAATGTCCCATTTTCCTCACCAAAAATATTTAAATCATAAAATGTCTTGCCTCTGGCTCCTTGACACCAGTGGTGGACCCACTCATGAATGGAGCAGGCGTGAGGCCAGAGCAGTCGGTGTTCACACAAAAGGTTCTAACATTTACCTTGGTGTTTGTGAACGGGGTATCACTGGCTTGTCCACAGGAAAAAGAAGGAAGCCTTAAACGAACTGGTTTTCCCCGAGCCTTCTTGGCTAGCAGCAGAAGATAGGTAGCTGTGAGGTGATCATACTGCCACTGGAAAAAAGAAAATCAAAGTTGTTTACAAGACTAAAGTTGTTTTTTGAAATAATGTTTTATTTTACATTAACTTTTTTCCATTCAGAAAAAATAACCGTCCCTTGTACCATGTCTCCTTCACTCTCTCATACACACACAGACAGACAGACACAGACACACAAACACACACACACACACACACACACACACACACACACACACACACACACACACACTTTCCACTCCCCAGAGGGAACCACTTTTAAATACTTTAAGCTATTTTGTCTATGTTTCTATGTTGCTTATAATTTAATTTAAATTTAAATGGCTTTAAAATTTTTCTTCAGCTTCAGATATTATCTATGAATTTCCTAGTATGGAAAATAAGAACTTTCCTTCCTGCCCCATACATTCTTCCTCCTGTATCCTCCCACTATAATTTTATGACAATTTTTAGTTAAATCAATATTTATACTACTATGATTATGTAAATAGTATTCACAACTAAGTAAGGGTAATGTTCGAAATATTTAATTGGTACCCTGACTCTAAGCAATTAGAACAGAGGCTGAGAGTGAGTAGGGTCCTGGGGGACCTGTGCCATGACAATTATTAACCTTTTAATCACTGGGTTCCAGGGGAGACTGGAGGGAGGTGCCCACGGGACCTAAGGGAGGTAATGGGCTACAGGGAGGGCACTCGTAGCAGTTCTTTACCAGTGAGTATATAGGTATTCTAATATCTTAACAACCAATATGGAATTGCACCTAAACCATGCAGGGTACTATCTTCGCATTTCCTTCTTTAATATCTTGGTTTTTCCTGAAGTTAAATAAAAAAGAGGCAGTTATTCGTGTTACTAATTCATCTGCACACTCTCCAGCACTCTTCACCTCCCCTCAACATGTCCACATACACCAGCTGATCTGGCCCCCACTCCGCTGCCATTTTGGAGACATTCCACCTGATGTGTGCATTCCATGCTCCACTCTGGACTGGCTTCTTTCTCAACCTGCAACTTAACTGCCAGTCTAGGGATTCCCTTCACCTCTATTCTACAATGTGTCCCCAGTTTCCTAGATCCTAAGGATTCCTCTTTCTTGGTCACTTGTTTGGGTGCAATATATTCTCCAGTAACTTCCTGAAGGTAGACGGATGGGAGGTAAATTTTTTGCGATCTTGCATGCCTGGTGACTGACTGCATTTCATCCTCACACTTGATTCTGGTTTGGCTGAATATACAATTTTAGGCTGATAATAATTTTCAGTTTTGAAAACACTATTCCATGGTCTTCTCACTTCTTATATAACTAATGAAAAATCCAAAGTCTTTCCGATTCCAAGCCTTTGTTTATGATCTTTTGGGGATTGTTTTTGGCTCTAGACATTTTTTGGATATTCCCTTTTCCCCCAGTTTTCTGAAATTCCACTTTGTGGAGATCTATTTTCATCCACATTTCCAAACCCTGGCTAAGCCCCTTCATTCTTAAAAACTCAGTTCTACTACCTTAGAAACCTTCAGTTCTGGGATATTTCTTCTTGTATTATTTCTTTGATGCTTTCTTCCCTTCTTCCTTCTGTTTTGTCTTCCTGCAACTTCTATTATTTGTATGTTGGACCTTTCTTACCCATTCTCTTCTATTTATGCATCTCTTTGTCTTTAAGTTCTACTTTTGAAAGATTTTCCTTTAATTTCATTTTCAATCATTTCTACTAAGCTTTTCATTTCTGTCGTCATATCTTAAACTTTCAAGAGCTATCTCTTGAAATGTTCCTTTTTAGTCATCTTATTCTTATTTCGAAAAAGAAATAGCTTCTCTTATCTCTGAGAATATTAATTATCATTTCTTAGCCATTTTCTTCCACTCCCTGCATTATCTTCTATTTCTGAATATCTTTACTTTTCTTTCTCTTCCCCCACCCCTGGTCCCCACCACTTGTTTTGATCTCTGATTTTCATGTTAGAGGCTTTCCTCAAATGTCTAGTAATCTTTGGCTGCCTGTCTCTATTTAAAGGGGAGGAATTATAAAGCACAGCTAATTAAAGGGTCTGTGTGTAGTTTGAGGCTGCTCATCAGCTTGGGGGCTTCCCTCTATAATGAACAGACAGGAATCTAAACTCCCAACCATTAGGTATAGTAGGTCCTCCCCCTTGGCTTTTCCCTAGAAATGAGTCTTCCAATATCTTCCCCACCCCCACTGCAAACAGGATAAATTCCTGGTTCCAGCATTCTCAGAGTTGAAGAGGGAAAGGGGTTAGAGGTAGTGGTTCACTGTTAAATATGAGGACTGCATGTGCCCATGCGTCCATTTCAAAATGGACAAGCTGTGTGTGGTACAACAGTGCCTCTTGGTCAATATCTCCTATCTTCCGCTGGGGTGAGGAAGACGTGGCTATCATGCAGCTCAAGGTAAAGAAAGGGATTTAGGGGTCCAATTGTTTCTCATACAGACTTTCAACCAATCTTCCTGTTCCACCCTACTTACTTCCCTAACTTCAGAGGTTCTGAGTACCTCTGATTCCTAAGCTTTTCTGGAGCCTAAGGTCCTAATCAATTTGTTTATTTTCTTTTCCCAATGCAGGCACTTAGCTTTCAGCTTTCTCTAAAATGCTATGTCAGCTGCCACTTACCTATTTTATAACTCCCAAAATTTTACTCACATTACTTTTTGTCTCCTCTTTTATTCCAATCACCCTTGCGAAATGTTTTACCTTTTTACCCCTTTATTATTATTTTAGTGAGGTTTTAGCAAGTGTTGGATGTAAACATATCTGTTCAATCCATTATGTATAACTGAAAGTTTCTAAATAATGCACTCATAAGACTAGGAGACTCTACCCTATAAGAGCGTTAAATTTTAATAACATTGAATAATATTTTTTTAATGTTTATTTATTTTTGAGACAGAGAGAGACAGAGCATGAGCAGGGTAGAGGTAGAGAGAGAGAGGGAGACACACAATCTAAAACAGGCTCCAGGTTCTGAGCTGTGAGCACAGAGCCCAGTGCGGGGCTCGAACCCACGTATTGTGAGATCATGACCCGAGCCGAAGTCGGACGCTTAACTGACTGAGCCACCCAGGCACCCCAACATCGAATAATATTTAATGCATGTATCTCCTCAAAAGGCACATGATCCAAAGAGGTCTACTACCAAAAAGGTCTAAATAAAAACCCTGTTTTTATTACATTTTATCAGTTAATATTTTAGATGGCCACAGTCATCATGTATGCTTTGAAATCTATAACGGACCTACCAATCGAGTGGAAGAGGTATAAAATACTGTGATAAATTATCACAGAATGTTGCCTTTAATCCAGACAGGATCAGGGGAAGGTCAGAAAAGGTTTCATGGAGAAGGTACTTGGGAACTGGGTAAAAACTATATAGTTATAACCACTCTCCACTTTCCAAAAACTACATTCAAGATTTTTTTTTTCCCCACCTGCCACATCTATGGTCTCACGTATGATAGCCCTACCTCTTTGAAAGAGATGCCATAAACTGATTACAGAATGGCTCAGAAACAAGTTGCCATTTGCGTACCAACAATGGTCTGGCACAATCCAGGCACTGTAAACAATACCTGGACAGTTTTCGATGGAGTTTTCTAAAGCTGCCTAGAGTTTTACAACCATACTCTAACCCCTCTTTACCCCTAAGCAAAAAAAAGCATCCTTTTTATAACTTTTTTTGGCCATAGCCACTGCATACAACTCGTCACAATCAGATGCACAGGGGAGTTCTGTGTTCAATAACAGATGAGTCAGCACATTAGTTACATTTTCAGGTGATGTCAATCCACAAGTCTAACACAACCAATGTCTCCATTATCTTTTAGGCAGCTCCAACAGGTTTACCTATTATGAAGAAGGTTGCATTTCTAAAAACAACAACAACTAAAAACATTTTTAAAAAAAAGAAAAAACATTTAAAAATCCCCAGCTGTTGCTCACACAGGCTAAATGTTAAAGAACTGCCCAGGCACCTGGGCTGAGGGCAGGCAAGTTACTGGTACAGAGTGTTTTGAGAAACTGAGGAGTGGCTCACTATCATTCCTTTGACCTTGGTCCTTGAGGCCTTTAAACTTCTGCCACCAGAATACAGGGAGATTTGCACTACAGGGATGGGGGAAGGGATCTGTCTTGGTCTGAATTGGTTCTCATATGCACTTGTGACCTTCAATGAAGTCCCCATACCAGATGACTGGCTGCCCCCACAAATCACAGACACTCACAGCTGGAAGAAGAGGGGAGCAGTAAGGAAAGCAATCAGGTGGAAGGAAGCTCTGGCACCACTACTGGAAGCTCTCGGGCAGGCTACAGCGGGATAGCCCGAAATCATGACACAGTGAAACTCTAACTGCTGCATATAAAAAGCAGATTAAGAGTGCTCATGTATATAATATAAAAGCGGGACTTCTTTTTTTTTTTTTTAATTTTTTTTTCAACGTTTATTTATTTTTGGGACAGAGAGAGACAGAGCATGAACAGGGGAGGGGCAGAGAGAGAGGGAGACACAGAATCAGAAACAGGCTCCAGGCTCTGAGCCATCAGCCCAGAGCCTGACGCGGGGCTCGAACTCACGGACCGCGAGATCGTGACCTGGCTGAAGTCGGATGCTTAACCGACTGCGCCACCCAGGCGCCCCTAAAAGCGGGACTTCTAGGAGGCCAATGTTTGACAATAATAGTGTTTCTCTCTCTGCACAAAGATCAGCAGCACCATCCCAGGATGGATCACACTAACCTGATCTCTGTCTGTCCTGTCTAACCAGACCCCAAAGTAAAGGCAAAGCTCCTGAGGAGCCAAAAACAAGTATAACAGACACAGCTGATCTCAAACCTGCTGTTCCTGAGGCTCCTTAAACTGGAAAGTTCTTAGGACCAATGTGAATTCCCTGAGACTACCTAAACCAAGATTTCTCCAACCAACACTACTGATGTTTGACCTGGATAATTCTTTCTTGTGAGGGTCTGTTCTGTGCATTGTGGGATATTTAGCAGCATCCTGGCCTCTAACCACTAGATTCCATTATCATGTACACACACCCCAGTTGTGACAACCAAAAATGTCCCGAGGGGCAAAATCACTCCCAGTTGAAAACCACTGACTGAGACCAATGCTTCTCAACTTTTAATGTACATATGTATCACTTAGGGATTTTATTAAGATACAGATTCTGATTCAATAAGTCTGAAGTAGGCTCTGAGAGTTTGCATTTCTAATAAGCACCAAGTGACGCTAATGCTGCTGGTCAAAGCATACTTTGAATAGCAAGAATTTAGAGTAGTACTTCTCAACTCCTGGCTGCATACTGCAATCACTGGGAAAGCTTTTAAAAATTCTGATGTTTAGGCCACACACCAAACCAATTAAACCGTAATCTCCGGGGATGGGTCCTAGGCATCAGGATTAGTTTAGATTCCCAGAGGATCCACATAAGGTTGAGAAGCTCACATTTAGAATGAATAGCCTATATTCTACTCATCCCTAGGACTGGAAAGTAAGTATAAGCAGACATTTAAGAATGAGAGAAGAGTCCAAAGGAAGAAAAACTATTCCTTTTTTTCACAGCATTCTTGATGTTGTTCGTGCCTAGCTTTCAGAATCACTGAGAGCTTTAGAGATGTAACACCAGAAAACAATATCGTGCTTCATTATCTACTTTTCCTGTATCAGAAGGAAAGAAAATAATTCCTATTCCCATTTCACTTTTAAGTTTGAAAATTATGTAAAGATCACATAAAGGATACTATTTTAAAGATAATTTTTCAATAGTTCTTGAAATTCTACGTATATTACTTTTAGGATTCAGATTTTAAAAGTCTGTGATATGGGGCACCTGGATGGCTCAGTCAGTTAAGCATCTGACTCTTGATTTTGGCTCAGGTCACGATCTCACAGTTTGGGGGTTCGAGCCCCGCATCGGGCTCTGTGCTGACAGCTCAGAGCCTACAGCCTGCTTCGGATTCTGTGTGTGTGTCTCTCTCTCTCCCCCTCCCCTGCTCAGCTCTCTCTCTTCTCTCTCTCAAAAATAAATAAACGTTTAAAAATAAATAAATAAAAGTCTGTGATCACACACCAAATCTTTTCTCAATAAAATGAAAGGATGTCTGGGCCGAGCTTTGAAATATCCTAGTTAGAAAAGGCAAATGGGAGAGGGGACTGGGATATAGATAAAACTGGCAAAATGTCATTAGCTGTTGAACCTGGATGATGAGTACGTGGAAGATCATTGTTAAACTGTTCTACTTTTGCAGGCATTTAAAAACTTCTAAAATGAAAAATTTAAAAGGAATCTTAGGTACCTGAAAGTCTCTATGAAAGATCATCCTAAAGAAAAAGTCATACTTTTATTTTTAAGTTGCTTAAATGGAAACTTCAAGTTCTCATTATAAAAGACTAAGGAAGGGCCTTGCAGCAATTCCCAATTCTTGTCATTCCTTCAAAGGCATTTTCCATGCAAAACACATTATCATTCTGTTTTGTATACACATTCTGGAACCTTTGCTTATTATGTCATCCAAAAGAAATTTTTTATATCTCCTCCTCATTGAGAAGAATTGTGGCTTAGCAAAGCTTTGTTTAGAAAAAAAATTTTTGCTTAAGTCTTTACCTTGCAAATTAGGAAAGAAAAAAAACAAAACAAAACACAAATCAGAGACAATGAAAGACAGTACTGAACCAGGAGCAAAGTTGGGCTCAATCCCTGCCTATCAGGTTCAATTATACTCGGAGTCAACTATGAGTGCCTCCATCTCTAGGAAAAAAAACACATGTATGATCTAGAGATTAAGCTTCTGAAATAACTTGATAATGATTTCATGGTATTTGCTTCACAAGCTTAGGGGTGATGTGGTGCTATTGAGTTGATTTCGGGTAAGAAGAAAGCTGCTTTGTGTTTACCTATTCCTACAGCAGAATCATAGTTCCATGTATAGAATTTCAAGTAGTAAAATCAGAACTCTGTCAATTCTCTGTGGACTAGTTTTTTCTATTTCTTTATTTTTTTTTCCCACTGTAATTCTCTTTAATCAATGTCATATTTTTTTATTTTAAACTTTATTTGAGAGAGAGTGCACATGCATGGGGGGTGGAGGGAGGGAGGAAGGGGGAGAGAAAGGAGAGGGAGAGGGGGAGGGAGGGAGAGAGGGAGGGAGGAAAGGAGGGAATCCCAAGCAGGCTGCATGCTCAGCACAGAGCCTGATGTAGGGCTCGATCCTATGAACCAAGAGATCATGATCTGAGCCAAAATCAAGAGTCAGACCCAAATCAATGTCATTGTTAAAGAGGATCTCCAGCAGACATGAGAAAAGAATTGAGTGGAATAGTTACATCCATGACAAAATCATAGGTCTGAAAAACGCTACACTATTTTCCATGTACTTTATCAGGATATTTCTTTTATCAATAAAGAACAATAAAACAAAAGATATTATTCTCAAATTCATGTCATATTTCTTACCAATGAAATTAAATCCTCCATTGTTTGCCTGTTATTTCTGTGATGTACAGCTAGTTCTGTTACACAATCTTCATCAAGGTGAATAAGCTACAAAAAAATACAAATTTTATTAACAAACAATTATAAACATTTGTTTTTAAACTTTTTTATTTTTTTATTTTTTTTCCTTTTTTTTTTTTATTTTTTTTTTAACGTTTATTTATTTTTGAGACAGGGAGAGACAGAGCATGAACTGGGGAGGGTCAGAGAGAGGGAGACACAGAATCTGAAACAGGCTCCAGGCTCTGAGCTGTCAGCACAGAGCCCGACGCGGGGCTTGAACTCACGGACCACGAGATCATGACCTGAGCCGAAGTCGGCCGCTTAACCAACTGAGCCACCCAGGCGCCCCTGTTTTTAAACTTTTTAAAC
This sequence comes from Puma concolor, assembly GCF_028749965.1. NCBI lineage: Eukaryota > Metazoa > Chordata > Mammalia > Carnivora > Felidae > Puma > Puma concolor. The sequence continues at coordinate 58,919,373 of NC_141679.1, read as the reverse complement.
TAGCAAAACTGCCTTGTAAAATCAATGCCAATATGTAAAAAAACAGGAGTTCATTAAATTCTTCAGTAACAATAAACATTCTCCAGAATTTTTTAAGATATCAACAGATGACAATAAGCAGTTCAAGAAGAAGAGTTCTTTCCCAGCCTTTCACATTCCATCACCATGTGATCGATTGCTAAAACTGTTATCTAGCCAAGGCCCTACATGCTCCTTCCCTACATGGTAAGGCCAGCATGGCATCTTCAGCAAAGAGCATCTAGGCACTAAAATCAGCAGCTACACAACAGACTGGTCAGAGTGGCTCAAACTTGCAGTACAGTGCACTGTGTTTGGGTTCCACAACAATCCAAGAAGCCCTTGTGATGGTGCCATAGGTGATACACAATCACCATTATGCTGAAGGTACTAGCAAAGCATGATTTAAAAAAAAAAAAAACAGCCTCTGTACAAGCTTTATTTTGCTTCAGGATAGAAGTTATCCAAGTATGCTGACCCATGCACAAGGGGACAGAAGTAGGTTCTGAGAACCAAATGAGAATCACTGAGAACCAAAAGGCCAAATGGGCCTAGACTGGACCTGGAACAGGAGTTCAGGAGATCACAGTGGAAGAGATTCAAAGGAATGTAATTTTAAAGTCATCTTCTCCATGTATGAATTCTCTTCACAGCAGTCCCAATAAGTGATCTCTCACTTTCTGCCCTAGACCTCCTCTCCAGGGAACAGGGATGGCTAGCTTCTCGCACCTGTCCCCTAAGGTCTGTCTCCCTATGATCTGTATTTGCTGTGAGTCCATACACTCTTACAGCTAACAGGCTTTGGAATCAGAAAAACCTGGTTTGAATTGTGAAATCATTAAATAACTGTGTGGCCTTCAGCAGGTTACTATACCTCTCGGAGCATCAGTTCCATCATCTACAAAATAGAAATGGAACTTTGTCTTGCAATACATACAACATACCTGGAATGCCTAGTACAATATCTAAACAGAGCAGACTCTCAAAAAGTGGTTAACTAATTTTACTAACAATCGTAATTTTACTTCCTCTTTGGTGTAAGAGCTTTTCAGAAATTTGAATATTCCTATTATAAGAATATTTCCTCTTCAAGTTTTCTCTTTTCCACTTCCTTTAACCACCATTCCAATGATTAACGTCCCTTACCATCTTGGCCCTTTCTTTAGATCACACACACTAGGCTGTCACTGACCCTCAGTGTGAAGTGCTGAGAACCAAACATAGTATGCCAAGAGAGGTTTGCCCAGCGCAAAGCAGAGCAATATCATGAACCTTCCCTTGTTCCGGACCCCACACTTGTAATAACGGACTCAAGAGAAAGTCATGCTGCCATCATGAAAATAGAAGAACACTAGAAACAACATTGTATAAGCACAACCTCATGGGCTACAGAGAATGTGGAGACACAGAGGCTTATACTAATGGCTCTATAAAAGTCCAAAATGCTAAGGTAAGTTTTCACTGTATTGCTTTGACCTTAGCAGTTTCCCCTACTATAGATTCCCCCTTCAGGAAGGTCCCAACCTCAGAAGCCCAGACACTTTACCACCAGTTGGGCATCTTCTTTGACACCAGTTGATGCCACCACTGCTCAAATGAGAAGGAAAAGATTTCTGGGGTTCCCTCCATAATTGTAAGTTACTATCCTAAAAACAAACAAACAAACAAACAATCTTTCTCTCTCTCCCATAGCCTCCTACTTTGTGCCTTTACCACAGGTGTGTGTGGGAAAGGAGGGAAGGGTAGGAAGAAGGTGCTAGCTTCTTTACTGGACTCTTGAACTGGAACGAATGAAGAGTGTGGTAGACAAGACATCAAGTCTTAAAACTATGGCTTGTCTAGGGGCACCTGGGTGGCTCAGTCAGTTAACCATCCGACTTCAGCTCAGGTCACGATCTCATGGTTCGAGAGTTTGAGCCCCACATTGGGCTCTGTGGAGCCTGGAGCCTGCTTCAAATTCTGTGTCTCCTACTCTCCCTACCCCTCCCCAGCTCACACTCTGTCTGTCTGTCTCTATCTCTCTCTCTCGAATATAAATAAACATTAAATATATAGATATGGTTTGTCTCCAGCTGGGTTTTCCAAAGAGGCTCAATACTTTTAGATGGTCCCAGGCTTACAATGGTTCAACTTATGACTTTTCAACTTTACAATGGTGCAAAAGTGATACACATTCAGTAGAAACCATACTTCAAATTTTGAATTTTGATGTTTGCCCAGGCTAACAATATACGGTATGATCCTCTCTGTGATGTTGGGCAGCAACAAGCTGTAGCTCCCAGTCAGCCACGCGACCACATGAGTAAAGAGCCAATACACTTACAACCATTCTGTACCCATATAATCATTCTGTTTTTCACTTTCAGTACAATAATCAACAAATTACGAGAGATATTAAACACTTTATTATAGGCTTTGTGTTATATGATTTTGCCCAACTGTAGGCTAATGTAAGTGTTCTGAGCATGTTTAAGGTAGGTCAGGCTAAGCTATGCTGTTCAGCAGGTTAGGTGTATTAAATGCATCTTCGACTTAAGATATTTTCAACTTACGACAGGTTTATTGGGGTGTAACCCTTTAAGTCAAGGAAGATCCGTACTCTAAATTCTCAGCCACACGGACTCAAGTTAAATTAAGTACAAAAATGAATACCAAAAGCTAGCCAATTATTTTGGATTATCCGTGCCTACTACATTTCCTGTTCAGTAGGGCAGAAAATGGAACTGAATATAACTTCTATTTGATACAACACTTGGGTACTAGAGTTATGTGTGAAAATGATAGAAGGAGATCATGCATAGAGTTATAGAATAGCACCTATACATTAAATATACAAGTAAATCTGAATTATTTTTTATAATTCACTCTTGACAAAACATAATAATGAGGGAGAAAAAGCAAATACTTTGAAAAGCAACAATAAACCCTTATAGCTCTTCTGTATATAACTCATTTGATCCCTGAAGCAATACTATAAGGCAGGCGAGACAGATGAATGACACAACATGTAAAGGCACTCTATAAAGGGGAAAATATAACCCAAATATACACAAGAGACTGATGTTAGAATACCCACATTAGAGGTGAGAAAATACTCAGAAAAATTCCTGTGATGTACCTAAGACTGGCATTTTTCATTCCTAGCCCAGAGTTTGTTCTATCACACCACAGTACCACCTCTCCATGACGCTGCTCCAATAGCTATTTCAACAGAAACCAGATGCATGGCCTGGTCCTCGTCACAAAGGCCACAGCTATGCAGGATGCAGGCCCTAAATTTGAATTATTTGACCTACCAGATCCATTTCATTCTGGAGGCCTTATGTCTAGGTTCAAATCCTGGTTCTACACTTACTAATTGTTTGATCTTGGGGAAGTTACCTTATGATTCTGTGTCTCAGTTGCTTCATTTGCAAAATGGGGACAACAATACTATCTACCTCAGAGGGTTGGTATGTGGATTAAATGAGTTAAAAGAGTTAAAAACACAAAGCCATAGAATATCACCTGACTCTTATAGGTAATACCCTAAGGGCTCTGTATTACATTGTGGTATAATACACAGAGAGTTCTTACTATAATAGCACACTATATGATTATAGTAAGTATTCAGTAAAAAACAATTACTATACTAAGATATGAGAAAATTTACAAATTCTTTGAACACTCAAAACTATATATTTTACTTTATACTGTACCCAAATTTAAAATAATTTTTGTGTTGGTGAAATCAGAGACCTTCTTCATTTAGGCATCTGTTCTACTGCAAGTATAGTGGATCCTCTATTAGGATTATGGCTGAGAAGACATGCAAAGCCCTCCCACACATGGAGAAACAATGACCCCCAATGGTTGAACACAGGCATTTGCACCACCCACTCCCTCCACCTCACAAGGGGCACATCCCAGTTTCCCTGCCCTGCTACTGCACAGTTCTCACACCTGCACGCTCTGCTTTTCTTAGGCTCTCAGTGTTGACAGTTGTTAGAATGAAGTTGCTGCTCAACAACCTAACCTTACACCCAAAGGAGGTAGAAAAAGATTAACAAATGAAGACTAAAGCCAGCAGAAGGAAGGACATAATACATTTTAGAGCAGAAATAAATGATATAAAAACTAAAAAAAAAAAAAAAAAATAGAACAGATCAATGAAACCAGGAGCTGGTGCTTTGAAAAATATTAATAAAAGTGATAAACCTCTAGCCAGACTGATCAAAAAAAGACTCAAATAAATAAAATCACAAATGAGAGAGGAGAAATAACACCACAAAAATACAAACAATTAAAAGAGAATATTATGAAAAACTATATGCCAACAAATTGGACAGCTTAGAAGAAACGGATAAATTCCCAGAAACATATAAACTACCAAAACTGGAACAGGAAGAAATAGAAAACTTGAACAGACCAATAACCAGCAAAGAAAGTGAATCAGTAATCAAAAACTCCCAACAAACAAAAGAGCTGGACCAGATGGCTTCACAGGAGAATTCTACTAAACATTTATTTATTTTTTTTTTTAATTTTTTTTTTCAACGTTTTTATTTATTTTTGGGACAGAGAGAGACAGAGCATGAACGGGGGAGGGGCAGAGAGAGAGGGAGACACAGAATCGGAAACAGGCTCCAGGCTCCGAGCCATCAGCCCAGAGCCTGACGCGGGGCTCGAACTCACGGACCGCGAGATCGTGACCTGGCTGAAGTCGGACGCTTAACCGACTACGCCACCCAGGCGCCCCTAAACATTTAAAGAGTTAATACCTATACTACTCAAACTATTCCAAAACATAAAAAAGTAAAACTTCCAAATTCATTCTATGAGGCCAGCATTACCCTGATACCAAAACCAGATAAAGACTCCACTGAAAAAGAGAACTGCAGGCCAATATCCCTGATGAACATAGATGCAAAAATTCTCAATAAAATACTAGCAAACGAAATTCAACAATACATTAAAAAAATCATTTACCACGATCAAATGGGATTTATTAGTCGGTTACAAGGCTGGTTCAAAATTCACAAATCAATCAACGTGACACAGCACATCAATAAGAGAAAGGATAAGAACCATACGACCAGTAGACACAGAAAAAAGCATTTGACAAAGTACAACATCCATTCATGATAAAAACCCTCAACAAAGTAGGTTTAGAGGGAATATATCTCAACATAATAAAAGGCCATATATGAAAAACCCACAGCTAATATCATCCTCAATGGGGAAAAATGAGAGCTTTTCCTCTAATGTCAGGAAAAAGACAAGGATGTTCACTCTCATCACTTTTATTCAACATGATACTAGAAGTTCTAGCCACAGCAATCACACAACAAGAAACGAAAAGGCATCCAAATTGGCAAGGAAGAAGTCAAATTTTTACTATTTGCAAATGACATGATACTGTATATAGAAAACCCAAAAGACCCCACCAAAAAACTGCTAGAATTGATACACGAATTCACTAAAGTCACAAGATAAAAATGTACAGAAACCTGCTCCATTTCCATACACCAATAATGAAGCAGCAGAAAAAGAAATTAAGGACTCAATCCCATTTACAAGTGCACAAAAACGCATAAGATACCTAAGAATAAACCTAACCAAAGAGGTAAAAGATTTGTACTCTGAAAACTATAAAATACTGATGAAAGACATTGAAGAAGAAGACACAAGGAAATGGAAAGACATTCCATGCTCACTGACTGGACAAACAAATATTGTTAAAATGTCTATATTACCCAAAGCAATCTACACATTTAATGCAATCCCTATCAAACTACCGAAGTATTTTTCACAGAGCCAGAACCAACCCCAAAATATGTATGGAACCACAAAAGACCCCAAGTAGCCAAAGCAACTTTGAAAAGGAAAGACAAAGCTGGAGACATCACAATTTCAGACTTCAAGTTATATTACAAACCTATAGTAATCAAAACAGTATTGTACTGGCACAAAAACAGATACATAGATCAATAGAACAGAAGAGAAAACCCAGAAATGAATCCACAATTATATCTTTAACAAAGCAGTAAAGAATATCCAACGGGAAAAAGAATGTCTCTTCAACAAATGCTATTGAGAAAACTGGACAGCAACATGCAAAAGGATAAAACTGGACCATTTTCTTACACCATACACAAAAATAAATTCAAAATGGATTAAAGACCTAAATATGAAACCTAAAACCATAAGAATCCTAAAAGAGAACACAGGCAGTAACTTCTTTGACATCAGCAGTAGCAACTTCTTTCTAGATATATCTCCTGAGGCAGAGGAAACAAAATCAAAAATAAACTATTGGAACTACATCAAAATAAAAAAGCTTCTGCACAGCAAAAGAAACAATCAATAGAACTAAAAGACAACCTAGGGAATGGGAGAAGATATTTACAAATGACATATTCTGATAAAAGGTTAGTTTCCAAATTATATAAAGAACTTACCAAACTCAAAACCCCCAAAAATGAATGATCTAATTAAAAAATGGGCAGAAAATGAATAGACATTTTTATAAGGAAGACACACAGAGAGCCAACAGACATGTGAAAAGATGCTCAACTCTGCACATCATCAGGGAAATGCAAATCAAAACTACAATGAGCTATCACCTCACACCTTTCAGAATGGCTAAAATCAGTAACACAAGAAACAACAGGTGTTGTCAAGGATGTGGAGAAAGGCGAACACTTGTACACTGTTGGTGGCAATGCAAACTGGTGCAGCCACTATGGAAAATGTGGAGGTTCCTCAAAAAGTTAAAAATAGAACTACCCTACGATCTGGCAATCACACTACTAGGTATTTACCCAAAGAATACAAAAATACTAATTCAAAGGGATACATGCATCCCAATGTTTATAGCAGCATATAGCCAAATTACAGAAAGATCCCAAGTGTCCATCAATTCATCAACTGAAGATGTGGTATGTGTGTATATACGTATATATATATATACACACATATATATACATATATATATACACACACATGCGTAAATATACACGCACACACATATACATATATATATATATACAATGGAATATTACTCAGCCATAAAAAAAGAATGAAATCTTGCCATTTGCAACAACATAGTAAGTCAGTCACAGAAAGACAAATACCACATGATTTCATTCATATGTGGAATCTAAGAAACAAATGAGCAAAGGGAAAAAAAGAGAGAGAGAGAGAGAGAGAAAGAGAGAGAGAGGCAAACCAAGAAACAGACTCTTAACTACAGAGAACAAACTAATGGATACCAGAAGGGAGGTGGGTGGGGGGATGGGTTAAATAAGTGATGGGGATTAAGAAGTACCCTTGTTTGATGAGCACTGGGTGCTATATGGAAGTGCTGAATCACTATGTTGTACACCTGAAACTAATATTACACTGTAAGTTAACAAACTGGAATGTGAATAAAAACTTAAAAAAAAAAAAAAAAGAATTAAGTTGCCTCTCTAACTGCATTTGCTCAATAAATACTAATGATGTCCTGGAGGACTGAAGGGAACATGGAGAAGAAAAATGTTAGGAGCTGACAGTCATAGGAGAATCAGAAGGGATTTCTAACAGTGGGCAAACTAGTAAGAAGAAGCTAAAAACAAGCTTCATTTATTTTTCCAAGACCAGGTAGCCACTGGGAAGAGTATCTGCATGTATTAAGGTGATTACTCCAGAAAGCAAATACCTCACAGCTGTACCAAGTCCATACTGTGACATGTCTGAGAAACATCCAAGCTATTCTGTTGACCCATGCACATACCCCACTACGCTGCCTAAGTTTTAGCTGATTATCAGAGAACATGCCAAATTATCTGAAAAGGCCATTAAAATACTTCTCCTTTAAAGTATTAAAATACTTTTCTAACCACATACCTATGTGAGGCTACATTTTCTTCATATATGCTTCAATCAAAACAACAGAATGCAAAACAGACTGAATGCAAAAGCAGATACAAATCCAAGTGTCTTCTATTAAGTCAGACTTAATCTGCAAAGATGTAAAGTGATGCCACTCTTTCAAATTTATTTTTTAAGTCATTATTTTTCATTTCTTGATTTCCTTATCTATACATAGGGGATAAGAATTGTTTGGACTTAGAATGGCACACCTTTCATAGTGGCTCCAGGCTTTGCCATGTGGCTCACTTTGGTGACTGGGATATAAGCAAACATGATGCAAGCAGAGACGTGGAAAATGCTTGAAAAGTATTAGAGCGTTCCCACTTTCTTGCCTCTTTTGGAATCCAGCCACCATTTCAAGAAGCCCCAACTAGCCTGCTGCACACAATGCAGCCCCACAAACAGCCAGCACAAACAGCTGATCTTCTGAGTAAGGCTTGGACCATACAGCCACAATTAAGTCACAGGTGACTACAGACACATGAGTGACCCCAGGTAAGACGGGTGCAAGAACTGCCCAGTTGAGCCAACCCAAATTGCTGATCCACAAAATTAGAGGTTATAATTATTTTAAGTCACTAAATTTTGAGATTTTATTTTACATACTAATAGTTAATATCAAAGCACATATCCTTTCGCAATAGTCACATTTTTGCCAAGTTCAAGTTGCTATTGGTTAAAAAAGACTTAAATATTAATATAATGATAATTATTTAAATAGCTCACATATATATATTTCATATATATATTAGACTAGTTCTCAAGGTGTAGTCCACAGACCACTTGAGGATCTCCAAAGTCAAAACTATTTTTTATAATAACACTGTTTTTCATTTTTCACAATGTTAACATTTGCAGTGATGGTGCAAAAGCAATGATGAGTAACACTGCTGTGCCTTAGTACAAATCAACGCAGTGGCACCAAACTATACTAAAATATTATATTCTTTGTCATGCACTTACAGTTCAAAAAAAAAATTTTTAAGTCAGTTTCAATTAAGAAGATCATTAATGTAGGACGCCTGAGTGGCTCAGTCAGTTAAGCATCCAACTATTGGTTTTGGCTCGTCATGATCTCATGTTTCGTGGGATCAAGCCCCACGTTGGGCTCTGTGCTGACAGCTCAGAGCCTGCTTGGGATTCTCTCTCTCAGCCCTTCCTCAGCTTATGCACGTTCTCTCTCTCTCAAAATGAATAAACATTCAAAAAAAAAAAAAAAAGAATATCATTGATGAAGCAGTAAAAAGTACTAATTTTATTAAATCTTGGACACTGAGTACATGTATTTTTTACATTCTGTGTGACAAAATGGGAACTGTGCATAAAGCACTTATGTATACCAAAATATGATGGTTCTTAGAAGAAAAGTGCCTGTGTAACTGAGTTATGAGTTGAATTACCTGTTTTCTTCATAAAACACCATTTTTACTTGAAAGAACAATGGCAAACTATAATTATTTAGACTTGGGTATTTGGCATTTTCTCAAAAATGAACAAAATGAATTTGCCACTTCAAGGAAAACAAACTGACAGTATTTGCTGCCAATGATATAATTTGAGCTTTCAAGCAAAAATTAACTTTTTGGAAAATTTGTATCTGCCACTATTAGTTTAACAGCTTTCCAAATCTTAAAGACTTTTCTGATGAGATCAATAGTGATTTTAAGGAATGTGATTCTGGGGTGCCTGGATGGCTCAGTCGGTTAAGCATCCAACTGTTGATCTCAGCTCAGGTCACAATCTAACGGTTTGTGGAATTGAGCCCTGCATCAGCCTCTGCACTGACAGCACAGAACCTGCTTGGGATTCTCTCTCCCCCCTCTCTCTGCTCCTCCACCACTAGCACGTGCGTGCTCTCTCTCTCTCTCTCTCTCAAATCAATAAACTTTAAAAAAAAAGGAATATGATTTTTTTCTAGTGTATGATTGAAAGGTGTTAACATTTGGAAGATATGCATAACTCAGTGAACCAATAGTTTCCAAATGACGAATGCATAATATTACATGAGGAAGGAATCCAATGGACAGACCGATGGATTTGAATGGAACAGAGTACAACAGCTTCATTGATGTGCTTTCATATTCCACAATCAACTAACCTTTCAGAAACTACCAGTTGTCAAGTTTTAATGGACTATCACAGAATATCCCTAATTATCTGAAAAAGTTTTTAAAGTGTTTATCTCTTTTCCTAGTACATATCTGTGAGGCTTTTTCTTCATATGCTTCAATCAAAACAACATATCAAAACAGACTGAATACAGAAGCAGATGAGATCCAAATGTCTTCTATCAAGCTAGACTACAAAGAAGCTTGCAAAGATGCTACTCTTTTCACTACATTTATTTTTTAAGGTTATTTTTCAGAAGATATTAATTTGAGACAAAATATAATAGGTTTGCTACTGTTACTTTTACATGAATCAATCAATAAATATTAAGAGTATAAAGGAGTCCTCTGACTTAAAAGTTTGAGAACCACTATAACCTCATAACTACTCTGGGAAGTAGACAGAACTGGTTTAATCTGCTTTTTATAGACAAATAAATAGATTTGGCAGAGTTAGGCAACTTGCTTTGGTTTCCAGAGCACTGTTCACAATCCTGACTACAGGCAAGAAACACATGGAAGGCTTTAAAAATATCCACTAATTGTTCTGGGATGGGGCACAGGCATTTTTTTTTTTCTAATATTTCTTTATTTTTTTTGAAAGAGACAGAGAGACAGCACAAGCTGGGGAGGGACAGAGGGATGGGAGACACAGAATCGGAAGCAGGCTCCAGGCTCCAAGCTGTGAGCACAGAGCCCAACACGGGGCTCGAACTCACAAATCATGAGATCATGACATGAGCTGAAGTCAGACACCCAACCAACTGAACCACCCAGATGCCCTGACATTTTTTTTTAAGGTCCCAATGATTCTCATGTGCAGCCTAAGTTAAGAGCCACTGTCCTAGAGATTAACAGGCAAATATATAATTAGGTTACAAGCCTCACAAACACCAATCTGATGAACAAGTCTACAAACTACATTTTCTTTTATATTTAAACCACATCAGTGTAGTTCCTGAATCCACAGAAAGATCAAACAAGGTTTTTTGAAAAATTCTACCAGACTTCATTTTACTTACAGAATTCTTGCTTTGCCACTCAACAGGACAGTTGTAATCATGCATGATCCAGGGATGGCTCAATAGATTTTTCACAGAAATCCGTTTCTTTGGGTCCACCTAGTGGCCATTGAGAAGTAGCTAGAGGTTAACATTTCAAATAGGGAACACAGAACTCCTTTACTCCTGAGAACTCAAAATTCATCAGAACAGATGTAAACTTTATCATCACAAAAATGCTGTCAAAGACCTTAAAATGGCCTTGGAATAAATTCTTTAAAAAAGGCAATAGAGGCAAGAAAACTATAGCAACCAACACGGGCTTAGAAGATAAATGTTTAACAAACATGAACTTCATTGGTATGGACATTATTCATGAAGTTCAGTCAATCTATTGTATGATGTAATAGTCTTTGCTGGAAAACCTATTCACAGGAAATATTCACCAATTTAATATTCAAGCAGCCACAATGCAGGGCATTCATAGTGAATATGCAATCTCTACCTCTGATGAGCTTACAATCACATAGAACAAGTTGAAAAGCACACCTTTCTTTTCCATTTGTAATTTTCAAATGTGAGGAGAGGAGAATTAATCAACAAAGATTAAGTTTTTTGGAGTCCAGAAGAAAGATGAGGTGTTTTCAATCTCATTATGGAGATTTGGTGGTCTGGCCCTACTTAATCAAGGTGGGTGAGCCTGAAGTAAATTTTGAATAAAAACTGGAGATGGCTTAATAGATGGAAAAACTGGAAGATATTCTGAATACATAATAATGAAAAAAATATTGCACTAATAAGGTACTCCTATTTTCAAAGTGTTTCCTATTTATCTCATTTTACCCTCATAACACTACATAGCAGTAAGGCCAGTGTCAGAATCCCCATTTGACAGATGAGAACCAGGTTAGTGGCATGCCTACTGATTGCCAGGGTGGATACCTAGACCTCAGAAGCCATTCCCCTAAATCAGTGGTTCTCAAAGTGTGGTCCCAAGACCAGCAGCATCAGCAGCATCTGGTAGCTTGTTAGAAAGGCAAATTCCTAGTCCTGCCCCAGATCTACTGAATCAGCCACTCTCTCAGGGTGGCACCTAGCAGTCTGTGTTTTAACAAGCCCCTGGCAATTCTGATACGTGCTAAAGCTTGAGAATCATCGCATTAGTTCATAGGGTCCCCTTGACTGTGTATCAGCTCATTCAAGCATTTATTCCCTATCTACTATACACTTAATGTGCAAGAGCGGGAGGAAGAAAATGGAACACGGTGGTCGAGTTAGTCAGAGAAAACAGACAATGCTCAAGAAAAAGGAAGGAAAACCACATCAGCAAAGACATGGTAGAGGTCTAAAAGAAAATGCATTTGCAACATAATTAAGAAAACATCTAACTTAAAAAAAAATAATAAAAATACATTTTCAAAAAGGGGCACCTGGCTGGCTCAGTTGGAAGAGCATACAACTCTTGACCTCGGGGTCATGAGAGTTCGGGCCCCACACTGGGTATAGAGATTACTTAAATAAATAAAACTTTAGAATAAATAAAAAGAAAAGAAAGCATCTAGTAGAGGGCAGTAGATATACTGAATGGAATTTTTTTAAGCCAATAGGAAAACGGTGTTGTCTTCCAAATACAGCAGCACCACAGACATCTTAAAGTTGGATCAAACAACTGCAGTAGACTTCTATTATTTAAATATAAATAACAAAGTTTACCTGTAGCATCTGTTGAAGAAGCAGAACGCTACTAGAAGAGAGCCACTTAGGAACCTCATATTTTCCTCGCTACAAAAAAACAAAGAAACAGTTAAGAGATTTAGGTTCAATCAGCCTTGAAATAAATTTCTAAGTAACAAAATGCTGGAGGTGTACTTCCAAGCTTAAAGACTTAACCCAACTATAAGATTTGGTAAACATTATTAACAACATAGGAAATATATTTCTTACCCTAAAGAAGAAAATTCAGTAAATTAAATATCGTCCCCTCTAAATTATCCACATATCAGAGAAGGACTAGAGCAGAGAGAATGTATGGAATACATAAATGTGGAGGGCTTTGGAATCTGTAGTGTGATTAAATGGACAACAAGTATACATTGTAGTCAATTTTTGCATTGCTAGAGCAAATTTTAGTTCATAATCTCAGAACAATTATCAGTTGACAAAAAATGAAGTAGTAGAAAATAGTATTTGGTGGCAAGTCATAGGCTGTGGTTAAAAACAGGTCACATTTCATCCACAGGACAGAATTCACAATCAATGAGGGAAACTGATGCAAGCCTTTTTCTAAGCCAAGTACCTTCTTTGGGGATCGAAGAGACTCAGGAGACAAATGTTTACAATCTAGGATAATCAGAAATTATAGGCACCAAGTCATCAGCCAAAGATAAGACAAGGGGCTTGCCAAACACTAATATGTACTAAAATATCTTTTTACACAACTTGCCACATACCCCTCTTTCCCAATTCAGAGGCAATGATACAATCATTTCTCTTAGCAAAGAACAAATTGTTTAATGATGCTAGAATAAAAGGTTAAGTATTTGAAAAAAATTAAGATTTGGAGGCTCCGCCATTTTTGCTGCCCAGACACGGAGCGAGAGGCTGAGAGAGTCGGAGACACTATCGGCTTCCATCCGTCGCGCAGACCCTTCCGGAGCCACTTCCGCTACGGATAATCTTTTTTTTTTTTTTTTTTTTTTTTTAATTTTTTTTTTTTCAACGTTTATTTATTTTTGGGACAGAGAGAGACAGAGCATGAACGGGGGAGGGGCAGAGAAAGAGGGAGACACAGAATCGGAAACAGGCTCCAGGCTCTGAGCCATCAGCCCAGAGCCTGACGCGGGGCTCGAACTCACGGACCGCGAGATCGTGACCTGGCTGAAGTCGGAGGCTTAACCGACTGCGCCACCCAGGCGCCCCATCCGCTACGGATAATCTAATCGGGAGGATCTGGTGTACCAGGCGAAGCTGGCAGAGCAGGCTGAGCGATACGACGAAATGGTGGAATCGATGAAGAAAGTAGCAGGGATGGATGTGGAGTTGACAGTTGAAGAAAGAAACCTCCTATCTGTTGCATATAAAAATGTGATTGGAGCCGGAAGAGCTTCCTGGAGAATAATCAGCAGCATTGAACAGAAAGAAGAAAACAAGGGTGGAGAAGACAAACTAAAAATGATTCGGGAATATAGGCAAATGGTTGAGACTGAGCTAAAGTTAATCTGTTGTGACATTCTGGATGTACTGGACAAACACCTCATTCCAGCAGCTAACACTGGCGAGTCCAAGGTTTTCTATTATAAAATGAAAGGGACTACCACAGGTATCTGGCTGAATTTGCCACAGGAAATGACAGGAAGGAGGCTGCGGAGAACAGCCTAGTGGCTTATAAAGCTGCTAGCGATATTGCAATGACAGAACTTCCACCAACGCATCCTATTCGCTTAGGTCTTGCTCTCAATTTCTCCGTATTCTCCTATGAAATTCTTAATGCCCCTGACCGTGCCTGCAGGTTGGCAAAAGCAGCTTTTGATGATGCAATTGCAGAACTGGATACGCTGAGTGAAGAAAGCTATAAGGACTCTACACTTATCATGCAGTTGTTACGTGATAATCTGACATTGTGGACTTCAGACATGCAGGGTGATGGTGAAGAGCAGAATAAAGAAGTGCTGCAGGATGTGGAAGATGAAAATCAGTGAGACATAAAAGCCAACAAGAGAAACCATCACTGACCACCCCATTCCTTCCCATCCCACCCCCATTGGAAATTCCCCCATTGTCACTGAGAACCACCAAATCTGACTTTTACATTTGGTCTCAGAATTTAGGTTCCTGCCCTGTTGGTTTTTTTTTTTTTTTTTTTTTAACCATTTTCAAAAGTTCATAAAGGCAAGAGTGAATTTCTGTGGATTTTACTGGTCCCAGCTTTTAGGTTCTTTAAGACACTAACAGGACTGCATAGAGGCTTTTTCAGCATTACTGTATTGTAATGCTGCCATCCTGCCAGGTGGGGCAAGATCACCATTAGAAATGGAAATGATATTTGAAAGCTATTAGACTTCTAGGTGATGTGAGCATCTAAGAGAGAGGTTAATCACACTATGAGGCATTGTGGTATTATTTTTCCTTTTTCTAATTGTTTAAATTGAGTTTTATACCAATGTTTAAAATTAATTGGGTGTTAGCTTGAGGTGGTTAAAAGTTGTTCGGAGAGTTGTAATGGTTTTGCTGTAAAAAGTGTTTCAAACTCTGCTGAAATGTTGCTGAAAAGCATGGTGCTGGTAACAGTTCAACAATCCGCGGCTGCTCATTCCTGCCTACTTTTACTCTCCCTCTAAAGCAGGTTAGCACTGAAGGTGGTATGGAAAAGCCTGCATGCGTGTTCAATTCTTTGTTTCTTCTCCTTCCCTCTCCCCCCAGGGCCCCCCCTTCCCTACTTCGCTCGCTCAACCTCTTTTGTTCAGTATGTGTAACTTGAAGCTAATTTGTACTACTGGATATCTGACTGGAGCCACAGATACAGAATCTGAATTGTTCTTACTGAAACACAGCATGGAATTAACATTAAACTTAAATAAAACAAACCTAAATTTAAAATGCCGGGGCGCCTGGGTGGCGCAGTCGGTTAAGCGTCCGACTTCAGCCAGGTCACGATCTCGCGGTCCGTGAGTTCGAGCCCCGCGTCAGGCTCTGCGCTGATGGCTCAGAGCCTGGAGCCTGTTTCTGATTCTGTGTCTCCCTCTCTCTCTGCTCCTCCCCCGTTCATGCTCTGTCTCTCTCTGTCCCAAAAATAAATAAACGTTGAAAAAAAAATTTTTTTTTAAAAAAATAAAATGCCAAAAAAAATTTAAGATTTTAATTAAGCTTATACCAAAATTAACTCCATCCAGATTAAAGAGTGAATGCAAATACAAAACCATAGAGGATCGAGACTAGGTGATTATTTTTAGAATCTTTCTAAACATGACAGCAAAACCAAAACCTGTAAAGACTAACAGTTGACATTTCTGTACAACAAAACAGCACTAACAAAGTTAACTAACAACAAATTGAGAAAAAAAAACTTTTTCCACCTAAATGACTAAATATTAATAAACTTCATCACATAAAAAGCTCTTACAAATCACTGAGATTTTACCAGCCAACCTGTTCTGCCCACATTTCCCCCATCTCCTCAAATGGCCAAAAACCAGAGTCATCTTTAACTCCTCTTTCTCTCACACTTCACATCATCTCCATCAGCAAAATCCATTGGTTCTATGTTGGAAAATCTATCCAGAATCACTTGTCACTTCCACCACACCACTAGTGTCTCCCATCTGGCATATTGCAAGAGGCTCCTGACTGATCTTCCAGATTCCACTACTGACCACCTCCCAGTCTAGTCTCCACTTACTACCACCAATGTTCTCTTAAAACATCTCTTAAAATATGCCACTTCACCACTCAAAACTCTTCAGTGCTCCCCAGATCACTCAGAATAAAATCCAAATACCTTACTCTGGTTCCAAAGCCCTGCATGCATGCTCTACATCCCCACATCCATTCAACTCCTTGCTGCTGAGTCTGCCTCTCAGACTCGCCTCCTAACTCTCCCCTTCATTCACCAAACTATGGTCACATGTCAAACACAGTCCAACCTCAGGGCCTTTGCACTGGTTATCTCCTCTGTCTTATAATGCTTTCCCCCAAAATCAGCAGAGCTTTTGCCTTTAGCTTCAGGTCTCCACTTATATACTAGTGGTGTCAGTGAGGACTCCCATGACCCATTTCATAACACAGCATCCCCCACAATCATTTGCTACCTCCCTTTCATGCCTACTTTACCTTCAGTCCTTATCCCCACTCATCGTATTACAGATTTGTTTATTTTCTGTCTCACTACAATAGAATGTAAGCTCCTTAATCACAGAGATCTTATCAGGGCTGCTCACAAAGAATACTACCTGGTCCTGGCACAGAAAAGGTACTCAATTAATATTTGTTTAATAAATGAAGGAAGAGGATGAAAAGCACACTCCAAAGGAAAATGAGCAATAACTATTCACAGGTAATTCCTAAAACAAGAACTTTTAAATGGCCAATAAACATGAAAATATGTCCAAAAAATCAAGTAATTAAAAAGTAATAATTTAAACAAGAATATGGTACCATCTGTTATCTATCAAACTGACAAACTTAAGAAAAACATTTAGTATTACTAAGAGTTCAGGAACAAGAGGGCTTATATATATACAACTAGAGAATATAAGCTTTCCCGGAGAATAATTGTGAAATACATTTAAAAAACATTCAAAACTGCATATCCTTGATCCAGCAATTTCACTTCTAGCAATTTATCCTAAGCAAACAATTTGGTATATAAAATATATGAACAGTAACATTCATCACAGAATTGCTTATGATAATTTTGGGAACTAAGGGACATAGACTACTGGCAAATTATAGAGGGTCACCAAAACTAATGACAGAAGACAAAATGTACTGAATAAGGATCCTGAGTTAGAGGGGCACCTGAGTGGCCCAGTCAGTTGAGAGACCGACTTCAGCTCTGGTCATGATCTCACAGTTTGTGTGTTCGAGCCCCACATCAGGCTCTGTGCTGACAGCTTGGAGCCTGGAGCCTGCTTCGGATGCTGTGTCTCCCTCTCTCTCTGCCCCACCCCCGCTCATGCTCTGTCTCTCTCTCTCAAAAAATGAATAAATGTCAAAAAAAAATTTTTTAAAGGATCCTGAGTTATATAATATACAAGGGCACCTGGGTGCCTTAGTCATTAAGCATCTGATTTCGACTCAGGTCATGATCTCACGATTCATGAGCTCAAGTCCCACATCGGGTGAGTTTGATCCCCAGTTCGGATAAATACAAGCCCGCTTCAGGTGAACCCCACTTCTCTCTCTCTCTCTCTCTCTGCCCCTCACTCACTTACGCCCTCTCTCTCTCTCCCAAAAAAAAAAAAAAAAAATGAAATAAATATGATATACATCCAGGGAGACAAAGGCAAGCACACATGAACATGCACGTGCGTGCATAAAGCCTAGTGTTTAAATAAGGCTAGAAGAGTAGAGGCAGGTAGATGGAGAAGCCATTGACTAGCACAAGCATTGGGGTTCTCTGTTCTTATAAGGACACAATCCTCACAAAAACCAGCCCAACTCCAAGGTAAGAGGAGAAACAGACACAATATGGGTTGCTCAGAGTCCTAGAACTACATGGCAGGCTGGATTTTAATTGTATTAAAGAAATAATCAAAGTTCCAAAGAAGCATTATCAAGCAATAAATTTTAAAAGAAAAGGTATCGATGGGGCACCTGGGTGACTCAGTCGGTTAGGCATCCAACATCAGCTCAGGGTTCCTGGGTTTGAGCCCCGCATCGGGCTCTGTGCTGAAGCTCTCTCTCTCAGATTCTGTCTCCCTCTCTCTCTGCCCCTCCCCAACTCGTGCTCGCTCGCTCGCTCTCTCTCTCTCTCAAAAATAAACAAACATTAAGAAAATTTTTTTTAAAAAAAGAAAAGGTGTCAATGTCAAAACAACTCAGTCTCTGACTCAGCTTCTCTGATTAGAGCAGAGAGGCTAACCTTACAAAGTGTTTCCCAGGAAGGATAAGAGCTTTCTTTCATTTTACAAATGACATTTAATATCATTAAGTTTTTCAAGATCCTTTGTCCAGCACACTCAGTATCATCCAGAGAGCCCACTATTACTTACACCTTACTAGGGCACCTTAACACTAGCCAGTGTTGAAAACTGACAATCTGTTTCCAAATCACATTGATAAAGACTTTCATTCACTCCTTGCTCCATGCCACCTGGTCTCCAGGCGCATCCTATCGACACCTTGATTTGGACTTCTAGCCTCCAGAACTGTGAGAGAATAAATTTTTGTTACTTTAAGGCACTACCTTGCAGTGCTTTGTTACAACAACCCTAGGAAACTAATACACCATCTATAAGGGTTTAACTCCTCGCATACTTCTCTCCCACCAGCACCTGCCCACCCCGGGGATAAGTCTGGTTCTAGGTTCTGGCCCTTTCTGGTCTGCTCCAACACAGATAATAGGCCCATCACCAGATCTATCAAAATAAAAGAAATGTTATGACTTTAAATTCAGAAAGTACCTTCCAGACCAAAGTACTGAATAAGAAAAGCTCCACCAGGCTGATTCCAAGTTCCTCTCTGCCTCTTTTTATCACCCCTTTTATCATCCCATCTTGAATTCATGACCTATCTTCTAATAGATCCTCTTATTGTGCTATAAGTTAGC
The DNA here is from genome assembly GCF_028749965.1 of Puma concolor. NCBI lineage: Eukaryota > Metazoa > Chordata > Mammalia > Carnivora > Felidae > Puma > Puma concolor. The sequence goes on along the minus strand of NC_141679.1, from coordinate 58,900,084 downwards.
ACCACAGAAGCTATCCTACCCAGAAAGAGGCAAGAACAGGTGAATGATAAGTGTGGTGCTTGGCACGCTGGAAACGGCGATGGACCGGAGTCATCATGTGAATCCCAGCCTACTTCATAGTAGTTCCATGAACTTGTACAAGTTACTTAATCTCTCTGACATTGTTTCCTAAGAAAATAGGCTCTGGAGACAATTTGCCTAGATTCGAATCCAAAATCTACCTCTTACTAGCCGTGTGGATGAGCCTTTGAATTTCACTGTGCCTTGGTTTCCACACCTGTAAAAAGAAGCAAAATAACAGTGCCCACACAAAAAAAATGTTGCTAGGATTCAGTGCTTTAATTCAGAAAAGCACTGAGCACAGTGCCAGGCATACAGTAAGAACTCCATGTATGTTAGTTTCTACTACTGCTGCCTCTATTACTAATACTAGTATCACTACTACTGTTGTTACTACCTGTGAAACAAGTAATTCCACCTATAGGATTATAAAAGGAGTCAAAGAGAATATGTGAAAGCACTCAACACAATGCCTTGCACATTAGACACAATAAATGTTTGTTGAACCCGAAATACATAGGAAGGAGATAGGGATGCCCAAAATAGTAACGGACCAGAGATGGGTAGGCTGGCCAAAAACCATGCACGCCAGAGTGCTAAATACTCAGTATCATAAGAAAGGCTAGAGTCATTCTGAGGAATGCCACGTGTCCTCCCAATGGAGCCCTGCCCCACTGCAGCTGCCACCAGACAGCCTGGGAAGGAACACATACATCATCTAGTCAAGCGCTGCTCCTTTTACTTCCTGAAGTGTACCCACCCACTTTCCCTGTTTGGACAGAAGAGCTCTGCAGAGTACCATCTACTGGAAGTCATGAGGCCTGTGACCCATCACCAAGACCTGACATTCTCAGCTTCATTCTCTGCACCGGGATATGACAGAAACGGAATTCAGAGCCGAGTTCTGCTGCCAGGCTTAACCCAACCTCTTATTTGTACATGATACTTTAAAATACATTTTTATTGTATTTTAACCTGTGCAGTAAGCAAGGATTATGAACCACATAACACAGATGAAGAATCTAAGTCTCAGCCAGGGAATTCAAGCATTTGTTCAATATCATAAGGCACTGGTTCTCAGCTGGCGCGATTTTGTTCCCCACTGCTAGGAGACATCTAGCACTGTGTGGAGACTTTTTTATGTGTGCCACAAAATGATTTGATATATGTATATATTATGAAATGATTACCACAATAAGTTTAGTTCATACCCATCACCACACATAGTTACTAGTTTTGTTTGCTTAGTGTTTTTCTTATGATGAAAACTTTTAAGATCTACTCTCTTAGCAATTGGAGACATTTCTTACTGTCATGACTTGGGAGTTACTACTGGCATCTAGTGAGTAAAGGGTAGGGACGCTGCTAAACTTCTTGCAATGCATACGACAGCCCCCGCAGCAAAGAATCATGTAGTCCAAAATGTCAATAGTGCCTAAGTTGAAAACACTGTAAAAAGGGGTGGAGATGGGACTAGGAGAGACATACAATACTTATTCTATTGTACTGTGCTGGAAAGTCTAAGGAAGCCTAGACGTAAACAGGGAGAAAAGGCTCCTTATTTAAATATTGGAAGCATACGAAAAGAGCAAATAGAAAAGACCTCGAGACAAGCAATTCTGCTGGAGAAGAACATGTCCACAAAAGGCCCTGTCAGCCAGGCTGTGCAACTTAACCCTGGTTTCTGCTCAGTCTTTAGAGAATTCTTGTTTATTTAAGGGACGATTACCTTGCAAATGAGAGCAAGAAATGGGTAATAGAGACAGAAACCAAGAAAGAGGGGGGAAAAAACCCTGTGGGCCAAGCAAGATAATCCTGGGAATTCTAGACAGCTTGAAATTGCTCATTTTCACATAGTTGTAAGAAAGGCAGGCCATCTCTCCAACACATAATTACAGTATATAGTCAACTCAATAATTGTAAAATATAATCTCATAAAAAGATAATGTGCTCATTTTCTTTAAAATTATAAATTATACTTGTTAGAAAGCAATTTTACTTGCAAGCTATTCAACTTTCATTTACTAAATTATTTATACTTCTATAATATTTGTGTACCCCAAACTGGAGTATGGTCATGCTTGTCTTTGAACACGGTGATGGTAAATGAATATAGGTGACATTAATAAGATTAATGCCCAATCTGTCGGTAATCATGCTAGAAACTGCAACTGAGCATTTTGGTTAAAATAATCAAAAAATGCAAAAGATAAACAAAGTCTGCTTCTTAAATAGTTACATATGATATATCAAATATTGCTGGGGTTTTCTATCGACCAAGAACCGAAGGAAGTGTTATTCCCAACTGAGGAATTTTAGAACATTCTAGACAAAGATACATACTGCATGCAAGTGATACGACACCTTAATTAGATTCAACCAGCAGACTGTATTACACCGCGCCTCGGAACAATAGTTCTGAGCCAAGATTACAATAAATTTCAAAATCTATAATGTGTGAAATTAAATTCCACAATAATGCATAAAAGTTCTAATTTGAATCAATTTTCAACTTGCAAATACATGAAAAACTAAAAGATGAAATTCAGAGTAGGGGAAACAAAGAATATACAGCATTAGTAAATAATATTAATTAGGAAGGTTAAATCTCTACTGAACAAGAATTAGACATTTTATACCATATTTATTCCACAGAAGAAATATTTGATTTACCAAAAATATCAAATTACCCTCCCAAAGGATTAAAATAAACAAACAAATAAATAAATGTAAAGAACACTGAAGATTATCACGTGTTGATACATTCATCTTGTAGCAGTGAAATAATATATTAATAATCAAGGGTACCGATGCCATGGCTGCCACATAAATGTGAACTTGAAAGAGCAGCAAGCAAAGGCAAATAAACAGTATGGAAACTTAGGTCCAGACAGGTTTAAAAAAAAAGCCAAGTTTACAGTTAAGTTGGTAAATGAGGAACATCATAATAAAGTTCAATTTCAGTAAGGCATTAATAGTCAGTTTATCGTTGTGGATAAGACCACAAAACCTAGGTTAAGTGTACCTTATACAGACCAAAACCCAATTCTCAAAGCACTTATTCTATTCAGGTTTTTAATCGACAATTTGGATTAGAGATGTTTAAGAAACATGCAAAGTGGCACAAACAGTACACCAAGGAAAAATAGAATAAGGAAAGGCTAATTCTACGAGACATTAAAGAAATGGTATTATAAAGATACAGCAACTAAAATAATTATGTATCAGACAAAAATAGACAGAAAATTAAAAACCATGAAAAATAGTAAATGTAGAAACTCAATATATAATAAAACTATCCTTTCAAATCAATAGGAAAGTGATGGACTATTGAGTAAGAAGTCTTAGGACAACAAATTACTTGTTTTAAAATAAATAAGTCGTTATTTATTTAAAAATAAAGATCCCTAGAAACAATCACAGATCAGAGAGGGCTAAGAAGATATGATAACTAAATATAATATGATATTCTGAAAGAATCCTAGAACAGAAAAAGGACATAGGGAAAAACTAGTGAAACAGAAATAATGTAAACAGTTTAGTGAATAGTCATATTCCACTATTGGTTCCTTAGTTGTAACAAAGTACCATAGTAATGTAAGATGTTAATAATAGGAAAACTGGGTGAGGAATATATGGGAACTCTGTTCAAACTCTAATTACTAAAGACATGAATAAAACATCAGATGGCATAAATTTTAAAAAAAATCAAATGCCATTTTCACCCATTCAACTGACCAAGATCCAAAAGTTTTATAAATATCCAAAATTTTTATAAATAATAATGTTAAAGACAGCACGGGGAAACAGCTACTCTCAACCACTGCTGGTGGAAGTGTAATGTGGGGGAAAAAAGGCTGGAGCACAATTTGACAATATCTGTTAAGTTTTCAAATGTCATACCCTAGGATCCAGCAATTCTACTACTCAGTACGCACATGCAAGAAGATATGCACAGGGATGCTCACTGAGCATCACTTATATTAGTGAAAAAATTAGAAAATAACCTAAAATGTTCAACAAGAAAATGGTTAAACTATTTGTAAAAATGAGTTAATATTATATGTACAATGGCACATACAATATTAAGTAAAGAAAGACAGATATAAAATAATATCAGTATGATACAATTTACGTTAAGAAAAAAATATAAATGACTACAAATAGAAATAAAACATCTGGAAGAACCAAAGTGTTAACTGTAATTACCTATGTGAGAGGCCAAGAGAACTTCAGTTACCAGTGATGTGTTAGTTCTTTATATGGAGAATGTTTTCACACACTACTTGTGTAATTAAAAAACTTTTTTTTTTTTAAATTTTTTTTTTCAACGTTTTATTTTATTTTTGGGACAGAGAGAGACAGAGCATGAACAGGGGAGGGGCAGAGAGAGAGGGAGACACAGAATCGGAAACAGGCTCCAAGCTCTGAGCCATCAGCCCAGAGCCTGACGCGGGGCTCGAACTCACGGACCGCGAGATCGTGACCTGGCTGAAGTCGGACGCTTAACCGACTGCGCCACCCAGGCGCCCCATTAAAAAACTTTTTAAATGACGTCCACAAACTTAGAATAAAGGAAATTTCACAATAAATACTATGCAGCCATTAAACAAACAATGAAAACCTACACATGCTGCTAAGTACCAATATGAAACAATCTTCAAAGTATTAAAATTAAAGAGGAGGAGGGGGCAAGATCCATACACTGTGCAGATTATATAATCCCAAAGGATATATACAGATATATAAAGATTTGCATAAGTACAAATAATTCTTATAAACGTATAGAAGAAATCTCTAACTAGTTGTCTCTGTGGAAGAAAACAGAGGGTTAGGTGAGCAGGATGTTTTGGGGTTTAACTATATACTTCTTAGTACTGTTTTAGCATTTTACCATATATGCTTTGTTTTTCACTATAAAAACAATCAACTAAATGTCTCACTATAAAAAGAACTAACTAAATGTCAGCTCTTGATAAGCTACAAGCCTGGGCATTTCAGACCAATTTTCTAGGAAAAGACCAGGCAGGCTCTGGGAAAGATCATTCTGCTACAGGTCACTACAACTAAGCCAGGAGTCAGCAAACTTTTTCTGAAAAGGGACAGATAGTAAATATTTTTGGTTTTGTGAGCCATACAATCTCTGTCACAACTACTCAACTCCACCACTGTTGTGTAAAAGCAGCCACAGATGACACATAAACAAACAGGTATGGCTATGTTCCAATAAAAATTTTATTTAAACAAACAGGTGGTGGGCCAGACTTGGCTTGTAGCATAGTTTGCCATCCTCTACTTTATATCACCTGGCCAAGAAGACTGATTGAAGTTTCAACCAACCTTTCCTTGCCTTTAGCACCCTAGAAAGGAATAAGTTAAGCTGCAACACAGATTCCCAGCTATTCACATATCTGTAAGGATTCTGCATCATGCTACTTACTTGAGTCAGGGTCCGTAGGAAAAATTTCCTGACAGATCAACCAGTATTTTCTTTTTTTTTTTTTTTTAATTTTTTTTTTTTAATGTTTATTTATTTTTGAGACAGAAAGAGACAGAGCATGAACGGGGGAGGGGCAGAGAGAGAGGGAGACACAGAATCGGAAACAGGCTCCAGGCTCTGAGCCATCAGCCCAGAGCCCGACGCGGGGCTCGAACTCACGGACCGCGAGATCGTGACCTGGCTGAAGTCGGACGCTTAACCGACTGTGCCACCCAGGCGCCCCTCAACCAGTATTTTCTAATAGGATAAGACAACAATATATCCCCCCTCAATCCTTGGCCCACCTACCTCTTCTGTTTAACTTGCCCCGAATGGCTGGATATTACTTGGAAGAGCTGAATGCATGCCCTCCTGCCAAGTAGTGTCCTTACATGTGGATTACATCGTTTTAACATTGCAAATCAAAGATTACAGCCTGTATACTCATCACTATAAAGAAGAGATATAATTATTCTAAAATTAAAGTTTATAGTTGGTAAATCCATACAGTACCTCATTTTGTTTTACTAGGTGTATTATCTACGGAGTATATAGAAATTAGACTTTTCAAAGTCAGATATCTTATTAAGACTTTGTACAGCCAACGTGAGAATTCAAACCTTTTCCTGGATAAAATAATTGTAGTGATCCTTTGTGGCATAATGTCTTACTGAAATTCCCAAACAGTCATTATCATGAAGCCAAGTATCCTTAGAAGACTCCATGTTCACAAAAGAATGTCAATCCTAGCCCTGGTTATACTGACAGTCACTTTTGCCCTTAGCATAGCCATAACTTCAGGAAATTTCCAGGGACGATAATCCCTAATTTACTGACACACTCAATAACTTGGCTGAGAGGGATTACATCAATTGAGGGTCTACTAAAGAATATATAGGGTCGGGGTGCCTGGGTGGCTTAGTCGATTAAGCATCCAACTCTTGATTTCAGCTCAGGTCATGATCTCATGGTTCGTGAGTTCAAGCCCCGCATCAGGCTCCGCATGGACAGTGCAGAACCTGCTTAGGATTTTCTGTCTCTCCCTGTCTCTCTGCCCCTCCCCGCTCTCTTAAACTTAAAAAAAAAAAAAAAAAAGAATATATAGAGTCAACCATCCATTCTCCCTGAATGGTGGTCTTCAAAGGTGGGGCATGTGCACCCCAGAAGGAATGTAAGAAGATACACTACGTAAAGAGGTCAATCCCAACAAAAGGATATAACAACTGAACTATTTGTGCATCTAAAACAGAAGCACCTAAATTTATAAAGCAAATACTAACAGACATGAAGGGATAAATGGACAGAAATACAATAGTAGTGGATTTTAATACCCCAAATCTCATCACTGTGTGGATCATAAAGACAGATATTCAATAAGGAAACTGTAGATCTGAACAACAGACATTTGTTGTCAGGTACATTTGAATATACCTAACAGACATATATAGAACATTCTATCCGACAACAGCAAAATACACATCTGTCTCAAGTACACATGCACCATAATGAAATATCACCTTACATCTGTCAACATAGCTATTACCTAAAAGGCAAGAAATTACAAGTTTTGGTAAGGATGTAGAAAAAAGTGCAGCGTTGGTGGGAATATAAACTGGTGCAACCACCATAGAAAACAATATGGAGGATCCTCAAAACTTGAAAAACAGAACTACTACATGATCCAATAATTCCCCTTCTGGGTGTCTACCCAAAGAAAACAAAAACAAAACTAATTGGAAAAGATATATGTAACCCAATGTTCACTGCAGCATTATTTGCAATTAGCAAATAGCAGGGATATGGAAACAACCTAAGTGCCCATCAACAGATGAATAAAGAGTGTGTGTGGGGGTGCCTGGGTGGCGCAGTCGGTTAAGCGTCCGACTTCAGCCAGGTCACGATCTCGCGGTCCGTGAGTTCGAGCCCCGCGTCAGGCTCTGGGCTGATGGCTCAGAGCCTGGAGCCTGTTTCCGATTCTGTGTCTCCCTCTCTCTCTGCCCCTCCCCCGTTCATGCTCTGTCTCTCTCTGTCCCAAAAATAAATAAACATTGAAAAAAAAAAAAAAAATTTAAAAAAAAAAAAAGAGTGTGTGTGTGTGTGTGTGTGTGTGTGTGTGTGTGTGCATGCACATGCAATGGAATACTACTTAGCAATAAAAAAGCATGAAATCTGGCCGTTTGTGACAGCACTGACCTTGAGGTTTTTACATTAAATGAGTCAGAGAAAGACATTGTATGATTTTACTTAAATCTAAAAAACAAAACAAACAGAACAAAACAAAACCCCAACTCATCGATACAGTGAATAGATGGATGGTTGCCTGAGGGGAGAGCTGCTTGAGGGAGAGTGCAAAATGGGTGAAGGAGATCAAGAAGTACAAACTCCCAGTTTTAAAATAAGTCATGTAATGTACATGTAATATAAGTACATGTAATGTACAAAATGGGCAATACAGGCAATAATATTGTATTAACTTGTATGTCATGGATGATAACTAGAATTATTGATGTGATCACTTTGCAATGTATACAAAGGTCAAATCATGATGTTGTACACCTGAAACTAATAATATTGTACACCAATTATAATTCAATAAAAATAACTAAATAAATAATGGTATGGAAAAAAGTCAAGACAAAATACTATTTGTAAGCAATGAAAATTTAAAAATTTACATACAAAAAAGATACAGTAAGATGTGGAAAGAGTGTATTAGGACTTCTATTTATATTCATATTTTATCTAATTAGGACTTCTATTTATATTCATATTCTATCTAAAAACAAAAATTACTCTTTATTAATATTTGCTATATCATTTGGCACTGGCACCTTCACTAGTCCTATATAACCTATAATATATGGTAATTCTTCCTTGACTGAGAGTGACATCAGACAGAGAGTGGCTCCATCTTGCACCACTCTCCATATACTGCAAAGTACTGTGCTTTACCTGAGCCCAGTTAATTACAGGTCATAGTACTTAATTTAAACTAAATCCTCACAAAATAGCCACATGGCTTATAAAGATTCTTGTTAAAAAAAAAAAAAAAAAAAAACCCACAGATTAAAGACTAGGAATATAAGCACAAGTGAATATTACCAGAGTTAACACCTCAATGGTTAGTGTGAGCCCACCAGCCAAAACACAAAGTAAAAAAAAAAAAAAAGACCTAAACAAATCTAACAAGTTGTCTCAAACCCTGAAATTACCAAGACTATTTGAAATACAGCCTTATGCACATTACTGTTAAAAATTAGCCTCAGTGACACCTGGGTGGCTCAGTTGATTAAGCATCCAACTCTTGATTTTGGCTCAGGTCATGATATCACAGTTGTGAGACTGAGCCCCATGTTGGGTTCTGAGCTGACAGCACAGAGCCTACTTGGTATTCTCTCTCTCCCTCTCTCTCTGCCCCTCCCCCACTTGTGCATGCACTCACTCTTGCTCTCTCTCAAAATAAAGAAACTTAGGGGCGCCTGGGTGGCGCAGTCGGTTAAGCGTCCGACTTCAGCCAGGTCGCGATCTCGCGGTCCGTGAGTTCGAGCCCCGCGTCGGGCTCTGGGCTGATGGCTCAGAGCCTGGAGCCTGTTTCCGATTCTGTGTCTCCCTCTCTCTCTGCCCCTCCGCCGTTCATGCTCTGTCTCTCTCTGTCCCAAAAATAAATAAACGTTGAAAAAAAAAAAATTAAAAAAAAAAATAAATAAATAAATAAAGAAACTTAAAAAAAAAAGGTACACTTTATTGATGTGGATATAGAGAAACATGCATTTTCATGCTATTGCTAAAACTGATAGAACTTCATCAGGAAGCAATTTAGAAATATCTATCAAAATTACTAATTCACATACCCTTTAACCCAGAAACTCTTCAGGGAATTTTCTTACAGATCTATTCACAATGTACAAAAAATGACTACTTGGAAATTACTTAAATGTCCATTAACCTAGGACTGGTTAAAAAAATTAAGGTACATGTATATACCTCGATTCTATTCTGAGCTGTTCTGAAGGGGTATGATTTCCAAGACCCACTGGGAAGGGAGGAAAACAAGATGCAGAGCAGTGTTTGTTGTATGCTCCCATCTGTGGGAAAAAACTGGAAAGGGAATAGCATAAAGAGATAAAATACATAATTCCTTATATGAATATAAGCAGAAAAAGTACATAAAATTCTGATACTCTGTCACAGGTAAATAACTTTATACCAATAACTTTGAGAAATTAGACAAATTGGGCACATTTTTTTGTGTCCAAAACTGAGCTCTTGATTGTACCTGCTCTACCAAGAGTCTTCCCCATCTCAGTTCATGGAAGCTCCAACTTTCTAATCGCTCAGGTTATTTCTCCCATCCTATCTATCAGCAAATCATGTTACCTATACCTTCAAAAGACTATGGACTAGTCTAAACATGTGTCATGACTGTGGTGGTGGTTAAACGAATCTAGATACATGTTAAAATTTGTAGACCTGTACACATACACAAAAAGTAAATTTGACTCTGTTAATTTAAAAATAATTTTGGGGGCACCTGGGTGGCTCAGTTGGTTGAGCGTCTGACTTCGGCTCAGGTCACGATCTCATAGTTTGTGGTTCGAGCCCCACATCGGGCTCTGGGCTGACAGCTCAGAGCCTGGAGCCTGCTTCGGATTCCGTGTCTCCCTCTCTCTCTGCCCCTCCCCTGCTCATGCTCTCACTCTCTCAAAAATAAACATTAAAAATACATACATACATACATAAATACATACATAAATAAATAAATATAATTTTGGGGGGCTCCTGGGTGGCTTAGTTGGTTGGGCATCTGACTCTGGCTCAGGTCATGATCTCGCGGTTTCATGGGTTTGAGCCCTGCGTCAGGCTCTGGGCTGACAGCTCGGAGCCTGGAGCCTGCTTCAGATTCTGTGTCTCCATCTTTCTCTGCCCCTCCCCTGCTTATGCTCTCTCTCAAAAATAAATAAATTTAAAAAAATAAATACATTAAAAAAAATAAAAGCGAAAATAATTTTTTGGTGGTTCAGTGCTTAATTTTGGCCCAGGGTCATGATCTTGCAGTTGTGGGATTGAGTCCCGTGTTGGGCTCCGTGCTGAGCATGGAGCCCATTTGGAATTCTCTCTCTCTCTCTCAAAGTAAATAAACTTTAAAAAAAATTTTTTAATTACATTTTAAGTTAAATACATTTTTTTTAATATAAAAGAAACCCAGAATCCAACCATTCTCACCACCATCTCTTATCTGTAGGATATTACTACAATACCCTAACTGGTCTCCCTAGTTCTCTTTTGCTTCCTACAGTAGCCAGTATGATCCTATTAAAACCTAAACCAGACATCACCCTTCTGCTCAAATTCCTCCAATGGCTCCCTGTTTCACTTAGAGAAAAAGCCAAAGTCCTTATGACATGCTATGAAGCCCAATGACAATTGGATATCCTATTTCTTGAGACTTCATTTCCTACGACTCTCCTGATTTCTCAGTCCATCACACCAGCCCTCTTGCCCTCCCTGGACTACAGTAGGTGCTTCTAGCTAGTGGTCTTTGCCAATTCCTCTGCCTGAAACATTCTCCTCCTTGATATCCACTGACTAACACTCTCACCTCCTTCAAGTCTTGCTCAAATCTCACCTCTGTGAGGATTATTCTGACCACCTTACTTAATATTTAATAATGCAACTTGCCCCCCTTTTCCTCCATACCTCCCCAATCTGTTCTGATTACTCTTTACCCTGCTCAATTTTTTTTCTTTTTCCCAAAGCAAGTAGCATCTTTTAATATAATTTACTTATTTAGTGTGTTTATTGTTTTTTTCTATATCCCTACCACCAGAATATAAACTCCTTGAAGGCAGGGATCTTCCATCTGTTTTACTTAGTGATATATCCCAAGTATCTAGAAAATGCCTGCACAGATTAGGTTTTCAATAAATATCTAATTGTTTCAAAAGTTGAAAGAATACTGAATGAATGAATAAAAAAAGAAATAAACTAACAAAAGTACAAACAAACACACATGAATGGTTGCCTTTCTATTTTTTTTAATTTATTTATTTAAATTCAAGTTAGTTAATATACAGTGTAGGGTTGCCTTTCTAATTAAAGAACATTCAAATAGAGACCTGAAGGAAAGGAGAGCACAAAGCAACCATATGGGAGAAAACCATTTCAGGTGAAAGAAAGAGCAAGTGCAAATGCCCTGAGGCAGGTGCATGCTTGGCACATTCAAGTAACCACTGAGGGAAGAAAAGAAACAAGGAGTACAGGTACACGGAGCAAGTGAGGAGGGGAATAGTAGGTGATGAGGGCACTGAGGTTAATAGGAGGCCAGTTCACAAGGGATGAAGCCTACAGCCTACAGCGCAACCTGTGGCTTATACTTGGAGTGAGATGAAAAAGCAGCCACTGGAAAGTTTCTGATCAGACTTAGACGCTATTTCAAAAGCTTCCCATAAAGAAGACCCTGGTGGAGATGGACTTACAAGCACATTCCATAAGATACCAAAGGAACTAAAAGTACTAATTTTAAACTCTCCCCCCGCCAAAAAAAAAAAAAAAAAAAAAACAGTAAAAGGGAGAAAACCCTTCAATTAACTTTATGTGGCTAATAAAACATTGAAAACAATAACAAACAAATAAAACAGTTTGAGAAAGAAAAGTACATCTTAATCTCTGAACAAATTTTAAGTCCTGGACAAAATACTGGCAAACCAAATTTAGACAGGTATGTTAGTAATACTAGCTAACATTTACTTAGCACTACTCTAAATACTGTGCATGGCTTAACTCATTTAACCCTAACAACCCTATACCATAAAAACTATCATTCTACCCATTTTATAGGGGAAGAAACTAAGGCTCAGAAAGGCAAAGTAACTTGCCAAATTCTGGCCACAGACAGAAAGCAGAGATCCTGGATTTTAGTAATACCAATGAGATTCTGATTTCATTGCTCTGAGGGCTGGACCCAATATATTTTAAAGCAGCCAAGTGAGGCTAATGTGCAGCCAGTGTTGTGAACCACCGTTCTACATCCAGTATCTAAGGCTTCCCCCACCCTGAGAGAAATTACATGGACAAAGCTAAGGCAGATGTTTTAGTCAAGATTTAAATATGAAACAAAAAGCAGAGGTGAGAAAACATGATTTATAAGATCCTTTCCAACAGTGCAATTCTATGATTATGTGTCCCCACACTTTCTAGAATTCTAAAAGGTGTAAGATTTCATGCTACACCACCTAACAGATCCAATTCCAGTTCATCTTTGGAGAAATTTGTCTGTCAGCTTATTTCTCTGACATGGAATGCCCAAAAAAAGAGTGTAGTAAAATATACTAGTAGCTTATAATACTAAAATTATTTTCAGAGCGAGAAACATAGCTCTGCTTTACAGAAAAGAGTAGCAAAAAGAGTGAATAATTGAAGAGGCCAACCTAATATCTTTCTAAAAAAGCGTAACTGGAAAATTGTTGCTGAGCTGCCCAAAGACCAGCCTCCTTCCCACTCTACTTCTGTTAAAGCAAGCTGAGGCTACGAAGCGATCCTAACGCTACTCTCTCCCGTATCCTGCTGCTGACACAGTAGGGTGTGGCTCTGTGTAGTCAGAACTGCGGCCACAGTGAGAGAGTTCAGCCAAAGCAACAACTGCTACCCTGCGAAGCTTAGGGGAGGCTTCTTGAGAGGGGATGGGAGGAAATACAGGCTGTCTTGGCTACCCCAGCCAGCCCCAGGAAGCTGGCCTCCAGCCTCCTGCCTCATCCATCTCTTCTTCCCAAGAAGAAGCATATACACACAGTTCCCCAAAGCAGTGGTAACAGCTATGTCGACCTAACTTCCGTTTGACTCTCCAGAATTAGAACTCCTAGCCTTCGAGGAGTTGAAACTACTACAATTCCATTTCTAATTTTGGCATAGATTTTAAAGGTTTTTCTGGGAGAAGGGGATATAGGAAACAACTATTAAGTCAAGTAAATTTAAAAATTGAAGATTGAACTCAGTGCCTTTAAACTTGTTCTATAGGGCAAGCAATGAGCCAACTGGGATTACCACTTTGAATTCAGTGTACCGTGTCCCCAAAATGCGAGTTGATTTAGGTAGTCTCCCTACCTAAAGGGTGCTAGAGACCCAGTGGTCCAGCCACATAAAATATCCGACCATCTTCCCCCATGCTTCTCCTATCCTCTGTCTTTGCTCATACTGTCTACTCTACCAAACATGCTCTCTCCCACATCCCTTTCTGAAGCACTTCTACCCCTTATGAAAGCCTTGCTCAAACCTCACTTCCTCTAACATGTTCTCCCAAACCCCTCACCCATTCCTGTATTACATTCATTTATATCTCTGTAATAATACGGCATCCCTGACCTTTTGGCCTTTTTAGATAGCCTTGTATCTGTCTCCAACAAGAAATCAGGCCCTGGTGGACAATGATCAAGTTTCACAGATTCTTGTTCATGCCTTCCAGTATCTTATACAAAGAAAACCTTCAGGAAATATTTGTTCAACAGAACTGAATTCAAGTCACACACAGAGAAGTTGCCCTGTTGGTCTGATCCTGGTTTGCCAGGGATACAAAATGGTGTTCTTTCTTCCTCTTTACATATCTTGTGTTAGCTTGCTTTAATGTTAAATCTTTAAAATGAATTTTACTGTTTCCTTGGTATATATGGTTTTGAGGGGTTTTTAAATTGAATTTAAGTCACAAACATAAAATTCACCCTTTAAAAGTGTACAATTCAGTGATTTTTAGTTTTTATATTCATAAAGTTGTGCAATCATTACCACCATATAATTCCAGGATGTTCTCATCACCCCCAAAATAAACCCTGTGTTCATTAAGGGTTACTCCCCACTGCCACTCCATCCCCAAGCCTCACAACCACAAATCTTTCTGTCTCTGATACATATGATTTTAACAAAGCCTACAGCACTCTTAACTATGGTTTTATTAAACCTTAAAGCCAAATGTTACCTTCAAAAAGAAGCAGTTTCTTATTTTATCAGAACCCAACAGAAAAATGTGATTTAACACAGTAACTTACTAAGGTATCATTTCAGGATACAAGGTAAAAACTGTTACCAGAAAAATCATCTTCCATGTTTGTGTTCCCATTTGTTTTTGTTCTGTTAAGCATTTTACTACAGAAGTATAATATACATACAGAACAGTATACGTATTGAGGGTCCACCATGGCAAGTTTTCAAAAATTGAATACACACACATAACCAACATCCAGATCAAGAAAGAACAGAATCCCCCTCCATACCCCTCTTCCAGTCACTCCCCTCCTCCAAAGTGTAACCACCATCTTGACTTCTAACAGCATACATTACTTCTGCCTGTTTTTGCCTTATAAATAGAAGCAAATAGTTAACAGAACTGTTACAGTGAAATTCTACGCATGCCTTATAACACTCACCATAATCTTCTTGTACAAAGCCATGACATTATCATCATCGAATGGTAGAAAGCCACACATAAGTACATATAAGAGTATGCCCATACTCCAAACATCTGCCTGAGTGGGAGAAAGAAATAATTTTTTAAAAACTGAGAACATATTACAGACATATTAAGCGACAGTACACTTAACAGAATCTTCACAGAGCTGAAAAATGGTGCAGAGATCATCCAATTCAACCTGCTCATTCTACAGACAAGGAACCTAAAGCCCAGAAAGGAAGGCTTGTTCAAAGTCACCCAGTCAATGGCAGGCCACCCAGGTAGGTCTCCCGACTTTTAGTTCAGTGCACTCTCTTCCAGTGTTGGATTGTAATGTTCAATAGAAAATAATTCCCAGTTGGCTGGGCTGGATTGGGTATGATAAGAAAGGAGATGAGGGGGCACCTGGGTGGCTCAGTTGGTTGAGCATCTGATTGGGCTCAGTTCATGAATCTGCAGTTCATGGGTTCAAGCCCCACGTCGGGCTCTGTGCTAACAGCTCAGAGCCTGGAGTCTGCTTCAGATTCTGTGTCTCTCTCTCTCTGTAACCTCCCCTGCTCACCCTCTGTCTCTCTCTCTCAAAAGTGAATAAATGTTAAAAAAAAAAAAAAAAAAAAAGGAGATGAGGCCAGGTCTCTGATTCTGAAAGACAATTCTGTAGTGCTGTTGAGGGTTATATAAACATGCATGAGGATGTCAAAACAAGCCTTAAAATTTACTACTGATAATCTATAAATGTAACTAAGCTGTGCTGTAAATTCCTCTCTACGTAAAGAAAACTTAATAAAGTTCAACGATTGACTTCTCAAATATAGAAGCTAGAAATTAGCCTGCCAGCACAAACACCCCTACAAATCTCAAAATCCCAGAAAGGAGCTTAACCTTTGTATAAGATATCCATGTGTCCCATGAGTCCTAAGCACGAACTACTAATTCAAGCGGTATTTGGCCTTAGTCAATAATGACACGGCTGCTGACTGAGGAGAAATCACAGCTCCCACTATCACTTGAGACTTAGGAAAATTTTAAGAGGTAAAAAGAGCAGCATTTTTTTTTTTTTTAAGGCAGGAGGGGTAGGCAGAGGAGAGAAACAAGAGTTAAAATAACTCAAGCGGCATCACATCTAAGTAATACCTATACTTAGTAACCCAAATCTAATGCCTAGTCCTGTCTACCAAGTCACATCAAATTATTAAGATGCCCCAAGTGAATGATCTACTTTCAGGCAAACACCTCATTTTTTTCTTCCCAGTTGCAGGAGGTCAGAAATTAACTATTTACGACTCAGAGATGTCAAATAATTGATCTATAAATTCAGCCTGGATAGTATGGCACCCCTGACCAGGGTGTTCAATTCAAAGCAAAGAGGCTGCACAGGAAATACTGGGCTAGCATGGCCTCATCAAATGCCACAAGAAGAGGTCAACAGAGAGGTTATATCTGAGGTTAAACAAAAAGATAAGGAAAGGAGCACCTGGGTGGCTCTGCTGGCTAAGCATCCAACTCTTGGTTTCAGCTCAGGTCATGATCTCATGAGACCATGAGATCAAGTCAGTGTAGGGGGAGTCTGTGCTGACAGCATGGAGCCTGCTTGGGATTCTCTGTCTGTCTGTCTGTCTGTCTGTCTGTCTCTCTCTCTCTCTGCCCCTCCTTCTTTCTCTTTCTCTCTCTCAAAATAAATAAACTTTTAAAAAATTAAAATAAAAGCGGTTAAAAATGCTTTTAAAATTCTATTAAAAATTATTGGGGTTCCTGGCTGGCTCAGTTGGTAGAGCATGTGACTCTTGATCTCAGGGTCGTGGGTTTAAGCACCACATTGGGTGTGGAGCCTATTTAAAAAAACTACCATATAATTTAGAAGAGAGAGAGAAAGAGAATGTACAGGTATGCAGTAAAGCCTCCCTCAGTTCAAATCCTGACCTCTTGTTTACCAGGTGTGTGACCTTGCGAAGGCACTTAATTTCTGAGCCTCAGTTTCTTCAACTTCTTACCTTAATGAAATGAATGACAGTATTCACTCCAAAGGATTTTTGGATTTCATTTAAATGAAAATTATAAAAAGCATCTAGCATTGGGACGCCTGGATGGCTCCGCCAGTTAAGCATCTGACTCTTGATTTCGGCACAGGTCATGATCTCACAGTTTGTGGGTTCAAGCCCCATGTCAGCCTCTGCACTGACAGCACGGAACCTGCTTGAGACTCTCTCTCCCTCTCTCACTGCCCCTCCCCTGTGCACACGCACGTCCTCTCCCAAAATAAACAAATGTTTGAAAAAAAAAAAAAAGGAAAACAATTCTGACACATGCTACAACATGTATGAGTCTTGAGGATACTGTGTGAAGTGAAATAAGCCAGTCACGAAAAGACAAATATTGTAGGACTCCACGATATAAGGTACCTAGAGTAGTCAAATTCATATAGACAGAATGTAGAAGGGTAGCTGCCAGTGGTGGGAGGAAGGAAGAATAGAATAATTATTTAATGGGTATAGAGTTGCATTTTGCAAAATGAAAAGAGCTCTGGAGATTGCTTGCACAATATAAAGGTGCCTATCACTATTTCTTTTTTTTATTTATTTATTTTTGAGAAAGAGAGGGAGACAGAGCATCAGCAGGGGAGGGGCAGACAGAGAGAGGAAGACACAGAACCCGAAGCACATTCTGGGCTCTGAGCTGCCAGCACAGAGCCTGATGTGTCACTCAAACTCACCAACCATGAGATCATGACCTGAGCCGAAGTCAGGCACTTAACCGACTGAGCCACCCAGGTGCCCCTAAATGTGCCTAACACTATTGAACTGTACACTTAAAAATGGTTAAGATAGTTAAAATTAGGATGGTAAATTTTATGTAATATGTGTTTATACCACAACTGAACAAGAAAAGGATCTAGCATGATTCCAGGACTATAATAAATGCTCAGTAAAAGTTTGTTCCTTTTCCTATTATGCACTGAGAAGGCCACAATATCACCTCTGTGGTATTTCTGCCAAAAAGGCATAAGCTAAATCTAATCATAAGCATCAGATAAATTCAAATTGAGATACTTTCTACAAAATAAGTGGATTCCTCACAAATGTCAAGGTCAAGTAAGATAAAGGATAAGGAACTCTTCCAGATTAAAGAAGACCAAAGGATGGGGTGCCTGAGTGGCTCAGGCAGCTAAGCGTCCAACTTGTCAGGTCGGACATGTCAGGTCATGATCTCATGGTTTGTGAGTTTGAGCCCCGTGTCAGGCTCTGTGCTGACAGCTCGGAGCCTGGAGCGTGCTTTGGATTTTGTGTCTCCCTTTCTCTCTGTTCCTCCCCTGCTCACACTCTGTCTCCTTCTCTTCTTCAAAAATAATAAACATTCAAAAAAAATTTTTTTTAATAAAATGAAAAAGCAGGCCAAAGGAGCAATACGTGATCCTGAACTGAATCCTGGACTGGAGGGAAAATATAGCTAAGGACACTAGTGGTACAATTAACAGCACGTGACTATGAATTATGAATTAAATAAGTTGTATCAATATTAAATCCCCGATTTTGATAACTATAGTGTAGGTATAAAAGAGAAAGCCCTTGCTTTTAGGAAATATATACATAGTATTTAATGATAAAGGGGAATAATGTCTAAAAATTATTCTTAATTGGTTAAGAATATGCATATATACAAACATAGAGAATGAAAAAGCAAACAGAATGAAAAAAAATGCCAACAACTGTGAATAGGACTAAATGTATACAGAAGTTCCTCATTCCATATTTGCAACTGTTCTGTAAGTTTGAGATTATATCCACATCAAAAATCACCAAAAGAAGTCAGTTCCCATCTTCTCTTGTTACAATTAAGTAAATGGGCATATGTCAAGGTTTCTCCAACATAACACTAGTTCCAAAAGATGCAGCACATAAAAAATGGACTCTGTAGGCAGGTAAAATCAAGGCCAGCTGCTATCTATGATGCTCCCCTCCCAGAGGATCACATTGGATGAGAACATATTAAAGATCTAGAGATGTCCTGAACTAAAAAAATTATTCAATCCAGCATTTCCTGAGCTTTTGATAACTCAACTTTGTACTATAATACTAATATTAGCAGTATTAGTACTCCACAGAACGGAAAGGACTGACGGGCTCGCAGTAACTAATGGTAAGTAAAACAGGCAGTGCCCAGGCCTTCTGAGCCTGGGCCTCCTGCAAAGGACTGCTGGCCTCAGATAACTATCTGGCTATGAACAAAGTCCAAGTTTTCTCAGAGCTAACCAGGAAGCATCTCTGAAAACTGAGGCTGCAACCCTGGCCTTGTGCTCTACCTGGCTGGGCTAACCAGTCTAAACTACGTATTGTTTTAACATGAAAGTAACCAAAACAAGGACACCAGAAATATACCTTTGCTTCATAAGTATAATATACATTATTATATTTATTGCAAGTTATTCATTTCATGTGTTACTTTAAGTCTTACTCTCTGAATAAACTGAACTCTTTGATTAACAAGATTATTTCTTACCTTATTGTAATATCCCCAGTGCACAATGTCTGACTCACTACAGGTCACCAATAAATGTATATTGATTACATATTGAATTAATCAATGAATAATTACCTCCGATCCCAGGTATGATTTGCCTTGTATTAATTCAGGTGCTGCATAAGCAAGACTCCCACAACATGTCTGAAGATGGTAATCCTTGTTACCCTGCCAACAAGAAAAAATGAAATACTCCTTAATTATGGCCCTGAAGAAATTGAAACCTTGATAAACATTCTTTTGGCACAAGCAGAGAGAAACTAGATGAAGAATTATCTCAAAGAATGAGAGACTCTGTGCAGCCAACCCCATACTATGCTATATGCATGCAAACACGTGTAGTTTACTCTTCTCTGGATTTCCAATACCACTACAACCTGGCATGAACAAAATCTTCTTCCCCTTAGCTCAATCAAGTCAGGTTCATACTCTCCTAGACATCCATTCACAAAATAATCAGCTTAACAAACATCCAAGCACCCATGTCTGCCCACTCCCAAGTACTCCAACAAAAAGGACTATTTCTTTCCTGGACTCTATCTCCAATATCAAATCTTTACAAATACAGAAAAGTTTCTCTTTCCTTAGAGGGAAGAGAGGAATCTGCTACATAGAACAGTGCCTTAGGAGTCTGTTTTCTAGACCCAGTCGTAACACAAATAAAAAACACCTGAACTTCCAGATCTGTGAAAATGAGAATCTGCTCGACATCCTCTGCTCTCGCACAGAAACATCAAGACATAATGAACATGATACGACTACCCAACATTTGTGTAGTCCTACAACTGGCAAATGACTTGTGAAACTGCGAAATTTCATTTACAACTGCAACAACGTGCCCAGAAGTGAACTTCTCAGCAGAAAGCAGAGGCAATCCTCTCCCAGCCAAGGCTGCTTTCTCAGATGGTGTCTGTGTGGGTCGAATCTGTGGCAGCCATAAATAAAAGCTAATGGAGTCTGTCACAAACCTTCTCCACTGCCTCCTGTGGAGAACATGACTTAAACCAGTTTATCTGCTCAAAGTATGTTTTATCTTTATACGACTGCCGATCAAAAAAATGCCATAGAGCATTTGGCTCCCAGACACAAGGCTCCACTGACAATCTCTGAAGAGCCAAGGGAAGGAGAGGAAAATCAGAAAGAATGAGACATTCAGCTGAAGGGGCAAAATCTGCTTCCCTTTGCATTTAGCTAATTCTGATTGGGGCAGGAAATAATCATGGGACTACAAAGGGCTAAGACAGGTCTGCAATTTCAACATTCCTAATGAGTGTAGACAGCTCATTTTAGAGACTGTGAGTACCATCATTAGAGAACTCAGGAGGAAGCCTCCAACAGGCAGTCACACAGGAGCTCTGCAGACAGCGCAGCTGGAAAGTTCAAAGTCACCTCAAAGAGAAGGTACGCTGGAGAACACCAGTACTTAACTGTGGGGTACAAATTAAGGAAATATATACCCATATACATTTAATAGTGCATATGGACTTTTTCCTTCTTCTTTTATAAGGAAAGAGGATTGCCTCTCAAAACGTAACCATTAGTTATAGAACCATTTGGATAACAAAGAATAGATTTGCACTAAATTCCCAAAACTCCTATCTAAATGAACAAAAGCTTCACCTAGTGGCAACATACTCAAACTGCAAACATAGAATCAATTCAGAATTCATGTTGTAATGACCTCATGTCACCTCAGCACTGCAAATTCTCTCACAGCACATCCATGGGGGCTTCAGCAGGGCCAACCCTGGACCTAGAGCAGTGGTTCTCAATCTTGGCTACCTATTCAAATCATCTAGAGAACTTCTAAAGGGGATGCAATTTAACATTCTTCTCAATGGTTGCAACCACGCTCAACAAAGGCTAAGTGGAAGCCACTGCAAGATAATACCCTAAAAAGGTATATTTACAAAGGAAATAAATACATTTTTATTTCTGTACTTACCTTGGGTTTTGCACAGAGACCAAAGTCAATCAGTTTTAATTTATGATATTCATCAAACAACAAATTTTCCTGGGGAAACAAAGATATTTTCATAACTGTATATTGACTTCCTTATATCACATCCTACCTCTAGCCATTTCTAAAAACAGTTTCTAAATGAACAAGATTTATTTTTTCCACATATAAGACATTTATTTCCGGAGTATTTCCCATAGTAAGTTTTTAAAAATAGAAAGTAAACTTGAGTATTCTGTGGGACTTTATTCAAGGAGTGACATCTTTTGGGGGGGGAAATACTTTATACAATATATATATATTCAGGACAAAAGCAAACATTATAAAAAGTACAAAAATAAAAAGATACAAACACAATATATTTTGGTTGGAATTTCATAGATTTTTTTTTCCTCTCTTCCCCTTTACCTCAACAGTTATGAATACTTCTGAAGCAGCATATATTGCTGCACTTTTGATTTTTGGTTGTACAGTTAATGAACTTGAGAGTCTGGATGACTGGGGATCATCTATTTGGCCTTCCCATTCTATTGTTTCTTCTTCTTTTTTTTTAGAAAGCAGTTACTTTCTTTTTTTTTTTAACGTTTATTTATTTTTGAGACAGAGAGAGAAAGAGCATGAACAGGGGAGGAGCAGAGAGAGAGCGAGACACAGAATCCAAAACAGGCTCCAGGCTCTGAGCTGTCAGCACAGAGCCCGACGCGGGGCTCGAACTCACGGAACTCACGGACCGTGAGATCATGACCTGAACCGAAGTCGGACACTTAACCGACCAAGCCACCCAGGCGCCCCTATTGTTTCTTCTTTGATGAATAAAGGTGTTCCTGGAGTTTGGCCAATAAGGTTACAGACATCTTGAGCTTTGCACCACACGTTGGCAATAAGACAGGCCTGCCATCTTAGATATTCAACAGAAGCTGGAGGATGATGCAAATGGAGCTGGCTGATGACAACAGAGCTATCTAGCTTTTCACTAACAAAGTTACAAATATTTTACACTTTTCCAAATTCAGTAAATGTAACGCAGACCTCTGCTTCCATAAAATAAGCACTTTCCACTCTTCTAAAGCCCTCTGTCACAGTTACATTCTCTGCCTGCAGGCCCTGCTGCTGGAGGCTCTGTGTGATGCAGTCCAGGCAGCAGCAAAACCAATAGATAAGATTTAAGATGGTTTATACCAAGCAGCCTGGGAACAACAGAATGAAAATCACTAAAAAAGAATGAAATGACAAGAAGTAAGGAAAGGGAAAGAGGAGGAATGGCGAGAACTATTCTGCCTCCCCTTGAGACACTTCAGCATAAACCATCCCCTCTGTGGTACCCTGAGATTCAACTACAAGCAAACACAACGTGTACCAAACCAAAAGAATGAGCTCAAATCAGAGGGCTGTGTATAAACAGAGGCAAAAGGAAAGTAACATTGCCATGTTTTGTCAACCAATTCTAGACTCCTGGCCCTAATACCAAGTAACATAAAACCCATGTTCATTACCATCCATATTAGTCAGAGCCTGCAGACTTAAAAGTATTTGCATTTTTATTCTGTCCTTGAAAATTAGAGACTGTTCATTCCATTGAACTATTCCTTTCTGAGATGTATGGAATTAAAATTAAAGGAAGATGAGGTCAGGAAAAGAGTATTAAAGGGAAAATACTCAATGACAATATTCTCAAAGAAAATACTCAAAACTCTTCTTTCCTAGAGATAAAATCCTGAAGTTTATATTCCCCAGTTGATTACAAAGACATTCATAATGTCACCCACAACTGACAAACATACAGAATATCAACAATTAGGTAGATCCAAAAAAGCCTACCGGCAGTCAAAAGAAAAGAAAGAAAAGTGATACATTATCAGTGGAACAAAAAAAGAAGCAAAGCCAAGATAGACCCTAAACAGAAAGAACCTGTAGAACACTAGTAAAAACTGGTAAATGATGTTGAACTCTCAGGTGAGCATCTGTGATAGTCACTTACCGGTTTGAGGTCCCTGTGAGCATAACCCTGGCTGTGCACATAAGCAACTGCAGATACTATCTGACGGAAGACAACTCGGGTCTCCTCCTCGGATAGGCGATCCTGGGAAATTATGTAGTCAAACAGCTCTCCTCCGGGGCAATACTTCAATAACAACAGAGGCATGCAGGTATGATTACTACTGACAAAAATCACTTCAGAGGAATTAAAACAAAAAATTATACTTAACTCAGAGATATCTTTAATTCAACTTATAGGCAAGGGAACCAAGTGAAGAATAGTCAAAAATACACTGTCACGATCAAACAGGTCAACAATTACTCCAGGACACAGAACAACAGCTCTTGGTCTCAAGCAGTTTTATGACCAGTAAGTAGAAGTAGAACCAACTAACACTGCGATTTTTTTAATGTTTATTTTATTTTTGAAAGAGAGACAGCACGTGCACACGCAGGCAGGGGAGGGGCAGAGAGACGACAGAGGATCCCAAGTGGGCTCTGCACTGGCAGCGCAGAGCCCAAAATGGGGCTCAAACTCATGAACTGTGAGATCATGACCTGAACTAAAGTCAGATGCTTAAGAGACTGAGACACCCAGGCACCCCCTGACACTGTGATTTTTAAGTTCACTCAGGGTTTTATATTTTTATAGCAAAATATTAAAACCCATTCTCATCTTAATGCACTCATATTTATTGTAGTTCCCTAAAACAAAAACAATTTTAAAAAAAGCACAATTTTTTAAAGATTTTTTTAAAGATTTTATTTTTAAGTAATCTCTATACCCAATGTAGGCCTCAAACTCACAACCCCAAGGTTAAGAGTCACATGCTCTACCACCTGAGCCAGCCAGGTGCACCCCAGAAGCAATTATTGCTTTTCCATCCTGAAGACCAGAGATTTTTAGTCTGTACCAGAAGGAGCCCAGTTCTACAGAGGTTCATAAGAAGCTATAGGAGAAGAGGTACCAGAATATAAAGTTCTAAGCTTTCCATCCCTTCTCCAGAGCAACTCTACCTTTCTGTAAACTGGGGTTTCCCTTCAAGATTTCATTTCACCTTAGCAGTACCAATTAAAATCACAGATATCTATAGCTTTTGACCTCATAGTTCCACATTTAGAAAATGTTCCTACAGATATACTCTAACATCAAAAGCAATACTCTTTGGGAGTGCCTGGGTGGCTAAGTCGGTTGAGCGTCAGACTCTTGATTTCAACTCTGGTCATGATCCCAGGGTCATGGGATCAAGTCCTGTGTCAAGCTCCATGCTGAGTGTGGAGCCTGCCTGGGATTCTTTCTTTCTCTCTCTCTCTCTCTGTCTCTCTCTCTGTCTCTCTCTCTCCCCCATACCCCTCTCCTCTGCTCCCGCCCTCTAAAAACAAAATAAATCTTTAAAAAAGGATACACTTTCAAGATTATCCACTGCAGCAGTATTGTTTTGTAACAAAGCCTGGAAACAACCCAAATATGTTCACACTATTTAAATTCCATTATAAAATGGAATTCTATGCAGCCATAAAAAAAAGGGAGCTCTTTACAAACTGATATGAAACAATCTCCAGTATTAAGTGAAAAAGCAAGATATAAAAGAGTATATATTGATACAGTGACTTGCAAAAAGCATTATGCTGAACAAAAGAAACCAAACACAAAAGAGTACAGACTGTATGATTCTATTTATATCAAGTTCTACAACAGGTAACACTAACCTATGGTGACCAAAATCAAATCATTGGTCACTGAGAAGTACAGTGGGCAGGTAGGGTTATAGGGATTAACTTCAAAGGGTCAGGAGAAAACTTTCGGGCATAACGGATACGTTTTATCCCTAGGCTGGGGTGGGAAGTACATAGATGTCTACCTTTTTCAAACTGTATACCTAATGTGTGCATTTTAGCATATAAAAATTATACCTCAATTTTTTAAATGCTATCCAATAAGATTTATATAAACAGCCTACTTTATATACACAAAGAAAGAAATGCAAAATGAAGTGAAACAAAAACATTAAAAACCTCTACAAATATACACAGATGGTCTCCAAGCTAAAATGTTAAGTGCATAAAAAAAAAAAAAACAAGGTACAGAATATTATAGTAGGCAACCACTTGTGTGACAGAAACTAATAAGCCACCTATGTGTGTATATATATTTATATATATATGAAAACACACAGATGTATGTATTCACACACACCTAAAATACATGTAGGGATTTGTATGTAAGTACAGTTGACCTTTGAACAACACAGGGGTTGGCGGTGCTGACCATTCTCACAGTCAAAAATCTGCATGTAACTTTTTTTTTAATTTTAATTCCAGTATAGTTAACATATATGTTACATTAGTTTCAGATGTAGGATGTAGTGATTCAACAATTCCAAACATTACTCAGTACTCATCAGGATAGAGTACTCTTAATCTCTTTCACCTGTTTCACCCAACCCCCCCCCCCCACCCCCCACCTCCCATCTGGTAACCATCAGTTTTTCTCTGTAGTTAAGAGGGGCACCTGGGTGGTTAAGTCAGTTAAGTGTCTGACTCTTCAGCTCAGGCCATGATCTCACAGTTTGTGAGTTCAAGCCCTGCATCAAGCTCCATGCTGACAGTGCAGAGCCTGCTTGGGATTCTCTCTCTCTCCCTCTCTCTCTCTGCCCCTCCTTCGCTTGTTCTTTCCTTCTCTCAAAATAAATAAATCTTTTTAAAAAGTGTTTTTTGGTTTGTCTCTTTTTTGTTCATTTCTTAAATTCCACATGAGTGAAATCATATGGTATTTGTCTTTCTCTGACTTATTTCACTTAGCATTATACTCTTTAGATCCATCCAGGTTGTAGCAAATGACAAGATTTCATTTTTTATGGCAGAATAATATTCCACAGTGTGTGTGCGCATGTGGTGTATGTGTGTGTACATACACATACCATATATTCTTTATCCATTCGTCTATCAATGGACACTTGGGCTGCTTCCATAATTTGACTACTATAAATAATGCTGTAAAATAGGGGTGCATATATCTTTTTGAATTAGTGTTTTCATATTCTTACGGTAAGTACCCAATAGTGGAATTACTGGATCATATGGTAGTTCTATTTTTAAATTTTTTATATATGCACATAACTTTTGACTCCCTGAAATTTAACTATTAAAAGCCTACTGTTGACAGGAAGCCTTACCAATAACATAAACAGTCAATTAATACATATTTTATATGTTACATGTATTATACACTATATTCTTATAATAAAGCAAGCTGGAAAAAAGAAACACATAAGGAAGACAAAATACATTTACAATACCATACTGAAAAAAATCTGTGTATAAGTGGACTCTTATAAACGAGGTTCCAGAGAGATTCCTTGGTCCCTCTTACCGTTAAGGACATAGCAAGAAGGTGCCAGCTATGGATCAGGAAGAAGGCCCTCACCTGACCATGCCAGCCCCTTAATTTTGTAATTCCCAGCTTTCAGAACTATGAGAAATAAATTTCTGTTGTTCATAAACTACTCAGTCTGTGATATTTGTTATAGCAGCCCAAGTGGACTAAGACAGAAACCAAATACCTTTCAGTCTCTAGACCATACTACTAACCTCAAGAACCATGAATATTTTGTTGGCTGTCTCCAGCACATGGTAGAGTTGACATATATGCTGATGTCTCAAGTTCTTCAAGGCCTCAATCTCCGTTTTGATCCGGGGCAAATCACTCTGTGACAAAACACAGTACATGAGCAATAAACCTATTTTGGAAGTGCTCCAAGCACCAATAACAAAAGCTTTAATACTGAGTAGCAAAAGCAACCAATAGCCAAATTGTTCAACAGCACAGAAAAATACAACAAAAATTATCTGTGTGTACATAAAGAAAGGCCTTGAGGGTTTTATGAAAGACAGTTTGATGTGGGTGAATAATACAATGTCCAGAAAAATCAAAACAGTCTCAGAACCCCTTAGGTTAGCATTCCAGGGGGGTGCCTGGATGGCTCAGTCAGTTAAGCTTCCAACTCTTGATCCTGGCTCAGGTCATGATCTCTCAGTTTGTGAGATTAAGCCCTGATTTGGGCTCTGTGCTGGCAAGTGTGGGACCTACTTGGGATTCTCTCTTTCTTTCTCTCTGTTACCTCCCTGGCTTATGTGCACACACTCTCAAAATAAATGAATACATAAACTTAAAAAAAAATTGAAGGAGAGCCTGAATTGTCAGTTGACGGATTATTAGAAATAATTTCTGATTAGGTCACTGTATTTTGGCATATAATTTGGAAGTAGTTCAAAGAATTGAGGGACACTGCTGTACTAGAACTCCTCACATTCTCTCTGACTTATTTATTCATGTTAATCAACACTTACATCCTTAAAAATAAAAAATAAGAAAAAAATAAAAGTAAATAGATATGAACACTTGATGTTAAATTCTGTCTCATTCCAACAAGGGAGTCCAAAAAAAGTCCTATGTGTTTAATTAAAAAATCTTACTTTATTAAAATCTTCACTAAATTAAAAAATGTTACTTTTTATGTTTGATAATTACCAACATTTATAAAATGTTTGTGTTGTTTTACTCAGTGGTACACTACTAATAATTATAATGCTAACTCAATCCACAAGAAAAAAAATGTTTAACACTCAGATTTTTGGTTAGAGAAAAAAATAATTTTTTTACTGTTTTCTAATTTATCTTCAAAAAAAAAGAAACGGTGGTGCCTAGGTTGCTCAGTCAGTTAGGTTAAGTGTCAGACTTCCGCTCAGGTCATGATCTCGCAGTATTTGGGTTTGAGCCCTGCATTAGGGGCTCTGTGCTGACAGCTTGGAGCCTGGAGCCTGCTTCGTATTCTGTCTCCCTGTCTGTCTCTCTCTCTCTGCCCCTCCCCTGCTCACACTCTCTCTCTCAAAGACAAATAACATTAAAAAAAAAATTTTTTTTTAAAACAAAAAGAAGAAACAGCCACAGATATATACAAAGAGACTAGTAAATTCTCAGCAGGAGACCAAAACTAAGAAACCAAATGATATGAGCAACAATAAAAAAATTAGAAACAAAAGACCACTCAGGGTGACTTCAAACACTAGAAAGGGTTTAATAGGCCCAAAAGACCATCAAAAGAGACCCATCTTCCCTTAATATAAAAACAATAAACTTTATGTACATTAAAACCAAAACCAACGGGGGGTGGGAGGGAGGAGAGGGTGGGTGATGGGTACTGAGGAGGGCACCTTTTGGGATGAGCACTGGGTGTTGTATGGAAACCAATTTGACAATAAATTTCATATATAAATAAAAAAAAAATAAATAAATAAAATTTGGTAGAATTCACCAGTGGGAAAAAAAAAAAAAAAAAACCAAAACCACATATTGAATGAGCTGTTTCAGGAGGTAACAATCAGCTCAGTCCTGGAAACACCCATGTATATGAGCAAGAGGCTGATCACAAAAAGGACTTAATGATATAACTTCGAACGTCAATTTGAATAAAATTCTAGAACTCACATCTATCTATCATAAAAGAGATCAACACTTAGTAAGGGGATCGTGAGAAGGTACAGGAGATATTAATATCCAGAAACACCTGTAATACTATGAAACATCTGTAGGAAAATGGACTACACAGACCAGATATGTACCATGGCCTGGCATTAAAATTAAGGACAAAGTAACCCCTTCCCCAGATTACTTTTTAAAACCAGAGATTTATACATAACTTGCAATCTAAAAAACAAGCCCAACAAGCTATAGAAAGATCATTCTAATGAAAGTAGTAACTAGAACATAGAGCAAATTCAGGTTTTAATTTACAAAACTGATCTATAGATATTTTTTAAATAATTTTAACTTACCCCTAGTGCATTTTTATCCATGATTTTTATAGCTACCATTTCTCCAGTGAGGATATGGCAGGCAAGTTTGACCTTTGCAAAGCCACCTAAGTATAGAAAAATGTGTTACGAAGAGATAAGCAAGAGTAACCTAAAATCATCATCAGAGCAACCTGAGGACTCAGGCACAAATACCTCTCCACATGCTTTTATTTTATTTTTTTTAAGATTTTATGTTTAAGTAATTTCTACACCCAACATGGGGCTCAAACTGAACCCGAGATCAAAAGTTGCATGCTCTGAGCCAGCCAAGCGCCCCTCCATATGCTTCTAAAAAGCTCTATAAATCCATATTTTCCTGGAAGTTTGTGGCTCTTTCTTCCTATCGCTTCCAAAGCACTACCCATGACTTTAACCTCTCCTCATCCGATGTCTAGCTGAAGATTTTTACCACGATAGAATCTTTAACTTTGTAATGAAAAAGTAGGAAAACAGAATTCACTGTTTAGAAATTTGCTTTACAAGTAACATTGCAAATAAATTTGCTTTATAATTAAAACTGCTACAACACAATATAAAGTTGTTGAGATAAAAGACAATGGGAAACATCTACTGTTTTAAAACTGGATCAGGGGCGCCTGGGTGGCTTGGTCGGTTAAGCGTCGGACTTTGGCTCAGGTCATGATCTCACAGTCTGTGAGTTCGAGCTCCGTGTCGGGCTCTGTGCTGACAGCTCAGAGCCTGGAGCCTGTTTCAGATTCTGTGTCCCCCTCTCTCTCTGCCCCTCACCTGTTCACGCTCTGTCTCTCTCTGTCTCAAAAATAAGTAAACATTTAAAAAAAATTTTTTTTTAAATAAATAAAACTGAATCAAAAGGATATGATTTTTCAAAACTGGATCAAATGCTAGATAAATGTCTACACTTTGGTATCTAAAACAAACTGCCAACTTCATATTTTGAAAAAGAAGCTCCTGGGGCACCCAGGTAGCTCAGTCAGTTAAGCATCTGACTTTGGCTCAGGTCATGATTTCACAGTTTGTGAGTTCAAGCCCCATGTTGGGCTCTCTGCTGTCAGCACAGAGCCTGCTTCATATCCTCTGACCCCCTCTCTCTGCCCCTCGCCCCCCCTCTCAAAAATAAATAAACATTAAAAATAAATAAATAAAAAGAAGCTCTGGTGGTCCCTGCTATGGTCTTCCCCATCTCAGTAAATGGCAACTCAACATTTTCCAAAAACCTGGAAGCCATCCTTAGCCCTTCTCTTTTGTCTCCCACTACATACCCAACCCATTAACAAATCCCACTGGCTCTGTCTTCAAAATACATCAGTTGTTACCTTGGGGGAAAACAGACAGGTATTGACTAGAAATCTGTCTTGATCTGAGCATGGAACATATAGGTGGACGTGTTTGTAAAACTCCATCAAGTGGCGCCTGAGTGGCTCTGTTGGTTAAGCATCCGATGCTGATTTTGGCTCAGGTCATGATCCCACGATTTGTGAGACTGGGTCCCCCAGCACAGAGCCTGCTTGGAATTCTCTCTCTCCCTCTCTTTCTCCCCTCCCCTGTGCGCACATGCACATGGTCTCTCACTCTCTCTCGCTCAAAATAAACAAAAATTAAAAAAAAAACTCCAGGGGCGCCTGGGTGGCTCAGTCGGTTAAGCGTCCGACTTCAGCTCAGGTCACGATCTCACGGTCCGTGAGTTCAAGCCCCGTGTCGGGCTCTGTGCTGACTGCTCAGAACCTGGAGCCTGTTTCAGATTCTGTGTCTCCCTCTCTCTCTGACCCTCCCCCTTTCATGCTCTGTTTCTCTCTGTCTCAAAAATAAATAAACGTTAAAAAAAAAAAATTAAAAAACAAAAAACAAAAAACTCCATCAAGACTAATGCACTTTGCATATTTTACCCTTATACCTCAATAAATTAAAACACACATACGTACAGAATCACACCCCTTTCACTACCTTCACTGCTATCACCCTCATCCAAGTCACCATATTCTCTACCATCACTCACCTGAATTAATGCAATAATCTCTTAACATATCTGTGCTTCTACCCCTGCCTTTCCCAGCTAATCTTTTCACAGCCAAGCAGCTAGAGTAACCCTTAAAAACAAAGGTCAGGGGTGCCTGGTTGGCTCAGTTGGTTAAGCGTCTGACTTTGGCTCACGTCATGATCTCACAGTCCATGAGTTCGAGCCCTGCATCAGCATGAGTGCTGATAGCTCAGAGCCTAGAGCCTGCTTTGGCTTCTGTGTCTCCCTCTCTCTCTGCCCCTCCCTCACTCACACTGTCTCTGTCTCAAAAATAAAATTAAAACTTAAAAAAATTTTTAAAAAAAGAAAAAAGCAGAAACAAAAGTCAGATAGATCATTCCTTGGCTCAAAACTCTCCAGTGACTTTTATTCTAAATAAAATGACCTACAAGGCCCCTGCTACTATTCTCCTCTCTTGCTCTGCTTTTTCTTTCTAAAGTAAGTTGAAGAATTTTAAAACTACACAGGTTAAACTGAAAAGCTCATGACTGCCCAAATGCACTATTATTCCCAAATAGTTGATCTGTCCTCTGCCTCCAGGAAAAAAAAAAAGATTACCTGTCCCAACAGTTTCATATAATTCATAGTATTTGAGAAGTTCATCATAATCTTTCATAGTCCTCCTGGAAGTTTCTACAAAATTACAAAAGGAACCTGTAAGACAGAAATAGTACATGACCGAAAAAGGAACTACTATGAGATTACCTTATAAGTGCAAATATAAATAAGTCTTAGGCATATAAATGATACCCAAAAAAAACCTGATTTACTATATGGTAAAAAACAAACAAACAAACAAAAAACCTGGATTCCTGTCTCATACCACACATAAAAATCAATTCTAGATCAAGCAAAGACTTATATATGCAAGATAAACTTTAAAAAAATTTTAAAGAATATTGTCATGATTTCAGGACAGAAGAGAATCTTTTAAATAAAGTGTTAATCATAAAAAAAATGTTAAAATTAAGAACTTTTGCCCATTTAAAGACATCCTTAAAAAAAACGAAAATCATAAATGTGAGAAAATATTTGTAACACTTATAAACAATGGGTTTTTATCCAGAACATACTATATACAATATAGAAGGCAACCCAAAAGAAAAAATAAGCAAATGAAATAAAAAGCATTTCATAAAGAAACACAAAGGACCAATAAAAACATGAAAAAACATTCAATTTTATTAGTTATCAGGGAAATGCAAATTAAGATTCCAATGATATACAATTAAAAAAATATATGAGATACATATTTTATTGCTATGCTGAACTTATGTATGTTACATATACAGTTGATCCTCGAACAATGCAGGGGTAAAGGGCACCAACTCCCTTGCAGAGTTGAAAATCCACATATAACTTTTGACTACCCTAAAACTTAACTACGAACAGCCTACTGTTGACAGGAAGCCCTATCAATAACATAGTTAATTAGCACATATTTTGTATTTCATATGCATTATACACTATATTCTCACAATAAAGTAGGCTAGAAAAAAGAAAATTAAGAAAATCATAAGGAAGGGGCATGTGGGTGGCTTAGTCACTTAAGTGTCCAACTCTTGATTTTGGCTCAGGTCATGATCTCAAGGTTCATGGGATCAAGCCCCATGTGGAGCTCTGTGCCCTGTGTGGAACACAGAGCCTGCATGAGATTCATTCATTCATTCTCTCTCTCTCTCTCTCTCTCTCTCTCTCTCCCCCCCACCTCCTGCTCACATGCACTGTCTCTCTCTCAAAATAAATAAATAAACTTAAAAAAAAAAAAGAAAATCATAAGGAAGAGAAAATACATTTACAGTATTATACCCTATTTACCAAAAAAAAAAAATCCATGTATAAGTGGATTCACACATTTCAAAATCATGTTGTTCAGGGTCGGCTATACTTTCAAGCATGTAACAAAAAATATATAAAAATTAGTTGTAAAAACGTCTTTGGTAGATATTGTTTGATTTTGTCTTCCTGCATTTTAAAATAAGGTAGAATTTAAAAAAAAACAAGGACAAGTAGGGCCCTATTGTGTACATGACTGCATAAGGTCACACTCTTATCAGCTTTGTCTTATTTGTGGAAGATATGCTCTTAGTTGATTTTAACTAGAGATTAGCAGTATCTGACAGAAGTGCTACTGCAATCAGACTGTCAACCCTGAATTTTTGTTTATTCATTTATCATACAGATGTGTTTACTGAGCACCTATGCTGCGCCAGACCTGCGCTTTGCACTAAGCCTTAAAATGCAGAAGGAAAGAAAGGTGGTTCCTGCCCTCATGAATCTCGCATTCTAGCGGAAAAGACAGTAAGCAAATAATTAAAATTTGTCATAAGTACTGGGAAAGAAATAAGCAACAATGGTGAGAATGGGTTGCTGAGACGGTAATATTTAAGTCAAGATCCGATTCAAAGGATGAAAAGTGAGAAAAAGAAAATCAGCCCTCAGGCAATCAAATTGGAGGTGGTTAAAATAATAATCCTTTCTTACATTGATTGCTGTTTTCTCATCCATGACATCCTCCCACCTCTTGCTTCCTAAGATACCCATGTGCTGAAATGCCCCAGCTCTTTGACAGTATCCATTCTAAAATGAGTTCTTGCTTCCCTAATCCTTTCTTAAAATCACCACCATAAACTCAGATCCTAGAAGGCCCTTCTCAATTCCTAGTAAGTATGGTTTCTCTTGCTGCAGCAAGCTTACTACACCTAATATTTTTTACTACAGATGTGTTCTTAGTGGTTTTTGGTCGATAGACCTTAACAGGAGTCATTAGCCCAAAAAGAATGAGAAGATGAGCACTGGGAAAAGAGGGAATTTTAGGTGCAAAGATTCCAGGGGAAAAAAAAAAAGTTGACATGTACTGAACTGAAACTGCTTTTAGAGGTACCAGCAAATGGAAATGCAGATTTGGAGCAGGGACAATGGGTTAGCCACATGAAAAAAAAAGAATACTGGATCTCTCTCTCTCACACCACACACAAAATCAGTTACAGTTAGTACAAAGACTTAAAAGTGAAAGACAAATCTTTAAAATGCAGACAGCTAAGGTCTTGCCCACACCAGACCTATATCTAGGAGTGGGAAAAGGCAGAAAGAAACGGAAAAGTAAGAATTAAAAGAATACCGTTTCATAGAAGCCAAGAAGGAAGAAAAAGGTAAAATAGTAAAAGATAATTTCTAGGAAGCAGATTTCTAAAATTTTCTAAAAGTACGCATTTATATATAGGTCAAGTCCTAGGACATGAGTTTTGGTGTTGCAAAGTGGAGCTTTCATTATGAGTAGACATGGGATGAAAGATCTCTGAACCTACAGAGAAATGGTTTCTTTAAGGGACTCTCCTTTCCGGAGGGTGGTATGGAAGGACTGGACTAGGGATTTCACCTTGGGAGGAGATGCCCTGACACCCCTTAGAAAGCCAAGCAGGAATCAGAAGGCCCAGGAAAGCGGAGATCACTGAGTCAGGCACAAAGAATGTCCCATCTAGGCCAGCACAGCACACCAGGACTCTAAAGTTCACAAAGGGGTTTGAAGCCAATGCCCAGCTAGAGATGAAATCCTCCCTTTGCCTGGCCTCACCCCTATGCACAAATCTCCCTTGGTGACTTAGCAGTGGAGTAGCTGTGACAGAATAGGGTTCAGGATCCTCAGACCCATTCTCGCCAACATTTCAAAAATTGAGTACATGCATATCCAACTGGGACTTGGGAAGCAAGTTCCACCTGGAAACTTCATTACTGCCTCTCAGTAGTGAACACCTGGTATTGGCGCTCATTTCTAGAACCAGATAGTCTCCCTTCACCGACAGGCAGACCTCTAGCAAGCCACCGAAGGCTCAGATTGATGGGTGGCCAGCACCATGTTCACTACCTTCACATTCTCTGTTCTTCGTCCTGTCTCATCCAGAGCTGAGTGGCCAGCATGTTACTAAGCCTTAATAACGGTCATGACTTTGGAAGATCTAGAATGCATGTTCAACCTCAGAAGTGTGGTAAGTTTATAAAAGAAAAGGAGAGGGGTGATTGGGTGGCTCATTTGGTTGAGCGTCCAACTTCAGCTCAGATCATGATCTCACGGTTGCCAAGTTCGAGCCCCACGTCCCACATTGGGCTCTGTGCTGACAGCTCAGAGCCTGGAGCCTGCTTTGGATTCTGTGTGTGTCTCTCTCTCTGCCCCTCCCCCGCTCATGCTCGCTTGCTGTCTCTGTCTCAAAAATAAAATAAACATTAAAAAAAATTTTAGAAAAGGAGGTCCTTAACACAGTGAGGATGGGCATCTTCTTAAATCAAAGTAGAGAAAAAACTGAATGAAATAATCAAAAAAAGCCCAGGAGCCTCAAAGGATATTTTTTCAAAAATCCTTTTAAATCTCCTTTTAAAATGCATAAAGCACTCTGATTCCATGAATCATTTTGCTTAGAGATAAAAGATAAATTATGGTCAGTGAGTATAAAGCCTTCAAAAACTTGGTCAGTGAACAGAATGCTATAGCAGAAGCTCTGGAAGGGAAATTCAAACTCAAGGAAAAACATCAGCCTTAAAAAAAAATAGTTTTAATTTCAATGTCAAAGCTATTATAGCAAGAAAGATAAAGATCATGAGCAAAAGACATTCTGATCCAATAATGAGTAGCCATTTCCTAGGAAGAGACGGCACTGGACCAACTTAATAAGCAGACTGAATTT
Source organism: Puma concolor (assembly GCF_028749965.1). Lineage (NCBI taxonomy): Eukaryota > Metazoa > Chordata > Mammalia > Carnivora > Felidae > Puma > Puma concolor. Next base: position 58,864,126 of record NC_141679.1, on the reverse strand, counting down.
TTAATCTAGCTGAACCTGCATGAATGGGGTAGGGCAACAGAAAAAGCAACGTCAGGCCACAGTAAAGTTGGGGATATACAAAGGAACTTTTTTTTAGTTTATTTATTCATTTTGAGAGAGAGAGACAGAGAGCACAAGCAGGGGAGGGGCAGAGATTAAGAGAGACAGAATCCCAAGCAGGCTCTGCACCATTAGCAGAGAGCCAGACTCAAACTCACAAACCACAAGATCATGACCTGAGCTGAGATCAAGAGTCAAAGCCACCCAGGTGCCCCCACAATGGAACAGTTCTACTTCCACTGGAGTGGCAAGTTACTTCAGGCAAGGAGATATCACAGTGGTCATATTTATTCTCACTGGCACCTAAGGCACAGGATAAAATATATCCTTAACAGCAGTACTAATTAAGAAATCTTTAAAAGAGTATTTGTCAGCGGGGCAAAGATGGGAATGAAGTGGAACCACCCCAAAAAGGCAGGAAACATAGGAACTAAGAAATTTCAAAATAGGCAACAACAGCAGTAAAGGTATAGTCAACATAAAAAAATCTTTGGGCTCCTGGGGTGCCTGGACTGGCTCAGTCAGTGAAGCATGCGACTCCTGATCTCACAGTTGTGAATCTGAGCCCCACAGTGGGTGTAGAGATTACTTAAAAATAAAATCTTTAAAAAAAAAAAAAAAAAAAGAAAGGAAATCTTTGGGATCTTCATGAGGGAGAGGACAAAGAGCAGATTAGAAATGGGGGAAGGTCAGGCTATAAATCTGTTTACAAAGTTGCCTGCTATAAAAGTAGACAATCAGGTTCATTAGAGAGCAAAGCCCAACTAATACTGGGTATTGAGAACACATGGGTTAAAGAGGAAACACAAAGAGACATTTCAAAGCCTAAAGACAAAGAAATGGAAATGGGCAAAAGCTTCACAAAATATAAGAATCCTACTTGCCACCACTGCCCATATCTAAATTCCATATAAAGGACTGGGCGATTCCAATTGCCACGCTCAAAAGGAGAAAATCATTTGTATGATGTTGAAAGTCACATCCCCCGATGAGGAATATAAGAATTCACCATTAACTTTTCTTAATAGATTTCTCCCAAGTGAGTTTTGAACTTCCAGGTCATGGCCTCGAGTCAACTAGCAGAGATCAACTTGTGCCAATTTAAGATGGAACCACGCACCTTCTCTTTCTCTTTCCTTTTTATCTACTCCCCCCACCCTCCTATTACACCATGCTTTTGGATGAGTAATACAAACGTGGGCCTAAATTATATCTACTGAATCCAGGGATCATCATTTTTGCTGCTTTTGGAAGAAAACTGGTGTTTGAGTGGCAAACTGCTTTAATGACAACAGATTTTACTTGGTTTTCAAATTTTGTGGATGTGGAGCTGGTTGCAAATATTCTTAAGTGCCCTGTTTATCCTCAAAAGTTTGGAAATATACAACACAAGAAGAACAGGGCTGGAGGAACCCAATTCTGTATCTGCTTAAAGGTGATGTATGATCAATGTGGAAAGCAGCCTCTCACCTGTGGATAATGAAGAAAACTAGACTCCAATCAGTTACCTGAACGTCCTCTGAGTGTGACTAAATAGAAGAACTGGGGCATAAACAATTGGGATGTTGCACTTCCCTGAAGAAACAAGCACTGCTTAGATAATAGGTTTATTATTAAATTTTATAGAAGAGCAACAAATTAGGGGCAATTTCCTACTAATAGTATTATTTGGGCTATGCTATTACTTGCTGGGTAATACGTTTACTTCATCTATGAGCTTGGTAAGATACTGATGCTGAAGATCTTTCAAATGAGAAGTAGAATACCGAATAGCTTACAATGTGGCCTTGTAATTGATACATTTAACTGTCTTGCTCCCTTGCATTGGCTTCTGAGAGCACCAACGAAGAGGCATTCATTCCTAAAGACGTTCAGGGACTCATTTGCCCATCTGGTGGGTCCACAGTAGATACGGAGGAAAGATAGATCCACTGGTGAAACAAGCCCGTGAGGGTGTAGTAAAGGAGTTTCTGATTTCTCCCAAACAACACAGTAAACAGAAACCAAAATATGAACAAAAAAGGGGAAACTGGCTTCTAAGCAAAACTCCAGGTACCTCTGAAACCCACCGCCACTTTACCCCGTTTCACCACCAAAGAGAAATACCAAAGGTAAAGCTCAAGTACGATTATTCATCCAAGGTGCTTGCCTGGGACGCTCGCCTCTAGGAGTTTCCCTTTTTCCCACCGGTTTCTTGGTGGTGCTGCTCCTTTTACTGCTTTGGCAGTCAGGGCATATCCCTTTTTGCGTGAGCCTCTTAAGCCACTACTTTGGGAAGGCGAAGGAAGAGGACGGATTTGGACTCTGAAAAGGGGGTGGTAACACACAACACATTTCCTTTTGAACTGCACTGCCCCAGTAAACCGGGTTGTACGAACAGAATTAATTTGGAACCCTTCCTTCAACTTCTTTTCGCGGAGACAGGGTCAGGGAAACGTGGCAGGCATGGAAATTCACAACTCTCGCAGTCTCCTCAGCGGCAAACGCTTTGCCTGCACCTCAGTAACCCTGAGGTAGGTAGGATCATTATCCCCACTCACAAAGGAGAAAACTGGGGCGTCGGAAAGGCTGACTATATCAACCGGGAAGTGGGTTCGCAAGGTGGGGTTCCGGGGAAATTCTCCAGTCTCCGGAGAGCCAAGAACAAGCCGAGCTCGCGCCGCCACTCCCCCACGCCGCGCATAGCTCCGACCCTGGCCCTCATCTACGGCGGGAGACACTGACCTGAGGGGCAGAGGGGTGGAGAGCCGGGGCGGGGCGGGGCCGGGTAGAAGCACACAGAAGGCGGCCAGCCGTCCCGAGCGAAGCAGCGAGCGCCCAGAGCCCCTGGTAAGCTTTGGAATCGTCTGGCTCTGGCCGCTTCCGCCCGCCAAGGAAATCAAAACTCCCGGGCCGGAAGGGGCGGGGCGCGGCGGGGGTTCGCGCGGCGCCGGGAGCGGGTGAGACCGGGACGCGCGGGCGCGCTCTAACCGGGACCGGAAGAGCTGGGCAGGGATCCGGGCGGCCAGTTTTTCTCCGACTAGGCGAGGCCCTGTGACGTGACGTGTTGGTCTTCCGACGGGGTACGCCTTCACCGGAGGGTATGTAAAGAGTCTGCAGGGGGCGTGGACGTACAAAGTTTCCACATAATTCTACCTTCTTACGCCCTGTTTCCTAAAATTGATCTGCAGAGAAGTCGCTGGTCTTTATGGTTCTCATTTCGTCCTCCCCTTGCCTAGTGGCCCTTCTCTCACCCATCAAATACTAGTATACTCTCACCGCTCCAAATCACACTACAAGGTATTGCCACCAGCGGTAAAACCCTCAGGGACCAAATTAATTGTCCTTTAGGTTATTAAGGGTACCAAAATCACTAACCCAGCATCACACTGGAAATCTTTCTTATACAGTTCACTATCTGGTCATTATTTATGTGATTTTCATTGCTGTATGAATTACAATGGTAATGGTAACTCTATCTGGAAGAAAAAATTAAAAATTATAGCCACAGGAAAGAACATTAAGTATAAATTTGCATATGCATTTTTAAAATTTTTTTAATGTTTATTTTTGAGAGAGAGAGGACAGAGTGTGAGTGGGGGAGGGGCAGAGAGAGAGGGAGACACAGAATCCAAAGCAGCCTCCAGGCTTAGCTGTCAGCACAGAGCCCAGCGCTGGGCTTGAGCTCGGGAACTGTGAGATCCTGACCTGAGCCAAAGTCCACCGCTTAACTGACTAAGCCACCCAGGTGCCCCTGCATATGTATTTTTAAAATAGACCTGACTTTTAGAGCAGTTTTAGGTTCACAGGAAGTTTGAGGGGCTCCTAAACACTCTGCTCCCACGCATGCATAGGCACCCCCATTATTAATATCCCTCATCAAATCACCAAAGTGGTACATTTGTTCCAACTGATGAACCTACATTGACACCCGAAGACCATAGTTCATATCAGGGTTCCCTCTTGGTGTGTACAGTTTATGAGTTTAGACAAATGTATAATGACATGTATCCACCATTATAGTATCATACAGAGTAGTTTCACTGCCCTAAAAATTCTCTGCTCTACCTACCCATATATAATATATATGTGTATAATATATACCATATATTGTATATATGGTATATATTATTTTACTTATATTGTATATGCCTATTTTACTTCATTGCAGTAACAAATTATATATACAATATATATGTGTACTATATATAACATATTTGTACCATATATATGTGTGTGTGTGTGTGTATATATATATATATATACATATATATGTGTGTGTGTATATATATATATATATATAGTATACATTATATATATCCAGCACTCTATTTTACTTCATTGCAGTAAAACATTATATATAGGGGCGCCTTGGGTGGCTCAGTTGGTTAAGCATCCGACTTCGGCTCAGGTCACCATCTCCCAGTTTGTGAGTTCCAGCCCCGTGACAGGCTCTGTGCTGACACCTCAAAGCCTGGAGCCTGCTTCAGATTCCGCGTCTCCTCCTCTCTGTGCCCCTCCATGCTCATGCTCTGTATCTTTCTGTCTCTCAATAATTAATGTTAAATTTTTTTAATTATGTACATAATATGTAATATATGTATAATTAATATAATTATATATAAATATATATGTGTGTACAATATATATGTGTACAATATATAATTTTTTTAACTTTAATTTTTAAAATTTACATCCAAATTAGTTAGCATATAGTGAAACAATGATTTCAGGAGTAGATTCCTTAATGCCCCTTACCCATTTAGCCCATCTCCCCTCCCACAACCCCTCCAGAAACCCTCAGTTTGTTCTCCATATTTATGAATCTCTTCTGTTTTGTCCCCCTCCCTGTTTTTATATTATTTTTGTTTCCCTTCCCTTATGTTCATCTGTTTTGTCTCTTAAAGTCTTCATATGAGTGAAGTCATATGATTTTTGTCTTTCTCTGACTGACTAATTTCACTTAGCATAACACCCTCCAGTTCCATCCACCTAGTTGCAAATGGCAAGATTTTGTTCTTTTTGATTGCCAAGTAATACTCCCATTGTATATATACCACATCTTCTTTATCCATTCATCCATCGATGGACATTTGGGCTCTTTCCATACTTTGGCTATTGTTGATAGTGCTGTTATAAACATGGGGGTGCATGTGTCCCTTGGAAACAGCACACCTGTATCCCTTGGATAAATGCCTAGTAGTACAATTGCTGGGTCGTAGGGTAGTTCTATTTTTCGTTTTTTGAGGAACCTCAATACTGTTTTCCAGAGTGGCTGCACCAGCTTGCATTCCCACCAACAATGCAAAAGAGATCCTCTTTCTCCGCATCCTCACCAACATCTGTTGTTGCCTGAGTTGTTAATGTTAGCCATTCTGACAGGTGTAAGGTAGTACCTCATTGTGGTTTTGGTTTGTATTTCCCTGATGATGAGTGATGTTGAGCATTTTTTCATGTGTCATTTGGCCATCTGGATGTCTTTGGAGAAGTGTCTATTCATGTCTTTTGCCCATTTCTTCACTAGATTATTTGTTTTTTGGGTGTTGAGGTTGATAAGTTCTTTATAGATTTTGGATACTAACCCTTCATCTGATAAGTCATTTGCAAATATCTTCTCCCATTCTGTCGGTTACATTTTAGTTTTGCTGATTGTTTTCTTTGCTGTGCAGAAGCTTTTTATTTTGATAAGGTCCCAGTAGTTCATTTTTGCTTTTGTTTCCCTTGCCTTTGGAGACGTGTTGAGTAATAAGTTGCTGCGGCCAAGATCAAAGAGCTTTTTGCCTGCTTTCTCCTTGAGGATTTTGATGGCTTCCTGTCTTAAATTGAGGTCTTTCATCCATTTTGAGTTTATTTTTGTGTATGGTGTAAGAAAGTGGTCCAGGTTCATTCTTCTGCATGTCGCTGTCCAGTTTTCCCAGCACCACTTGCTGAAGAGACTGTCTTTATTCCATTGGATATTCTTTCCTGCTTTGTCAAAGATTAGTTGGCCATACGTTTGTGGGTCCATTTCTGGGTTCTCTCTTCTGTTCCATTGATCTGAGTGTCTGTTCTTGTGCCAGTACCATACTGTCTTGATGATTACAGCTTTGCAGTATAGCTTGTAGTCTGGGATTGTGATGCCTCCTGCTTGGGTTTTCTTTTTCAAGATTGCTTTGGCTATTCGGGGTCTTTTCTGGTTTCATACATATTTTAGGATTATTTGTTCTAGCTCTGGTGGGGTTTTTTTGCTGGTGTTACTTTGATAGGGATTGCGTTGAATATGTAGATTGCTTTGGGTAGTATTTTAACAGTATTTGTTCTTCCTATCCAGGAGCGTGGAATCTTTTTCCATTTCTTTGTGTCTTCTTCAATTTCTTTCATAAGCTTTCTATAGTTTTCAGTGTATAGATTTTTCACCTCTTTGGTTAGATTTATTCCTAGGTATTTTATGGGTTTTTTTGTGCAACTGTAAATGGGATTGAATCCTTGATTTCTCTTTCTGTCGCTTCATTGTTGGCGTATAGGAATGCAACCGATTCTGTGCATTGATTTTATATCCTGCAACTTTGCTGAATTCATGAATCAGTTCTAGCAGTTTTTTTGGTGGAATCTTTTGGGTTTTCCATATAGAGTATCATGTCATCTGTGAAGAGTGAAAGTTTGATCTCCTCCTGGCCGATTTGGATGCCTTTTATTTCTTTGTGTTGTCTGATTGCAGAGGCTAAGACTTCCAATACTATGTTGAATAACAGTGGCAAGAGTGGACATCCCTGTCTTGTTCCTGACCTTAGGGGGAAAGCTCTCAGGTTTTCCCCATTAAGGATTATATTAGCATTGGGTCGTTCATATATGGCTTTTATGATCTCAAGGTATGATCCTTCTATCCCTACTTTCTTGAGGGTTTTTACCAAGAAAGTTTGCTGTATTTTGTCAAATGCTTTCTCTGCATCTATTGAGAGGATCATATGGTTCTTGTCCTTTCTTTTATTGATGTAATGAATCACATTGTTTTGTGGATATTGAACCAGCCCTGCATCCTAGGTATAAATCCCACTTGGTCGTGGTGAATAATTTTTTTAATGTATTGTTGGATCCAGTTGGCTAATGTCTTGTTGAGATTTTTGCTTCCATGTTCATCAGGGAAATTGGTCTATAGTTCTCCTTTTTAGTGGGGTCTCTGTCTGGTTTTGGAATCAAGGTAATGCTGGCTTCATAGAAAGAGTTTGGAAGTTTTCCTTCCATTTCTATTTTTTGGAGCAGCTTCAAGAGAATAGGTGTTAACTCTTCCTTAAATGTTTGGTAGAATTCCCCTGGAAAGCCATCTGGTCCTGGACTCCTGTTTTTTGGCAGATTTTTGAGTACTAATTCAATTTCCTTACCGGTTATGAGTCTGTTCAAATTTTCTATTTCTTCCTGTTTCAGTTTTGGTAGTGTATATTTTTCCAGGAGTTTGTCCATTTCTTCCAGATTGCCCATTTTATTGGCATATAATTGCTCATAATATTCTCTTGTTATTGTTATTTCTGTTGTGTTGGTTGTGATCTCTCCTCTTTCATTCTTGATTTTGCTTATTTGGGTCCTTTCCTTTTTCTTCTTGATCAAACTGGCTAGTGGTTTATCAATTTTGTTAATTCTTTCAAAGAACCAGCTTCTGGTTTCATTGATCTGTTCTGTTTTTTTGTTTTTTTGTTTTTTTGTTTTTTTTTGGTTTCGATAGCATTAATTTCTGCTCTAATCTTTATTATTTCCTATCTTCTGCTGGTTTTGGGTTTTATTTGCTGTTCTTTTTCCAGCTCCTTAAGGCGTAAGGTTAGGTTCTGTATCTGTGATCTTCTTCCTTCTTTAGGAAGGCCTGGATTGCTATATACTTGCCTCTTATGACTGCCTTTGCTGCATCCCAGAGGTTTGGGGTTGTGGTGCTATTATTTTCAATGACTTCCATATACTTTTTAATTTCTTCTTTAACTTCTTGGTTAGCCCATTCATTCTTTAGTAGGATGTTCTTCAGTCTCCAAGTATTTGTTACCTTTCCAAATTATTTTTTTTGGTTGATTTCGAGTTTCATAGCATTGTGGTCTGAAAATATGCACAGTATGATCTCGATCTTTTTGTACTTACTTAGGGCTGATTTGTGTCCCAGTATATGGTCTGTTCTGGAGAACGTTCCATGTGCACTGGAGAAGAATGTATATTCCCCTGCTTTAGGATGAAATGTTCTGAATATATCTGTTAAGTCCATCTGGTCCAATGTGTCATTCAAAGCCATTGTTTCCTTGTTGATTTTTTGATTAGATGATCTGTCCATTGCTGTGAGTGGGGTGTTGAAGTCTCCTACTATTATGGTATTACTATCAAGTTTCTTTATGTTTGTGATTAATTGATTTATATATTTGGGTCCGTCCACATTTGGCGCATAAATGTTTACAATTGTTATGTCTTCTTGGCTATAGACCCCTTGATTATAATGTCCTTCTGCATCTCTTGATACAGGCTTTATTTTAAAGTCTAGATTGTCTGATATAAGTATGGCTACTCCGGCTTTCTTGTGTTGACCACTAGCATGATAGATGGTTCTCCATCCCCTTATTTTCAATCTGTAGGTGTCTTTAGGTCTAAAGTGGGTCTCTTGTAAATAGCATATAGATGGATCTTGTTTTCTTATCCATTCTGTTACCCTATGTCTTTTGATTGGAGCATTGAGTCCATTGACGTTTAGAGTACTGAAAGATATGAATTTATTGCCAGTATGATGCTTGTAGAGTTGGAGTTTCTGGTGGTGTTCTTTGGTCCTTTCTAATCTTTTGTTGCTTTTGGTATTTATTTATTTATTTTTATTTTTTTTTTTTTTCATCTTTTCTCCCCTCAGAGAGTTCCCCTTAAAATTTCTTCTAGGGCTGGTTTAGTGGTCACAAACTCCTTTAATTTTTGTTTGTCTGGGAAACTTTTTATCTCTCCTTCTATTTTGAATGACAGCCTTGCCAGATAAGAATTCTTGGCTGCACATTTTTCCGATTCAGCACATTGAATATATCCTGCCACTCCTTTCTGGCCTGCCAAGTTTCTGTGGATAGGTTTGCTGCAAACCTGATCTGTCTTCCCTTGTAGGTTAAGGACTTTTTTTCCCTTGCTGCTTTCATGATTCTCTCCTTGCCTGAGTATTTTGTGAATTTGACTATAATATGCCTTGTTGATGGTCGGTTTTTGTTGCATCCAATGGGGGTCCTCTGTGCTTCCTGGATTTTGATGTCTTTGTCTTCCCCCAGGTTAGGAAAGTTTCCTGCTATGATTTGCTCACATAACCCTTCTACCCCTATTACTCTCTCTTCCACCTCTGGGACCCCTAGGATTCTGATGTTGTTCCTTTTTGATGAGTCACTGATTTCTCTAATTCTTAAATCATGCTCTTTTGCCTTAGTCTCCCTCTTTTTTTCTGCTTCATTATTCTCCATAAGTTTGTCCTCTATATCACTGATTCTCTGTTCTGCCTTGTCCATCCTTGCTGCCACCACATCCATCCATGATTGCAGCTCAGTTATAGCATTTTTAATTTCATTCTGGCTATTTTTTACTTCTTTTATCTCTGCAGAAAGGGATTCTAATCTATTTTTGACTCCAACTAGTATTCTTATTATCATGATTCTAAATTCTGGTTCAGACATCTTGCATTTATCTGTGTTGCTTAAATCCCTGGCTGTCATTTCTTCGTGCTGTTTCTTTTGGGGTGAATTCCTTCGTTTTGTCATTTTGAAGGGAGAAAAGGAATTAACGAGGTAGAAAAATTGAAATTAAAAAAATTAAAATTAAAAAATGTTAAAATTAAAAATTAAAAACACACACACAAAAATCGAATAGATGATGCTAGATCCTAGGTGTGTTTTGGTCTGGGTGTTGAAAGTGGTTTGACAGATTAGAGAAATGAAAAAAAAAAAAAAAAGGGAGGGGTAGAACAAAAAAAGGAAATCATTTAAGAATTTGAAAAAATGAATACACTAAAGTAGACTAAAATGGATGATGTGGGTAAAATAGAATTTGAAAAAATATACACAAAAGTAGAGAATATAGTAGAAAAAATTAAAGAAAAATATTTTTAATAAAAATTAAAAAGAAATATGAATTTTTTCATTTTCTGTATTTAAGAAGAAAGAAAAGAAATGAAAAAGAAAAAAGATAAAAAAAGAAAAGAAAAAAATAAATCGTTTGAAAATTTGAAAAAGTGAATACACTGTAGTAGACTGAAATAAAATGATGGGAGTAAGATAGAATTTGAAAAAAATTTACATAAAAGCAAAAAATATAGTAAAAAAATTAAATAAAATTTTTAAAAAAGAAATTGAAAGTAAAATGAAATTTTTCTCTTTCTGCATTCAAGAAAAAGAAATGAAAAAGAGAAAAAAGAAAAAGAAAGAAAAAACAGGAAATTGTTTGAAAATTTGAAAAGATTAGTACACTGAAGTAGACTAAAATAAAATGATGGAAGTAGAATTTGAAAAAATTTACACAAAAGTAAAAAATATAGTAATAAAAATTAAAGACATATTTTTAATAAAAATTGAAAATATTGAGTTTTTTCTCTTTCTGTATTCAAGAAAAAAATTGTAAAAGAGAAAAAGGAAAAAGAAAAAAAAAAGAAAAAAAATTGAATAGATGAACCTGCTAACAGATTGAAGTAGGACTGAAATTGCTTCGTTTTCCCCTAGAGGTCAATCCATGTAGCTCTTTATAGTCCATAAATTAATCCGGCGGTGAGGTTTGTTTTCTTGAAGAGCGAAGTTGGCCCAGTTGGGTGGGGCTCAGTGTAACAGCTCTGTTCTCCACTAGATGGCGCTGCTAGCCTACTGGGGTGGATTGTTGCGGTGCCCGCAGGTGCGCATGCGCAAGAATGGTGAAAATGGCGCCACCCAGCTACCCAGTCTGTTCTCCCGGATCAGCAGTCGCACACTGGTCCTCCATCTTCAGCAATCATCCATTCCCCGCTTTTCCACTCTCCGTGACCAGGCCCCAGGCAGTACTTCTCTCCCAAGTTTTGTCTCAGATGCGGCTGTTTTCCCCAATCCCTTACTTCGGAAGGACTGCAGTTTGACCCGTTCCGCCCCCCTGCAGGAGGGTCTCACCGAGCAATGGCCGAATGAGCAATGGCCGAATGTCAGCTAGAATGCCCGCTGGATAGTGCTGTTGCTGGTGCCCTGAGACTGCGGCCAGGTGCCAGCCCGCCCCCAAAAAAGATCACGAGACAGTGTAGCATCAGCGTTTCAGGGATTATGGAAAATCACAGCACACATCTGGCACCAGGCTTCTCCGTCAACGACCTTGCCCCAGCACCAGCGAATGTGGCTGCCTTCTGGGGTCTGCTGGGACCAGGTGGCTTCAACAGTCTCTACCAAATGTCCTTCCAGAAGTGGAACCGCTTTTCCCCGTGTGGCCTGAGAACCTCCCGGACCCCACTCTGTTCCTGGGGATTCGTCCTTCCCACCAGAGCACCTCCAGGTATCGAGCTGCAGAGTTGCAGCCTTTGCGCTCCCCTTGTTTACAGTCTTAATAAAATTTAAACCCTCTCCTTTCTCCTTTCTCCCTTTTTAGTTTAGTCCCTGTGGCTGTTTCCAATTTTCCACTTTCTCTCCAGCTGCTTTTGGGGAGGGGTGCTTTTCCCATATGCTTCCCCCCTCCCCAGTCTCTGCCCTCTCTCTGCCCGCAAAAGGGGTTCCCTATGTTTTGTGGCTTCTTGCTCCCCAAGTTCAGTTCTTCTTGCTCCCCAAGTTCAGCTCTTTGTGTTGCATACCTGCTGAATTCTGTGGTTCAGGTTGTACAGATTGTTGTGTTAATCTTCCAATCAGTTTTCTAGGTGTGTAGGATGGTTTAGTGTTTGTCTGGCTGTATTTCATGGACACAAGACACACAAAAAGCTTCCGTGCTGTTCCACCATCTTGGCTCCTCTCTATGTGTACAATATATAATATATAATATACAATATTAATATATAACATTAAGATAGTATATATTATATATTGTACACATGTGTATTTACATATAATTATATTAATTATATACATATATATTATACATATATAATTTTTTACTGTAATGAAGTAAAATAGGGTGCTGGATAAAAGGTTTTCAAGCAGAAAAAATTACATTAAGATAGAATAGAAATATGAGTCAGGAGGGGAGAAAAAAGGAGAAATGAAGAAGTGTTAAAAAGAAGCTGTGGGGGTGCCTGGGTGGCTCAGTTGGTTGAGTGTTGGACTCCTGATTTCGGCTCAGGTCATAATCTCACAGTTGGTGAAATCAAACCCGGTATGGCTCTGTGCTGTCATCACAGAGCCTGCTTGGAATTCTGTCTGCCTCTCTCTCTCCCTTACTCCCTCTTGTGTGCTCACTTGCTCTCTCTCTCTCTCAAAATAATAAACATTAAAAAAGAAGAAGAAGAAAAAGAAGCTGTGTATTTTTATTTGTGTAACTTTTTAGTGGATGATGGTGGGTATCAAATCACTCAGTATTTCCAGTCCAGTGGAAGTGGATGTTTAAAGGAGTGATGTTACAGCTTTATTCTAAAATGTACATAATAATCCAGCTTTTTAAAGAAATATTTATAATAATCCAAAAATTACATCCTTTGACCATTCAAAATTAGGAGAAAATTTAGATGTCTACTTTTTCAAAATTATTTTGAGTATACATATTTTAAAGAGTTTGGATATTACTGAATTAAGGAGAATAATTATGCCACAAGGCAAAACAGTTCAGTACAAGGAGGCAGGGCTCTGAGTTGCGAGGCCTGAAGGAAGTGGCTGATCCTCTGCCGGCCTATTTCCTCGTATGAATAAGAAAGAGGTCGGATTACGATTGTGCCGCTCCCTGTTTCATGAGTCACTTAACTGGGTGGGTCTGGCCATTTGGGATGTAACGTCTCTACCAGTAATTACACCATTAGCAGCAATAATAAAATCCACTATGATTTTTTTGAGCAGATAATGTGCACTTACATACATCATCTCTAAACCAAATGTCTGCCCCTCTCACTCAGGGTAATATGTGCTATTCATTCTTCCATCAGTCACCAGTGCCTACCCTATGCCAGACCCTCTGTTCAGGGCAATGCCAGAGAAAGGAATAAAAGAGATGTGGCTTCTCTAGCTCACAGACAGAAGAGCCAGATTCAAATTCATAGACAACCAACTCTAATAAAGGGCCACACAAAAGTACGAAGTATCAGTGCACACAGCAATGCTGATTAGAGCTCAAAGAGGAGAACAATAATTTCTGACCAGGGGAATGAAATATTTTGTACTGGAGTTAGGCCTTGAGAAAAGAAAAAAAAAAAAAAAATCTGACAAGGGAAGAACATTCCCCAGACAGCAGGGCAAGGTATGTATGCAGAAGCACAGAGGCAAGAAAATACAAGTCTCTTCAGAGAAAGGCAGAACACGGGGTTGGGTAGAACACAGGGAACAGGGGGTGTGGCAAGAAAGGAAGAGCAGGTAAGTGGAGACTCACCTTGAAGGGCCTTGTGTGCCAGGCTAGAGTTGGGTGGGGTGCTGACCAGGAGAGGGAGATGAGCAGATGTGCATTTCAGAGAAAGACCAAGCAGCCACTCCACCAGCATAGGAGAATCCAGGCTTGGCAAAGCAGGGTAGGAACTGTGCTTCTGTGGTGGCAGAATGGATGCCTGGATGTCAGCACTACATGTGGCTAAGTCATCAGTGGGGACGGGGAAGCAAAGGCTTCAGTCCTTCATAGCAACGCTGCTTTCCTGACTAAGCCCAGGTTAGACGACCTCAAGCTAAAAAACATTCCTGTATCCCATCCAAGAGAAATTGGGAAGCCACACAAAATTAAGTTTTGGGCCATAGTCCTGCTAGAAAAGGAGATAGCTCTAAAAAAAACCTATTAAAATACCTTAGAAATTTGATTTTGAAAACTACTTTGGGAATTTATTAAATTTCCTAATTTTGATCATGAAACTGGTTATGTAAAAGAATGTCCCTGTTCTTGGAAAAGCAGAGAGAGAGATAGAGAATGACGATGATGATGATGATGGTGATGATGATGATAGGGCAAAATGTGGAATTAGTGAATCTGGGTAAAAGGTGTGTGGGAGTTCCTTGTTCTGTTCTATTCTTGCAACTTTCCAATAAGTTTGCAATTGTATCAAAATACAAAGTAAGCAAACAATATCAGGAATATATTTCTTTAATTCTGTTTATTCCTTAGCCTCTTAGCACCTACCACAGGATCTTAACATTACCTTAAACAATGGTTTATCTCTTAAGCTTCCATTCTCTGCAGACACTGTTCTGGGGGTTGTATTTACGTTATTTCTAACCCTGCAGAGCAGATATTCCTATTCCCATTTTATAGATGAGGAAACTGAGGCTCAAGAAATTTAATTATCTGGTAAGAAGCAGAGCCAGGGATCCAAAGCCCAGGTTTTTCCTGCTGTAGTTGGGTTAATGTTTGCTGAATTGAATGAGAGAAGTTTGAATAATTAAAGATTAAGGTACACACAAATTTAAGAGACTTTATGAATTAATAAGAATGATGATGAACACCTTGACCAAAAGAGCACCCTCATCAATAGGCAAAGGCTAAATATGACACATTGGAATATTATGCAAACAGTTTTTCAAAAGAATTAGGTAAGTATACTGCCACTGGGGTTTCCAGGTAAAAGGAACATAGTAGGGACATATTTGTATTTAAAATATTATCCACTATTTATCTAAAATTCAATATTCACAGGGCATAATATTTATTTTTAATTGCTATGTCTGGCAACCCTAAATGCCATGGAAGAATGTCTGCTTTTTCGGTAAAAAAAATAATAATAAGGTACTTATATATATAAATAGCACAGCCCCATTTTTGTTTGGGAATGTGCATAAGTGGGGCGCCCGGGTGGTTCAGTCAGTTAAGTGTCCGACTTTGGCTCAGGTCATGATCTTACGGTTCATAGGTTTGAGCCCTGCCTCGTGCTCTGTGCTGACAGCTCAGAGCCTGGAGCCTGCTTCAGATTGTGTCTCTCTGGTTCTCTGGCTCTCTGTCCCTACTCCACTCATGCTCGCTCTCTCTCTCAAAAATAAATAAACATTAAAATTTTTTTTTAGTATTTAACATTTTTTAAAAAACCATGTAAGTATAAGAAAATGTCTGGAAAGGATATTCGTTGCAGTGTTAACATTCTCTCTAGAAAATGGAATTAGAGTATAGAGAGAAGACTCTTAGTTTTTACTTTACTACTATATTGCATGTATTTTTTTTTAAGCATTTATTCCTGAGAGACAGGGACAGAGCATGAACAAGGGAGGGGCAGAGAGAGAGGGAGACAGAATCGGAAGCAGGCTCCAGGCTCTGAGGTGTCAGCACAGAGTCCAACGCGGGGCTCAAACTCACAGTGAGATCATGACCTGAGCCCAAGTCAGCTGCTCAACCAACTGAGCCACCCAGGAGCCCCTATTGTGTGTATTTTTAGTTGAAATATTTATTGAGACAATTATAGATTCACATGCAGTAGTAGTGAGAGAGAATGCAGAAAGATCCTTTGTATGCTTTGCTCTGTTTCCCTCTAAATAAGAAAACAAAAAAACAAAACCTCTTTTTTTATTTTTCTATATTACTACTCACACTAAATACCCTGACACCAGCAGAATGTCTACAATTCAAATATATTCTGACACTACCTACCTGGAGTTAGCATTAGACAACACAGATTAAGAGCTCAGTTCCACAGACTCCCACCCACTTCAGATGCCAGTCTGGAGTCCGGGCCTCCTGTACTTCAGACCAACCAGGTATAAATCAGGAGTTTCCATGCCCCCCTCCTCAGGTTTGATAATTTGCTAGAGCAGCTCACAGAACTCAGGAAAACAGTTTACTTACTACATTACTGGTTTATTCTAAAAGGATACAACTGAAGAGATGCCTAGGGGAAGGTATGTGGGAGGGGGCTCAGCTCGTCCAGGCCCTCTCCAGGCACATCACCCTCCCAGCACCTCCAGGCGTTATGCTCCCGGAAGCTCTCAGAATGCTTCACTTAGGGTTTTCTATGGGGGCTTCACTGTGTAGGTATGATTGATTAAATCATGAGTCGCTCAAGTCCCAGCCTCCAGGTTGGAGGATGGGGCTGAAATTCCCAATTCTCTAATCACAAGGTTGGTTCCTCTGGCAAAAACCAGCCCCTGCATCCTTAGGGGCTTTCCAGGAGACTCCAGCCATTAGTCATCTCATTAACATAGAAAAATACCTTTACCTCTTCAGAGATTCCAAGGGTTTTAGGAACTGTGTGCCAGGGAAGGGGGAGGGGAGTAGGCAGACAGCAAATGTATATTTCTTATTATGCCATATCCCCAATGGTCACATTTTGCAAAACAAATTCATCCAAAGTGTCACAAGTATCAATAGTGCATTCCTTTTTATTGCTGAGTAGCCTTCCATGGTATGCGCACACATGTGCATGCATGCGTGTGTGAGTGTGTACACCCATGTTGAAGGACATCTGGTATGATTCCAGTTTGGAGCTATTACAAATAAAGCTGTTATGAACATTTATGTGAGGGTTATTGCATGCATTTTTAAACTAATTTTTAGATCTAAAAATAATAGCCTATGTAAAAATGTTAAAACATCAACATGACAAAGACAAATAAACTGAAAAGCAAGCAATAAACTGGGAAATATTTTCAATTTAAGCTTAGCCAAAATAAACTGGTAGTTGAGATTGCCTCTGGGGGACACTGATTGTCTAGAGGAAAGGGGAGAAAAAGATTTTTTCACCACTTTGGCTTTGTCCTGATAAAGTTCATTGGTGTGTCAGGACCCACAAAATGAAGGACGCCCCAGTGGCCAGGCCCACGTCACAGATCTAAGCCTAAATCAGCCTGCACTTACAAGAACACCTGTCATGGAAACCTGATACCTTTTAGGGACCTGTTAGCCTTAGAAGGAAACCCCCAGCCTCCTAGCCAGTCATGCCCTGTTTCAGTATTGCTGCTTCTAATGCTCTGTAAAACTCACTCTTGCCCCAAATCCATGGGAAGAGTGCTTCACTGCTTGTGAGGCACCATACTCCCCCAATATATGGATTGTTTTCCTTTGCACAAAGGACATCAAGCTCGTTACTAAATTGTTTTAGTTTTGTCATTTGACAGTACCTTTTGAATTTTATACCAATGGTCAGTTCCAAAAGGTTTGTTGTCCTCGTGTGAATCCACAAACTCCGATTTTCCCTACTAGTCTTCTGGGGGTTTAGTGACTGCTGTGAGCACCCTGAAAATGGCATCTTATGAGTCTATGAAGCCTGAGCTGTAATTCTCAGGAGAATGCACACTCACCTCAGTGATCATACGGCCTTAGACACACCTTTCCAATACACCACTTAACACCAAGGCTGATGCTTGGCCGCTCAAATGTTGCTCCCCTTGAGAGACTCTGTAAGACACAGGCCAGAGACCATGTCTGTGTGCCTGCTCCCAGCCTGGCACCCAGCAGGAGCTCAATAAACTTTCTTTTAGAAATGTAAGGTGTGTGTGTGTGTGTGTGTGTGTGTGTGTGTGTGTGTGAAAGCTCAGCTTACTTTTGAGTTTGAATTCCCATTCTGCTAAGGAAGCAGAGATGTAATCTCAGGCTTTTGGAGCCCACCCCACAATTTCTCTTCCGCTTCATTAGGATGATGGAGATGAGCATCTGACCATTGGTCATCAGCCCATGCCAGTGATTGTCACTATGTCTCTCATTCCTGACAGCAAAGAACCTTCCAGTCTGGAAGCTCTCTTCCCTTCTGTGCCATCTAAGAGTGTGGGAATCAGGCTCCTCCTTTTTTGGAGTGAAAGAATCCCCAAGCTTGAACTTTGCCCCTTGAGGCTCTGTCTGGAAGGCAGGGCTTGTCCCTCCATACACCACCACGGTTTCTATCTTCATTACTTCCTCTCTGTCTTTTCTTTCTCCCAGCTGCAGGGAAACCTCTTCTTTGTTTGAGGGTAGGGTTTGGAAAGCCCTGCTCTCTCTCATAGAGATTCTGTCTATTTTTGGAGTCTACTCTATTTATGGAAAGGCATATATTTCTGGACAGCAAAGCAAGAAAGACTCCTTTGATTTTTTTTTTTTTTAATTTCTATTACATCCCTTACCTAGGGACATAGACAACAAAAAAGGAGGAGGTGGATAGGGGAATAACTTGAGAGGAGGGTGTAAAACACATGGAGAAAGGAATACTGTTAAACATCTCAAAAAATATATATTCCAGCACACATAACAACTCACTACATTTTTAATGACATGTGAGTGAATGAGCATTCACCCCTGCCAAGGAAAAAAGTTATCCTGCATTGTCTCTCAGCTCCAACCTGGCTGCCATACTGTGTGTGCCTGAGAGCCATGACCATCAGAAGATGCCAGCTGGAGGGTCATCTATGGTAACTGAGCCCACAGATCACCCTTCTTGGGTACCAATAAATCTTGAAATAGCTTTCACTGCCAGTTCAGAAGTTATCCATACCAGCCAGGATTCCCAGAATCCCAGAAGCTGGGTTGGAAGAGGAAAAGCCCAACCTGTTCACCCTGAGGAGTGTTTCCAACTTAATGTGAGCCAGCAGGTCCAAGATCAGAAAGTTTTAGGCCAGAATATTGGGAACAGATGGACAGCTGATCAAGCACCTTTGGACCTGACTGTTCCACCTCTGTTGTACACTGAGTCCCCTTGCCTCCTGTGACAGCTGTTGGAGATCCTATCTTGCCATGAATTCCTCACAGCAAAGCATTCTTGGCTCTGGCTCCCCATAGCAGGGCCAGCAGAGGACTCTGTGTAGAACTGAACTGAGGAACAAACAGGAGGGCTTGAAATGGTCATGTCCACAGTAAGAAGGCTCACTGGCAGTTCTCTCAAACCCCCAACCCCATGGCCAAGATATCACGTTGTCCTTGAGAACGGCATGGAGAGCCCTTGGGGGATCCCAGTGAGTTCACACAACTCCAACCCCCAAGACTGGGAGGGGTCTGCAGCAGGCCTAGAGCCTTCCAAATAAGGGTCTGGATTCCAAGGCTCTCCACTGAGCAAACATGTACCAAGCACTTGCTGTATGTGGAGACAGAGATAAAAGTGATGCCACTCACTCATTAACCCACCTAACAAATAGTTATTGAGGTCCTGTAAGTCCCTGCTCTAGGAGGAGAGTCAGAGAACAAATACATCAACATAGAAGTGATTTCATTTCAGAACATGACCCTTGCTGCCTAAGAAAACTAAGCAGGGACAGGGGATGGAAAGTGAAGTGGAGGGAGAGTCGCTATTTTAGATAAGTTGGTCTGAGAAGGCCCCTCTGAGGAGATGACAGGAGACCAAAGGTCTGCAGGATGAAAAATAGCCATGAGAAATAGGAACAAAACAAAACAAAACATTCCACAGGGAGCAACAGAGACAGGTTCTGAGCAGGACCAAACTTGGCATGTTCAGAGAAGGCCTGTGTGGCCAGCACAGAGGGAACAAGAGCAGAAGGCCAGCAGTTAGGGGGAGAGGTGGGAGCAACCAGATGGCGTAGTGCCCTGCAGCCCGTGGAAGCACTTCAGATTTCATTCCAGGTGTGAGGGAAGGTCAAGATGAACCGAGAAGTGACATGACCTGATTTACATTTTTAAAAGACCAGAAGGCAGCTGTGTGGAGAATTGACTGGAAGGGAGAAGAGCTTAAGTGGTGAGACCCAACAAGAAAGCAGTTGCTGTCCTAGTAGATGATGGCGGCTTGGGTATGGGTGGCAGCGATGAATGGTGAAAAGTTGTTGAGATCTTGGACACATTCTGGAGGCAGGCCCCATGGGACTTGCTGATGGAGCAGATCTTGGGGAGTGAGGAGAGGAGAGGAGTCAAGGATGACTCAGGGGTTTTGAGCTGAGCATCTGGGTGAGTGGTGATGCCATCAACTAAGCAGCAGGTAGTATGTTGGAGTAGGGTGGGAGGGGGTCTAGAATCAAGAATTAATTTTGCAGGGCTCCTGGGTGGCTCAGTTGGTTAAGCATCCGACTTTGGCTCAGGTCATGATCTCGTGGTCTGTGAGCCCAAGCCACACATCCAGCTCTGTGCTGACAGCTCAGAGCCTGAAGCCTGCCTTGGATTCTGTGTCTCCCTCTCTTTCTCTGCCCTCCCCTGCTCATGCTCTGTCTCTATCAAAAATAAACATTAAAAAAAATAAGAATTAACTCTGCAATGGCAAGTAGGCAATTAGATATGTGGTTCTGGAGCTCTGGGATAGGTTGGGACTAGAGAGAGACCGGGGAGTGATCTGAGCAGAGATGGCATTTAAGCTCCAGGACTAGATGAGATGAATATGAAGAGAGTAGGGATGGAGAAGAGGTTTGTGAATTGAATGCCTGAACATGCCACCAAGATGTGGTCAGGAAGAGGAGTGGCTGAGAAGGTACAAAGGTCAACCAAGTGGCGATGGGAAGCCTGGAAAGGAAGTGCTTCAAGGAGGGTGTCAGAAGCAGTTCAGGCACAATCAGACCTGTAAATACCAAGAACAAACTGATGGTGGCCTGCGTGGAGGGAGGTGGGGGATGGGCAAAAAGGGTGAAGGGCAGTGAGAGATATGGGCTGCCACTTGTGAAATGAAAAAGTCACAGAATGGGGCGCCTGGGTGGCGCAGTCGGTTAAGCGTCCGACTTCAGCCAGGTCACGATCTCGCGGTCCGTGAGTTCGAGCCCCGCGTCGGGCTCTGGGCTGATGGCTCGGAGCCTGGAGCCTGTTTCCGATTCTGTGTCTCCCTCTCTCTCTGCTCCTCCCCCGTTCACGCTCTGTCTCTCTCTGTCCCAAAAATAAATAAAAACGTTGAAAAAAAATTAAAAAAAAAAAAAAGTCACAGAATAAAAGGCACGGCATAGGGAATATAATCAATGATACTGTAATTGTGTTGTATGGCCAGAGATGATAGCTACTCTTGTGGGGAACATAGCATAATGTATAAACTTGTCAGACCACTAGGGGCACCTGGGTGGCTCAGTCTGACTTCGGCTCAGGTCATGATCTCACGGTCCTAGAGTTCAAGCCCCACATCAGGCTCTGTGCTGTCAGTTCAGAGCCTGAAGCCTGCTTCAGATTCTGTGCTTCCTCTCACTCTGCCCCTCCCCCACTCACTCTCTGTCAAAAAATGAATAAACATTAAAAAAAAAATTTTTTTAACTTGTCAGATCACATGTTGTACACCCAAAACTAATGGGACATTGTGTGTAAATTATATTCAAATTAAAAACGGTTTTCTTTAAAGCTCCTAGTGGATGAAAAGTACGATGAGAACTGAGAATTAACCACAGGCTAGGAAAGGTGGAAACCACAGTAACTTCTCAGTGAAACGCCAGGGTGCTTGCCTCACTGAAGTGGGCTGAGGAGAAGATGAGAGGTGAGGAAGTGAATGAAGAGAATCCCTGTGGGAAACAGCCAGCACCCTCAGCTGGGATTTGCGGGGGATTCGTCGCTGAAGGTACTATTGACTAAAGTAGGTGGAGAAGCACCAAAGGGGAAGCTGAGACTCCCAGGGAACAGAATAGCGGGAAGTTGTCGAAACCCTGAGGTCTGAGGGGCAAGAGGAGCAAACTGTATTAACTGAAGCTGGGTGAGAAGCTACGGAGGAGGACCACCTGGAGCGGAAGCCGTAGTTGTTGAGGGTAGTAGCCATTCAGAAACACTGCAAAGTAGGGAAGAAGTGCAAAGAATAAATTGGGCTGAACTCGGTTGGAAGCCATTGGAAGGCAGTGGCTCAGGCAGCCTGGTGATAGAAGCCACAGAAGCCAGTTTCCCAGAGCAAAGATGGATGGAGAATGGATTGGGAGGTGGAGGGGAGCAGGACAAACAAACAGCAAACAAATAAAATCAGCACAGCTGTAAGCTGGGCACGGGGTAGGGGACAGCAAGCAGAGCGAGGATAGACCAGAAGGGAAGGCAGCAAGGCACAGAAATGGTTAGGAGGACGAATGTAGACCTCAAATCTCAGCCTCACTGCTGTTTTGCTATGGACACCATGATTTAATATTCTTGGGTATCATGAGAATTAAATGAGATCACAGATATAAGTTTCTTGGACTCAATAAATTGTAGCTATTATTATAAAAACACAGCCTTCGGTTATTTTAAAAGCAGTTTTTAAGCGTCATGCTTAAGAACTGTGGTAATTTGATAAAGTTTCAGTGAAGAAGACAAGTCCAGCCTTTTGGCACCTTACACCAAAAGTGTTTCTCTTGCTTCACCGCTCCGACCTGTGACTGTGTGCTGTTACCACCCGGTGGCAGCATACCCCAATCATGGATTCCATTGTTTAGCGGGACTTCATCGAAAAGACTACAGATAGAAAGACACAGGCATTCTAAGGACGTCCTGAGGAAATGTATAGCACCACCCATGAAGTACCCTTGCCGAGAAAATCCAGCCTGATTCTGATTAAGGTTCAGGCTCCAACTTAAAATTTACAGAAAATACAGGAAAGAGACTTACTAAAACAACTTCAGGAGGGCAGCAAGTGAGACTATGGAAATCTCTCACCTTAGCGTCTTAAAAAAAAAAAAAAAGCTGGAATAGGAATCTCCAGACTAATTGAGACCGAGGAGACAAATTAACATACCACAATAAAAAAGCATTGATGGGACAATCAGGGAAATATGAATGCTATCTGGATAGGGATGATATTAAAGAATCACTGTCGAATTTTTTTAGGGGGGGCAGTGTTAGTATTGCAGTTATATTTTTCAAAGACACAGGCATACCTTGTCTTACTGTGCTTTGCTGTATTGTGCCTTGCAGACACTGGGTTTTTTTTACAAAATGGACTTTTGTAGCAACCTTGGGCCAAACAAGTCTCTTGGCACCATTTTTCCAACAGCATTTGCTCACTTTGTGTCTCTGTGTCACATTTTGGTAATCGTCACAATATTTTGATCTTTTTCATTATTTCATCTTTCATTATTATTATATTGTGTTTGTTCTGGTGATCTGTGATCAGTGATTGTGATTCGCTGAAAGCTCAGGTAATGGTTAGCAATTTTCAGCAATATTTCCTTTTTTTAATAGTTTTTTTTAAGTTTATTTATTTATTTTGTGAGAGAGAGATACAGTGCACACGCACAAGCAAGGAAGGGACAAGGGGAGAGAGAATCCCAAGCAGGCTCTGCGCTGTCAGCACGGAGCCTGACACAAGGCCCGAACCCATGAAACCATGAGATCATGACCTGAGCTAAAACCAAGAGCCAGACATTGAACCAATGGAGTCACCAGGTGCCCCACCAATATTTCCTGATTAAAGTATGTACATTGTTGTGGTTTTTTTTAGTCACAATGTTATTGCACGCTTAATAGACTATAGTATAGGGTAAACATGACTTTTATAGGCACTGGGAAACCAAAAAATTCATTTGACTCACTTTTTGTGAGATTTGCTTTATTGCAGTGATGTGGAACTGAATCTTCAATATCTCCAAGGTATGACTGTATCTCTTTCTAAAGAGATACATACTGAAATATACGTGTGGTGACAGGAATCTGGGACTTATTTCAAAATAACTGGGGTGGGGATAAATGAAGAGAAGGCAGAAACAAAACTGGCCAGGAATTAACTACTGTTGAAGTTGAATAATAGTGCTCAGAAGTACGTTATACCCTTGTGTTATGGACTGTATGTTTGTGACTCTCTAAAATTCTTGGGGTACCTGGGTGGCTCAGTCGGTTGAATGTCTGACTTTGGCTCAGGTCATGGTCTCAGGGTTCGTGGGTTCGAGCCCAGCGTCAGGCACTGTGCTGACAGCTCAGAGCCTGGAGCCTGCTTCAGATTCAGTGTCTCCCTCTCTATCTTCCCCTCCCCCACTTGTGCTCTGTCTCTCTCTCTCTCAGAAATAAATATTTTAAAATTTTAAAAATAAAATTCTTATGCTAAAACCCTAACTCCTAGCACCATAGTATTAGGAGGTGGGACCTTTGGGAGTTAATTAGGTTCAGAGGAAATCATGAGGGTAGAGCCCCCATGATGCGATTTGTGCCCTTATATGCACAGGAAGAGATATCACAGCTTCTTCTCTCTGCCATGGGAAGATGCAGCAAAAAGAGCAGTCTGCAAGCCAATAAGAGGGTTCTCACCAGATCTAGACCATTCTGGCATCCCGGTCTCAGACTTCCCAGCCTCCAGAATCGTGAGGATTCAATCTCTGTTGTTTAAGCCCCCCAGACTAAGGTCTTTTATGATAGCAACACATATGTATGCTATTTGTGGTCAGCAGACCTGAGTGTCACAGGGAATCCTTTTAGAAATGCAGAGTCTCAGGCCACCACTGCAAATTTACTCAGTCAGAATTTGCAGTTTAACAGGCTCCCCAGGTGAATCATAGAAACACTAAAGCTTGAGAAGCACCGAATTATATGATTCTTTCTGCTTTGGGGTATGTTTGCAATTTCTGCTATAAAAACAAAGAAATTATGAAAATAAAATTGATATGTATAGGAATATTACATCAAAGATACTCATTAATCTCACAGTCCATGCATTCAAGCCCCATGTCAGGCTCTGTGCTGACAACTCAGAGCCTGGAGCCTGCTTCAGATTCCGTATCTCCCTCTCTCTCTGCCCTTCCCCTTGCTCACACTTGGTCTCTCTCAAAATAAAGACCTAAAAAAAAAGTTTTTCTTTTTTTTTAATTTTTTTTAATTTTTACATTTATTTATTTTTTGAGAGACATAGAGAGACAGAGCACAAGTTGGGGAAGGGCAGAGAGAGGAGACACAGAATCTGAAGCAGGCTCCAGACTCTGAGCTGTCAGCACAAAGCCCGACATGGGGCTCGAACTCACAAACCACGAGATCATGACCTGAGCCAAAGTCGGATGCTTAACCGACTGAGCCACCCAGGCGCCCCCAAAAAAAGGTTTTCAAGATGCTCATTAAACACGGGTTGGGGTGAGTTGGATGCTGCCCAGATAACAAATATTCCTATTTTTTTTTTAACGTTTATTTTTGAGACAGAGAGACAGAGCATGAACAGGGGAGGGGCAGAAAGAGAGGGAGACACAGAATCCGAAACAGGCTCCAGGCTCTGAGCTGTCAGCACAGAGCCCGACACGGGGCTTGAACTCACAGACCGTGAGATCATGACCTGAGCCGAAGTCGGAAGCTTAACTGACCGAGCCACCCAGGCACCCCAAATATTCCTATTTTTTAATCAATAATAATGATAGCATAATTGCCGTGTGTTATAATTAAAAGCATAGTACATATCAACATATTTAATCTTTGCAAAAAGCCGCTACAGTAACCATTGTTACAGTGATTTCAGGGATGAATAAACCAGACTTCAGAGAGGCCAAATGACTCATTAAAGATCCCAGAGCTCCTAAGCGGAAAACCCAGAACTGTTTTGATTGAACTGGCTAGTGGTTTATCAATTTTGTTAATTCTTTCAAAAAAATTTTTTTAATGTTTTATTTATTTTTGAGGCAGGGAGAGACAGAGCATGAAAAGGGGAGGGTCAGAGAGAGAGCGACACAAAATCTGAAACAGGCTCCAGGCTCTGAGCTGTCAGCACGCACAGAGCCTGACGCGGGCTCAAACTCACGAACCGCGAGATCATGACCTGAGCCGAACTCGGCGGCTTAACCGACTGAGCCACCCAGGTGCCCCTGTTAATTCTTTCAAAGAACCAGCTTCTGCTTCCACTGATCTGCTCTACTGTTTTTTGTTTTTTGTTTTTGCTTTTTGGTTTAGATAGCATTAATTTCTGCTGTAATCTTTGTTATTTCCTGTCTTCTGCTGGTTTGGGGTTTTATTTGCTATTCTTTTCCCAGCTCTTTAAGGTGTAAGGTTAGGTTGTGTATCTGAGACCTTTCTTCCTTCTTTGGAAGGCCTGGATTGCTATATACTTCCCTCTTATCACTGCCTTTGCTGTGTCCCAGAGATTTTGGACTGTGGTGTTATCATTTTCATTGGCTTCCATGTACTTTTTAATTTCCTCTTTAACTTCTTGGTTAGCCCATTCATTCTTTAGTAGGATGTTCTTTAGTCTCCAAGTATTTGTTACCTTTCTAAATTTTTCTTGTGGTTGATTTCAAGTTTCATAGTGTTGTGGTCTGAAAATATGCATGGTATGATCTCGATCTTTTTGTACTTGAGGACTGATTTGTGTCCCAGTATGTGGTCTATTCTGGAGAACGTTCCATGTGAACTGGAGAAGAATGTATATTCCCCTGCTTTAGGATGAAATGTTCTGAATATATTGGTTTAGTCCATCTGGTCCAATGTGTCATTCAAAGCCATTGTTTCCTTATTGATTTTCTGATTAGATGATCTGTCCATTGGTGTAAGTGGGGTGTTGAAGTCCCCTACTATTATGGTATTAGTATCAATGAGTTTCTTTATGTTTGTGATTAATTGATTTATATATTTGGGTGCTGTCACATTTGGAGCATAAATGTTTACAATTGTTAGATCTTCTTGGTGGATAGACCCCTTAATTATGATATAATGCCCTTCTTCATCTCTTGTTACAGTCTTTATTTTAAAGTCTAGATTGTCTGATATAAGTATGGCTACTCTGGCTTTCTTTTGTTGACTTTTCTCCATCCACTCACTTTCATTCTGAAGGTGTCTTTAGGTCTAAAGTGGGTCTCTTGTAAATAGCATATAGATGGATCTTGTTTTCTTATCCATTCTGTTACCCTATGTCTTTTGATTGCAGCATTGAGTCCATTGACATTTAGAGTGAGTACTGAAAGATATGAATTTATTGCCATTATGTTACTTGTAGAGTTGGAGTTTGGTGGTGTTCTCTGGTCCTTTCTAATCTTTGTTGCTTTTGGTATTTATGTATGTATGTATGTATGTATGTATGTATGTATGTATGTATGTATTTTCATCTTTTCTCCCCTCAGAGAGTTCCCCTTAAAATTTCTTCTAGGGCTGGTTTAGTGGTCACAAACTCCTTTAATTTTTGTTTGTCTGGGAAACTTTTTATCTCTCCTTCTATTTTGAATGACAGCCTTGCCAGATAAAGAATTCTTGGCTGCATATTTTTCCAATTCGGTACATTGAATATATCCTGCCACTCCTTTCTGGCCTGCCAAGTTTCTGTGGACAGGTCTGCTGCAAACCTGATCTGTCTTCCTTTTAGTTTAAGGACTTTTTTCCCTTGCTGCTTTCATGATTCTCTCCTTGCCTGAGTATTTTGTGAATTTGACTATGATATGCCTTGTTGATGGTTGGTTTTTGTTGCATCCAATGGGGGTCCTCTGTGCTTCCTGGATTTTGATGTCTTTGTCTTCCCCCAGGTTAGGAAAGTTTCCTACTATGATTTGCTCACATAACCCTTCTACCCCTATTACTTTCTCTTCCTCCTCTGGGACCCCTAGGATTCTGATGTTGTTCCTTTTTGATGAGTCACTGATTTCTCTAATTCCTAAATTGTGCTTTTTTGCCTTAGTCTCCCTCTTTTTTTCTGCTTCATTATTCTCCATAAGTTTGTCCTCTATATCGTTGATTCTCTGCTCTGCCTCATCCATCCTAGCCGCCATGGCATCCATTGGAGATTGCAGCTCAGTTATAGCATGTTTTATTTCATTCTGACTAGGTTTTACTTCTTTTATCTCTGCAGAAAGGGATTCTAATCTATTTTTGACTCCAGCTAGTATTCTTATTATCATGATTCTAAATTCTGTTTCAGACTTCTTGCTTGTATCTGTGTTAGTTAAGTCCCTGGCTGTTGTTTCTTCCTGCTCTTTCTTTTGGGGTGAATTCCTTCGTTTCATAATTTTGAAGGGAGAAAAGGAACTAATGAGGAAAAAAAATTTTTTAATTAAAATTTTAAAAAATTAAAATTAAAAAATTAAAAACAACAAACACTCACAAAAAAAATCAGATAAATGATGCTAGGTGTGTTGGGTCTGGGTGTTGAAAGGGGCTTAATAGATTAGAGAAAAAAGGGGAAAGAAAAAGGAAATCATTTGACAATTTGAAAAAATACAATGAAATAGAATAAAATGAAATGACGGAAGTAAAATAGAATTTGAAAAAATTTACACAAAAGTAAAAAATATAGTAGAAAAAATTAAAGAAAAATATTTTTAATAAAAATTGAAAATAAAAATAAATTGTTTCTCTTTCTGTATTCAAGAAAAAGAAAAGAAACCAAAAAAAAGAGAAAAAAAAAGAAAATTGAATATATGGACCAGCAAACAGACTGAAATAGGATTGAAATTACTTCATTTTACCCTAGAAGTCAAACTATGAAGTGCTTTACAGTCCGTAAATTAAGCAGGCAGAGAGACTTGTGTTCCTGAAAAGTGAGGTTGACCCAGTTGGGTGGGGATTAGTGTAATGGCTTTGTTCTCCACTAGATGGCGCTACTTAACTTACTGGGGTGGATTGTTGTGGTGCTTGTAGGGGCACATGCGCATGTGTGGGAGCAGTGAAAATGGCGCCACCCCGCTACCCAGTCTCTAGTATCAGAACTCAGTTCTCCAGATCAGCAATCACGCACCCATCCTTTGTCTTCGACTTTCATCCACTCCCACTTTTACACTGTCCGTGACCAAGCCCCAGGCAGCACCTCCCTCCTGAGTTTTATCTCAGATGCGGCTGTGTTTCCCGACCCCTTATTTCTGAGGGACTGAGGCTTTGACCCATTCTTCCCCTCTGCGGGAGGGTCTCACCTAGCAATGGCCGGGTGCCAGCCACACCCAGGAACGTTTGCAGGACTGTGCTGCTGCCAATGCCCAGAGACTGTGGCCAGGTGCCAGTCCACCCCAGAAAAAGTTCACGCAATCGTGTGGCAGCAGTGTTTCAGGGATTATGGCAAATCACGACACGCATCTGGCACCCAGGCTTCACCCCCCCCAAGGACCTTGTTCCAGTACCAGCGAATGTGGTTGTTCTCCCGGGTCCACAGAGCCTCTGCCAGATGTCCTCCTAGCAGGGGAACCACCTCTCCCCTCGTGGACCAAAGACCCTGGACTTCACTCTACTCCTGGTGATTTGCCCTTCCCACCAGAGCACCACCAGTTATCGAGCTGCGGAGTTTCAGACTCTGCACCCCCCTGTTTATTCAATCTTAATGGAATTTAAACCCTCTCCTTTCTCCTTTCTCCCTTTTTAGTTCAGTCCCTGTGGCTGTTTCCACTTTTCCACTTTCTCTCCGGCTGCTTTGGTGGGGGGGGGGGGGGGGGGGAATGCTTTTCCCATATTCTCCCCGCCCCCTCCCATCTCTGTCCTTTCTCCACAAGCAAAAACAGCTCCCTGCCCTTCATAGCTTCTCTCTCCCCCAGTTTACCTCTCTGCCCCACGTACCTGCTGAGTTCTCTGGTTCAGGTTGTGCAGATTGTTGTGTTAATCCTCAAATCAGTTTTCTAGGTGTGCAGGATGATTTAGACACACACACAAAAAAAAACCCTTCCATGCTGTTCTGTATCTTGACTCAATCAGAAAACTCAGAACTATAATTGTGGACCTCTAACTCCAAAGCCCACCCTCTCACCACCTGTACACCATCATTGTAGGAATTAAAATGTGGCCCACACATCTGTGGTTTGTTTTGATATCATTCGGTTTGGGTTTGAGTCTTTTATAAGTCTATTAAAAAAAGGTTCTTCTGGTAACAAGGCTTGTTAGACCATGCTCACTTTGACTTCCCACTTTGAGCTCTACTGACATTCTGCTGGAAAAAATAATGCAGCTCTGGTTTTTAAATCTTACTTTATTCAGAAGAAAATGATATTAACCCTTAAAATTTATCTCATTCACAGGATCTTGAAACTTTAGTCCAAAAATGACTGAGTCATGAGAATGCAATTGGTGGTTCATGAATTTGTTTGTACATTGAAATCGCTTAGGGAACTTTTGACATTCCTGATGGCCAGGTCATATCAGAGACCAATTAAACTAGAATCTCTGAGGGAGGCACCCAGGCATGGGTTCCCTAGGCAATCTCAGTATGTGGTCTAGTTTGAGAACCAATGATCTAGGGGTACAGAGCAAGATTCTTACTTTACAGGACTAACTTTCCAACATGTGTATAAAAACTTTCATGTCAATTTTTTTTTAACATTTATTTATTATTGAGAGACAGAGAGAGACAGAGTATGAGCAGGGGAGGGGCAGAGAAAGAGGGAGATACAGAATCTGAAGCAGGTTCCAGGCTCTGAGCTGGCAGCACAGGGCCCGATACGGGGCTCGAACTCACAAACTGTGAGGTCATGACCTGAGCCGAAGTCAGACACTTAACTGACTAAGCCATCCAGGCGCCCCTCATGTCAAATTTCAACCACATATTCTGTGTCACCCCCAAAACTCTGGCAAGTAGCCTGCAAAGCAAGGACTGAGTAAACTTGGTAACAAGACAGGCTTCAATAGTGGAGCCATTTCAAATTACAATATACATGCAAACTGCAATTTAAAAGACCATGGGCTTCAGCGGGCTTCCAGGCCAAGATTGGATTCCATTACCATCACATCCATTCCAGCTGGAAGAACTGGATCTACAAAAGGAATTCTAGAGAAAGACCTGCCAAGCCTATTTATTCAGCCTTATGAAATTCTTTTGACCCCTCCCTTGGCTGTACTTTGTACCAGACCACCCAGGTGGATAACACATCTCATTGCAAGCCTGCCTGGAGACTGGAAACAAGCCACAGCCACATCAAGAGCACTAAAAGCTAAATATACTCCTGAGCCCCCTGCAAATAACAGGTACCATTTAGGACCATGATAGCCTGAAGGGGACCCCCTAAGTTTTCACTGCTCTGTGGTGGCTTCAGCCTGGGAAGAGAAGTGGCAACCATAACTAGGAGATTCCCACAGTGAAGTAATCTTGGAGAACTCTGTGGATATGCAGGATAAATGGTGCCAGGACTAACTGTGCGAACTGGGAAACCACAGAACAAATCCTGCTTATGGGATTCCTTGTAGTCTTTACCTTGCTTGCAATGATGGTTTGCTGCTGCCTACCAGAAATTTCTTCCTTCTCCCCCACCTCCCTTCTTCATCATACAGGGATGAACAGCAAGAAAGGCATCCCTAGAAAGATATGTTCATGGCCCCATGAATGCATAGATATGAATATGTGGATCTATCCTAAGAAGGAAGAATACAACGAGGAAAGCAGCCTCTCCATAATCAAACACTGCAAAATACCATGCAGGCAAATTCTCAATCATCAAAAATATCTGTAGCGTTTTACTCACCCACAAAATAATGAAATGCTTTTATAAACATTCTAAATATTTTATTGGACAAATAACCATGACTTCTTTCAAATAAATGTTATTACTCTTTCAAAAAGACTTTTGAGGGGCTCCTGGGTGGCTCAGTCAATTGAGTGTCCAACTTTTAACTTTGGTTCAGGTCATGATCTCACAGCTCGTGAGTTGGAGCCCTACATCTGTCTCTGTGCTGACAGCTCAGAACCCAGAGCCCCTTCGGATTCTGTCTCCCTCTCTTTCTACCCCTCCCTCACTCATGCTCTGTCTCTCTCTGTCTCCTTGAAAAATAATTATTTTTTTAATGTAAAAACCATTTCTAGTTCACAGTTTTGCATCATTAACAAAACAATCAGACTTCGTTTAGCCTATGGGAAGGATTTGGCTACTGGCCACAGTTTGCTGACCCTTACCCTAGATTATAACTTTGACATAACCTTTTCCAAATTGGAAATCTGGCTTTTGGTGGGATGGAACTTGGCAATTAGTTACAAATACATGGGATGTCTCCACATCAGCTTAAGACAAGAATAAAGATGATTCTTACATCTCTCCTGTTAACTGCTGTGTGAATGTGTCTAGAACTGTGAAGACTAAATCCTCATTTCAAACAGGATTATTATAAATGAGATGAGGCCTTGAGAAAATTACAAAGCCAAGGAAGAGAAGTAACTGATCATGGTCCATTTTCTGCAGTTTGATACTTGATACTGATAAATAAATTAAAATCTCTGGCTTCTCCAAACCACTTACCTATGTGAAAAAGAGGCTTAAAATTTTGTGTAAATTAGCTTGACAGCTTAGCAAAAATAGCATAGCAGATGCCCAGTGATGAATGAATGCTTTTCCTTTTAGATAAGTGATTCTCAACCTTGGCTGCATATTAGAATCATCTGGAAAGCTTTTAAAACTCTAAACGCCCAGACTGTGCACCTCTACCAGTTAAATCAGAACCTCTGGAGTATGAGAGCTCCCTAGGTGATTATAATGTGTATCCATGGTTGAGAATCACCACTATAATATAATATTCAGAATTTCTGCCCTTTGTTCGGGTGTCATGTCCAATGCCAAATGACACAATTCGAAACACTTGCATAATTCTGTGTAGCCTGACTCCTAAGTAGATTCAGATGCTTTGATTATAGACACCTGGCCTTGAACCTGTGTGCCAGGGCCCGGTGAATTCCAGGTGGGCTTCTGGATTCTGTGTCTATAACCCTGGCAACAAAGAATGCTGCAGGTACAAATCAATTTAAAAAATAGAAAAAAGACTTGAATAGGCACTTCGCAAAAGATAATATATGAACAAGATGAATAAGCACATGAAAGGTTCTCAGCATCTTTAGTCATCAGGGAAATACATATTAAAACCATAATGTGATACAATTTCACACCCACTGACAACTCCAAAAGACTGACGATACCAAATATTGGCAAGGATAGAGCAACTGGAACTCCCGTGCACTGCTGGTGAGAGCATGAAATGGCACAACTACTTGGAATAACCATCTAGCAGTTTCTTATAAAGTCAAATATTCACTTGGCTAATGACCCAGCAATTCCCCTCCTAGGAAATAAAAACCAATGTTCACTAGAAATGTTCAAGAATGTTCATAGTATCTTTATTCACAATAGTTAAAAACTGCAAACAACTCCAATTGTCCATCTACAAGGAAATGAAAACAGATTGTGTTGTATTCACACAATGGCATGCTACTCAGCAAGAAAAAGGAACAAATGACTGGCGCACGCAAAACACAGATGAATCTCAGAAACATTATGTTGAGGGAAAGAAGCATGACACAGAATGTATATGGCATGATTCCATTTATACGAGGTTCAAAGAGAGGCCAAACTAGGGGCGCCTGGCCAGCTCGGTCGGTAGAGCTTGTGACTCTTTTTCTTTCTCTCTCTCTTTCTTTCTTTCTTTCTTTCTTTCTTTCTTTCTTTCTTTCTTTCTTTCTTTATTTTTTTTTTTTGAAGTTTATTTACTTATTTTGAGAGAGAGAGAGAGAGAGCATGGAAGGGGGCAGAGAGAGAATCCCAAGCAGGCTCCTCACTGTCAGCATAGAGCATCAATGCGTGGCTCAAATCCACAAACCATGAAATCATGACCAGAGCTGAAACCAAGAGTTGGACGCTTAACCAACTGAGCCACCCAAGTGTGCAACTCTTGATCTTGGGGTTGTGAGTTTGAGCCCCGCATTGGGTGTACAGATTACTTAAAAATAAAAAAATCCTAAAAAAAATTCAAAGGGAGTCAAAACTAATCTCTGGTAATAGAAATCAGAGTAGTTGGGGCGCCTGGGTGACTCAGTCGGTTCAGCGTCCGACTTCAGCTTAGGTCATGATCTCGCGGTTTGTGAGTTCGAGCCCAAGGTTGGCTCTGTGCTGACAGCTCAGAGCCTGGAGCCTGCTTCGGATTCTGTGCCTCCCTCTCTCTCTGCCCCTTCCTCTCTGGTTCTCTCTCTCTCTCTCCCTCTCTCTCTCTCTCAAAAATAAATAAACATTAAAAAAGAAAAAAAAGAAATCAGAGTAGTTGTTTTCTGGGGGCAGGGAGGGGAGCTACACAAGGGTTGACTAGAAAGGGACAGGAGAATGAGGGAATTTTTTTGAGTGATAGAAATATTCTAATATTCTATTCACCTGGGTGGTTACCACTGTCAAAACTCAAAGAACTGTACACTTAAGGTCTATGCATCTTATTCTATGTAAATCATACTCCCATAAGTAAAGTATTTAAAAATTATATGAGAACGGGGCGCCTGGGTGGCTCAGTTGGTTAAGCGGCCGACTTCAGCTCAGGTCATGATCTCACGGTCCGTGAGTTTGAGCCCCGCGTCGGGCTCTGTGCTGACAGCTCAGAGCCTGGAGCCTGTTTCAGATTCTGTGTCCCCCTCTCTCTGACCCTCCCCCATTCATGCTCTGTCTCTCTCTGTCTCAAAAATAAATAAACGTTAAAAAAAAAAATTATATGAGAAGAAGAATGGAAGCCCTATGACCACACATAGTTGGTCCCTCTCTCCAGGAAACTTCTTGACTTTGGCAAGGTGAGAACCAATACAGGCTCTTAAGAGCCCTCTCACCACAGCTAGTGCCCCAGAGCTCTTTCCCCATTAGGGCAATGGCTCAGAGGTGGCAGAGTGAAGGGCATTTTGGAGAATATCAAGTAGTGCTGTTTGTAGTGCTGTGGTTCTACTGGAGTGTGGAGCATGTGAAGGAGAAGTTGGGAAACAGAAATGTCAAGGAAGCCCTTGAATGCCAGGTGGAAGAGCTTGATCTTTATCGTAGGCGGTGGAGTCTGCTAGAGGTTTTGAATAGACAATCCTTCTCAAATAAATGCCTTCTTCTTGAGGGTTTCCCCGATCCACCTGTGATGCTTAATGCCTCATGGAATCCAGAGGAATGCACAGAACCTGTTAGCCAAAGATCCTCCTCATGGATTCTTTCAAACTCAGAGCCTTGGCCCTCTGATGATGAGCGGAAGTATGAAGGCTGCTGTTTGCTTTGGATTCAGACTTGTTTTTTAGTCCTTTCCTAATCCCACAGACATGATTTCATGGACATTTTCCAGAATAGCTTACTTTCCAGATCTTGTTCTTCATCTTCAACTCACTCCTCACACTCTGCAATCTTATTTCTCATTCCACTATTCTTCTTAAACCACTCTCACATAGAAGATGAATTCTATTAATTAGAACTCTGTATTAGTTTAACTATTACTGTAGGACAAATTATCCTAAAACTTAGTTTGCATGAAAACAATGATAATCATATATTACCTTTCACATTTTTTATGGGTCAGGACATCAGAGAGGGCACCACAGGGCACCACCAGAATGGCTTGCCTCTCTGTTCTGTGATGTCTCAGTCTTAGCTGGAAGACTTGAAGACTGGAGGCTGGCATCATCTGAAGGCTCATTCACCCACATCTAGTGATAGATTCTGGCTCTCAGCTGAGACCTTAGCTGGGCTTGTGGGTTGCAGCTCCACATGGCTTCTCTAAGTGGATTAGGTTTCCTCACAAGATACTGGGTGGGTTACAAAGGCGAACGTTGGAAGAGAGACAGAAAGAGAGAGATGGAATCTGTACCTTTTTATGTCTTAGCCTCAGAAGTCACATAGCATCACTGTACCATCCTCCACTGGTCAGGGCAGTCACAAGCCCCACCCAGACTCAAGGGATGGGAACACAGACCCCACCTTGGTGGAAAGGATATCAGTCATTGCAAGAAAAGCACTGGTGCAGTGGGATAAATATATTGATGCAGCCATCACTGGAAAATACAATCATTTTCAATTTCATTTACAGAAACCCCAAGACTAACTGGCTTAAACTAAGAGGAAATTTATTGACTCACATATGAAAACTCCAGGCATAGGGGTGACCCCAAATAAGGCTTGAATAAATCTCAAGCTATGTCCTCAGACCCAGTTTCTCTTTTCTTCATCTCTGGGCTCAGCTTCTTCCATGCTAGCTTGAGTCTCAGACAGATTCTCCCTTCATGGTGGCAAGATGCTGCCACAGCTCCACCTACACACCATCTCTTGCTCAGTTACTGCAGGAAAAGAGAAATATGCTTCTATGACAGTTTACACGAACATCCTAGAAACTGAGTTTCTTTGGCTCTAATTGTCCTGACTTTGCTCTGGTGCCCATCCCTGAGCAATTTGCTGTCATCAAGAAAATGTACTGCATGAACTGCCATGGGCTTGAGTCACACAGCCACCTCTGGAACCAGAGGCAAGGTCAGCATCATCATAAGTCACAGGTCTTCTACAACAGAGATTAATTCAGCGATGAGAACAGAATTTACAGGGGACAAGGGACAGGAGGACAGGGGTTTATATTTCTCATAGCACAGAAAGTCTGGGATCACACAGCTACTGGTGTCATCCCATGCTTCCATGGTTTCAGACAGGTAGAGCTGTGGTTCTCTTGATCCTTCCACTTTTTCCAAAAGATGAATGGCTCCAGGGGTGCCTGGGTGGCTCAGTCTGTTGAGCGTCTGACTTCGGCTCAGGTCATGATCTCACGGCTCTGAGTTTGAGCCCCACATCGGGCTCTGTGCTGACGGCTTGGAGCCTGGAGCCTGCTTCGGATTCTGTGTCTCCCTCTCTCTCTGCCCCTAATCCATTCATATTCTGTCTCTGTCTCTCTCAAAAATAAATAAACATTAAAAATTTTTTTTAAAAAAAGATGGATGTTCCCGTTCTAGTTATCATGTCTGTCTAGATATCATGTCTCTTTGGTGCCATAGATCACATTGCCACTGCTCACCTTAAGGTGGTTGGGAAACTGAGTACAGGTGAGGCAGGCAAGGGAGAAGAGGGTTGGAAAGAGCATTAAGTTATCCAGCCCATAGTCTGTCAAATCAACCCCTGGACATAGAGGTGTGTTTGCTTCACCCAAATCACATGGCTGAAGAAAGAAGTGATGTCTCTTTCATAGAAAAATTGGAGCACACTTACCATAAGAAGGCTAATGAGATGCTGAATGGCAAACATGAGAACTGGCCACTGCCTCAATGACCTTTCTTTGAATTCTGCAAAAGTCTTTCCTTTCTGTGGGAAGTGCAGAAGAAACCCTGGTGACTTCTTACTAGTAATTGCCAAATTCTGTAGTAATTTAAGTAATTTTCTTATTGGATCTCTCTTTTGCATTGGATACTATTGATCATTCCTTTAAAAAAATTTTTTTTTAATGTTTATTTATTTTTGAAGGAGAGAGAGACAGAGTGTGAGCCGGGGTGGGGGTGGGGGGCAGAGAGAGAGGGAGACACGGAATCCGAAACAGGCTCCAGGCTCTGAGCTGTCAGCACAAAGCCCAACGCGGGGCTCTAACCCACAAACTGCGAGAGCATGACCAAAGCCGAAGTCGGACGCTCAACTGACTGAGCCACCCAGGTGCCCCGATCATTCCTTTATTTCTGCAACTCCTTACTTCTTTTTTTAAAAAAAGATTTTATTTTTAAGTCATCTCTACTCCCAACATGGGGCTGAAACTCACAACCCCAGATCAAGAGCCACATGCTCCACCAACTGAGCCAGTCTGGCACCCCTGTAACTCATTACTTCTTCATTAAAACGGTTTCCCTTGCTTCTGTGACACTGAGCTTTTTGGGTTGTCCTTGAACCTCTCTGACCATATGATCTGTGCATTTGAGAGTCCCTTCTTCATCCCCCTACTCCACACACATGAATCTGCCTGCAGCCAAACACTTTTCTCTTTCTGTCTACTCCCTTCTCTTTGTCATGTTTCTTAATCTGACTGCTCAGTTTAGGTATTTTCATTCTTATTTCTATAATAAAGAAATTTAAGATTGTTAATCTTCTTGTAAGGAGAGATTTGGCCCATTTGTATGAACTTTGTTATGTAGTGCTCTCCCTTTTGTAAATATCTAAATAGAGTTTGCTTTCCTTGAGTTTATTTTGTAATATGAATAATGCATACTCTGCTTTCTTTTTGTTTGCACTTGGCTGTTGTCTTTTCCTAAAGGTTGTGTTTAATGTTTCTGCTCATTCATATGTTCCACACACTTGACTTAAATACACACACTGGACTTCCATCTAGTACATGCATGGACCCTCTTAACTTTCCATGTTTATTAGTTTAAATGCCATGGCTGCACACCCAGAGATTTCTGAACTTTGGCCCACTACTGAAAGGACTTTGGAGGCCCTTGATATACTGCATGGCAGAGATATTGAGGAGACTGAATCAGGCAGGGTTCTTTGATTGTAAGCAACAGAAACCAGCTCTGGCTAACTTTAAAAAAATATATGGGCTAGTTCACAGAAGAAAAAGAAAGGCTGAAGAACTAAAACCCTATCACCCACAGGGAAACATTCAAATTCATTAAACATAATAGAAATGTTCGTTTATTTTTTCCCCCTCAGTGAGACATTGTTCTAAGTACCAGGAAATCAGTGGGAACTCCTACCTTCAAGACACATATGTCTAATGTGGATCTAGACCCAGGGCTTCTTAGCTCAACAGCCTCTTATCCTGCCACTTTCCAACATACACAGTTAATACCTTAAATATCTTAAATACCACAGTTATGCATTTCCCTCATGGACTAGGTTCTTTCCTTAATGTTTACATATCTTCTATTATTCTCCTCTTTCTGCCTGTATTGCCCTCTCCCACATTTTTATTTGATGACCTTCTATCCAGTCTTCAAAAATCAAGCAAAATGTCACCACTATTACGGGGAGGTCAATAAATGACTCCCACATTTTCCCTGCTCAGTTGGGAACTACTGTATTTCTCTTTCTTTCTTTCTTTCTTTCTTTTTTAATTTGTTTTGACAGAGAAAGAGAGCAGGGGAGGGGCAGAGAGAGAGAGGGAGAGAGAGAATCCCTAGCAGGCTCCAGGCTAGAGCCTGACTTGGGCTTGATCCCATGAACCAAACCATGAGATCATGACCTGAGCCAGAAACTAAGAGTCAGAAATTCAACCTGAGTGAGCCACCTGGAAGGCCCCATTGAGAACTATTTCATATGTAGATTGATAACATATCTCATATGCTGATTGAATAAAAAATGTCATTTTTATCATTAATAAAGTCTAAGAGAATATGGCTTATGTTTGAGGCCAAATGACTTTGTTAATATTTGGCCGTACAGTTAGGCAGACATTTTAAAAAGTATTTAAAGTTTTATTTTATCTATTACAAGTATTGTTTCTAAGATTATTTTAAATTATTTTTATTTTATCTACTAGTTATAGAAAAACATTTTTGTTAGCGATGATATTATAGTCAGTACCATGTGGTTAAATGAATTTCATTATTTAAAAATTTTTTTTTAAATAGGGGCACCTGGGTGGCTCAGTCAGTTAAGCATCTGACTCTTGATTTTGGCTCTGGTTATGATCTCACAGGTTCGTGGGTTTGAGCCCTACATGGAGCTCTGCGCTGACAGCATGCAGAGCGTACTTGGGATTCTCTCTCTGCCTGCCCCTCCTGCTCTCTCTCTCTCTCTCTCTCAAAATAAATAAACTTGAAAATTTTTTTTAAATAATTTGTGATATAGAAATGTAAATGTCTGTTCTCATTTCAACTTCTTTGGATGCTTTATTTTGAGGCTGTCATAGCTAAAAAAGATGCCTCATGGTGACATGTAAACCCAAGACTATATCAAAACTTGATTTCCTCTTTCAGTTGTATATTCCCATTGCTTTTTGTTGAAATTCAGGTTAGTAAATATCCATCTTTCATCATATTAATCAGTTTTTCTTGCAAACTATTTGGAAGATGTGGAATTATAATAATTTTAACAAATGAGTTAAAAAACAATGATGCTTTTATCTGAAAGATTTTTAAATTGGTTAACAATTTTTTCCCATTTTTCTATGTACATGTATATAAATTTTATAGGTGACTCCCATTGGTTTTTATAATAAAATCATGTAATTATATAAAATGCTTTTTCATAATTATAAAATTCTTTTCATAATTCTCTCTGCATTTATCTGTTTAATTTTTTCCACATTTATTGACATATAATTGACATAACAAACTGCACATACTTATAGTGTACACTTTGGTGAGTTTTGACAGTGTTATATAGCTGTAAAACCATCAACATACCTTGAGTATCCTATACCCTTTCCTAATATGTCTGTGACCTTTTCCTCACTCAGCTCCAGGCAGTTGCTGATCTCCTATAATACTTGAGTTGTCAAAGTATGGACTAAAATATCTGCCAGGTTCATCTGGGCTTGTGCCAAAGGATAAAAAAGAGAGGTAAGTGCTGAGCCTTGTATATATTATTCCTTCTTGCAAACTCACCAGTCACATAAGCTACTATTCCTCCCTTTAAGGAACTCCCAGCATAGGAATGCAAGAAACCTGGGATAAGGAGGTTCCTTCTTTAACAATGCTTTTCCCTCCTCCTCATATAGTCATTAACTACTCTGGGCTCCCACTTTATAAACACTTCTGTAATAATGTGGGGAAAACATTACTTAGCAGAATTCACAGAGGACTGCAAAAAGATATGTTGAGCCTGCTCTCTATCAGAGAAGGAGCTAGGAATAGAGTGTCAGGAAAGTGAGCTTTCAGAAGGTGGTGGAGTGTCTGAAATGGAGTCAGAGGCAGCTGAAAGTTGCATTTTGTTTGATATCACCCCACCTCCATTTACTCTATGTTAACGAGGGTGAATTTTTATACACATGTAAAAATGGTGATGGGCCAGAGATTCAAGATCAGGTGTGATGAGGGGCGGAATAGACACAGTGTACCAGTACTGAGAGAGTTTCCATGAAAGGACCAAGAGAACCCAAATATTTAGTTATCCAAAGATTTTTTCAAGGGTCATGTCGTAACCAGCCTCCAAGATGGCCCCCAGTGATTCTCCTCTTCTCCCTTCTCCTCTCCACTCCTTCCTACAATGAATTGGGTGGTCTGTGTAACCTATAGAATATCATGGTAATGATGGAGGGTGATTTTCAAGGCGACGTCACAAAAGACAGCCTTTTATGCCTTGCTCTTTCTTGGATCACTAGCTCTGGAGGAAGCCAGCAGCCAAGTTCTAAGGACACTCAAGCAGCACCAAGGGGAGGTCCACATGGCAAGAAATTAAAGCCTCCTGAGCAGCTATGTGAGTCTATCTTGGAAATGAATCCACCAGTCTCAGGCCAACATCTTAACTGCAAGCTCATAGAGACCCTTTGCCACCATTATCTTATGTTTTGCAAACTGTGGTCACTCAGCTGCCTCCCTGAAAGACTCCGAGCTCCTAGAACCCTGAACCCCGGACTTGCTTATTTAAGTCTGTCCCCATCACAGCAGGCAGATTAAAGGCTAAAAGAAAGTGTGTTGGATGAACAATGGTTGCCCTCTAATCAAATGAATGAATAAATGAATGAAGGAGGGAGATATGCCCAGGGTCCACTGAGTCAAAAGGCACAGACTTCATCTGTAGGTCTTTCTGAAAAACTAGACCTATATCTCACAATAGCAACATCCAAGGGAGAAACTATGACTATTTTCACATAGACTAGGAAAGACTGCCAAACCCTCAAAACAATGGGAAGGAGTCTTCAAGTATCATGGAAAGAAGAGATGTCACTTTGGTAACTGTGGGTGGCAAAGCAGGATTAGAGCAAGGAGACAACTCCCCTGTGAGTACCTCATTTTACAGCATATGTTTTCCAACAGTCTTGTGAGGTAATCAGAGATAGGATTACAGCTCCATTTTGTTGAAGAGAAAATTGAGAATCAGAGAAGGAAAGCAACTAGCCTGAAGTCACACAGGAAACACATAGTCCTTAAATTCCCAACCAGAGAGTTGTTCCAAGACTCTCTAATGTATTTCTCAAAAGATTGCTTTAGGGGCGGCTGGGTGGCTCAGTCAGTTAAGCCTTCGACTTTGGCTCAGGTCATGATGTCGGGGTTTGTGGACTTGAGCCCCGCATCCGGCTCTGTGCTGACAGCTCAGAGCCTGGAGCCTGCTTTGGATTCTGTGTCTCCCTCTCTCTCTGTCTCTCTCCTGCTCACGCTCTGTCTCTATCTCAAAAATAAATAAACATTTTAAAACAATTAAAAAAAGAAAAAGATTGCTTTGTATTCCTCTTGGCCTAAGCCTGCACCCACCACAGACCCCTAGGCAAAGGAAAGGAAGTGAAAAGAGTAGTTGCTTTCCTGCTGAGAACACTTCCAGTCTGTTTGCAAAGAGATCCCACCAAACCGCCTATTTATTGGGGTGGGGGTGGACCGGGGTTTGAGCAGGGATTTATGAAAGGAAAGGGAAGGGCTGAAGAAGCTCTGGATGGCAGAATTCCACTCAGCGTCATTTAGGCCCCTCCTCCTCCCAGAAGCCAGCTAGGAATGATCCTCCTCGCCTGAAACTCCCACTCCTTTTTCTGAACTCATTGTGAAGTTGGTGGGTGACGTATTGGGAGAGCAGAGCAGTGAGAGGAAGTGGGGCATTGCCTGGATTTCACGGATTTACCTCCATTTGTACCCCCATCTCCACCTCCTTAATGTACTTTATACGGGCCTCTATCATAGGTCTTATCAATCCAGCCCAGTCTAAATTATATAAACTCTTCTCTGGCATATTTGACAAAGAATGAAGGATTTCTGCAGTTTCTCAGTAATTACTCTTTAAATATTAATAATTGAGATAAAGACAAAAGAAGAGAACACTAAATGTAAGTATTTACAAATACTCTGCCTACTGTCTTTTCCCTGGAAACAGG
The DNA here is from genome assembly GCF_028749965.1 of Puma concolor. NCBI lineage: Eukaryota > Metazoa > Chordata > Mammalia > Carnivora > Felidae > Puma > Puma concolor. The sequence continues at coordinate 58,821,703 of NC_141679.1, read as the reverse complement.
AGCATAACAGAAGCTGAGAGCAGACCAGACTGCTTTTCAGGAGAAAGAAGGGAAGCAGGGAAAGGGGGAGAGAGGAGGCAAATGGGTGGAGGTGAGTGGTGGGAAGAGATGGAGATGAAATGAGCTGTCACCCTGAAGGATGGAGCTCTGGGGAGAGATTTGTAGTGAGAAGTTTCGTGAAATAATCGTATGTGTTGTGATATAATTCCCATCTTGTTTCCAAGGGCATTCAGTAAAGATTTCTGCTCTTGTAGAGTCTCATTTGTGTTTCTCTTAGAGGCACCACTGACCCAATTCTGCCCTAAAAATGACGACATACGCCTCAGTTAAGTTATAATAATGCTACTTCTACTACTACTAATAGCATCTACTCTTTAAAAAAATTTTTTTTAAACATTTATTTATTTTTGAGACAGAGAGAGACAGAGCATCAACGGGAGAGGGTCAGAGAGAGAGGGAGACACAGAATCCGAAACAGGCTCCAGGCTCTGAGCTGTCAGCACAGAGCCCAACGCGGGGCTCGAACCCGCAAACTGCGATATCATGACCTGAGCTGAAGTCAGACGCTTAACCGACTGAGCCACCCAGGCACCCCAGTAGCAACTACTCTTTAGTGAGTGCCTTTTGTGTGCCAGATCCAGACACTTGTAATGTCATCAACTGGATTTAAAATGTTTCTAATTGACTACAAATAGCTTTGTATGATTGGTGATTCACAGATATTCACAGTTATGATCTGTTCCTGGAGTCACAAACTCATTTGTCTGCAAGGATGAGGCTCTAGTGAAGTGGGCTATCTTTAACAGTATAAATTTGATATTGACCGTGCAGGTCAGGTGATGTAAGGGAGGAACAGACACAGGTCAACTGGAAAGCCAGGCCCCAAGAAGGCAGCTGCTACTTAGTCTAGGCCAATTTTTGCCATGAGGAAATACGGCCTCGCTGTTACTGGATCCTGTGTAAGTTTTTCCACAGAAGTCAGAAATGCCTTTTCATATGTATTCCTAATTTTTAAATTAATTATAAATCTTTAGGAGAACTAGCTTGTGGCCTCTCTTTACTAAAATGGGCCAAAGAAGAAACGGTAATTAATGTCATTTGGTCAGAAAAGCTTAAGCCACTCGGCTCTTGAGAAAAAAGGGAAAAACAAAAAAACAAAACAAAAACAAAAACAAAATGAAACCAAAACCAGAGACCAAAACAGGAACACGGTGTGTCACAAGGCTTTTGTAGAAACTTGGTTTCTTTATAATCCAGCTTATATCCTTTTAGGTCTGTAGTTCTCTAACTCAGCTGCTGGATTTCCCTAAAGGAAATTGCGTACTGGCTGAAGATGACACAGTGAAATCATAAAGAAAAGTGTGCAAGTTTAAAAGATAGGCTGTGTTCCAGCTAAATGAAGCAACCAGATCTGTTCTGGGCTTCCCTACATTCCAGCCACAGCAATTTCTGGGACTGGTTCCTACTGGGGGTCCAGGGGAGAAAGCTAAATTTCTCAAAATCCTTCCACCTGCACAGCACACTGTTGCTGAGTTCTGTGTTCTAAGGCCAAAAAGAGGGTACGAATGGAAAAACGAAATGGGAGTGGGGGTGGGGATGAGAGGGAGATTTAAATTCTCAGGCTCAAATAATGTCAGAGCAGGGAGGGACCTTAGATAGCATTCTAACCCAATTTTTATACATCTTTTATTTCTTAACATTTCAAAATTAGGATATACTTGTGTTAACAGATTGCTATAAATAGAAAGCAGACACTCCTTCCTCTCTTGCCTTCATTTACAGCTGGAGAAACAAGCTTGTAGAGGGAAGTGATATGCATTGTCACCTAGTTAGAGTGCAGGGCAAGTTTTCACGGAGATCGATATTGGGATTGAGCAGGATTGTTTCCTATAGAAAGGGAAGAGGCTGGAATGTTGAGGAGAACGTTTAGTCTCAGATATTTTTGTATCTGAGAAAAGACAGGAAGAAAAAAAGACTATGCTCAGAGTTTTATATATGTTGTTGTTATTGTTGTTGTTGTTGTTGTTGTTTTTACGTAAGCCTTACCTCTCCCCTGGGAGGGAGGTATAGTTATTCTCATATTAAACATGAGGAAACTGGGGATCAGAGGGTTAATTAACTTGCCCAATATCACACAACTAGAAAAGTGGAGTAACTAGAATCCAGGTCTCTATAACCCTCAAGTTTCAATCCCATATATCACTCATGTAAATTAAAAATGGTTTCCTCTGCCTCTGGGCACATGAAGCCCAGCACCAGAGCTCATGGAGATGGTGGGGACGTTCTACAGTGCATTGGCTGTGTGTTCTCCTCCAAGTGCATGGCCCTTAGCTACTCTGCAATATGGTTTATCAAAAAAAAAAAAAAATCAGGACATTTTCATTATGATACGTCTTTACTAACTCTCCAAATTCTCTTTGAACTTTATTCTGATGTGAGAGAATGGGGAACAGAGTACCTGCTGAGAGACTCTAAGATGCAGGGGCAAGAAAAGGGAAGAGAGTCATACTGCTCAGACACAAGGGTACCATATCTTGGTCAGCAATGAAGAGAACCCTGGAGATCTGGGTTGTGAGGCTATCATCCACCCTAATATAGCTAATTGACTTGGGTCTTGGTTTTCTCCCATGTAAAGTGGTACAAAGAAGGGATTGGACCAAATGAATTCTGAGGTTCCTTCCAACTCTGAGGTCTATGGTTCTAAGAATAGATATAGATGCCCAGTGGGGGAAATGTTTTAAATCAGCCAAAAACTTAACAAGCAAAAGAGAAGAGACTCATATGAAGAGTAGAAGACAGGCAGACTACAGATATCATTTAATCTAGTGTCTGAAAAATGGTATCTAGTCTCTGCTGCAATAAGCTCTTGCCACCTTGAGACAGGCCATGTCATTGTTGGCTAGTTCTCATGGTTAGAATTTCTTACAGTGAGTCAGACTTGCTTTCTGAGACCTAACTGTGCCATGGGAACCATAGAGCCCATTTTAAATATACTTCCAAAAAATAGTCTTCAGATATTGGAAAACAGTGAATGTAACTCCCCAGATTTATCTCTTCTCCAGGATAAGTGTTCCTTGAACCACACCATTCATCCCTCAAAAGACAGGGTTTCAGGTCCCATGATCCGGGCTCATTCATTCAACAAACATTTGCGAGGCATATATGTGCCATGTTCCGTGGGAAAAACTGGGAATACACAAGGTGAAGAAGACACAGCCTAACACTCAAGGGCTTTACTTCTAGTGGGAATGACAAACAAGTCCCTAAACCATTGCACCAACCCTAGTAGAAGGTGTGTAAGTGTAGTGGGGGTCGAAGAAGGAGACAGTCAAATCTACCCAACGGGTCAGGAGGATTTTGTGAAGGAGAGACTTCTTCCTCTGTAGGTCCGTACATAAATCACTTTATCTTCCTCTTCATCCAAGGACTTTACCTCCTTCTGCCTTCTTTTCTTGGCATTTCTCTAACACATCCTGTTAGAGTGTTATGTTTCAGGAAATTTTTTAAAAATATATTCATCTGCCACCTTAGAAATGTTTTCATAAGAAGAGAATCTAGCAGCTTGTGACAAGAATGACTATTTCGGCACATAAAGTCTGAGACACTTTTACCAGCTCCCATTCTTACAGTCTCTCCAACCTAGCTTTCCTCTCTGTCATTATTCTCTTTTTCTTCCTCTCTCCTTCAGGATTTCTCTCACTCTTCCTTTCAAGGCATTTTTACAATCTCATAGTTAATCCTCACCACACAGCTTTTTTGTAAATTCAGATGGGTTAAGGGACATGACAGAGGGCACAAGCTGGGAAGTAGCAGAAGCATGATTTGAACCTAGCTCGTCTGATAAATATTCACATTCAGTTATAGGAAAAGAGGTCACAGGGTTCCTATCTGACCCTTTGCTAATACATGAATGCATATTTGAAAATGTAATCATTTCCACTACAGGCTAAAATGCAGGCCTAATTCTCCCACCTAGTTCCCTTCTATCCTTCTTGGATGAAGTATAAAATATCCTCTCCTAACTGTGTTTAACCTGTTTCTGCTAAATGTACGTATTTTCCAACTATTTAATCATCACTTTCACATAAAAAAGTTGTCTTCTCAAAAAAAAAATTTTTTTATCTTCTCATAATGTCCTGAGCAGGTAAATGTGTCAAAGTCCTTTATCTTATCTTAGAGGATGCAGCATGATATAAAAAACAAGGTTTCCTAAAAGTCAGTAATCTCTATACCACTTTTAATATTTTTGCTACATTCTTGAACTACTTACAGCACTTTAAAAAACTGTTTTAATTTTGGGGTACCTGGGTGGCTCAGTGGATTGAACATCTAACTCTTGATTTCGGCTCAGGTCATGATTTCACAATTTGTGAGATTGAGCCCTGCATAGAGCTGCATGCTGACAGGGAGGAGCCCACTTGAGATTCTCTCCCTCTCTCTCGCTCTCTCTGCCCCTACCCCATGAAGACGCGTTCTCTTTCTCTCTTTCTCTCACTCTGTGTCTCTCTCAGAGTAAATGAATAAACTTTTAAAAAACCCTGTTTTCATTTCAATTTATTTACTTTTTTAACTTAAATTTTAAGACGAACTTTAAATCTTTATATAGTGTCCCTATATGTAATGCCAAATTTTGATGTGCTCTTTATGTGTTCTAAATATTAAAATAAATGGATAATTATAGTATCTATAAACATTTGTTCTGCACTACTTAAAATAATCTCAAGAGCACATCGGTGAAACCAAGGCTGCTGCATGCAAAACTCTAAGGGTGCCATTTACATCATGGTCATGTCAGAGCTGTTCAAAGCTGTGGCTATACACATTAGCCCTGAGTAAACCTTGGGAACTTTAAGAAATAATGGAAAATAGAAAGGATACTTAATGGGAGTCTGTAAACCTGTACTTGAGCCCTGGCACTGCCACTGACTTACAGTGTGATTGAGGGTAGATCCTTTCATCTCTCTGGACCCCAGCTTCCAGATCTGAGAATTGAGGGGGGTTGACCTGAAGAGCTAAAAAGTTGTTACCATCTTTGTTGCATTGTTGTCCAATCTGTGTTGGATTGTTACAATCCAGTTGTTAACAATCTTTCTTTTGAGTAGCTTTAGTCATTTTAGATACCATTCTGAAGCTTTCCCTAGTTCTTACTCCCAGAGGAAAGCCTTGCTGTTATTGTAATTCAGCCAGATAAAATGGGTACTTACAGACTGAGAAAAAGAATTTTCTTTGCTCCTGTACTCAGGAGATAAGATCAGGCAAGTCTCCCAAGACAGGGTTCACATTGGGCAAGAGAGCAGCTCTGGGGAGAATTGTGGATTTCATGTTATTGTATAAAGCCAGATGTTACCACTATGTTTATAGATACCGGTATCTGTGAATTTTTTTTCTCTTGACTAGAGAGTAAGCTGTTTGAAAGTAGGATGAAATCCTCATAGTGCATTAATGCAGTAGGATCACAGTAAATGTTTGAAAATGGGAACACAAAGGGAAGGAGAGAAAGGAGAAGGGAGACAATGGAAGAAAGGAGGGAAGAGAAAAAGATGGGACTGGAGGGCTTATCCTTTTATTCTCTAGAATAGGCTAAATCATTTTGGCTCATCACAGGAGTGACACCTAGATGTGAAGGACGATTATTTCATGATTTCTGTTCTTTATCTTAATTTTCAAGAATACATTATTTCACACAGTAGAAATGCCATATAGGATGTTTTTCTAATCCTTTCACCACAGTTAAGACTATTTTGAGATTTCCCTTGTGTATCTTTGATCTTTTATTCATAAGTGCATCCTATTTAAGTGATTTAAATACAATGCTAATTATTGTATATTTTATTAATTCATTTATTTATTCCAAAAATAACTTTTGAGCCCCTACTATGTGTCAGAACCCATGCTAGACATTGTTGAAAATATAATGATGAATAAGATATAGTTCATGACCTCAAAGTTTCTATAGGCTATTTTGGGAGAGAGACAGGTAAATTACAAAAGACCATTGACATTTATGAATTACTATTCATTGTTTCAGCTATCCAATTCATGAAGAGCCTCAGAGATCCATGACATGAATCTAATTGTAATGAGAATAATTACACTGATATTGTGGGCTGTTGAGAGGATTAACTGAGATAATGCATTTTTAAACACCCAGCATGAATTTGAATCAAGAGCACTGTAAAAATCTTGTACAGGAGGAACTCACTTGGCTAGTCAAGCCAAACAGAGAAAATGGGTTGTAAAGAGGTGGGAAATGAAGATAGAATACCCCATTCTCCAAATTTGGGGAAGGGAAAACATTTCTTGTCATCAATTTAAAAAATACATGAAATCAGCAGCACAAATTGTAAAACATAAGTGACAATCAAAGTTCTTGTGTGGCAGTATTTATAAAAATTACAAACTATTTATCAAGATTAAAAAAAAGAAACATAATGATTGAAAAGAAAAAGCATAAGCATGCTGATATAAATCCAGTGAAGAGCACTCCTCCTGCCATCTCCACCTAGATGACAATCTGTTTCCCTTCTGCACAAATATAGTTGTTCATATCAAACTCGCACAGTTTGTATCACTTAGAACAATTTATGACGCATCTTTGGTTGTCAACCTTTTTTAACTATGATGACATTATTTGAAATTCTCAAAAGTGTTTTAATTTTTCTTCTTTGACCCCCTCTCAGTGGCTGTGTTCAGAGCAGCCTCTATTCTCTGTCTGTTTGCTTCTTTATTTCAGCTCTTATTGTTTATGCCTGCTATTGCCTCTTCTTTACCTCGCCAGAATTATTTGGCGAGAATTAGTGTTTCAGAGACTGGAGAAACTGCCCTAGTGTGGCTTGAAGGTTCAGGACCTTGGACAGCACCATAGGTGCCCTCCCCATTTCAACATTCTCCTCATGGTATGCCTGTGCAACCAATTATGAACAGTAATCATAAATGTATGTGTCAGGGACATGCCATAAGACTCAATTTAATTAGTGTTATCCTAGCAGAATAAACAAAGTGTTGTAAGAGAACCAAGGAGGGAGAGATTGAATCTTCCTAAAGAATCTGGGAAATTTTCCTACAGAAGGTAACAGGATACTGGGTCCTAGGAGAATAGTAGTCATGGTATCCAGCTGTTTGAGCTAAGAGACATCTCAATTGTCATTGTATACAATTTTAGTTTGAAAAAAGTTTTGCGTAGTGAATCAGGATTAATATGGACTCTGAATTACAGAAAACCTGAATACAGAAATACAGAATTTCTCTGAATTACAGAAAAAAATAACTTAAAAATAAGGAAGTTTGTTTCTTTCATATAAAAGACATTCAAAGAAAATCAATATAGAGCTGATATGGAGACTTCACAGTTATTAGAGTCCCAAGATCCTTATGTCTTTCTCTTCTACTATCCTTAACGGATTCAAATGTGGAGAGTAACTCATGATGGCAGCTAAAACTTGAGTCATCACATCTGCATTCCCAGCAGAAATAAAGGGGAGAGTTATAATGGTACCTCCACTATCTAACTCAGTCCTTCTTAAGAACGTGCCCTGGAAATTCCACCCTACAACTTCCGTTTACATTTTACTGGTCATTCCTTGCTGCAGGAGAAGTCAGGGAATGTGATATTTTAGCTGGACATATTACAGTCCATAACAAAATGAGAATTTTGTTAGTAGGAAAGGAGAATAAATATTAGACAATCTGTAGTCTCTGCCACACTTAATAAGCTCTTTAAGGGACCTTGTGGGTCATGTTCTTCTTTGTATCCTAGAGCTTAGCCCAGCAAATGAATAAACTGCATTTTAGAAAAATTGCAAAATCTCCAATTCCTCATGAAAGGTTTTTCTCATTGCACTCTATTTTCCAGAATTTCTACTCACTGGTCCTGTTTCCCCTCTGAAGTCACCCTGAGTAAGTCCTTTGTCTTATGTGGAAAACCTTCAGCTATCTAGAGACACTTCCCATGTTCTGTCTCTTTCTCTGAGGTATTTGCTTCTCTAGGACAATGACCTCCATCTTTTCAGCAATTTCTTATAAGACATGACTCCTGGATTCTCCCTTCCAATTTGGCCCTCATGGCAGAAATTTTGTCCCATCCTGGAGCCAGGAATTAATTAATCCATTTCAACCATGGGCAGGACCTAACTTCGGGTGCTGTCTGGGCTTTGTACTGACTAAAATAAGGCCTTATAAATTATTTTATTTAATTCCCTTGCAATTAAACTTCTTACAAAGTAGATGAGGGAAAAAGAGAGACACATGAAAAGTAAACCATCATCCCCAAAATTGTCACTTGAAATTCACAAAATGTTACTTCCCTGTGTTTCATATTAATAACCCCTGGCACACTGGGGCTGCCTTTTGGTTGCAGCCCCAGGTTCTGTTCCCTGTTTTCCTTGGGAGTTGAACATCCAGGTCCCATTCCCCTATTTCTCTTCTCCTCAAAGCCTTGCGTCTTTCCAGTTAAAACATTGTTCACTTATTGCACAATGGAGCTTGCACTCTCTACCCTGCAGAGTCAGAAAGAAATTTCCTAGAAGATTTAGCCTTTAGCCCAAGGCCTCAAATTTGCCTGACCTCCCATTAAGCACCCCACCCACCCTTGATCCAGCCTATTTTACTGTTTCTGGGTTCCCTGATTAACTCTGTCTTTACATATTTTATGAATATATTCACCCACCCATGTAGCCAATACATAGATCAAGATACAGAATTTTTAAAAATTGTATTTGAGCATAGTTGAAATATGTTACATTAGTTTCAGGTATACAAATAGTGATTCAATATCTCTTTACGTTATGCTATGCTCACCACAAGTGTAGCTGCCATCTATCGCCAAACAGAGCTATTATAATATCATTGACTATATTTCCTATGCTGTACCCTTTATTCTCATGACTTATTCATCATAACTTAAAGTTTGTATCTTCCACTCCCTTTCACCCATTTTACCTACTCCCTCCCCACCGCCTCTGGCAACCATCAGTTTGTTCTGATTCTACTTTTTGTTTGTTCATTTATTTTGTTTTTTAGAGTGAAATCATATGGTATTTGTATTTCTCAATCTGACTTATTTTACTTGCAAAATACCCTCTAGGTCCATCCAAGTTGTCACAGTTGGCAATATCTCATTTTTTATTGTTGTATAATACTCCATTATCTATGTGTACATCTTCTTTATCCATTCATCTATCAATGGACACTTATGTTGTTTCCATATTTTTTTTAATTAAAAAATTATTTAGAGAGAGAAAGAGAGACCAAGTAAGTGAGGGGCAGAGAGAGAGCGAGAGAGAGAATCCCAAGCAGGCTCCATGCTGTCAGCACAGAGCCGGACACAAGGCTTCGTCCCACAATGAGATCATGACCTGAGCAGAAATCAACAGTCGGGGGGTGGGGGGGCGCCTGGGTGGCTCAGTTGGTTAAGAGTCCAACTCTTGACTGCCGCTCAGGTCATGATCTCATGGTTTGTGAGTTTGAAGCCCACATTAGGCTCTGTGATGCTCTCTCTCCCTGCCCCTCCCCTGCTTTCTCTCTCTCTCAAAATAAATAAGTAAACAGTAAAAAAAAAAAAAAAAAAGAAATCAAAAGTCAGCGGCTTAAACTGACTGAGCCACCTAGGTACCCAATGTTGCTTCAGTATCTTGGCTATTGTGAATAATGCTGCAATGAACATAGGGGTGCATATATCTTTTCAAATCAGTGTTTTGTTTTCTTTGGGTAAATATCCAGTAGTGGAATTATTGGATCGTATAATATTTATATTTTTAATTTTTTGAGGAACCTCCATACTGTTTTTCACGTTGTCTGTACCAATTTACATTCCCACCAGCAGTGCATAAGGATTCCAAGATAAAGAATATTTGTAGCCACCTAGAAGACTCCTATGTGCCTCCATTCAGTGAACACTCACCCATCAATGACAGCCACTATTCTAGTGAGTTTGCCTGTTTTTGAACTTCAGGTAAGTGGAATTATCCAGTATGTACTCTTTTGCATCTGACTTCTTTCCTTCATCATTAAGTTGGAGAGATTCACTCATGTTGTGAGTAGCACTATTTTGTTCTTTTCCATTGCTGTGTCCATTGTGGCAAATGTGTTCAACATTATTTCAATTTGAGTCCAATCTATAGACAAGATGGAGAACCTTGGCTCTAGAGTCAGAAAAAACAGGGGTTGAATCCTATCTTCAAAAATATTTGACCTGGATTCACCCCTGAAATGTCTACTCTCATGGTCATTGGGCTCAATTAGATATTGAGTTTCACTTAATTACTATAGGCCTTACATGGCATCAAATTAACTCACAAAGGCCCAAGATAACAGCATCTGGTACTTCTCCTCAGTAGTTCTTGTAGTAATCTAATAATTAGTTTTCTTTTGCCTCCCCCTGCAAGGGGACAGCTCAGGTACAAGGAGTTAAGATTACATCAGTGCATGTAGTGACAACCTTAGTTTAGAAATGACCTATCTTAAATAAGAATCAATACTTTGCATCCTATGGACACACCTTTCAGATTCCCTGTGGGAGATTAGTTTACTGCACTTAGGGAGATCCAAAGTCATGGCTTCCTACCTTAGATATCCTGACTTACATGCACTTTACTAATTGGGAGTTATTTTTACCACAAACAATACTGCCTAATATCATAGCCCTCATTGTACCTTTATTGTATTTCCAGGGAGACAGAACATAAAGTTAACCCAAATTTGTCCTGAAAGGAGAAGAAAGGGAAAATGCTATATTCATATTCTCTATAGCTGACACGCTAACCAAGGAGATTAGGTCTGAAAATGACTTGCTCTTTGAGTCAAAAACAGTATTTGCTGTATGAAAATGCTTAGTAAGTGTTTGCCAATGAGTAAATTATGACAAATAACAACATTAAAGAGTTGCTTCACTCTTAACATTTAACTAAAACAAAACCAAACCAAATGACTATTATGTTACCTTGGGTGAATCTTAATTTCTCCTAACTTCTGTTACCTCTTCTGTGAAGTGGAAATAATAACTGTTCCCAATTTATTGGGATTATTGTAAGAATTAAATGAGATAATGTATGTAAAAGATGTTACAAACAGCTAGACTTCATTATTATAAATGGAGAGGAGGCCTATATAGAGAGAAGGGATTTGTTAGCAGGTTACATATGGTGGCAGAACTGTTCAGGTCTCCTGACTTCCAGCCCAGTGCTTGTCCACGATACCATGTGGCCCCTTTTCACAAGTTGTCTTACCTAGTTATTGTTTAGGAAATCAAACATCCCAAAACAATCAGGACTTTTGTCGAAGAGAGACAACTTCTGTGAAGGGTCCACTTTGCCCTGTAGACTGTTCACCCATCCTGCACAGGACACAGTCCACTCAGATGCCCTTCTCCTGGTGTTAAGGGTGAAATTAAGATTTTTCTCCAGGCCATAAGAAAAAGTGAAACTTATGTTCTCAACTTGCTGCTGACTAGCAGATGAAGGGCAAACAGAGCCTCCAAGCATTCATTCTTGAAGACTCTGGTTCCTTTTTCAACAGCCACTGCAAGAAGGGGATATGAAAAGCAATATGATCAGAAGGTAATGAAAGAACAAATCTCACTGGGAGTTAAATACCATTGTTAAAAAAAAAAAAAAAAAAAGCACCATGGGCAGAAGCCCAAAAATCAGAGGCTTCCCCGAGTGTTCTTTGAATCCATTTTTTTTAAGCTGTTAAAAACACCCTTAAAATAAACCTGCCATCTTGTGAGGACAGGAAGAAGGTTACCCGTCTTTCCATCTCCATCTGTAGGGCTAGCTCAGCTTTAGGCTTCCTTGAGCCACACTCCCCCACCTCCAGCCTGTTCTTTACAACATGTCAGGGTGGGGTTGATTATAGTTTCTTTCCCTAACTTAGCGAAATTCAGTCAGAATTAAAATTTGAAGTGAACCAAGGAAAGACTATATAGTAGTTCGCTTCACAATGCATTTTATTCTTGCGATTTCATATTCTCTAATCATTTCTCTTTTTTTATGTTTATTTTTAAGAGACACTCAGAGTGCGAGTCGGGAGGGACAGAGAAGGAGAGGAAGACACAGAATTTGAAACAGACTCCAGGCAAAGCCCAACACGGGACTCGAACTCAGGAATGGCGAGATCATGACCTGAGCCGAAGTTGGAATGTTTAACCGACTGAACCATCCAGGCACCCCTAATATTCTCTAATAATTTCTAACATTGCTCTCAGCCATTTGTATTTATCAGTATGAGTTTGGATCAGGTCAGTTTGTGAGTTAGGTCAGGGCTCATGTTATATCTAAGATTAGAGCTCAATCTGCCGCTGAGGTCATGGCTCATACTTCAGTTGGGATCAGGGTTCACCCTGTGATTACAGCTCCATCATGGTGGGCTATGAATATAATCTGTGATTAGGGTAGAGACCTGTCTGTGACTAGTGTTAGGGCTCCATCTGTGCTGGAATCAGGTCTCAGCCTGTGGCAGAGATCAGATTTGTTCGTGGTGGGCACAAGGATTCAATCAGGGGCTGGGCTCATAGCAGGATAGGGTTCTATTCCAGGAAAGAAGGTCAGGAAGTGTTGGTCAGAAGTTCAAAGAGTCCACTGAGTTGCTGTCATATCAGAGGACTGAGCAGTTGGGGGAACCAGAGAACCAAGTGGGGGGGGGTGTCAAAATAGAGTTGGTGACTGCCATCACCATGGATTACATTAAAAGGACTAACCATACCAAGTGTGGGTGAGGATTTGGAGCACCTGGAGCTTTCTTATATTGCTGGTAGGAGTATACATTGAAAAACTATATTGAACAGCTCTGGCGGTATAAATAAAGGTAGGTATATATATGTATGCCATCTGGGTTCAGCATTTCTACTCCTGGAATTGACAGACAACTGCTACACACAACATGGATAAATCTCATGAAATAGTGTTAAGCAAAAGAAGCCAGACACCAACGAATATTTTATGATTCCATTTATAAGAAGTTCAAAAACAGACAAAATTAATCTGTGATGATAGGAACTAGATAATGGTTACATTTGGGGGAGATATTAACTGGAGGGGGGGCACAAAGGAGCCTTCCAAAAGTCTATGTTTTGAACTGGATGGTGGTTACACCATACATAAAAATTCACTGAACATTTAACATTTGTACCTTTTACTACATGTAAGTTCTATCTCAATGAGAGAAAAGAGAGTAAGGAAACCGTATGGAAGTGTGGTTGGCTAGGGGCACCTGGCTGGCTCAGTTGGTAGAACATGTGACTCTTGATCTCAGGGTGGTGAGTTCCAGCCCCACAATGGGTCTTGAGATTACTTAAGAAAAAAAAAATTTTTTAAGTGTGGTTGAGGGGAACCTGGCTGGCTCAGTTGATTGAGTGTTGGACTCTTGATTTTGGCTTGGGTCATGATCCCAGGGTCATGGAGTTGAGCCCCAAGTTGGACTCCATGCTGGGCGTGGAGCCTGTTTGGATTCTCTCTCTCTCTCTCTCTCTCTCTCTCTCTCTGCCCTTCTCACACGTTCACATGCATACTCTCTCTCTCTTTAAAAAAAAAAAAAAAAAAAGGTGGTTGAAAAAAAATTTAGCTGAAGACTGGTTGGGGAGTTAATTCCATAATGGCTTGTTGAGCCTGGGGAGTGGGCCTGGAGGGTGTCAGGGGTAGAGGGGTGCAGCCTTTGAAGCAATCACACTGGGAATAATATAGTGTTAGAAAGCCACACACTTGGAGTCAAAAGTCCTGAGTTTGGATCTCAGCACTGTGCTTAGTATCCAATCCAGTGGGAGGCATGGTATGTTGTGATCTGTCATGAAGTACCCCACAAATTATTCATTGGTAATTGTAAGTCACTGAAGCTTTTAATATTTTCCTATTAATTCCTTTCAATTCGTGATACATGCATTTGGTTACAAATTAAGCCTTATAGAACAGTATACAGTGAAAAGTCTATTTTACTCCCATTTCTGACTCCAAACACTAGTTCCTCAGTCTCCCTCTTGAGAGACAACCACTATCATTGGCTTCTTAAATATCATTCCAGAGAGTCTATGCATATTTTTTTTAATGTGTATTTATTTTTGAGAGAAAGACAGAGAGTGAGCGGGGGAGGGGCAGAGAGAGAGGGAGACACAGAATCCGAAGCAGGCTCCAGGGTCTGCGCTGTCAGCACAGAGCCCAATGTGGGGCTCGAACTCATAGACTGTGAGATCATGACCTGAGCCAAAGTCAGATGCTTAACCAACTGTGCCACCCAGGCACCCCAGAGTCTATGCATATTCATGAAGTATGTCCTTGCAGAAAATCACAAGGTATGCCTGTAATAATGTTGCTTATATATTGAATGCTTTATTTTATTTTCAAAATGGAATTAAGTTTTCATTATAATAATAACACATGTTTATTTAAAATTGTATAAAGTAGAAGTGAAAACTCCCTAACCCACTGTACCACATCTTACTCCCCAATTCTAGAGTTAACCACTGTTTCTAGAGTTAACAGTTTTTGATGTGCCTTCCTGACAACTGTATGCATGTGTAAATATACATAGAATATTGCTATAAACAGTAAATTTGCAATCTGAATTTTTTCATCAACAATATATCAGGGACACCTGGGTGACTCACTTGGTTAAGGCTTCGATTATTTTTTTAAAGTTTATTTATTTATTTTGAGAAAGAGAAAGAGAGAGAGGGAGGAAGAGAGAAGAGAGAGAATTCCAAGCCTGCTCTGTGCCATCAGCACAGAGCCTGACATGGGACTCAAACCTGTGAACTGTGAGATCATGACCTGAACTGAAATCAAGAGTCAGATGCTTAACTGACTGAGCCATCCAGGTGCCCTGCCACGCAAGCATCTGACTCTTGATCCCAACTGAGGGCATGATCTGAAGCCTACTTAAAACAAAACAAAACAAAACAATACATCTGAGATATCTTCCCACATCAATTACATATAGCTCAATTTACCTTTCTTCTTTTTTTTTAAATGTTTATTTATTTATTTTTGAGAGACAGAGACAGAGAGAGAGGGAGAGAGAAAATCCCAAGCAGGCTCCGAGCTGTCAGTGCAGAGCCTGACGTGGGGCTTGAACCCACAAACTGTGAGATCATGACCTGAGCTGAAATCAAGAGTTGGACACTTAACTGACTGAGCCACCCAGGTGCCCCTCAACTTACCCTTCTTAACACGGCATCACATGTTTTTCCCTGGGAGAGAAAGCGGTAATGATGGGGCAGGAATTACACATGGGCATTTGAAAGAATCATTTGTCATATGTGTTACAGAAGAAAAGCATGTTGAAAGCAAATAACCTAAGCTATCTGGGTCTCAGTTTCTCATCTGCAAAATGGAAATGATAATGAAAAAGCCCTGACTGCCTCACCAGATTGTTGTGAAGATTACAAGGAGAGGAGAATGGGTGACAGAGTACTTTGAGAACTGAAAAGTGCTGTGCAAATGTGAGAGACTGTTATTTCTGAAGGGGAGAAATGAAGGGTGGTAGTTCCAGAGTCTAAAGTCTAACAAGCAACACTAATAATAATTGCTTTTCCTGCCTTTCTTCAAGATATTGGAAGATATATATATATATACACACACATATATATATATCTTGTATATATATATATATATATACACACACACATATACATATATATACATATACATATATATGTATATATATTATATAGTAAATATATATATATATATCTTCATTTATCCCTTCAACAATTCTGTGAAACAGGTTATTATTTATAAGAGTGAAACTCTTATTATTCTTGTCTGACTGATGCAGCGACTGAGTCCGACTTACTTAGCAAGTGGCAGTCTCACTTCTGAGCTATACCAAGCTCTGTGCTATTCGTTTTGGAGGCTTTTGCCATGCTTCAACTCTGTGGTTGGCCTGTGACTTGAACAGGCAGTTGGAGTATATGCATTGAAGAAAGAAGTGGCTCATTCACGGGTACTAAAAGATAACGGGCACCTGGGTGGCTCAGTCGGTTGAGCGTCCAACTTCGGCTCAGGTTATGATCTCACGGTTTGTGGGTTCAAGCCACGTGTCAGGCTCTCTCTGTGCTGACAACTTGGAGCCTGGAGCCTGCTTTGGATTCTGTGTGTGTGTGTGTGTGTGTGTGTGTGTGTGTGTGTGTGTGTGTCAAAAATAAATAAATAAACATTAAAAAAAAAAAGATAAAAAGTACCCAATGACAAAAACCCTGAAACTCATAGGTAGTCACACAGGTAGTCATACTGCTGCCTGCTATGAGACCCTTCATGACTCCCTTCTGCTAAATAAAAGCCAAACTCCTCAGCCTGGTGTTCTAGGCCATCCTTCATCTAGTCAAACAGCCTTTCCAAGCCTTTGTTGAAGGAGCACCTGGGTGGCTCAGTTGGTTAAGTATTGGACTCTTGATCTTAGCTCGGGTCTTGATCTCAGGTTGTGAGTTCAAGCCCCACGTTGGACTCTGCACTGGGCATAAAGCCTACTTAAAAAAAAAAAAAAAAGGTGTGTTAAATTCCTAGCCCCTAGTACCTCAGATTGTGAACTTGTTTGGAAATAGAGTTGTTGCAGATGTAATTAATTATGATGAAGTCATAATGGAATTAGGTGTACCCTAATCCAATATGACTGGTGTCCTTATAAGAAGAGGCTATGTAAAGAGACAGAGAGAAGGCTAAGTTGATGAGGGAGTCTGGGGCAAGCTGAGGGCAAAGTACCAGCTACCCCCTTGCAGGTGAGATATGTGTGGTATTCCTCAGACACTCTTGGCTGTCCAAGAAGATAGAGGGGGGGGCTGATAGAGATCACGGTCATGCAGGACAGGAGTCTCCTTCAATTTACGGACAACTCAGTAAACTGCAAGAAAAAGGCAATCTTATCCATAGCCTAACCTCCAGAAACCTATAGACTCCATTTTCTGGACCCCTAATATCACCCTCATCAAGATGTGAGGGGGTTTAAGTGCTTGCCATGGTGATGTGGGAAACAAAGGCAAATGAAAAATTTAAATTCCCTTGGGGCACCTGGGTAGCTCAATTGGCTGAGCGTCTGACTTCACCTCAGGTCATGGTCTTGCAGCTCGTGAGTTCTAGCCTTGTGTCAGGCTCTGTGCTGACAGCTCGGAGCCTGGAGCCTGCTTCAGTTTCTGTGTCTCCTTCTCTCTCTGTCCCTCCCTTGCTCTCTCTCTCTTTCAAAAATAAATATCTAAAAAATTAAAAAAAAAATTAAATTCCCTTACTGCCTATGGCCCATTGACAAGTCCTTGAAACAAGTAGATGATCTCTCTCTGGGAGCTCAGCTGCCTCAATGATGACACTTTGCTAGAGACGAAAGGGAATTGTGGCTTAACATTATCCTGACCCGCCCAGGATCCTGTGAGTCTCCTTAGACACATAAGAATTCCTTTGTAAACCTCCTTTATCTTTAACCCCCAAGTGTATGTTGGCAGTTATACTCCAAGCATATGGCCCCTGATATACATCTGAAGGATTTCATGACTGAGGTTTTACTAAACAGTAGTAAATGATGTTTTCCTAACAACAGCTAGCCCCTCAAGGTCCTGGAAACCTTGCTTCCAAAATTCTTTAAAGACTTATGCTGTCCCTAACCCCTTCCCAAACTGAAGCTATGTAATCAGTCACTCTTCACAACCCCAGTGCAACTCTTACTGCCCATGGGTCCTATCCCCATGTGTTAATAAAATCGCCGCCTTTTTTGCACCAAAGATGTCTTCAAGAATTCTTTCTTGGCTGTTGGCTCTGACCCCCACCATCACCCCCCAAATCTCATCAAAGTGACCACAAAGGCAGAGTTTGAAGTTAGGTAGTCACAAGCCAAGGAAGGCCAAAGATTGCCAGTAAACCACCAGGAGTTAGGAAGAAGCAAGGAACCATACCTCTGCAGATTTCAGAGGGAGTGTGGCTCTGCTGACAACTTGATTTGGGACTTGTAGCCTCCAAAGCTCTGAGACAATACATTTCTGCTATTTCATGCCACCCAGTTTGTAATACTTTGTTGTCATGCACCCAGGAAACTAATACAGAGCCTCAGCCATTTAACCACCACACTGCAGATCTGAGCCCAAGATGAATCAGGCCTTTTTTCTCCTGTCCCATTCCTGTTCTCATAGCCGGCCATATTCTCCGTGGTGGTCTGCTTGTACAACCCTCAGACAGTTACACCCATGACATTCCTGGTCTCCCTCTTCCCTTCTGGCGGGCAGCACACCAGTGGTCTGTTTACTTCCCGACATGCCCTGCGTTGGACCAGTCGGGTCCCCTGCCCCCTGCCTCTTCCTGGCTCAGGGCCAGCCCAGCCCCTCTGGGGAGACAGTAGATTGAAGCCCCCTTCTGGGTTGCCTAGGCGACAGTGCCGTCTGAGTGCCCTGGAGCCAGGCAGCTGTGGCTGCAGGGAAGGGAGGGACAAGGGAAGGGGTGGGGGGTGGGGTGGGGGGAACTAGGGGAAAGACCCAAGGATAGTCCTTAAAAATGGCTCTAGTATAAACCCAGAAGGTGAAATTAAAACAGCCGCCTTGCCATAACCAGCATTATAAAGGAACACGCAAGACTTGAGATACAGAGGAAAGACTTTACTCAGGGAATTCTACAATGGAGCTCAGCTCTGTGAGTCCTTGAGTCCAAACCCCATTCAAATCTATGCTTTGAGGCCTTTTGACAGCATGAAAGATCAAAAGATAACAAAATTCAGGCAAATGGGGACTGGCATGTTGTACACCAAGGGCGAATCTCCTACAAACTGCCTTAAGGTGCACAGTAAATGAAGAGAAAGATGCTTGTGATTTTAGGTCACAATAAGCAATGCCTGCTGTGCAGGAAACATGCAGAGTACTATGTATGTGGGGTGGGAGTACAGAGAGGAACAGGATGTTATACTTGCCCTTCGGCAACACACAGTTTCTTCCTTCAAATGTTACTGTAGGACTGGATTTCCATAACAGCATGCTTGAACACTCCAAGGCAGTTTTTCTCAGTCCATGGAGTCACATAAGGCTCCAGGAAGGCATGAGACTGAGTCCTAATCCATCAGGTCATCACATTGCCCTGGCCACAGATTGGTACCGAGGTGGGCACATACCCAGTCTCAGCCAATGACAAGTATGGAGTCTTTTGCTAGAATTGCTGAGAGGAATACATGTTCTCTCTTCTGTTGACAAGATGTGTAACCACCATCTTGTTACTAACAGAGAATCTCATTATGAAGCCAACATGGTGGTGAGCACAGCTGAGAGATGGAGGAAAATTGGGAGTTGGTGTCGTCATATGAGCCCCTGAATCAAGTCATGCGAGATCTATCCCAGACTTCAGAGTATAAGAGCCAATAAGTTCTAAGTTTCTTGAGGTGGTTTATGTTGCTTCCAACTCAAAAGATTCAATAAAAGATAGATTAGGAACTCCTTTAACTGATTAACTAATGCTTTCCATCCCCTATGTGTACAGTATACCAATTTATGCCTCTGTGTGCTTGAACATTCACAGCCAATACGCTGCTTTCTGGTACATGGCCCCCAAACTTGTTTATGTTAGTTGTATTTATTTCTGAAATTACGTTATTTAATTAAATATTAAGTAAGCTGCAGAAATACAAGTGCAAAAGGAAAGACAGTTCCCGGTTCTATGAAAATTAAGTTAAATGTTTTCAAAACCTGGGTAAAAAGTGAGTGTTTAAAAATTGCTTTGGGGTTAGATATGGATACATACGTATTTAAAAATGAAACAATAAAAACATGGATGGGTTTTATACTCAACTTTTGAAGCGTCTTCACGTTCTTTTTCTCCTCTAAAGACCAATGCTGGGGGTGTTGGGGGCACCTGGGTGGCTCAGTCAGTTAAGTGTCTGACTCTTGATTTGGGCTCAGGTCATGATCTCATGGCTCTGGTCGTGGAGTCCTAAGTCTGAGCTCCGCATTGGGCTCCATGCTGACCGTGTGGATCCTGCTTGGGATTCTCTCTCTCTCATTCTCTCTCTGCCCCTCCTCCACTCATGCTCTCTCTCTTTCTTTCAAATAAATAAACTTTAAAAAAAATGAAACTATTAAAAAAAAAGAAACCATTGCTGGAAATAATGGATGATGCATATGGGTGTGAAAGAGACCATTAGCTGTCTCATAAAAAGCTTGGTAGCTTCCACCTGGGACAATTGGAACATTTGTTCTAGGGGAAGCCAGGCACTAGGTAAGAAGTCTACCTATCCTGAGACCACCATACTGTTAGGAAGCCCAAGCTAGCAGCATTGAGAGAGAGATGCCCTGCTAACCCCCAGGGCTTCTAGCCAGGTACCAGACAAATGAGTGAGAAAGGCATCTTGGATATCTAGCCCAGTTGACTTTTCAGATGATTCCAGTGTTAGGGTCAGGCGTGAGGCAGGGTAAAGATAGGAGTCAGAGGCTAAAAAATTTTAGCAGTCAAAGGCTTTATTTGGGACCTAAGGTCTCAGGCGAGGTTCCATGACTCAGGGAGAGAGAGGAGTCAGGGAAGTCGCACCCAGGTGTGGTGGGGTGGGGTTTTTAAGCTGCAGCGGTTCTGGGTTTAGGTCCGGGTGGCCCTTTTTCACGTCAGGTCGTGCTGTCACTTGGTGATTGGTTGACCTCCAATTCATTCTGGCACACTACTAGGGGCTTTTCATTGGGTTGCGCTGGCAAGATGGCCGTCCCCTCTACTGTGGTTCCAAGGACATCCTAACATCCAGCACTCCACCTTGTAATAGATTCTTTGTGAGAACCACCTAACTGAGCCCAGTCTGCCAACAGAACCACAAGAAATAACACATTTTTTTTTTTGTCTTAAGCCATTTTATATGAAGTTGGTTTGTTACACAGCAATAGATAAGCAGTCTCTTGTGGATGAAAGGAGAGAATTGCAAGAAAAGGGAGGTGGCCACTAATGTCAAATACCATAAAGAGGTCATGGAGGATGAGAAAGGTCCTTGTATTTCACAATTGAGAAGTCAGTATTGTCCTTCAAGCATTGTAGTTTCAATAGAGTGGTGGGAGCAAAGGCAAAATGGAAGTGTTCCTGGTGCAAGTGAGTGGTAGGATATAGATACAAGGATAAATTTGTCCTTTTTCTTTCTTTATTTTTAACAGTTTAACATTCACTGATGATTCTTACCTGAATCAATTATCTCACTGGAGATCGCAAAATGACGAATTTCTATCAGTCCCACATTTATTAGCTGACATTCTTCTGCAAAGAAGAGTTTTCCCTCATCAATTGGGGATGAACCTAATTTCTTCCTAAAATGACACATTAAATGCTTCATTCTTTCTCTTTAATTACCAATTTTCTGACAAAGGAGTTAGTGTCATAGTGTTTCCATTGGTGGTAAATGAGTTTTTCCTCCCTTTCTTCTCTCTCTTTCTCTTCAAGTATCATTGTGGATTCATGTGTGGACTCATGTATCACATTTTTTCAATGTGTTACAATCAATTACCGGCTAAATTAGTCTTTAAAGAATCAATGGAGGATAGGGCTGAGGATGTGATCAGAAAATTCCTGGAAGAATACAGTGGTTAAAGAAATACACACACCACACACACGCATTCTTATCAGTGATCAAAAAATGAAAATCAAATGACATAAAAGAGAAAAAAAAACTGTAAAATATGTAATTCTGCTACTGGATATATAACCCAGAGAGATTCTCTCATCGTTCTCATAAGGGCCACACATGAAGATGTTCAGTGTTGTTTTTGGTTGTGAGAAGCAATTTGTGTGTCCATAATTGAAGAAGTCCTTAAGCAAAATGTGGTGAGTGGAGTATTAGTCAATAGTTAGAAGGAGTGGACACGATCTTAAAAACATATTACTCCAGGGGTCCCTGGGTGGCTCAGTTGGTTAAGTGTCAGACTCTTGATAGTGGCTCAGGTCTCAGTCTCTCAGTCCTGAGATCGAGCTCTGCATTGGGCTCTGCACTGAGCACAGAGTGTGCTTGGGATTCTCCCTCTCACTTTCTCTCTGTCCCTCCCCTGCTCGTGTGCACTCTCTCTCTCAAAATAAATAAACTTAAAAAAAATGTTACTGCAAGGAAGAACACAAAGGAAAAAAATCTATCTTACAGTACTATTTACTTAAGGAAAAAAAATACATGAATCTAAAACAATAATACACATTTTAAATAAACATCTACAAACAAAAAGATATATACTTAACATACTGGAATGATTTCCTATGGTGGAAAAGGGGAATGAGATTGGAGAATACGGATAAAAGAGAATAATAAATAAAGTCAATGTGAGAAGTTTTGCGAGTGAGGAAGAGGATCAAGTCAATCCCCTATATTTAGGTAAAAATAAATAAATGATTAAATAAATAAATTGTGATAGTTTTCGGAAAGTAAAACCTTTAAAAACATTGACCTAGCAACTCTGGCTTTTTTTAATGTTTATTTTTATTTATTTTTGAGAGAGAGAGAGAAAGCACGTATGAGCAAGGAGGGGCAGAGGGAGAGAGGGAGACACAAAACTTGAAGCAGGCCCCAGGCTCTGAGCTGTCAGCACAGAGCCCGATGTGGGGCTTGAACCCACAAAGATCATGACTTGAGCTGAAGTCGGAGGCTTAACCGACTGAGCCACCCAGGCGCCCAGACATAGCAATTCTTTTAGGAATCTAGCCTAAGGAAATAGAACCTTATGCTTATTAGCGTTGTAACAGTAAGAAAAAAGAGCAGCATGCGTTCTATTGCTCTCACACACACCCTGAGGTACACACCCCTAGGTGTTTCAGGGAGGCCTCAGAGGTGTTTCACAGGTGTTTGTGTGTGCTGGTGAAGGAGTATAGTCACGTGATATTGCGGGTTAAATTCATTTCCTGCTCCAGCTCCTTCCATTTGGTGTTCCTATTTCCTCTGCCTTTGCTGGGCATGGTAATAACTATCATTGAGTTCTACCTTATCTGGAGTCCTTCAGTTGCTAAGGCTGCAGAGTGTTATTCTGTGGTGTAGCCAAGACTATCTCGCTCTTCTTTTGGTTTTACATACTATTAGATGTTTATTGTTGTGTTATAATTTTTCTGGATGTAACTCTTTGAGTGTTTTCTTGTAATCCCCCTCCTCTACTCCCTCCCCCTCCAAAAAATGACAGTAACGACAACAAAAACCCAAAAGACAAAACAAGAAACAACATTTGCAAACCATACTGGAAGACAAATACAAGCAATATATGTGCTGGATGTGAAAATGAAATGGAAAATGCGAATCAAAATCACAACGAGATACCACTTTACATCCATTAGATGGCAGCCACAATGGAAACCAGTTTGGGGGGGGGTTCCTCAAAACGTTAAGTATAGAATTACCATATAATGCAGCAATTCTACTCCTGGGTGGAATTCAAAAGAACTGAAAGCAGGGACTCAGATACTTGTATGCCAATGTTCATAGTAATATTATTCACAACAGTCAGAAGATG
The DNA here is from genome assembly GCF_028749965.1 of Puma concolor. Lineage (NCBI taxonomy): Eukaryota > Metazoa > Chordata > Mammalia > Carnivora > Felidae > Puma > Puma concolor. The sequence goes on along the minus strand of NC_141679.1, from coordinate 58,798,314 downwards.
GAAGCAACATAAATGTCCATTGATGAATGAATGGATAAACAACATGTGATTATATATAGGTAATAGATATATAAATAGATATATGCATACATATACATAAATATACATATATATTTAGAGATATATACCAACATATATATACATATATATAATGGAATATTACTCAGCTTTAAAAAGGAATGAAATTCTGATACATGCTACAACATGGTTGAAACTTGAACCTTGAAAACAGTATGCTAAGGGAAATAAGCTGACTCAAAAGGACCAATATCATATAATTTCATTTGTGTGAGGTACCTGGAAAAGGCAAATTCATAGAGACAGAAAGTAGAATAGAGGTATCAGGGGCTGGGGAGGAGGAGAATGGGAAGGTTATTGATTAATAAGTATCGAGTTTCTGTTTGGGATGACGAAAAAGTTCTGGCAATGGATAATGGTGATGGTTGAATAACACTGTGAATGTAGTTGCTATAGATTGAATTGTGTTCCCCTCAAATTCATATGTTTAAGTCCTAACCCTCAATGTGATAATATTTGGAGATGGGGCCTTTAAAATTAGTGCCCTTATAAGAAGAGACCCCGGGGGAGGGTGGGGGGGGCGTCTGGGTGACTCAGTTAAGCGTCCGATTTCGGCTCAGTTGGAGCCCCCCATCAGGCTCTCTGCTGTCGGCACAGAGGTAGCTTCAGATCCTCTGCCCCCGCCCCCACCTCCTCAAAATAAATAAAAAGCTTTAAAAAAAAGAAGAGACACCAGAGAATTTCCTCTGTCTCTCTCTCCCCACCATGAGAGGACACAGTGAGAAATCAGCCATCTATAAGCCAGCAAGAGAGCTCTTACCAGAAACTGACCATGATGACATCTTGATCTTGGCCTTGTAGCCTCCAGAACTGTGAGAAAATATAGTTCTGTGGTTGAAGCCACCAGCCTGTAATGTTTTGTTATAGCAGCCCAAGCTAAGACAGTAGTTAATGCCACTGAATTGTATACTTGAAAATGGTTAAAATGGTAAAATTCTATTATGTGTGTTTTGCCACAATAAAAAAAATAGAAACAAAAAAATGAAAAGGGCAATTCTGTTATCTTGCTTCTCTTTTGCAAATCTCTAGATGCCAATCTCAGAAAGACATTAGTAATCGTCTAGCAGCGACCCTTCTGCCTTATGTGTATGAGGAAAGTGAGGGTCCTAGAAATGAACTGATGTAACCAGGATCATCATTCTCTGTTCCTCACCAGGTAGCCCCTGTCTTCAAGAACGGCATTACTATCATCCTGTTGCCCAAGCCAAATATATCTTTCTCATCCTTGATGCTCTCCCATCTTCCTTGACAGCTGTATCTTGGTGATTATAATACCTTAATACACTTGTAATCTTACCATGTCTGCCTCAGTTTGGGTCGGCTTGGTCCCTTGCCTAATAGCTTCTTAGCCAGTTTTATTGCTTCTCTTCTTGTTCCCCTCCAATCTATTTTCTATACAGCAGCCAGTCTTTCCCAAATCCAATCTGATTATTTTCTTCTCCCACTAAATCTTTTAATAGTTCCCTTTCGTTACTTAAGTTCAAATGCTTCAACGTGATACTCAAGACTCTTCAAGGTCTTTTGGTACCCTCCTAGCTCTCCAGTCTGGTCTCTTCTTCCCACTTATCACCCAGGCTGTGCCCCAGTCTTATTAAACTTGTGGTTCCCTAAACACATCATGCTCATCTCTCTTCCTGATCATTGCTGAAGGATGGACATTTTCAGAGATAAATGTTACAACACACATGAATGTGTTCCATTCTTTCTTTTGCACCCTTTAACTGGCAAGGCGAGGTGGCCCAGGGCCTAACCTGGCCCTCTCCCTTGCTTCCTCCTGGTCAGCAGGGCAGCCTCAGTGGGGTCCTTTGGTTACTGGATTAAACTGCTTGCCTGTCCCTTATCTTCTAGGGCTGGTGGGAAAGGCATTTGACCAAATTGAGTTGTAAGAGTTGAAACTGGGATTTGGGCTTTCAAATTTGATAGGCTACCGAGACCTATCAAAAGACAGAATACCATAGTTTATGGGCATTCTACAGTAGGCATTAGGACTGAAACCCTAACTAGTAATATGTACCTACCACCAGAAAGTGAAGGATGGGATTCAGGAAATACTAGATCCTTTGGCCAATCATATTCTCTTTTTTGTGTTTTAATTTTTTTAATGTTTATTTATTTTTGAGAGAACGAAAGAGAGAGCGCAAGTAGGGGAGGGGTAGAGAGAGAGGGAGACACAGAATCCGAAGCAGGCCCCAGGCTCTGAGCTGTCAGCACAGAGCCCAATGCAGGGCTCGAACTCAAGAACTATGAGATCATGCCCTGAGCTGAAGTTGGACACTTAATTGACTGAGCCACCCAGGCGTCCCTAGCCAATTATATATATATATATATATATATATATATATATATATACACACACACACATACATACATACATATATATACACATACATACATATATATATTTAATGTTTATTTATTTTGAGAGTGAGCAAGTGAGTGCGAGCAGGGCAGGGCAGAAAGAGACAGGGAGAAGAGAGAGAATACCAAACAGGTTCCAAGATGTGAGCGAGGAGCCCATGCAGGGCTCTACCTCACATACCCTAAAATCATGACCTGAGTGGAAATCAAAAGTGGGAAGCTTAACTGACTGAGCCACCTAGGAGCCCCTGGCCAAATATATATATATATATATATATATATATATATATATATATATATATAATTTTTTAATGTTTATTTTATTTTTGAGAGAGAGAGTGAGACAGAGTGTGAGTGGGGGAGGTGCAGAGAGAGAGGGAGACACAGAATCTAAAGCAGGCTCCAGGCTCTGAGCTGTCAGCACAGAGCCCCATGCGGGGCTGGAACTCACAGACCGCAAGATCACGACCTGAGCAGAAGTCCGACGCTTGACCCACTGAGCCACCCCAGGCGCCCCCCAATTATATTTTTAATGTCTTCCCAGTCCACTTTCCCCAGCCTGTTTCGCCTGGTAAACTTCTAGTCACCCTTAAGCTCTTAACTTCTAAGAATTTATCTCACCATCCTCCAAGGAGACATGTAAACTTTTTTTTTAATGTTTATTTATTTTTGAGAGAGCACGCGGGTGGGGGTGGGGGGAGGGGGGAGAGAGGGAGAGCGAGAGGGAGAGCGAGAGAGCGAGAGAGCGAGTGAGAGAGAGAGAGAGAGAGAGAGAGAGGCAGAGAATTCAAAGAAGGCTAGGTGCTGTCAGTGCAAAGCCTGATATGGTCTAGAACTCATGAATCTTGGTATCATCAGCTGAGCTGAAGTCACTCAAACGACTGAGCCACCCAGGTACCCCTAGACATGTAAACTCTGAAGCCGGGGACTGTATCTTAATCATTGTATCCCCAGTGCCTAGCATTGCATGATGAAAGATCATGTACCTAGTAAATGTCAAGGTGGAATTTAAAACGTCAGTTGCCACAGATTCATCCACACTTGTCTCTCATGGGGTTAGCCTACCACCGTAGCACTGTGCTTTGTCAACTTGTAGTTTGCTCTCTCTCTACTCGGCTCCCTGTTGGTGTCTGCATGTGGGTAAAGGCTGAGGATAACACTGTGGAAATGATTTAGTCGGCAGTGTAGCTGCACCCTCACCCACACGGCTGTACTTAACGGCACTCCTAGCACGGAGTGCACGTGGTTGAGTCTTTGATATGAAAGTCAGAAAAATATGAACAGGAAATGGGTTCAGTGACCAATAATATCCCATCTAAGGAGAAGAGGGCGTCCAAGGGGATCGCGAATCTGCAGAAATCTTCTCTTTAGAACACTGTCAGCACAGCTCAAAAGCCTTTCCTCACCTCCCAGCCTCTCTTTTGAGACTAGGCCCAGCTGGGTTAGATGGTTTCCTGTAAGCTTTTTAACAACAACGCCGTTTAAAGAAAGAGGAAGAGAAAGTAGGAGAAAGGGGCGAGGGGCCAGGGCAGAGGGAGGCTGGCTTCTGTTCAATTCAAGATGGGTCTTTAAATTCAGAGAAGGCAGCGCATCTCCATCTCTTTCGTTTCTGCTTCTGCTGTCCCTTCTGAGTCCGCTGATTTAGCACTGAGACATAGCCCAAGAAGGGGAGAGAGTTTCTCTTCTAAGTGTCTGGAAAAGAAAAACTTTGAGGAAACAGCCAAAAGAGGGAGGGAGAGGAGACTGGATATAGTGTGAGGGAGAGGAGGAGGGAGGCCGAGGCTGCACTCGCCGTAGAATGGGTGGCCGGCGGGCGGGCGCGCCGGCGAGCCGCAGCAACCCGGGCCGAGCCCCTGGCAAACTCCACTGGCTCAAACACCGGCGCCCGAGGCAGCCGCGCAGCTGAGCCTCAGGCGCAGCCGGGCCTGGGTGGCGCGAGGCCCGGCCCGGGAGGCCAGCGTCTGTGCCCCGGAGGCGGACCGGGGGCGGGGCAGTCCCCGGGGCAGGGCTCTCCCGCGGGCGGCCCTTTGCCTCCCCGCCTCCGCGAGCCGCCGCAGCAGAGGATGCCCTACGGCGCCGCCCGCCCGGCCCCGGAGAGGCGGCTGAGGAGCCGGCCGCCCATTGGTCGCGGCGGCGCGGCGTCTCCGCCCCCTCCGCGTCCCCGCCCCCCCCCCTGCCGCCGCCGCCGCCGCTGCCGCCGCCGCCACCGCCGCCGCCGCCGCTGCCGCTGCCGCTTCCCGGCTCCGCCTCCTCCCCCTCCGGGAGCCGCCTCCGTCGCCGCCACTGCTGCTGCTGCCGCCGGCCCGGGCCCAGCCAGCGCCCGCCCGCCGGAGTCGAGTCGCAGTCGGAGCCGCTTTCCGCGGCCCCCGCCATGAGCGGAAGCGCCGCCGCCGCGGTCGCCGCCGCCGCCTCAGCAGCTGCGGCCGCCGCGCACTTCCAGCCTCAGTCGTCGTCTCCCAGGCCGGGCGCCGCCGAGCTAGGGCCCCTGCGCCGCCCGCGCCCCCCGCCGCCGCCGCCCCGGCCCGAGCCAGCCGCTGCCGGCCGCCTCAGCCCTCCGGGCCACGGGCCTCTCCGGGCGGGCTCCCAGGGTGGCGGCGCCTGCGGCCGAGCGCCGGGAGCAGGTACGGGGTCCCGGAGCGGGCCGGGCGGGGAGGGGCGTGGGTTGGTTTCGGGGGTGGGGGGCCCAAAGGCGTGTGGTCCAGCCTTCCGGCCCCGCGGAGGGGGTGGAGCGTTGTCTGGGGTCAGCTTTGTCCGGCCCCGGATACCCTGTGAGCTCTGCGTCCCCGCCGCGCCGAGCGGCTCACAAAGCGTTTTCCTACCCGGTGGGTAGCCCCCTCCCCTAGGGTGGGCAGGGCAGGACCTCTCTAGGTCTCCGCTTGGCGGAGGAGGAAACCAAGGCTTACTGGGGGAAGTGACTTGCCCAAGGTCACGTAGCCGGTGAGAGCCGTAGCCTGGCTGGGACCCAGGGCCACCCTGGGCCGGCGCGGGCCCCGAGTCGGGGACGGGGGGCTGGAAGGAGGAAGAACTCCTAGCCCCCGGGACTCGAGAGACATTGATCCGGAGGAGGGGGCTCTAGGCCCTGGTCCTAGGCACGCCCACCCAATGCTTTTTAGGTAGGCTTCGGGGATAAGATCTCTTGCGCGGTGGAGAGAAGGAGCAGGGGCCCCTTTGAGGGCTTGGGGGGTACTCTGGGGAGCCGATTTGGGGATCCTCAGTGGGGAGAGATTCGGATGAGGGGTGTGCCTCCTGGGGGAGGGCTTTCTTGAGTGAATGGGGCAGAGCTTCGGAAACTTCTCATCATGGGGACTGTTTGGTTTCTGCCAGGCCACATTGCCCACCACTGCCCGGACTAAACCAATCTAGCTGAGATTAATAGGGAGGCCTTCCCGCTTTTGTGGAGACACCTATAAGGTGTTTGTTTTCATGAAATGGCACGAGTTTCGTTCGTGCCCCAAAACAGAAGTGCGTATAAGGCCCTAGTAAAAGCATTTCTGCTACAGAAGGCCGAATGAGTTTTTTTCCAGGTGGTCTGGATCTGTCACACATGGAGGACCCCTGGAGAACAGCTATCGGAGGCGTGAAGGGGAAGGAAGCAGGGATGATTGGGACAAGTCACCCTCCAGCCTGGCATGTTGGGGCCATGTGCTGCAGGGACTCCCATTTTTCTTTGGGGTGGGTGGTTTTTACTGTAGTGGATATATCTTGGAAAGGGAAGGAGAGGACTTGGGAGTTCTAGAGGAGAGAGGGAGGGCAATGGAGAGTGTCCTGTGGAGCTCAGAAAGCTGTAGAATGGGGAAAAAGAAGAGGGTATTTAGTCATTGTGGGGGAAGGGAGATAAAAGGGTTGCTGAGGGGAGGGGGGCCGTGTCTAGTCTAGAGAAAACTTGGGATGTTTCAAAGAGGGAGCCAGGGGTTTGAAAGGAGTCTGTTAGAGGTGGATGGTATCTTACAAGGTTGAGTAATAGGTACTGGTCTGCAATCACTTCATTTTCTTCCAGTAAAGACATTTGTAGTACTTTTATATAAATGTTTTGGCTTTTGCACTCCCCACCCGCATTCTCTTTCCTGGTCTGAGGCTGCCGGCCCATAGTATTGTCTTGGAAGTAAGGCTTGACAAAAGAGGGAAGGGGAAGACTAATTAGCAAATGCATTAATTAGGGCCCTTTGTCCGAAATGATTCCTTGTTTAAGTCAGCCGATTTCTTGCTGCCCTCCTGCACTTCGGCTTTCCAGCTGTGGTGGGTGTTTGGGGGATGGGGACGTGCTCTGGAAGAACTGCCCTGATTTAGACAAGATGAATTTTTCTTAAAAAATTGAGACATATATTTGACAAATATGTATAAAAGCATGAACATTTACTGGTCAAAGATTTTAATTAGTGAAATGCAAATTGAAACAATAAGGAGGTGCTGTTTCACACCCATCAGAGTGGCAAAAATTAAATGCTGTGGTAATCAAGTGTTAGTGAGGTTGTGGGGAAGTCAACTTTTATTTACTGCTAGTGGGAATGTAAATGGATACAACTACCTTGGTCAGTAGTGTAGTGATGTCTTTTTGGAGGGCTAACGTACTTATTTACCCAAAATGTCTATTTCTGCGTCTAAGAAGTAATACAGTCGTCCAAGAAAATAAGTAAGAAAAAGTATAAGCATGTTCATTGCAGCTCAAATGTCCACCAACAAGGGGAATGCATAAATTGTTAGATAGTCCCACACAATTGAGTCTTACAGCTCTGTGAAAAATAAACCACAGCCTCATGCTTTAAAATGAATGAATCTCACAAACATAATATGGGGTGGGGGAACAAGTTACAGATTTCTTACAAAATGTTTGCACTTGTATAAAATGTGAAAACATGCAAAATAATATGGTTTGGGGGCTATGTACCTATGTCGTAAAAGTATAAAAACATGCATGGTAACAACTAACACCAAATTCAGAGTAGAAATTATCTCTGGGAAGAAAAGATGAAGAATGGAATTGGACAGGGGTACACCAAGGGCTTTAATTATATCTAATATTCTATTACCAAGAAACCTGAATCAGATAATTGCAAATTAGGATTTGCTTATTTTGGGTGTTGGGTCAGAGATATTCAATATATTATTTTAAATATTTTTCAGATGTTTGAAATATTTCTCACATGCAGAACATTTTCTTATTTATCGAGTGCAGGATTTTTGTCCCATAAAAATGAAACTTCTGCCACAGACTCCAGTCCAGCACAGCCTGTTAGACTTGCAGGCTGGTGATCCTTTTCTCACCCCTTTCTGACCTGCAAAGCCTGGTATTGCGATGGGTGACTTTTATTTTGGAACTGCTGATAGGCATGGAGGATTCCCCAGTGTTTCTAAACTTTCTGGTGGACCTAGGTCAGCAGTTTGAGCTTTGTCAAAATATAAGTGCTCCAGGACGTTCTAACTTATCTGTTGCAGGGAGGGACCCAGACATCTGATTCTGACAAAGTTCCCCAGTAGATTCTGATGACCACTAAAATTTGAGAACCACTGCCTTAGGCTCCTGACTCTGGGCTGTACTCCATTTTAGCTTTGCCCTAGGCTGCCTTCTCTTGCCTCTCCTGCCTAACTGGGACTAATTTGGACCCATGTGATACTTAGCTCTTTTATAGGGCATAAAAGAGTGATGGGGTTGGAAGCTGTTGAATGTGAAGGCATTCATAATCTGGTCATCTCTTCCTCTTATTTTCATGCAGGTAGCTAAGGGGCCCATTATCCACCAGGGCTATTTATCAGGTTTTACAAACTTTAACCACTTGTGTCGCTCACTATATGGGGTTTTATAGTTAAGATAGGAGCAAAAAACCCCCAAACAAACAAAAAACAAAAACAAAGGGGGCGGGGTGCACTAACAGAGAAGGAAAACCAGCAGATTTGGAGAAAGGAAATCCCCAATAGTAAATGTATGTGATCCAACCTTTCTCTACAGATGGTAGAGATTCTTTTAGTGCCTTAGCTTATGACATGCATTTGAATTTCAGCTATTTGAACCTATAGTCAAAGATTAGGGTCTTAAATAACAACTGATTATCACCTCAAGATGGAAGTTTCCTTTCTCCCAAATTTGCTAGTTTTACTTCTCTGCCAGACCCTTTTTGCTCTAGTCCTAATATGTTTAGGAATTAATTTATATTAACAAATATGAGGATTTCTGGTAATGAAATGTGTAAAATGCTTGTTTGTCTTTGGTAAGGTTCTTCTTTCTGGAAACCTGCCTTGAAAGGGCAGTGTGTCCCCAGGTTTTGGGGACCCCGTATTTTTGCAGGGCTGCTGTGTGAGGTTGTATAGATTGTGCCCAACCCGAAGTCACCTGTTTTGGGTGACAAGTGGGAGTGCAAATTCATTTGTGCTCCACTTCTCAAAATGAGCAATTCGCGTGGACGTGTGTCCTCTCAGAAGAGGGGGCACCCTTTTCAGATTCTCACCAAGGTGCTTCGTGAAGTAGCTGCCTTGCAGCTTTGTTGGTCTGTGTATAACTGTGCCGTCTATAGTTGTGGACCCTGTGAAGAGGGCATGTCAGTTTTGGGCCTTGAGTTCAAGCGTTTTCCCCACGTGAACTTTTCAAGGGAAGGGACCCGCCCCTGGCTTTTCATCACCATGCTCAGTTGTACCAGGCTTTCAGCTTAAAATTGTAAAAATTTGTTATGGAGCTAGAGAAATATGCCCCTTTTTGAAAGTACCATTATTTATGAAAAGACAGAATGAGAGAGAAATATTAAAAAGACAACAGCATCCGGTACTTGAAGAAGAGAAAGTAGCTATGCACCCCACCCCATTTGCTCTTGCATTCTTGCAGTGCTCACTTTGAGGGGGAAATACGATGGTATTTTTCTCTTCCTATTTCCCCCTACGCTAGTATTCCTGAATTTCTGAAGACCTGAGGCTTTTTAGCCAATTTTGAAAATATTTACCCATTTGTATTTTCCATTAAGTGGTTGTTTACGCTTCCTGCTGTTTTATTTTTTCTTGGAGAGAGGGGAGGGGGTAGTGCTCAACCAAGGACAAGACTGGACTTCCTACTGCTTTTGCAAATAATGGCAGTGTGTTTTTCAGAACAGTTGTCATGGAAGAGTGCTGTTCTGTGGGCTCAAGGGAGAGGTACATTTGAAGTGGTTTCTCTTGTCTTTATTATTATTTTTAAACATGATTGAGGGTGATGGTTACAGAGTTCCATTGTGCTTTTGCTGCTGTTTTGGAGGAGGTTTTTGAAGAAAATATACTTAAAGCTAAAAATGTTTAACAAAAATAGTCTTACGCTCACACGAGAAAAACAAACAGTTCTCACCTTTAGGCCTTACCCAAAGCAGTTTGAATTTTTTCCAGTTCTGTTTAAATGGATATTGGTACTATTTTAGGGACTGCTTAGAACACTTAACTGGAGTGACGTAGGGCAGGTGGAGGAGGAGAATGATCGGATTATACTGGGGTTTATCAGTAGTTCCTCCAATCGTGATATGGAAAGCTATCACTGTATTGTCTGCTTTTTTGTGTTAAAGTATGTGTAGAAATAAGGGCGAGATTGTGAGTTTTGATATGTATAATAATTTGACCCTGTTGAAAGAAAAAGCAGAGGGAAGAAGTGGTAAGAGGAAGAAATACATGTTTGGAAGACAGTAGCAAGCAATTAAATAGCAGTACATTTCATAGTACTTTTGGGATGTTCCTTGAGTTGAAAGGTACCTGTCTGTATCCGTTCTGCTTCAGCACCTTTGATTTCAGTGTCTGAAGATGGTGCTTACTGATCTTTGGTTGAAATCTGTTTTACCGTCATGGAACTGGAAAGTGAGTAGTTTTGAAGACTAGACTGAGGTAGTAGGGTAGGCTGAAAGTAAAAACAAGTATATCCGTTTTGTAACTCCTTTGTAAATAGGAGTTGGGAGTCTCATAATTAACAAAAGTATTTTTCATTTGGCTTTTAGGCTATCTTATTTAAAAATTGTTTTAATGAATTTGTCTTCCTATCTGTGCCTCAATACATATTTGAGTACCTACTGGGTGTCATAATACCACTACCTATACTTTGGGGTATAGATAACCTTGGGGTGATAGCCTTCATTGTCAGAGACTTCATTACCTGAGGTACTGAGAACGGCACAAAGGCTGTGGGCTTCAGCTAGTTCTTTCTTTCTTTTGTCATGCTTCCTTCTGCTCCCTGGTCTTCTGGGTTTCGTGGTGATCTACCCATCTGTCAGGTCAGCCCTGCCCCTCCTCTCCCCATGTGAGGGGCACAGAGGCTTTACAGAACCACTCGGCCGGGCACCTTCAAGTAAAACCCCTCCAACAATATTGAGCCAGACCTGAGGGCCATCATAGTGGCTCCAGTTCCTCTTCCTTCTCTGTTGCCTGTGTTGACACCACCCACCCTTTGCTGTGGAGCCTGGAAGTCGCCCCCCTCACCCCCAATCATACAAAGAGGCTTTGTGCTCTGAGGATGTTCTAAAGGCGGGATCACTGTAATTATAATTCCCCAAGCACAACCAAGTAATGGGGGCAGGCAGGGTAAAGATGGTATCCAAGTTCTTGTTGGTAGGGAGAAGTCAGCCGGGATTAAAAATCATCTGGAGTCAGTACCAAAATGGATAATGGAGCGTTGTTGGTAATGCTGATGGGAATGTATTTAAGTGAATGCATTTCAGATTTTTACATTCTAATACTTGCGAGATACTTGAAGCTTTAAAAAGCATAAGACAGCCGGAACTTTTTTTTAGGTCTTTTTTTTTTTTTTTTTAAGTCTAAAATTGTAACCGAAAACTACTTTAGAAGAAGGTATGTAGAAATCCCAGTCTACTTTGCTTTATGTTTCTGTTGCCAGAATGATTGATTGCCCAAGAAAGCCAAATACATAACTTATTACTAGGGGTGCTCCAAATACATAAATTATTACTTTTTTTGCTTGTTTCTAAAAGTAAGCTCTGACTGACGTTTTTGGGAAGGTAATTTCCCCCTACCACCATGAGAAAAAAAAAAATCAGTGTGGGGATATGTGCTTAATAAACTTTTATATCAACCATCTATGTCGTGTGCTTCCAAGCTGTGTTGGCAATCTTTTAATGAAAACTTTCTTCTTAGTATGTTAACTATTCATATATTACTCTGACTAGTGTCTCAAACAAACTTTTTTGTGTTTTTAAAATGAAGTGCACCAGGGGCGCCTGGGTGGCTCAGTCAGTTGAGTGTCCGACTTCGGCTCAGGTCATGATCTCATGGTCTGTGAGTTCAAGCCCCGCTCAGGCTCTGTGCTGACAGCTCCGAGCCTGGAGCCTGCTTCAGATTCTGTGTCTCCATCTCGCAGCCCCTCCCCTGCTCATGCTTTGTGTCTGTCTCTCAATAGTAAATAAACATTAAAAAAAAAAAAAAATTAAAAAAAAAAAGGCACATGGCTTCTTTAAAACGAAGTGCACCAAACAATTGCAGAGGTCAGTAGACTTTAGGATAGTGGATTCCAGTTGTCCTTTATGCAAGGTGAAGGGAAAAGACCCTTTTTGTTGTTAAGCTTAGCACTGACTTCTGTGGTGAGTGAAGCAATCAGGGTGATCACGTGTACTATATATGGAAACCTTTAGCTACTGTCAGCTGGCCCTTCCTCTAAAAGCATGGCCCCTGACAAAAGTGTGCAATGTGATGATTTGACATATGAATACATTTTGAAATGATAATCACAATCAGGTTTATTAATACATCCATCACCTCACATAGTTATCTGTGTGTGTGAGAGAGAATGTTTCAGATCTATTCTCTTAGCAAATTTCAAGTATATAATACAGTATTATTAACTGTAGTCACCATGATAAATCCATAGATTTTCAGAACTTATAATTGAAGGCTTGTGCCATTTGACCAACATCTCCCCATTTTCCCTAATTTCCAGACTCGGGTAACCATATTCTACTCTGTTTCTATGAGTTTGACTTTTTAAATTAAAAACAATTTTATTTATTTATTTATTTATTTATTTATTTATTTATTTATTTATTTATTTATTATTTTAGAGCCCACATGTGAGATTGTATAGTATTTGTCTTTCTCTGTTTGGCTTGTTTCACTTAACATTATGTCCTCCACGTTCATCCATTTGTTGGATGTTGCAAATGGCAAGATTTCCTTCTTTCTAATGAGTGAATAATATTCCATTGTACATATATACCACATCTTCCTTCATCCAATCATCAGACACATAGGTCCCTATCTTAGCTGTTTTGAATAATGCTGCAAGGAACGTGGGAATGCAGATATCTTAAAGAAATCAACCTTAAATTTATCTTCCTATAAGACTACGGGGTAGTCTGTTACAAAGATATTGCCCATATAATCCTTAGAAAGGACTACCAATTTGACAGCTAAAGGTTATGAGATTTAAAAGTACACAAGGCTCCATTTTATCTGCTTTTAATGAGAAGTAAGGTTGATTCCCGCCCCCTGCCCCCAGCCAACCTCACCAATGTTTAGGCAAATATAGTGCTTATCAGTGACTTTATTTTAGCTTAATTGTAAACTGTTATTTGTCTACTTCGTGTCATTTATAATATACATTTCCTTTGGAGATTAACCTCTGACTCTTACTTTACTGCTCTCTGGTGGCCACTAAGTGATAAAACATTTATTGAATGCCTACTTTGTACCAGGCACAGTGAGGATTTCGGGTAAAATTCAGATATGCAACAGTTCACTGATAGATTCTGACAGTATGGTAGCAGAACAAATGCATTTTTGGGTCTGCAAATTGTTAATAAGAGGGCAGAGAACATCAAAATTTCATTAATAGTGGTGATATATAACCATGATAATTAATGTCGCTAAAGCACAGACCTAACCAGATAAAAAATTTGAGTGGTTATTTTCTAAGTAAAAGAAATATTTTTTCAGGACACCTGGGTGGCTCAGTCGGTTAAGCATCCAACTCTTGATTTTGGCTCATGTCATGATCCCACACAGTTTTTGAGATTGAACCCTACATCAGGCTCTGTGCTGATAGTGTGGAGACTACTTGGAATTCTTTCTCTCTCTCTCTCTCTCTCTCTCTCTCTTTTTCTCGCTCAAAATAAATAGACATTAAAAAAATTTTTAGGGGCTCCTGGGTGGTTCAGTCGGTTGAGCGTCCAACTTCGGCTTAGGTCATGATCTCGCAGTTGTGAGTTTGAGCCCCGCGTCGGGCTCTGTGCTGACAGCTCAGAGCCTGGAGTCGACTTTGGATTCTGTGTCTCCCTCTCTCTCTGCCCCTTCCCCGCTCATGTTCTGTCTCTTTCTGTCTCTCAAAAATGAATAAACGTTAAAAAATAAAAAAAAATTATTTTGGTCTGGTATTCAAGACCAGCATAATTAGGTCTTCATTATTTCAATCTCTATTCTTCCTCATGAATATTATTCTCCAGGGAAATAGGATACCCTGTTGTCTATATGTCCATCACTTTTTCATCTTTTTTTCTTTGATTTTTTAGCTTTAAGGGCTTTTAGATTTTCCAAAGCCCACTTTTTAAATGTCTAGATGGTAAGTGTCACTTATTGTGTGCAAAGCTCTGTTCCAAGTGCTTTACGTGGATTAATTCATTTAATTTGCACTATAGACCTCTAAGGTTGATGCTATTATTATCCTTAATGTGCAGATGAAGAAACTGGAACAGAGAGAGGTTAAATAACTTGCTAGAGAGGATGCAGCTATTAAGAGTGTTATCTGGGATATGAACTGAAGCTGTCTAGTTCCAGAGTCTATATTTTTAGCCATCATGCTTTACTACATCTCTCTCTTTCTCTCTCTCTCTCTCTCTTTTTTTTTTTCCAGCAGACTTAGGAGTTAGTTTTGGTAACAAAAGGTTGAATGTAAGCAAAGGTGATCACTGCTTTAGCCACTGAAAGGAATTTGCAGTCTTTAGTTTTACCTTTGCTCTTGAGAAATCTCTTTTCTTAAAGTTCTGAATTACTGCATTAAGATTATTTAATTGATATTTAAAAGTCATTCATTACTTTTTTACATAAAGAGTAGGAGTACCTGCACTGGGGTGGGTGGATTTACATTAGAACAGGCATATTTAAATTACTTCTTAGAAAATCTCTCATATTCTGTAATCCTGAACACTAGGGTCTTAACTGAGGGCTTGTTTGGGCACTTACGCAGATAAAAAAAATCATCGGAAAAATTTGACCCTACTCAGAGGAACTTCTGAATTTCATCTTTTTTGTGGATATGGGTACCCTTCCCCCAAATATCATCCATCCAAGAATGGATGTTAGACTTCATTTTAGCCTTTTCTTTTTAGCCTACTTAATTTCCATAATAAATTGGTTTGTCACAAGCTAAAGCATAAGCATATCTCTTAATCCAGTAGCATAGAATATGAACATTTCAGGTGTTAGTTGCAGAGCCTGGTGTGGGGTTGATGCTGTCTGAGACAGTGGATTATTTGAGGAAAATAATACAGCATTGTGGTTACCAAGTGAGCTACTTCAAAACTGCTAAGTTGGAATCTGAGATTGAGTAAATTTTCTCATAAACAGTTATGGATGGTGTTTCTAATATTTCATCTATATTGTAGGCTTAATAGGCATTGGCGAGCCATCCTTTTAGAAGATGTGCTGTGAGAAAATGAGATTCTAAGGTCAAAACCAGGTACAGTACTTACAGACTTTTGGAACATGGCCTGTTTTTGAGTGGAGCACTGCCAACAATCTTTTTCTCCTACTTTGCTTACAGATACCTAGAAAGGAAAAATGAATTGTTTGCTTTTCAGCTTCCTAAGTGATATAGAATTAGTTCATCGGAGGAAGATATTCTTTCTATTCAGCCAGGGCAAAGACTGATTAATTCAGATAATTGAGGCATTTCCACCTATTTACTTTTTGGAGTTTAAGAATCTTACCTTCAGAACAACTCTAGAGTTATGTTTGGGGGCTCTAATGGAAATCATTGTTGACTGCCTTTGCTGTATGTCAAGAATGAGTCATGAACTCTTGTGATCTAATTATCCAATGTTTCTATTTAAAAATTGTACATATATTGTTGAAAACAAATTATTACTATTCTATGATATTTTTGAACTTTAAATAAAAGCTACCATTGTGTGCTAAAAAAACAAAAAACAAAACCAAAAAACCAACAAAGGCAACAAGTAAAAGATCTGCCTTCTTAAAATGAATTTGTGTGCAACTCATGACGTTATTAAATTGTATGTTAAGGTCAAAACAAGAGTCAGAATTTGATTCTAGAATGTTTAGATAATACTGTATATACTTTGAGTCTAATTTTTGGTAGAACAAAATCTTCAAAAAAAATGAACTCTGTTTCAATTGACGTAAGTGATTTTAATTTAACGTAAATAGTTGGAAATAGTAGAAATATAGTTTTGCCATAGCAAAATCTTTCTTTAGAACATTGGAGATGTACATGTTTCCTTTTGAAGTATAGTTGTTTGATAGAATATTATTTATTTTTCCTGGTGCTGTGTAATTAAAACTGCCTAAATTTATTTTAAGGTTTGATTCAAACTTTGTTTCTGTGGAAGAAAAATTACCAAATTGCAAAGGGGCTTTAGAAATACTGATTCCAAGATTGCTTTTAAGAAGGGAGAGGCAAAAAAAAAAAAAAAAAAAAAAAAAGAAGGGAGAGGCAAGTCAAATTGGGTATGAGCTCCACAGAATTGTCTGTGCTACTTCCTGGGTCAGAAAAGCTTAGAGAGGGGGGCTGTGTTGTAGGAGGGCGGGGCATTAACCTGGTAGGAACTAGAAGTGAAACTGAAAGTGCCTTTTTTAAAAAAGAAAAAAAAAAAAGCAGATTGTTGTGTTAGTCTGAGTCAGGCTGGGTTGAGCAGTGAGTGTTTCTCAAGCGCAAATGTGTATGTAGTGCCCTCGCAGATTTCCTGATTAAGTCAACATGTTTGCAGTTGACTCAGGACCGACCTTAGACCCAATGGCGGAAGATGAGAGAAGGGCCAAAGGAGAGGCCGAGGCAGGGGTCTTAGGGTGCAGTTTTTGAAAGAAAATTTCTGAGCCTTTGAGAGACAGCAGGAAGTTAAAGGTGGAATTCTGGGAACATATCCACCCCCTCCTCTCCAGCCCAAGCTGTCTGGAGGTGGAGCCTGAGCCGAGGCAGTGGAGGATAAGTAGACTAATGGATGTTGGTAAAGGTATCCTTGTTAGAACAGAAAAGGTATATCACTGTGGTTTGTCTTCTCATTACAATCTTAGCCATACAAAGGTTAGCACGTCTTACATAATTTTATTTTGCCTAGGGTTAAAAGTGAAATTCACTTATTTTAAAAGAAAAATGAGAATTTA
The DNA here is from genome assembly GCF_028749965.1 of Puma concolor. Classification (NCBI taxonomy): domain Eukaryota; kingdom Metazoa; phylum Chordata; class Mammalia; order Carnivora; family Felidae; genus Puma; species Puma concolor. Next base: position 58,781,598 of record NC_141679.1, on the reverse strand, counting down.
GGATATAACATTGACACTTAAAAGAGCATTAAATTTCCAGTGTGGTTAAATGGTAGTTATATGCTATCTGTCATGCATAAAAGATGACAGTGCTAACATGCTCTGCCTAACTAGGGCATGCAGTGCTAATGTTTTTCCCACAGGAGTGATAGGTTCAAATTCAGAGATTAAAAACCTGTGCTCTTTCTGCTGGTCTCCCTTCTTCTATCCCCAGAAACCATTCATAGATGCTCTGTGTGTGGATGGGTGTGAGTAATATGGATGAGGATTGGGTCTATGGCTCTGAGGTAGGCCAACAGCTCTCACACTTGATTTATGCATCACCTGGGAATCTTATGAAAATGAAGATTTCTAGCAAGGTTACTGATGATAGTGAAGTGGTTTGAGTAGCCAAGGAGTGGAGTAGTGGCTCTCAAACTGTGTAATAGTCATCTGCAGGGCTGGTTAAAAGGAAGAGTACTAGGTGACACCACCTTCCAAGCTTTTGAATCACTTTACCAGGGGGTAGGGCCTAATATTTTGCACACACAAAAAATTTCTAGGTGATGGTATTGTGGGGTGTGTGTGTGTGTGTGTGTGTGTGTGTGTGTGTGTATTTTGAGATCCACTGAGGTAGAATATAAAGACTATAGAGGAGAATCAAACCATCTGTCTTGGCTTCTTGAGCATTATTTTGTAACTGAAAATGGTGAAGGAAAGGTTGCTGAAAGTCATAATTAATACTGTTCATGGTTAAATAGGTGATGGGAATTAAGGAGTGCACTTGTGATGACCACCAGGTGTTCTATGGAAGTGTTGAATCATTGTATTGTACACCTGAAACTAATATTATGCTGCAAGTTAACTAACTGGAATCTAAATGAAAACTTAAAAAAATTACTGTTTAGGTTAGGCAAATAACACGTCATTAAACAATTTTGTGTGTTTTATTGTATGGTGAGTATATGTCTGTGTCTAGAAAACATCAACAACAGACTCACACCATACTGGTGGTAATAAAGATTATTCTTTCTGGAGAAGGATCCAGGATTATGGAGGGTGGGGTTTTAGCTTTCTTTTGTAAGGTTTTAATTTTTACTGAAGAGATTGTACTTCTATTTATGTAATTAATTTTATAAAAAGGCATACGAAAACTGGGCTAGATTGCCTCCCGTTTACTTCTCTAGATCCGTCCTCCACCCTGTTCCACCTGGCTCTCTGCCCTAAGGAAAGAGCTCCCAGATCCTCTGGCTTCTTACTGTAACGGTTTAGCCTTAAGAAGAAATTGAAGGGAAGGAGGATGAAGTCAGAATATTTATTCTCCTCTCACGGTAGCCTGCATTTTATTACCTGGGTTCTGGGAAACTCTGTCTCTTGTCTTTTTTGGGGACCAGAGCAATAATTGTTCAGTTATTGCTAGTTCTGGTTCCTGTTCTATCCCCTGTGATTTCTGTAGGCCTCAACTAATTTAGTAATTATTCCTTTTACAGATAGACCCCTTTCAGATTATTCTGAGTTTGTCATCCCTTTACTGTTGGGACCCTGACTGATGGACCCTCTAGTCTTGTTCTTCTCTCTACTATAATCCCATCTCAGAGGTAGTGACAGTACTATTTTGGTATGTGTAACTTCCAGACATTTCTATACATAACATGGCTCTAAAATAAATGTACATATTTAACACAAAAGGAATCCTATTGTACTTCCAATTGTATGAGTTTTTCTCACATCATACTACATTGTGACCATTTTTTACATCAGTATAATCTACCTCTTTTTAAAAAATTTTATAAGCTTATTTATTTTGAGAGGAGCACATGTGTGGGGAGGGGTGGAGAGAGAGAGAGAGAATCCCAAGCAGGCTCTGCATGGCCAGTGTGGAGCCCAATGGGGGGGCTTGAACTCATGAACCCATGAGACCATGACCCACGCTGAGATCAAGAGTCAGACGCCCAACCAACTGAGCTACCCAGGCACCCCAAATCTGCCTCATTCTTAATAGCTACAGCTAAATAAACTATCCATTGTATTTGATATGGACATACCACAACTTAACCAGTTCCTTATATATTTAACATGATAATTTTGTAAAAAAATTTTTAATGTTTTTATTTATTTTTGAGAGAGAGAGAGAGACTGAGCATGAACAGGGGAAGGGCAGAGAGAGAGGGAGACACAGAATCCCAAGCAGGCTCCAGGCTCCAAGCTGACAGCACAAAGCCAGACACGAGGCTTGAACTCCTGAACCACGAGATCATGACCTGAACTGAAGTTGGGTGCTCAACCTACTGAGCCACCCAAAGCTCCTCCAATTTAACATGGTAATTTTAATCATATACTGAATTTTCATTAATAATTAGATCTGTTTCTGCATTCTGTTCTATTGTTCTGTCTCTATTCTGGCACCAATATTACACATTTTGCTTATTGTAGTTTTATACAGATAAATTCTTGGCAGGGCAAATCCTGGTAGTTATTTTTATTTTGGAGAAGACTTTGGTCTTTCATCATGTACTTTTTCCCCTTCCAGATATATCTTTTAAAAGTATTTGTTAGGATTCCTACAATAGTCATTGATACATTGATTGGAAAGGCATTAGTGAAGTTTTATAGTTTAATTCACATTTGTCAATGTATTTTACACAGTAAGGCATTTTCATCATGTTTCTTGAGTTTTGCTGATGTTAGGAAAAGCGGTGGATTTTTGGATATTTATTTAAAAACCTGCCTATTTCTGGGGCACCTGGGTGGCTCAGTTGGTTAAGTGTCCAGCTTCAGCTCAGGTCATGATCTCATGGTTCATGAGTTCGAGCCCTGCATCTGGCTCTGCAGTGACAGCTCAGAGCCAGATTCTGTGTCTCCCTCTCTCTCTCTGCCCCTCCCCTGCTCATGTTCTCTCTCTCTCAAAAATAAGCAAACATTAGAAAAACATTTTTTAAACCTGCCTATTTCCTGAGGTTTTTTAGTTATTTTAATAGTTTTTTCATAGATTTTTCTTGGATATTCCAGTTGGATGACTTTACTGATAAATATTGCTAATTTAGACTCCTTTTCAGTATTCCCCCCCTTTATTCTTATTTTATTGGCTAGACTATAACATCCAGAAAAATGTCATATATGTGACTTAATGAGGCTGCCTCAGGTATGCTTCACTGTTCATTGTGGAGCTGACTGTGGGACTGAAACCTGACAAGTTAAAGGAGTATTTTTATTTGTTAAGTGTTTTTTTTCTCAGAAAGGATAAATTTGTCAGATGCTGTTCAACTCAGTTATCTACCCTTGGAGATTGTTTCTTTCAACCTGTGCTGAGTTAATCAATTTTCAGTATGGAATTATTACTAAATTTCTGGAACAAATCTCATAGTACTAGATTGATTTTAGTATTTAGGGTTTTGGTATATATGCACAAGGGGAATGGCCTGTAATTTGCCTTCCTTGTGCCATTCTTGACATGAAGATTTTGATAGCATGGAAAAATAGTGTTTGGGTTGAAAGAGCAGTAACCATTTCTATTTTGTTTTTTAGTTTATTCCATTCAGTTTTCTTATTTTTTGTGTGTTGGGAGTGAGGTGGGGGGCAAGTAGTCAATTTTGGTAAGTTAGATATTATTTTTAGAAAATTAAATTCCTTTTCCAGCTTTAAAAAAAAATACGAGTGAGTTCATATATGTTCTCTTGCCTTTCAAAATTTCCTCTGTATGGGGCACCTGGGTGGCTTAGTCAGTTGAGTGTCCAACTTTGGCTCAATGGCTTGTGAGTTCCAGCCCCTCATGGAGCTCGCTGCTGTCAGTGCAGAGCCCGCTTTGGATCTTCTGTCCCCCTCTCTGTCTTTGCCCCTTCCCCACTTGCACTCTCTCTTGCAAAAATAAATAAATCTTAAAATAAAATTTCCTCTGTAAATATGATTTTATCAGCTTTCTTAATCTTAATTTGTATTTTGTTCTTTTTGATTAGATTAAAATCTGTCTCTGCCTATTTATCCATCTGTAAAATAGGTATAATGAAAATGAGCTAATGTATGTATCTTACTACATAGTAAGCAATCAACTGATGGTCGCTACTAAAAAAAATGATTGCCTTTTATTATTTTTGTACTTTTAATTTATTGTTTCTATGTTTTTGTATTCTGATTCAGGAATTTCGGTTCTCATCTTTATTAAAACTTTCTGTATGCCTTACAAGTTTTTAAAAAATTTATACATTTATCGTCTTCTGATTACAAAAATGCACATGGCAAAAAATTCAAACATTACAGAAATAGATATCAGAGAAAATAAGTCTCTTCAAATTCTTGAGAGATCAAGGTTGGTGTCTATATACATATGTGTTTTTGTTTTTATTATACACTTACATGTAAGTGTATCTGTATAAAGTTATAAAAAATGGGACGATACATACTGTTTTGCAACTTGCTTTTTCCTACTTTATATCTTGGATCTCTTTCCAAGTTAGAATTTATAGATCTGGTTTTTGTTTTTTTTAATTTTTTTTTTTTTTAACATTTATTTTTGAGACAGAGAGAGAGAGGAGAGCATGAACAGGGGAGGGTCAGAGGAAGAGGGAGACACAGAATCTGAAACAGGCTCCAGGCTCTGAGCTGTCAGCACAGAGCCTGAGCGGGGCTCGAACCTTGCGGACCATGAGATCATGACCTGAGCTGAAGTCGGACGCTTAACCAACTGAGCCACCCAGGCGCTCCTGGTTTTTGTTTTTTAAAACCTTTATTTGACAGGGATGCCTGCGCAGCTCAGTCAGTCAGGTGTCTGATTTGATCAGCTCAGGTCATGATCTCACAGTTCCTGGAATCGAGCCCCGTGTTGGGCTCTGTGCTGACAGCTCAGAGCCCAAAGCCTGCTTCAGATTCTGTGTCTCCCTCTCTCTCTGCCCCTCTACTGTGTGTTTGCTCACGCTATTTCAAAATGAATAACTAAAAAAATAAATAAAACCTTTATTTGACGAACAATATAGGTCTGGCAACATTGACATCTTCTGAGTTTGCTCCTCAGTGAATCCTCACAATGTGAACACACTTGTGACCAATAGTCAGGTCAAGAAGTAAAATATGACAAGTACTCCAGAAGCTTCCCTGTGTGTTCCCTATCTTGTTATTTTTTAAGATTTAACAGCTTCATTAAGATATAACTCACATATCATACAATTCGCCCATATGAAGTGTAAAATTCATTGCATTTGGTATTTTGGTATATTCACAATTGTGCAACCATTACCACTATCTAATTCTAGAATCTTTTCATCACCCCAGAAAGAAACCCTGTACCCATTGGCAGTCACTCTCCATTTCTTCCTATCTCATTGGTAGGCAACAACTGAACTATTTTCTGTCTCTATAGATTTTTTCCATACTAGACCTTTTATATCAGTGGAATCATGCATTGTATCGTCTTTTATGACCGGCTTCTTTCTCTTATCATAATGTTTTCAGGTTCATCCATATTGTAACATATGTCAGCATTTCATTCCTTTTAATGGCCAAATAATCGTTGTATGGATATACTATGTTTTATTTATCCATTCCTCAATCAATGGACATTTGGGTTGAACCACTTTTGAACTATTATGAATAAAGCTGCTATGAGCATTTGTGTGCTAGATTTTGTGTGGACATAATATTTACGTTTCTCTTAGATACATAGGCACACCCCTAAGAGTGGAAATCCTGGGTTTTTAAAGGTTTTAAAATTTTCCCTAATTGTCAGAGGCAAAGCTAAATAGTATCTTTTGTGTCTTTATAACTTTTATTTATTCTTTAAAGGTTATCTTGAGAGAGAGGGAGAGAGAGTAGCAGGGGATGGGCAGAGAGAGGAGAGAGACAATCCCAAGCAGGCTTTGTGCTGTCAGCACAGAGCCTGAGCTCACAATCGTGAGACCATGACCTGAGCCGAAATCAAGAGTCAGATGCTTAACCCACTGGGCTACCCAGGAGCCCCTGTGTCTTTATAATTTCAAGCATTTCAGTACATTTGTGCTTTTCGACTCGGCTTTTTTTTTTTTTTGTAGATATAATCTGGCATTTATGTTATTTTTATATATTACATATTTTCTTTTGAGAATGATTTTTTAAAATGTTTTCATGCAATTATATAGTGAGATTTACAACAGTTATTTAGATTTATCTGTATTTTAAGTTGTTTGCTTTTGCCTTCCATTCTTAGCTATGCAGTAAATGTAAATCTGTTCATTTGTTGGGCGAGGACTACAGTTTCCAGGATCCATGCTTACACACTCTTTATTTATTTATTTATTTATTTATTTATTTATTTATTTATTTAAGAGTGTGTGCAAGTGGGGGCTAGAAGAAAAGGGGGAGAGAGAGAATCCTAAGCAGCCTTCACACTTTGTGGAATCCAACATGGGGCTCGATCCCATGACCTGGGATCATGGCCTGAGCTGAAATAAGAGTGCAACACTCAACCGACTGAGCCACCCAGACGCCCCCCTCCCCGCCTCCAGCCATACTTTTTATAGTACGTGAGTAGATCTGTGTGGACATTTCAAAAGTATGATTAAGGTTTGATTTTCATTGACCTAATCCAGAGCTTTGTTTGCTCTCAACTCATCAGGAGTTTCAAGGTAATATTTTTCAGTTAGTTACCCTTCCAGGAAGAACCGCCTGAGGTTGGGAGTTTGTAGAGAGAAATGATGTAGTCTTTCTTGGTGATCAGAGAGGGGAATAAGGAAACTAGATGGACAGACTGGAGTGCATAGTTCTATTATTTGGAAGAATCACCTAATCCTGGAGCATTGTGCCTACTGCCTTTTTCAAATCTAATGTGTACATATCTTCATATTTGTGTGATTTATCAATACCACTGGTTTTCCTATGAGCCTTTGCGCTATTACAGATAATTTTTGTAGTGTCTTTGCTTTACCCAAAAGGTAAACAGGTCATATTGAAATCTGAATGAAAATACTTTTTTTTTCTTGTTACATTTGTTTATTTTTGAAGGAGAGAGAGAGAGACAGAGCATAAGCAAGGGAGGGACAGAGAGAGAGGGAGATACAGAATCTGAAGCAGGCTCCAGGCTCTGAGCTGTCAGCACAGAGCCCGATGCAGGGCTTTAATCCACGAACCATGAGATCATGACCTGAGCCGAAGTCAGACACTTAACCAACTGAGCCATCCACGTGCCCCTGAATGGAAATATTTCTTAAGGAGTCTGTAGGAGATGAACCACAGTGTGATATTAATATGAATTTTCCAAGGCCTAGGAGCTAGTATTCAATTGCATGGGCCCAGAAACTGGGCTTTTCCTGCATGTCTACAGGTGATCAGGCTCACACTGTCTATACAACAGAAGACTTTTATCCAGGGTGCCTGGGTAGCCCAGTTGGTTGAGCGTCTGACTTCGGCTTGGATCATGATCTCATGGTTTGTGGGTTCAAGCCCCACATTGGGCTCTGTGCTGACAGTGCAGAGCCTGTTTGGGATTCTTTGTCTGCACCTTCCCCACTCACACTCTCTCAAAATATATAAAAAAAATTTTTTATCCAAACTGAAAATACCAGTTTATTTATAATGTGAAATGATCTTCAAATGATTTAAATTCAACAACTAAATATGTGTCTACTTTGTACTAGGCCTACTCACTGTGTATGCAGTAGTGAAGAAAAACAGGTAAAACCTCTGCTCTTACGAAGATTATATTCTGATGATGTGAGACAGACCATAACTAATAAATACATAATATGTTGTAAAGATGGTGAGTGCTAAGAAGATAAATAGAGTAGGGTAAAGAAAGATGAGCAAAGTGTGAAAGAGAGGGTATTATTTAAATTCGTTGGCCAAAGTAGACCTCTGTGGTATGGTGATCCTTGAGCTGAGACCCAAAGGAAGTGAGGAGTCAAACAATGCCAGTGCAAAAGCCCTGAAGCAGAAGTGTGCTTACTGTCTTCAAGGAGCAGGAGGGAATTCTGAGTGGCTAGACAGGAGGAGCAGAGTGGCAGGAAGTAGGGTGGTAACCTCCTAGACCATTAAAAAGACTTTCTGACTTTTGTTCTGAGATGAGATTACTGAGCAGGGAAGTGATGTTAGGACATGACTTCCCTTTTAGCACCATCACTCTGGCTGCAGTGCTTAAGGATGGGCTCTGGGGAAGGGGAGGGGTTGGAGTTGGAAAAGCCATTAGGAGGCAGTTTTGGTAGAACAGGAGATGAAGTGATTTACCAGCTTCTTGGTTGTGGCCAGGAAGTGTGGGCTAAGTCAGAAACAGGCTGCCTGGTGTACAGTCCGTCACCTGTCAGCCCTTGTCAACTTGACCCTTTCTTCTCCTTTCTGAAACTGACTGCCCTTGCCAAGATCATCGATGATGGTGAGTTACAAACCAATGGACACTCAGGCCACATCTCACTCGTACATCTTCCTGGAATCCATAGAAGTCACTCTTTCTTGAATCCCTGTGTCTTGGCTTCTGTAAGCTCACAGTGCTAATTTCGTCTCACATGTGTGTGTACTTTTTTTGTTAGCTACCTCCCCCCAATCACTACAGGCTTGAGTTGTTCACAGCTTGGCCTTGTACCCTTTTTTTTTTTCCTGTGTTCTCTTTCTTGATACTGTTTGTTCCCAAGGATTTAAATATCATTTATATGCTGAGAATTCCCAAATTTACATTTTATAGGGAGCTCATATTTTACCTGTCAAAAACTAAAATTATTACCCAGCCCAAACTGGGGGGACCTGCCTTTCCACCTTCGCGGGGTTTTTTTCCCATCAATCATGGTACCATCATTTGCTTAAACTGGGAACCAAGGAGTGATTTTTGGCATTTTTGTTTTTCCTGTCATGCCCCTTTACCCCATCCTTCACCAAGTCCTTTTCAGCTTCTCTCCAAAATGTATCTTGTATCCTTTCATTTCTTTCCATTGAAACCATCTTGTCTCTCCCTTGGAACTGTCGCTTACAGAGTTTTAGTTGGTCTTCACGCTTCTCTGGCTTCCCCTCCCATTTTCTCTGTGCAGCAATCGGAGAGTTTTTGTTTTTCTTCTTTTAATTTTTTTTAACGTTTATTTATTTTTGAGAGACAGCGTGAGCGGGGGAGGGGCAGAGAGAGGGAGGCACAGAATCTGAAGCCAGCTCCAGGCACCGAGCTGTCGGACTCGCAAACCACAATATTATGACCTGAGTCAAAGTTGGATGCTTAACCAACTGAGCCACCCAGGCGCCCTGCTTTTATTTTATTTTTTTTAGTTTTTATTATTTTTTTAAGTTTTATTTATGTAAGTAAGCTTTGCACCCAACGTGGGGCTCAAACTCACAACCCCAAGATCGAGAGTCACATACTCCTCCGACTGAGCTGGCCAGGCGCCCCCAGAGAGCTTTTAAAACAAGGGGTATGTAGCTACTTAAAATCATTCATTGGCTTGCTGCTGCACTTGAACTTACCCAATATTTCCTTAGCTCTCAGCTTTCCTGTGAGGTTTTTCTTGACTGCCCTGTCTGAAAGGAGGTTCTGACCCTCTGCTCTCTCATTGCACCCTGTTTTTTTTCACCCCTTTGAAGCACTTGACACAGTCTATAATTACTCATTAATGGAGTTACATATGTGGCCCAGACACTTCTCCCTCTAGGTCTGGCAAAGATAGACGAATTGTACTTTAGCAGAAGAGTTTGGTCTTAATTGTAACTGATACCAAAGAAAGTGAATTCAGAAGAGGCTGCAAATAATTTTTTACTTTGTCTTGGGTCAATTCCCAGAAGCCCATTCTCTTTTGATGTTCCTTCTTCTTTACTTTTCTTTACCCCTTCCCTTTCTATTCTCATAACCTTCCTTTTGCCCAAGTCAGGGAAGGTCTTTGACAGCTTGTGTTGAAGCCTGAGGTGACTTGTTCATGGCTCTATCCAGTAAGGTGGTTTTGGGTCTCATGTTCTTCACACCCAAACATTTATATGACAGACCAGACCTCTCTTATGTAGCCATCTCTCCTAATCAACTTTGATATGTCAACCTAATGTACCTCCTGTTGACCAGGAGTTTGGCATTGGGAAAAATAGAGGGAATGAAGGGAACTGGGGTTCCCTTGTCCTGCTTGCTCCCACTTTATATTGTCTTCCCTACTAGACTGCCACTGGCATGAGGAGACAAATCTGTCTCTCATGTTCACTATCACGATGTACCCAGTGTTTATATGGTGCTTGGCACTTAGTGGCTGCTCTGTACACATCTACAGAATGAAAGTGGAACAAAAGCAGGGAGCTCATCTTGTGAGAATTTCATCTAAGTGACATGAGGGGAGAGTTGAAAAATCTCTTCCTCTCAGCAGTTGATGCCTCTAGTATCCAGAATATTTATGTGTTCCCTCCTGCTCCCCTCAACTGTCTCTCCAGAGCTAGACATGACCAGAGTTTGGTTTCAGAACCTGTTTTTTTTGGTTGCTGTTTGCCACCTTCAGGGGCCCCTTTGTTTCTCTGTATGTGTAGATGTCACTGATTTAAGTTGGTTGCTTCTCCTAGTCCATGAAGTGTTTGTGGGCCTAGTAAAAGCTCATTTCCTACCACTGTGTTTTGATTTGCTTCACTTTCCTAATCAACCCTGTTATTGGGGGGTTGGGCAGTTGTAGTTTTTTTTTTTTTTTGTCACTTATACTAGAGAAGTAAACCATAAGTTTTGCAAACTGAGAATCTCTTTTTATAATACTCCCCACTACCTTCTTTGCTAGACAGCCATATGGAGTTCTGAGGAAGGTGTGTGAATAATTAACTCTTTGTGCTTATATGAAACAATTATGCTGGAAGAATTGGAATTTCTAGTATAGTTATTGATCATTACTGTTTTTTTTTTTTTAACATTTATTTATTTTTGAGACAGAGAGAGACAGAGCATGAATGGGGGAGGGTCAGAGAGAGGGAGACACAGAATCCGAAACAGGCTCCAGGCTCTGAGTGGTCAGTACAGAGCCCGATGCGGGGCTTGAACTCACGGACCAGACCATGAGATCATGACCTGAGCTGAAGTCAGACGCTTAATGGACTGAGCCACCCAGACGCCCCAGTCATTACTGTTTTTAATCCTTAACATTGTCTTCTAGGCAGTTGATCATCATCGTAAGGAACCACAAGAAAAAAGTTTTAAAATTACATTTGTGGTCTCTAATTGGAAGCACTTATTTTGGCCCTGAGTATAGTTTTCAGATATTAAGAGATATGGTTTTGGTGAAAGGACTTAAGTTTTTTTCCTTTCCTTTTATTTTATCTTTAATATTTTTATTTATATTTGAGAGACAGGTAGAGCACGAGCGGGGGAGGGGCAGAGAGAGGGAGACAGAATCTGAATCAGGCTCCAGGCTCTGAGCTATCAGCACAGAGCCCGGTGCAAAAACCCCAAGTTTTTGCCTTTTAAGTTAGAAACAATTTTTTTCCTTTTTTTGCATGGAGTTAAAATATTTCCCCCTAAAATGTTAGGTAGCAATAGCCTAAAAATACGTAGGTATAAAACAGCATTTGTGCGGATGTTACCAAGTACTATGTAGAGTCTTGTGTTCAAAGACTTCCTGACTAATCCTTCCTTCATTTTCTTTTGGAAGAACACTGCAATCAGGTAAAACTCATTCTTAGCTTTGTATGTGGTAGTAAAAGATAAATATGAAGATACATTTTTTAAAACCACAAACCTCTGAAGTGAACAATTAATAGTATTTAGTGGTGGTGGGAAGAAAGAAAAATCTCTGTGTAAGCAGCATACAGTATTTAGAGTTAATATTTTACGTGGTCTGTATGTGATGGAGTGGAGTATGAAGTAAGTTCTGTCTCTCTCTCCTGCATCCAGGGTGTCAAATTTAAATGAATTCTTGGGCTCCTGGGTGGCTCAGTTAAACGTCCAACTTTAGCTCAGGTCATGAGCTCACAGCTCATGAGTTCGAGCCCCATGTGGGGCTGTGTACTGATAGCTCATAACCTGGAGCCTGTGACTCCCTCTCTCTCTGCCCCTCCCCCACTTGCGTTCTGTTTCTCTCTAAAATATAAACAAACATTTAAAAAAAAATGAATTCTTCAGTCTTAGAAAACACTAGGGGGATTTGTAGTCAAAGGTTATAAAACCATGATAATGGATTTATTCTCAAAATATTAAATACTCAACAAAATGAGGGCAGTATTCCATTCCTGATTTTGACAGAGATGTTTTCTTTTTGGACAAATAAAAGGAGTTAATACTTTAACATAGACTAAGAGTAATTTCATGGCTCCCAGTCAGAATGGCTAGTATCAAAAAGACAAGAAGAAGGGGCTCCTGGATGGGGTGGCACAGTCAGTTAAGCATCTGACTTTGGCTCAGGTCATGATCTCATGGTTCATGGGTTCGAGCCCTGTGTTGGGCTCTGTGCTGGCAGCTCAGAGCATGGAGCCTGCATTGGATTCTGTGTCTCCCTCTCTCTCTGCCCCACCCTTGCTCACACTCTGTCTCTCTCAAGAATCAATAAACATTAAAAAAAAAAAAAAAAAGACAAGAAATAACAAGTGTTGGTAAGAATGTGGGGTAAGGGAACCCACATGCACTGTTGGAAGGAATGTAAATTGATGCATACTGAAGACAGTACAAAGGTTCCTCCAAAAATTAAAAATAGAATTACCATGTGGTCCTCTAATTCCACTATTGGGTATTACCCAAAGAATAGGAAAATACTAATTTGAAAGATATATGCACCCTTAATGTTTATTGCAGCATTATTTACAATAGCCAAGATGTGGAAGGAACCCAAATGTCCATCCATAGCCGAATGGATTAAGAAGAGGTAGTAAATACACAATGGAATATACTCAGCTGTGGAAAAAAAAAAAAATCTTGCCATTGTGACAACATGGAAAGACCTAGGGGCTATTATGCTAAGTGAAATAAGCTAGACAGAGGAAGACAGATACCATATGATTTCACTTACATGTGGAATCTAAAAACCAAAGCAGCCCCTCCTCCCCCTCCCCTTTTTAAACATTTATTTATTTTTGAGAGAGACAGAGACAGTACAAGCTGGGGAGGAACAGAGGGGGAGACACAGAATCTGAAGCAGGCTCCAGGCTCAGAGCTGTCAGCACAGAGCCCGAGGCAGGGCTTGAACTCACAAACTGTGAGATCATAACCTGCGCCGAAGTTGGACGTTTAACCGACTGAGCCACCCAGGCGCCCCTAAACAGACTCTTAAATATGGAGAACAAACTAAACTGGTGGTTGCTAGAGGGGAGGGTTGTGGGGGGATGAGCAGAATAGGTGAAGGAGGTTAAGAGGTACAAACCTCCGGTTGCAAAATAAGTAAGTTGAAAAGTACAGCATAGGGAATATAGTCAATAATACTGTGATAAAGTTGTATGGTGACAGGTGGTAACCATACTTACTGTGGTGAGTGTTAACTAATGTACAGAATTGTCAAATCACTATACACCTGAAACTAAACATTGTATGTCAACTATACTTCCAATAATAATTTTAAAAAAGTCCCCCAAACTTAAAAAAGTTATTTTCAGGGAGGGTTAGATCATGTATGCTAGAAGGCCCTTTACCTAAGGGACTCCCCTCTCACATCTCACATTTTCACCCCTTCCCCTATCTTTTCATTGTGTGGCCATGGAGGGCGATCTTACTTTCTTATAGAATACTTTTTTTTTTTTTTTTAAGAGAGAGAGAGCGAGCGCGCGCATGAGCATGGGAGAGGGGCAGAAGGAGAGAGACAGAGAATCCCAGCAGGCTCCATGTTCAGTGTGGAGTCTAACGTGGGGCTTGATCCTGCAACCCTGGGACCATGACCTGAGACGAAGTCAAGGGTCAGACATTCAACTGACTAAACCACCCAGGCACCCCTCTTTTTTTTTTTTTAAAGACTTTATTTTTGAGTAATCTCTACACCCAACATGGGGCTCAAATCTACAGCCCTGAGATCAAGAGTCACATGCTGCACCGACTGAGCCAGCCAGGAGCCCCTAATGTCTTTTGAGGCTCTGTGGCTAAGAGACCAAATGTGCTAATATGCCACCTGGAAGATCTAGTGGACTTAGTATATATGCTAGACTCGTCTCCTAGTCTTGCCACCAGGAAGTTACCTCCTGGTCTCTCAGGAGTTACCACTATATTGAGTTTCTGCATTCCAGAATGGTTGGTACCTATGAAGAGAGCAGACCTGTGTGTGACCTTTGGTGTTGAGCATTCTGCAGCCAGCAGAGAGCTGTCTTGCCTCCACAGCCTGAACACTTTGTTTTACTGAAAGCAGTGATTCTGAACGGATAAAGCTATAGATCTTCTCTCCTAACACATGCATGTATGCACATCTATGAAGAATTTTATGTACAGTTTTAGGGAATTCATGAACCTCCTGAACTCCACTGATACACTTTTTAAGGGCCCATGGACTCCATTTTTTAAAAAAATTTTTTTAATGTTTATTTTTTGTTGAGAGAGAAAGATAGAATGTGGATGGAGGAGGGGCGAGAGAGAGGGAGACACAGAATCTGAAGCAGGCTCCAAACTCCGAGCTGTCAGCACAGAGCTGGATGCAGGGCTCGAACCCACGAACTGCGAGATCATGACTTGAGTTGAAATCGGTCGCTGAACCACCCCGACTGAGCCACCCTGGTGCCCCTTGTGGACTCCATTTTGAGAATCTGTGCCTTGGGGGAGCCTGGCTGGCTCAGTTAGAAGAGCATGTGTCTCTTGATTTTGGGGGTCATGAGTTTGAGCCCCATGTCAGGTGTAGTGATTACGTAAAAAATTAAAAATTAGAAACAAAAAAACTAATACATAATTGATACTTCTATTAGACATAACATTTATTCAGATTTAAAATGATACCTGAAGAGGGGCATGTGGGTAGCTCAGTCGGCTAAGCATCTGACTCTTGATTTTGGCTCAGGTCATGATCTCACAGTTCATGAGATTGAGCCCCCGTCGGATTCTCTCTCCTCTCTCTCTGCCCTCCCTCCCCCCACCTCCTGTGCGCATGCTTGCTCCCTCTTTCTCTCTCTCTCTCAAAATCAATAAACATTAAAAATGGGGCGCCTGGGTGGCTCAGTCGGGTAAGTGTCCGACTTCAGCTCAGGTCATGATCTCACGGTCTGTGAGTTTGAGCCCCGCATCGGGCTCTGTGCTGACAGCTCGGAGCCTGGAGCCTGCTTCCGATTCTGTGTCTCCCTCTCTCTCTGACCCTCCCCTGTTCATGCTCTGTCTCAAAAATAAATAAACATTAAAAAAAAAATTTAAAAAAAACATTAAAAATACCTGATAAATACAGTATTTTGCAATATTGATCTATGAAATTGAGGTATATTTTGTTTTCTAGGTTTTTAAAATGTATGAAATCTGTGTATTTGTAATAATCGTAGGCACACAGTATTTGTTATAGAAATATGGTTTTGATAGAATATTTGTTATAGAAAATCACACACATACACATGTTCAGAGATTAGTACAATCAGCCCCTGTGTACCTTTCAGACAGGTTCAACAGTTACTGGATTATGACAATTTCCCCTATGTCTGTCTATCTTGAATTATTTTGAAACAAGTTCCAATCTTGGGCAGCCATTACAGTCTCTAGCCACCTGATGGCAGTATACCATAATTTGAAAATAAGTCTTTTGGGACTATAATTCTAAAGCGTAAAGGACAGGGGATGGGGAGTTCTTGCTTAATGGTTACAAGGTCTCTGTTAGGGGTAACGAAAAAGTTTTGGAAAAAGATTAGTGGCTATGGTTGCACAACATTGAATATAATTAATGCCATCAAATTACACACTTAAAAATGGTTAGGATGGTAAGTTTTATGTTGCATAATGTGTCACAGTAAAAAAAAAAAAGACGGGGGGACAACTTCATGACAGTATTTGATAGCACGCGGAGATTTAGTAGTTTGGTTCTTGTGAAAAGAACTAATACATTTTTATTTTATTGTTGCCTTTTTGGGGAGAAAGACCTAGACCAGCCTTTAAATCAGTGAGCTTCCAAAATTACTTTGGGCAGCAAAACCGAGATAAATAAAACATTAATTGGAGCTCCTCAGATAGAGGTCTGGAAAGCTTCCATCAGTTGAGCAACCCTCCTGCTCCCACATTGTAGGGCCCCTAAGTGTTTTAAACCATGGGAGATCCCTGAGCAGTTCCTCATAAACCAAAAAGCCAGTATTCATCAGAGTTATGAGTATTTGTAGAGGAGACCTAGGTATCAGTGGGTGTTATAACTGGTTTATTGTTAGGTCTGTTTCAACCTGAGAAACGGGTTGAGCTTTTTTTGTAGGGGGGAAATGTAGGTACTTCTGGAGAACATTGTAAATTGTAAGAAAGCATGCTTAGTGTTCTAGATGTTCTGAGTTTCAGAGTTGGAAGTGGTCTTGCATTATTTAGTTCATCCTGTTCTTTTTAAAGATGTGAAAACTGAGTTTGAGAGAGACTGGCTTGAACAATGCTGCACAGCTAGTCAGCAGTAGGGCTTTGTGTTGTACCACCACTACTTTATAGCAAAAGTATATCAGAAAGAAAATAGCTCTCTTCATATGTCTGGAGATAGGACTAGTATACATTTCGATTTTTCCCTTTTCTCATGTTCTTTTTCCTGATAATTGTGAGGTTCAGTTAACAAAACCAACCTATGGTAACCAGAAAATTAAGTCAACTAGAATATGCAGTTCTTCTGGGAAGTCTGCTTAGGAAGGTTTTGCTATATTTGATCATTTCAGTTTGCATTTGTACTTGCATAATACATTGATATAGTTTATCACAATGAACACAAGTCTAGTAGCTGCAGGGAGATGGTTTGGGGTAGCAGATCACTGGCCACAACATTAAGATCTTCTGCCCTGTTCTGTCATTAATTTTTTGTAAGCCTGGGGCAAGTCACTTCCCCACAGACGGTGTTAGTTTTATCCTTAGTGTAAACTGGTAGAGGTAGATTTGATGAGCTTTAAAGGCTCTTTCCAGCCATTCAGAGCTGTTGAGCTGTATGTAGGTTTCAGTATTGCAATGAAGAATCATCCTCTTCCATGCTTTTAGTTAGAATTCACAGGGTACTTGGTTGCCCATGACAGTAGTTATGCACATAAGTGAAAACAAACCCAATTGCAGAGTTCATGAGTGAATTTTTATTTAGATCTCTTAATGCAGTTAATAAATTTTTGGAGTGTTGAAATCTCAAGCTTCCTCTGGGCCTGGTCCGGAGGTCATTGGGTTTGAAAAGAAAATAGAAAGCAAATGATAGTTGGCAAGACCATTTATTTCCTTTTTGTGTTTACGTTTCTGTTACTTATTCAATAGTTATTTTGAATACTAAGTATGCTAAGAGGGCTCAAGAATTCAGAGTCTGTTGAAAACTTGTGTTTTCTTTGTTTCTTTCGGGACTTATTCCTCTCCTTGGTTATCTATATTATCTATCTTTAGCAGCATCACATTACCAAATGCCTACACATCTAGAGCTCGAGGTAGGTAGCTATTTACTGCTAATTTGAATCCTTCAGAGATAGCAGAATTTTAGTTAGAAATGGGTCTCCTGAATTCATAAAGAGTATCACGTCTTTCCGTTCAGAAGTATTTATTTAATACCTACTATGTGCCCAGCGATATGCTGGGCTCACTATATCAAAACATGTAAGGTATGGCTTCTGCTGTCAAGCAGCTCATGTCTAGAAGGAGAAGCAAAGCATTGTGATGTTTTGTGATGTGTTATGTAAAGGTCTGTGGCAGCACAGAGGAGTTTGTAAATCATGCTATTCAGTCACAGTGATGAGACTCTGGAGTCAGAATTTCTAGCCACCCTCAATCACAGGAGCTTAACCTATCTAACTTGACGTGTATTTAAACTTAGTGAGTAGGTTTTAGATTATGTTTTTATTTTAATACAAGGAAAAATAGTTGCTTTCAAACCATGTCCTTATTCTAAAAATTTTCTTAAGAAACATGGGGGAGAAAAAAAACATTTCATGTAAACTTGTACTGAGTTCATATTGTCATCAGTTCTTAGAGATTGTCAGGAAAATCCTCACTGTGTATATGAGCTCTGTGTATTAACTCCTTGCCCTCAAACTCTAAGAACAGAAAATTACTTTCCATGTGGTTAAAAATCAACGTAACATTGCCAGGGTCTGTACTTGAAGGGCCAGAAGTCCAGCCTGGAGGCTTTTAACATAGTTAGGACTTTGGCAGGGCTAACTCACAAAGAAACCCCCTAACATGAGTAGAAGGTCTAGTTGTGCATGTGGACCTCACAGAGCAGTATGGGAGTTTTTAGCACATCACAGAGCTCGGTAGGATTTTCTGTGCAAGAGCCAAAACTTTGGCGGAAGGGGCAGAAGGAAGATGAGGACTAGATTAGAGCAGAGTGAGTGTGGGAGAACCAGACAATTCAATTCCTAAATATTGCAGTAAGTAGGACTGGCTCTCATGTTCCATCTCAGGATGAAGTGTTCAAGCCTGGATGAGAGTTGAAAGGGAGAAGAATTTCAATACATCTTTTCCTGGGCTGTCATTTCAGGTGACATGTTGAAGCTGTGAGTTGCTTTTGTAAAGGAAAGTATTCACTGCTGGTGTTTTGCTGTTTTGTGACACTCTTTGAGATCAGCTGACACTCTGAAGTACTAAATTGAAAACCTGGATTAAGGAGTTGTAGTCTGGCTTTCAGAGAGACATGTGCCTCCTTGCTTAAGGAGAATCTTTCACTAGCTGGTTACCTCCCTCCCCCTCCCCCAGATCTTCCTGGTTTATGGTTTGGCTCTCTTGTCTTAGCAGGGGCTGTCTGCTTACACTGCGTCTTATACCAACTCCTTATTCTCAAGCATCTTTGTACAGTGTTGTAGGTTCCATTGCTTAGATATATATGGCAACTGGTTATCCAATCTCAAGTTGTGTATAAAGTCTGACAAAGGAAAAGAATGGAGCAAATGATAATTGAGTCTATTTAATTATGCAGTTAACAAATAACCATTATTTTTTTATTAAAAAAAATTTTTTTAAATGTTTATTTATTTTCGAGAGAGAGACAGTGTGAGTGGGTAAGGGGGAGAAAGAGGGAGACACAGAATCCAAAGCAGGATCCAGGCTCTGAGCTGTCAGCATAGAGCCTGACCTGGGGCTCGAACTCACAAACCGTGAGATCATGACCTGAGCCGAAGTCGGATGCTTAACTGACTGAGCCACCCAGGTGCCCCAACAAATAACCATTATTAAAAAGGAAAAAAAATTATATGAAATCATATTCTCTCAAAATTTGGGACACATGGCCATGCAATCTACTTCCTGCGTTTATTTTTCTGTTTCCCTGACCATGTTCAGTTTCTCTCCATGTTCAGATTTTCTCAGAAAGCATTTCATGATTAACTTCATTCCACCTGGATTTTTTTCTGTTCTTTATTTCTAATACTTGATGTTTCTTATTGATAAGTTGTCTTTAAGTGTTCCTAAATCACATTATTTGTGTATACTCTGCCTGTCATTCTAGGGTGGAAGCATCATATCATATTGTGCTTAATCTCCCATGGTAACAGAAAGAGTGAGGTGGTCCACTCTTGTGGATGCTGAACCCTAGTGGGGCACTGTGTGCCCTGGGTCAGGTAGTGTAGCCTAGGAGATTTGAGCCTTTATGGGCTATGCAGAATTTGTTGGGGGTGGAGGTGGGGTGGGGATAATGGATTAACTAAAGTGTATCATAAATGATTTCCAGAGATGGCTTTAAAGAGGAAGGAGAATGGCTCTTAAAGCTGTAGTATGAAATTACGCTAAATTTTCAGATTAATAAAAATCAGATTAATAAAAGAGTACCAACAGCATTTTGGGTGAGAGTATTTCTTTATTCTAATTTTATTCTTTATTTTTCTTCTGAAGAGCTAACCTATGGTTGTAGTATTTGTAAAGCCAGGGTCTGTTTGATTTTAACCAGGGATATATAGATAATTTTGTTAGTTTAGCAAGATTTTCTGGACTGTAGGCCCCTTGAGTTCTCAAAAATGACAGTTAACTGAAGTATTTTGCTACAAAGTAGCTGCCTGCTTACTGTCCCTTTAGGCCTTTTATTCCATCAGTGGATTTCTAGTGAATCAGATTCTTTGGACACTTTTCAGTCTTGATTTCTAGTTGAACTTCCTGTTTATCACTGTTCTTGAAATCCTTCTCCATTGGCTGCAGTGAACTGTTCTGCACTGAGCATTCGCTGTCCCTTTTTAGTATTCCTTTTCAGGTGCTTTGGTTGCTTTGCTGTTTTCATGTATCAAATCAGCAATGGCACATTGGCAATCTGTGTGTCAGATCTGGTTTGTGGACATGTTTTATTTGATCCTCAAAGTGCTTTGAAAATTTGTATAGTAGTTGCCATTAATATATTGTTCAAAATCTGAATGTATGGCTTTTTTGAGAGGTAAAGGAGCTGGCTGCACTGGGTGGCCGTTTCCCTGTGGCAGTGATCTTCAGAGCTGCTAGTCTGGGGGAGGTGCATCCTCGCTCTGGTTGACTTGGCACTACCCAGAACACTTCACTCATTTATTAATCACCTATTTGAGTTTGCAACTTTTGTCTTCCCTGTTATATTCACCAGGTTCTTACCTGGGATCTCTTTTTTTCTCTCCACATGCTCTCCCTGAGTGCCTCTGCCCCCATCAGTCACAAAAACCAAATGGATGAGTCTGTTTGCCATCTTAAGTCATTTTTTTTTTTTTTTTCAGTTCAGTGGTTATCTCGCCTTTAATGTTTGAATTCATTTCTTCTTTGCATTTTAATTCTTTTTGTGGCTTTCTGGTCTATAAGGTTTGAGAGTTTGAAATAATTTTCCAGGAATGTATGTTAATTAAGACTTTTTATCTGCTTCTAGTGACTCCTAATTTTCATTTGAGTCTTCTGTGCCCCACCAAGTGTTGTATTGTGCAAAATAAAAAATATAAAGATTGAATTGCTTTGTGTTTATTTTTTTATGTAAATATATGGTGGCAGTTTCCTCACTCTTGAATCTTTCACACTTTTGCTTTAACACCTTTATGTAGAAACCTGTCTTTGACGTTTATACCCGACTGCCTTTTATATCCATAGCCTCTTTGTTTGTGTTTATCTACTAAAACTTGGCACAGACATTTCTGGCATCCTGCTCATCTCAGTTCATGAGAGATTTGATCATCTGGTTCATAGTGTTTCTGTCCTCACTTACCACTCAGTCTTACCACCGCTATACCTGTGGACAGTCCATTTAACGTGCCACCCTCTAGGAGTTTAAAATCTACTTGGAGATAACAAACAACAGTAAAAACAGTTAAAGACTTTAAAAAGTAACATTTTAAGGCATCTATAGAGGAAGTGCCATACATAGGCCTATGTTTGATAAATTCTTAATCACATTATACAAGCAATTATTTAAAGGGTGGGACCCTTGGACCTTCTTTTAGCCTAGATCCATGTTTCTATGTGGAGGCAACATTACTTCGTGTAATTTCCTTGGCTTCTCTTTGTCCCAGGGGAGGAGTGACTGATCTTAGGAGAATTTGGGTAAGGAATTAGTTAGGCCTAGCTCTCAGTCCCTTTCCTCTTTCCCTTACCTGAGGAGGCAGCCACCTATAGCCTGTTTTCTAGAAATAGGCTCTAAGCTGCATGTTTTCTTTAGAAACAGACCTCTGTGTGTGGAAACCTGTGGTTTTCCAACTGTGACTGTGATTGGGTGAATGAAATGGCTCATTTCTGGGGTGCAGTTTTAGGAAGGACACTGTTGCTATGCCTTTAAGTTACATTTAAAAAATGTGGGCTGGGGGCATCTGGGTGACACAGTCGGTTGAGCAACTGACTTCCACTTGGGTCATGATCTCGTGGTTCGTGGGTTCGAGCCCCACATCGGGCTCTGTGCTGACAGCTCAGAGCCTGGAGCCTGCTCTAGATTCGGTGTCTCCCTCTCTCTCTGCCCCTCCCCTCTGCTCATGCTCTGTCTCTCTCTCTCTCAAAAGTAAACATAAATTTTTTTTAAATATGGGCTTAATCTATAACAAAGTCAATAGTTTCATCTTCATCCATTTGCCTTTTTAATTTTATTTCTCAATTATTCCAAAAGTGGGTAGAAGGGATTTTCATTTAATGATCCCCTAAATTCCAGTAGTAATATTGCTAAAATGTTCATAAGGGAGATGATCTTTTCTAGTTTTTTTGAGGTTTGAGTTTTTGACTTGAGAAAATGCAGGCAGATAAAGGTGAATCTTGTCTTTTCTTTCTTTCTCTCTTTTTCTTTCCTTCCTTCCTTCCTTCCTTCCTTCCTTCCTTCCTTCCTTTCTTTCTTTCTTTCTTTCTTTCTTTCTTTCTTTCTTTCTTTCTTTCTTTCTTTCTTTCTTTCTTTCTTTCGTCTAATTTACATCCAAGGTAGCATATAGTGCAATAATGATTTCAAGAGTAGATTCCAGTGATTCATCCCCTGTGTATAACACCCAGTGCTCATTCCAACAAGTGTCTTCCTTAATGCCCCTTACCCATTTAGCCCACCCTCTGACCCACAGCCCCTCCAGTAACCCTCAGCTTGTTCTTTGTATATAAGAGTCTCTTATGCTTTGTCCCACTCCCTGTTTTTATATTATTTTTGTTTCTCTTATGTTCATCTGTTTTGTATCTTAAGTTCCTCATATGAGTGAAGTCATATGATACTTGTTTTTCTCTAATTTTGCTTAGCATAATATCCTCTAGTTCCATCCATGTAGTTGTAAATGGCAAGATTTCTTTTTTTTTGATTGCCGAGTAATACTCCATTGTATATGTATACCACATATTCTTTATCCATTCATCCATCGATGGACATTTGGACTCTTTTCATACTTTGTTGTTAACGCTGCTATAAACATTGGGGTGCATGTGCCCCCTTGAAACAGCTCACCTGTATCCCTTGGATATATACCTAGTAGTGCAATTGCTGGGTTGTAGGGTAGTTCTATTTTTAATTTTTTGAGGAACCTCCATACTGTTTTCCAGAGTGGCTGCACCAGCTTGCATTCCCACTAACAATGCAAAAGAGATCCTCTTTCTCCGCATCCTTGCCAACATCTGTTGTTGCCTGAGTTGTTAATGTTAGCCATTCTGACAGGTGTGAGGTGGTATCTCATGGTGGTTTTGATTTGTATTTCCCTGATGATGAGTGATGTTGAACATTTTTTCATGTGTCTATTAGCCATCAGAATGTCTTCAAAGGTGAGTTCTAAGAAATAGAAGTTGATAGCTGGCTTGAGCAAAGCCTTTTGCATGATGTTGGTAGTCGTGAGACTGGGAAGATTGGCCAGAGCAATTGTATAGAACTTTGAATGCCTGATAGACAAATTTGGCTTTTTTAATCTTTTTTTTTTTTTAACGTTTATTCATTTTTGATAGAGAGAAACAGAGCATGAGCGGGGAAGGGGCAGAGAGAGCGAGACACAGAATCTGAAGCAGGCTCCAGGCTCTGAGCTGTCAGCACAGAGCCCAATGCAGGGCTCGAACTCATGAACTGCGAGATCATGACCTGATCTGAAGTTGGATGCTCAACCGACTGAGCCACCCAGGCACCCCTGGCTTTTTTAATCTTAAAAGTAGCAGAAAACAAATTGACATTTCCTGTGTAGGGAAATGATAATGCTAAAGGAGTGTATTAAAAAGGAGTTTTATGAATTGAGTTTTAATATAATATGTAAAAGAGTATGTTCTCATTACTATCTAAGAACAGGCTACTATCCAGTGGTAACAGCTAATAGGCTACAATCTAATGTTCTCTGTAAATCAGTTTGGAAATACAAATGATTTGATATACTAGGAAATGATTTTTCTTAAAAGTGGTCATTCTTGGGGCGCCTGGGTGGCGCAGTCGGTTAAGCGTCCGACTTCAACCAGGTCACGATCTCGCGGTCCGGGAGTTCGAGCCCCGCGTCAGGCTCTGGGCTGATGGCTGATGGCTCAGAGCCTGGAGCCTGTTTCTGATTCTGTGTCTCTCTCTCTCTCTCTGCCCCTCCCCCGTTCATGCTCTGTCTCTGTCCCAAAAATAAATAAACGTTGGAAAAAAAAAAAAATTAAAAAAAAAAAAAAGTGGTCATTCTTTAAGTAGCTGTGATTTTTTTTTTTTTTAATAGAAGGCTGCTTTGCAGGCTAATTTAGATGGACTTGAAGTCATCCTTGAGCATTAATTTCCCAGAGCAAGCCTTTCTGAAGGAGGTGTACGAGTTTTTTATTGAAGAATGTTTATGAATGTATGTTAGACTTTTGTGCTGTCTGGTAAAATAAAATAAGAGAAGCAGCTTTGGAATCCATCCTTGTGATGTAATTCAATATTAAGAAATATTTGGCAGAGCAATTTAGTAACTCTGAACAGGTAAAAAGCCTGAAAAATGAAATTATATAAATTATATCTTTGCTTATCAGCTTACATTCATGGAGAGATTGGCTGTGTTACACACAGATGTCCCAACAGGTGCCCCCCAGCATGGGCAAAGACCATTTTGTAACATCAGCACTCCAGTATAGAATAGAGAAGACTGATTTTTTTCCATTTAGTTTTTCCTTTTTCATCATTTCTTCTACCATCTTTGTCTCTGTCCATACCAACATGCCATTCCCTGACCCCCTAGTTACCATCATGGTTAAAGGAGCCACATGCAGCTTTGCCCTGATATGTTAGATTGGCTGGCAGGTGGAACCCAAAATATGTCAGCTTGTGAGATTTACAACTGTCAGACCATGAGCTACTTCAGGAAAAATAAAGTTGTAGATAAAAAAGATTAAATCAGTGCCCGAGGTTATATAAGTGCTTGTATGAGTAATTGTCACTTTAATTACACAAATAATACTTTTTTCTCTTTGTTATTAGTTTTTAATTGTACAAGTAGTGCTTGTAATTGTAGAGGATGCAAACAATAAAAAATATATAACGTACCCCCAGTCCCATTATCCTTTTGTATATATTTTCAGATAAACTACACCTTATTATATTTATTTATTGGTCTGCAGCTTGCTTTTTTTCACTTAATAGATCTTGGTGGCCTTTCCATGTTAGTAACTTTTAGGAGAGCTGTATGTTAAATAGATCATAGGAAGAAATAATAATAATTTATTTAACCACTTTCCTATGGATGGATACTGATAAGATTTTCCTAGTTATAGACTGTGCCAGACAAGTTTTGGAAGTCTGGAGAAAGGAGTTCGGTGCTGTTAACTTTGTCTATTGATCTGTTATAAGAATAGCCGCTTATTAACCCTTTTTGTGCCGGGGCACCTTACTAAGTTCTTTATATATATCGTATAAACTTTGCATCAGCCTGTGTCATAGATGTTACATGCTTTTCCAGGTGAGGAAAAAAATCAAAGTTCACTTGCCCAAAGTCTCACAGCTTAAGAATGGCAGAACAAGGATTAAAATCCAAGCTGGTCTCATTACAAAATCTTGTTTCTTTTTCACTTCTCATTTTTAGATCTAAATATGTTATTAGCAAGTACAATGGGTTTTTTTGGCAGTGATGTTAGAATTGGCTTGAATATAATTTTAATGTTTTATGTATAAAAATTGGCTTCTGTGTATTTGTAGTTCTGTAGACAACCCCCCCCCCCGCCTGCGCCCTTGTTGGTCTTCATGCATAGTTCTCTCTGCACACAGATGTGAACTGGGAAGTGGCCTCAGTGGCTCATTTTACCTCCTGTTTCTTCTAGTTTTTGTTGCAGAATCTAACAGTAATTCTTTGCTTTTAATGTCTGTGTTGTGAAACTTTACCTGCGTGTTGCTTTGCCCTCCCCCAGGCCAATGGCCCTCTAAGGTAGTGAGAGCAGGAGAGAGGGCATCTCTGCCCAAGCAAAGGAAGATGCCAGTCCTCTTACCTAGCAGGCTAGGTTTGAGGGAGGTTTTTTTTTATTTTCTTCCAGTGAGGAATGGCCTTGACACTTCCCCCATCCCGTACCTCTTTGGTTTTTGTGGGAGTAATTGTTTTGGAGAATGAGTGAGCTTTCCAACCTTTAGGACTTTTGCTCAGCTCCGTGAAAGCTCTACTCTGGACTGAAGCTCTTCCTGTTTGTGTGTATTGGAGTGAGGGATGGAGGGAGGAATCTGGAACACTTTGTTTTAGAGTAGTGAATTCTGACTATTTGAGAATCCTGGACTACTGTGAGGATCTGTTAAAAACCACTCACCTGGATTGTTTTTGTATTTACAGTCTGAAGTAAACCATCTTGACAAGGTATTTTAGGGTTCTCTGATGATAATTTAGGACGTGTTTCCCTTCTGAGATTGAAAGCTGCCTGAAGATGGAGCCAGGTTTCTGCTGCCTTTTTCCTTCCGGTGCCCAAGTTCAGGCTATCAACGAGTAGCATTGATTGGCTTATCACTCATCAGATGATGAGTGAACACCGTTTTTTAGAGTGTTGCCCTTAGAATGCTGTGAGCTCAGGTGAAAAGGATTAGTTCCCCAGATGGGGGATAAACATTTCACAACCCAAGGGTGTGTGGATAATGTTAAAGATACCAGTAACAGTATAACTGGCTAGGCTTGGGGAGATTTTCCTGTGTGTTGGTTTTATTTACTGGGATTTATATTTGGACTCACTTGCATCACCACAGATAACCAAGAGTTGATATAAGAAGATATTTTAATTGCAAGATTTGTTGAAGGAAAAAAGCATATAGTGTACATGTGACTCAACTGATGATGAGTGAGAAGTAGCATCTTTGATAGTAAGATTGACACATGAATTCTCTCACTATACCTGCCCTGCTCTGCTCAAATGCCAGGAGAGGGAATGCAGGGCTGGCTGCCTGCCACTGTAGCCTGTGTGACCTTGTCAAGTGGTCACTGGTATCCTACTTATTTCCTTGGTGTTTATCTGCATCAGGGGCAGCAAAGAGGGACCTTTTGCTTCTCTGCTGGCAGAAAACTGCTTTTTCTCAGAACCAGCAAGTCAGGATGCACACTTCAAAGATTAATGGCTCAGGTTGCCATGGCAAGGCTAGAAGATGGATGATTATCCATTTTGTATTATTTATTTTATTTTCCTTTTTTTAAAAAATTGACATCAAAATTAGTTAGCATGTAGTGCAACAATGATTTCAGGAGTAATTTCCTTAAGTCCCTTACCCATTTAGCCCATCCCACCTCCCACGGCCCCTCCAGCAACCTTCTCTTTGTTCTGTATATTTGAGAGTCTCTTATGTTTTGTCTCTCTCCCTGTTTTTATATTATTTTTGCTAGCCTTCCCTTATGTTCATCTGTTTTGTATCTTAAATTCCTCATATGAGTGAAGTCATATGATTATTTGTCTTTCTCTGACTAATTTCACTTAGCATAATACCGTCTAGTTCTATCCATGTAGTTGCAAATGGCAAGATTTCATTCTTTTTGATTGCCGAGTAATAAATCGTTGTGTGTGTGTGTGTGTGTGTACACACACACACACACACACACACACACACCCCGCATCTTTATCCATTCATCTGTTGATAGACATTTGGGCTCTTTCCATACTTTGGCTATTGTTGATAGTGCTGCTATAAACATTGGGGTGCATGTGCCCCTTTGAAACCGCTCACCTGTATCCCTTGGATATATACCTCATAGTATAATTGCTGGGTTGTAGGGTATTTCTATTTTTTTTTTTTCAACGTTTATTTATTTTTGGGACAGAGAGAGACAGAGCATGAACGGGGGAGGGGCAGAGAGAGAGGGAGACACAGAATCGGAAACAGGCTCCAGGCTCTGAGCCATCAGCCCAGAGCCTGACGCGGGGCTCGAACTCCCGGACCGCGAGATCGTGACCTGGCTGAAGTCGGACGCTTAACCGACTGCGCCACCCAGGCGCCCCGGGTATTTCTATTTTTAATTTTTTGAGGAACCTCCATACTGTTTTCCAGAGTGGCTGCCCAAGTTTGCATTCCCACTAACAGTGCAAAAGAGATCCTCTTTCTCCACATCCTTACCAACATCCGTTGTTGCCTGAGTTGTTAATGTTAGCCATTCTGACAGGTGTGAGGTGGTATCTCATTGTGGTTTTGATTTATACTTCCCTGATGATGAGTAATGTTGAGGATTTTTCATGTGTCGGTTGGCCATCTGGATGTCTTTGGAGAGTGTTTATTCATGTCTTTTGCCCATTTCTTCACTGGATTATTCATTTTTTGGGTGTTGAGTTTGATAAGTTCTTTATAGATTTTGGATGCTAACCCTTTATCTGATATGTCACTTGCAAATATCTTCTCCCATTCCGACAGTTGCCTTTTAGTTTTGCTGATTGTTTCCTTCGCTGTGCAGAAGCTTTTTATCTTGATGAAGTCCCAATAGTTCATTTTTGCTTTTGTTTTCCCTGCCTCCGGAGACATGTTGAATAAGAAGTTGCTGTGGCCAAGGTCAAAGAGGTTTTTGCCTGCTTTCTCCTCTAGGATTTTGATAGTTTCCTGTCTTATGTTTAAGTCTTTCATCTATTTTGAGTTTATTTTTGTGTATGGTGTAAGAAAGTGGTCCAGGTTCATTTTTATGCATGTCACTGTCCAATTTTTCCAGCACCATTTGTTGAAGAAACAGTCTTTATTCCATTGGATATTCTTTCCTGCTTTGTCAAAGATTAGTTGGTCATATGTTTGTGGGTCCGTTTCTGGGTTCTCTTGATTCTGGGTTCCACTGATTTGAGTGAGTGTTTTTGTGCCAGTACCATAGTGTCTTGATGATTACAGCTTTGTAATACAGCTTGAAGATTGGGATTGTGGTGACTCCAGCTTCGGTTTTCTTTTTCAAGATTGCTTTGGCTATTTGGGGTCTTTTCTGGTTCCATACAAATTTTAGGATTGTTTGTTCTAGCTCTGTGAAGAATGCTGGTGTTATTTTCCTAGGTATGGCTTATTTTCCTATTTTTTATGTTCCTATTCTTCAATTAAAAATTTTTTTTAAGTTTGTTTATTTTTGAAGAGACAGATACAGTGTGAGTGGGGGAGGGGCAGAGAGCAAGAGAGAGAGAGAGAGAATGAAAGAGAGAATGAATCCCAAGCAGGCTCCCCACTGCCAGTACAGAGCCCATTGTGCGGCTCGAATCCATGAAGCCGTGAGATCTTGACCTGAGTCTAAATCAGGAGTCGAATGCTGAATCAACTGAACCACCCAGGTGCCCCTATGTGCCTGTTCTTTAATGCTAATCTTATTGTGACTGTTTCCTGCTGTTGATTATGCTTCTATAAGTTAAAATATTTTCCGCATATAATAGAAGTAAAAAATGGATGTAAATGAATCTAATACAATAATTTAGAATATGCTATATGTCTGTCATTGCTATTTTCTTTAATGTATATTAAGACAGAGGGAGAGGGTGTGTGCGCATGCACATGAGGGGGTGTCGGAGGGAAGAGGCAGAGAGAGAGGGAGAGAATCCCAAGCAGGCTTCATACTGCCATCACAGAGCCTGACTCGGAGGCTTGATCTTCTGATCATGAGATCACTCACTACCTGAGCTGAAATCAGGAGTCAGATGCTTAATCAACTGAGCCACCCAGATACCCCATCATTACTATTGTAGTAATAAGGGACATCTTTCAGAAAAGGAACTGAGTGAGATCTAAATTCCAAACTGAATTTAGGTCTCTTTTCATTTGGATTATCAGTTAATATCAACCTTCCCATTGAGGTGATTTGGCTTCCCCAGGTACTTTATGATGCCCTTTCTTTTTTTTCTTTTTTTTTAAATTTTTTTCATGTTTTTATTTATTTTTGAGACAGAGAGAGAGCGTGAGTGGGGGAGGGGCAGAGAGAGAGGGAGACGCAGAATCTGAAGCAGGCTCCAGGCTTTGAGCTGTCAACACAGAGCCCCATGTGGGGCTCAAAACTCACGAACTGCTAGATCATGACCTGAGCTGAAGTCGGATGCCTAACCTGCTGAGCTACCCAGGCGCCCCTAAAATAAACATTTAAATGAATTGTTTTGCCATTTTGAAACTGGTGATATTGGTATTTAGGAAATAAAAACCTACAAGTTTTGGTAAATAAGAAAACACAGAATTGCAAAGCACTAGATTATATTTGCTATTTATTAAACCACTCAAGAAGGCCACAGCATCAACAGTGGTCTCTGAACATTTAAGAATCAGAACTGAACATTAACTATTGCTTATTTTTCAAATTCAGTTTCTCCCTCTAAATGATGGTCTGTTACCCAAATAGCAACTATGTAGATTTCACAGAATAATATAAATTATTAATGTAATTTCATTCCACCTACTTTCTACTTTGGTTTTGGAAGGTAAATAATCCTTAGGTACAAGTCATGTCTCTGAAAAATTATGACTGTGGTGTTTGCCTCACATTTTCAACTTGCTAACCTCAAGTGTGTTTAAGAATCTGCTTTGTTTTAGGGGTGCCTGGGTGGCTCAGTCGATTAACGGCCTGACTTTTGGTTTTTGCCTCAGGTCGTAATCTCACGGTTTGTGCACTGGCAGTGTGGAGCCTGCTTGGGATTCTCTGTCTCCTGCTCTGTCTCTCCCTGCCCCTCCCTCCCTCACTGTG
The DNA here is from genome assembly GCF_028749965.1 of Puma concolor. Lineage (NCBI taxonomy): Eukaryota > Metazoa > Chordata > Mammalia > Carnivora > Felidae > Puma > Puma concolor. Next base: position 58,751,211 of record NC_141679.1, on the reverse strand, counting down.
TCTCTCTCTCTCTCAAAAAATAAATAAACTTAAAAAAAAAAATCTGCTTCATTTTACAACCAGTGTAATTTAGAGTAGGGCTGATCTCTTCTCTAAAATTTATTTATTTATTTATTTATTTATTTATTTATTTATTTATTTATAGTTTATTAATTTAGAGAAAGAGTGTGAGCAGGGAAGGGGCAGAGAGAGGGAGAGAAGAGAGAGAACCCCAGGCAGGTTCTGCACTGTCAGCCCAAAGCCCAATGTGGGGATTGATCTCACGAACTGAGAGATCATGACGTGAGCCAAAATCAGGAGTTGGATGCTTAACTGACTGAGCACCCAGGTGCCCCTAAAATTTATTCTTTAGAACAGGCACTGTGTTCACATGGGTCAAAAATTCAAAAAATAGAGAAAAGCATACAGTGAATAGACTTTCTTTGACACCTGTTTTCCAACCTCCTAGTTCTTCCTAGACTTAGAGACAGTTGGTGTCATCACTGTCTATACATCTGTACTGCCCCATCTTTTTTACACAGCAGTGGCCTACTGTGATGTTCCACACATTGCTTTTTTTCTCTTTAACAGTATATAGTGGAGCTCATTCTTTATCAGTACATAAAGAACTTTCTCCCTTCGCTTCCTTACAGTTTTAGAGTGTTCCTTTATTAATGGGCATTTAGATTTTTAAAATCTTGGCTTTTACTATTTCCACTGACCAAATACTTATTGAGCACCTGCTGTGCTCTCGGCACTCTTCTTTGCGCTTAGGATGGCAATGTAAAAAGCAGAGGGAATTTCCTGCCCCCATGTAGCCAGTTCTAATCTTGGGAGACATGTAATAAACTATGAGGCATAATTTGTAAATATATATCAATTTGCCTGAGTGTCAGTATATTTGTAAAATGAACTCTTAGAATTGGAATATGTGGTTTAAAGGATATGTGTTTTGGGGTGCCTGGGTGGTTCAGTCAGTTAAACATCCGACTTCAGCTCAGGTCATGATCTCACTAGTCATGGGTTTGAGCCCCGCGTCAGGCTCTGTGCTGACAACTCAGAGCCTGGAGCCTGCTTCAGATTCTGTGTCGCCTGCTCTCTCTGCACCTCCCCAGCTCGCACTCGGTCTCTCTCTCTCAAAAATAAATAAACATTAAAAAAAATAATAAAGCATACATGCTTTTTCCATTGGAGGTAGTTAACTGCCAAATTGCTCTTTTTAGAAGATGTACTGGTTTACATCTGTCCTACAAGCCGTGTTTGAATGCCTGTTTTTTCATGTCTTTTCCAGCACAGTGTGTTATCAAACTTTTTGATCTTTATCAATCTGATGAGTAAGAAAGATATGTCTGTACAATGCTCATTTGCATGTTTCTTTTGAGAAAAGCTTACTATTTGTATATTCTCATTTTTAGAGGTTCTTTGTAAGTTCCTGCTCTTTATTTATGCCTTATTTTACTGCTCTTTATAAGTTACTGCATACTTTATTTATGACCCTGGAAAAGTGAGGAGTTTTTCTCATCAAGCCCTTTCATATTGTTGAATATAATGTTATATGTGAATATGAACGTTGTGCCTGTGCTAAAAACCATAGTAGTAATTTAACTTTTCATTTAGGAAAGGTGTTAGAGGGTTAAAGGTTTCGACTTTAGGCTGAAGATTTGAATTTATAAGAACTGAAGTATAAAAGAAGTATATTATGTTACTATATTTGCTCATCATAAATAGTAGTTAGGTGATCATCCATGCTTAACATATGCGTACGTGGCATTTTCTACTCAGTGTCTGATACGATTTGTTGAAGTTCACCTTTATCCCTGGTAAAATGGAAGGTAATGAATAGATAAGAAAGTCAAGAGTTGGATTAATTAATTCATTAATTAATTTTAATATTTTTATTTTTTACTTTTAAGTATTCTCTACACCCAATGTGAGACTCAAACTTGCAACCCCAAGGTCAAGAGTAGCATGTTCCACCAACTGAGCCAGCCGGGCTCCCCAATACTTGGATTAATTTAAAGCTCAGTGAGAATGCCTAGAAACACCAGTGAAATTACTTATTTTATAGTGTGAGAAATGGATTGCATTCAGGCCATATTTTTGTTTGGATTCACAATTTCTGCATTCTCTCTATGTCCCCTTACAAAGCATAAAGAGATGCTCTGGAAATTGAATTTTACTCCCTCCTATCTAAAGTCCTCATATTTCCATTCAAATAAAGAAAAGTAAAAAGTGGAGCCATTCCCTTTACCACTTACCCTCTTGTTAAAACTTAAGAAAACTGATCAAATCAGTCTCCTTCTCTTTGCTCCTGCCACAGTCCCCAACACTATTGCCTTGTTTTTATTTTCTTCTGTCTCCTTCTCTTCCTTTGTCTCCTTTCTTAACTACTATTCCTCACCGCTTCCTATACATTTCACTATTCAAAACCTTTTACCTCTCGGCTCTTTGCTTTTCTCTGGCTACAACTTCTCAAGAGATCTTACCCCTTTCTGAAATTTCACCAGTCATTTTGATATAGATACAAAATGTTCTATAATTCTGTTGGAGGACTGGATGAGAGGGGAAGTAGAATAGGAGGGATGGAAGCATTTAATCTTCTAATAATTGCATGGCAGAAATCTGATAAATTCATAGAATTGATAGCTAGGAAATAGTCATAAACATATTATTTAGAAAAGTTGAGATCAGTGCTAGTGGAAATGCCTAGAAGATTTGAGGATACTTGCCTCTGGGAAGGAATGATGGGAACTAGAATAATGGAGTTCTTTTTTCATCATAAACCATTTCATTCTGTTTTACTTTTTAAACTTATGTCTATGTGTTATCGTTACATGCTGGTATTTCACAGAGTTATTGACTGAGAAATGCATCTTCATAGAATAGGTTAAAATATAAGATAAATGAAAGGGCAGAGATTTTGTCTTATTTATTTTCATGTCCCTGGTGCCTGGGATAGACCTGACACATAATGGGGGTTTGATAAATATTAAGTGAATGAAGCCATTGCACTGATGAAATTTCTGGAGTAGGAATGAGATTAGAACCTTCAGGATAGAAGGCAAGTACTCTCTACTGAGCTGTAAGTGCCAAAGAGCAAGGAGCTTGCTTGCTTTTTGCATTGTCTTGCACACAGGTGTCTGGTACAGCGTGGGTACTTAGAAATGCTCAGGGCTCTCTTTAGAATGGACCATTCAAGCATTACAGCCCTAAGTGTAAGAAGAAAGTGTACTCCCCCTAACTGTGTCTTGTAGGTCCTATTCAGTTGTAGTATACTCCTTGCATCCCAAGGTTGATTCCTTTTTGTCAGGCATAAAATCAGAGTTCCTCAACTGCACAAAGTCTTTATGTATTCAGTAAAACTTTTTAGTAGGGCCTGCTGTGAACAACACTGGCATTAGGCTCTACAAAGGTAATAAAGATGAATAAGGGTAAATCTCCAATTCCACGGAAAATGTAGTCCAGCAGGGGAGATTGAATTTATCTGTATTTAACTGTTATATACATGTTATGAGGTGTAAGCAGCTTGTGTGGGAGAAAGGAGGAAGACGTAATTAAATCTCACTGAGGCTGGGAGGGTAGAGGAACTGATGGAAGTATAGACCAGAGAAGAGAGAGGAAAGCTTTTTTTGCCTTTCTTCCCCCCCCCTCCTTTTTTCTCCCCTTTTCTTTTTCATTCTTGTAGTTCCTTTCAGCTTTCCTTTGTCTCTGCATTTATTTAGTGGCTGTCATGAGCTAGAAAATGTACTTCATGCTAGAATATGAAAAGATAAGCTTATGGTCTGGTTGGAGAGACAGACATGTAACCAAAAAATTACAGTATGATGAGTGTGATGAGAGTTCTAGAAAAAAGTTAAGGAGTTAGGCAGTGTCTCACAGGCAAATCAGCAGTCTTGTTTGAACAGAAGTGTTAATTATAATACCATTTATTGAATTGCTATGTGCCAGGCACTGTGCTGTGAGCATTTTCATACATTTATTGTTAGTAATAACCCTCAGAAGAGCACATGGGTAACTCACTCAGTTAAGCATCTGACTTTGGCTCAGGTCATGATCTCACGGTTGGTGATTTTGAGCCCTGCTCTGGGCTCCGCACTCTCTCTCCTTCTCTCTCTGCCCTTTGCTCACTTGCGTGCGCGCTGTGAGCAAATAAATAAATAAATAATAAATTAAAAATAAATAAATAAATAAATAAATTTTAAAAAATAACCCTCAGAACAACTCTGAAGTAGTTGTAAGTAGACATTATTATTCCCATTTTATAGAGGAGAAAAGACGTATGATTTGTTCAGTGACTTGCTTAAGATGACATATTCAGTAAATGACTGAACTGTATCTAGGTCTGGCTTCAAGGTTCATTCTACTCCGAAAACAACCAGAGGAATCCTTATATACTGCTGGTAGAATTGTAAAGTGATCTGGCCACTTTGGAATACACTTTGGCAGTTCCTTAATAGGTTCAATAGAGGTACCATATGATCCAGCAGTTCTATTCCAGAGAAATGAAAAACAAGCATCCACACAAAAACTTACTATGAATGTCTTAATAGCATTATTCCTAATATTACTGAAGTGGAAACAACTCATATGTCCATCAGTTGATAAATGGATAAACAAAATGTGGTTATCCATACACAGGAATATTATTTAGTCATAAAAAGGAATGAATCGATGCATTCTATAACATGGATGAACCTTGCAAACATTGTGCTAGGTGAAAGTCAGTTACAAAGATCACATATTTTTATGATTCCATTTATAAGAAATGTCCAGACTGGACATATACAGGAATTAGATGAGTGGTTGTCAGGTGTGTGTAGAAGGGGAAAATGAGCTAATGGTCTTGGGTTGCTTTTTAGAGTGAGAAAATTGTTCTAAAATTGATTGTGATAATAGTTGCACAGCTTTGTAAATATACTAAAAATATTAATTTTATACTTTAAATGGATGAATTCTATGGTATATGAATTGTATCTCCATAAAGTTGTTTAAAACAACCCAAGATTGAAATTTACTTTTCTGCTGTACTTAGCTAGAAGCAGCAATAAGATCTTATTGTCACAGTGAATAGGCAGCTGATCCTCACAGAGTAAGATTTTCCCTTGCACATTATTTACCTAACATCAATAATGTCTTAAAGTATATTATCTGATAGAGCCAGTAGTCTGTCTTATAAACCTTAAGATTTCTAAAAACGGTGTAGTCTGTTTTATTAAGTTCATTTGGAGAAAGTGTAGAACATTGAGAATTGATGAATAAAGTTGGGTTTAACCAGTTGGATAATACTTCAATCTTTGGAGCAGAAATATAGACCCTGTTTGTTGGTTGTTAAGACTCTGAACCCTCTAGGTGCGTTTCTCTGCAACCGCGCCATAGACTCTGGTATCCTGGTAGCAGTTGTGAAGGCTATTGCAAGTGATGTGATTAAAACCCAGAGAGATCATATTCTAGAATTTACCAGCCTCTCGGCCAAGTATTGGATATGGCTCAGTATGTTTTCATGCCCTGCTATAAAATCAGGCACTTAAAAAAAAAAAATCCTGTTAGAGTGAAAAGGAAAAGAGCCCTGAAAGAACAGTAAATGGGAGCAGAACCAAAAAATTAGACTTAAGTGCTGAATGTCTCTTTCAGACAGTAATTGTAGTGACAGTTATATAAGAAGTACAAGCAGGAGGGGTGCCTGGCTGGCTCAGTCAGCAGAGCATGCAAGTCTTGATCTTGAGCTCGTGAGTTTGAGTTCCACGTTGGTGTAGAGATTACTATAAATAGATAAGTGAGTAAATAAATAAATAAAACTTAAAACAGTACAAGCAGGATTCTTGGGACTGGATTTTTTTAAAAGTCTAACTGTTGCATTTAGTGTAGAATGGACAAAAATGTAACTGTATAGTTTGCTTTTTTTTATTTTGTTTTTAATGTTTATTGAGAGAGACAGCATGAGCAGGGCAGGAGCAGAGAGAGAGGGAGACACAGAATCTGAAGCAGGCTCCAGGCTCTGAGCTGTCAGCACAGAGCCCGACATGGGCCTCGAGCCCATGAATCGCAAGATCACGACCTGAGCCAAAGTCTGATGCTTAACGTGACTGAGCCACCCAGGCACCCCTAGTTTCTTTTTTTATTTTGCTGACTGAGGTCAGATGCTTTTTAGCATCTATTTCAATTCCTTGAATTGCGGTGGCTGGTAGGCTAATTAAGTTTTCAGAAGACTGATTTGGAAGGGTTGTTCATGCCTTTAGAAAACAGGACTAGATTTCAGAACAATCCATTAAGTACATGTAGAATATCTACTATGTGCAGGGTCCTATTCCAGCATCCTAAAGGATCTAAAAGCCATGTAAGACTGCTTTCTCCAAGTACATTTCTCAGAAGCCGTTATAGATTTGGATTGGAACTTTTTAACAAAAGGAATGGAGTCAAAATATCTGTCCCTACACTTAAGCTAACAGCTGTATCTTAGCAGAGCAGGCCATCTTAACAGTTGTCACCAAGATCATTCTCTGGACAGGGTCTCAGGAGAAAGGAGAAAATGGATAGTTCCTTTCAAGAATGCTGTTCATGGTCATGAGGGTGCTATTGGAGTCCTCTGTTTATGTCTCTTGAGGCTGTTGTCCCATCTGGTCCAATATTCCTAGGGATACTGGGAGCTAGCCTTGGAGCTAGGCCCTTTTTTTTTCATAAGAGTCATGGAAAATCAAATATAGATGAGCAAAAATAAGAAAAATATTTCCTCCTATCACTCAGGGATTACCATTGTTAGTATCATAATATATTATTCTGAATTTTTATTATGCATATCTGTGTACATGTATATGTAACCAGCATGAAATCGTGCTATTTGTATTCTTTAAAATTTTTTTTTTCATATTTTTCTTTACCCTGCTTTTTAATTTTAATTTAATTTTATTATTTTTTTTAAAGTAGGCTCCATGCCAAACATGGGGTTTGAACTCACAACCCTGAGATCAAGAGTCATGTGCTCAGCTGACTGAGCCACCCAGGCACGCCAATACCCTGCTTTTTAAGTTGTTTCATTTTGGTAAATTTTCATCTCATCTAATTTTATAATATTCACATTTCTCCAGTTCTTTCCCAAATATTTTTTTTCATCTGGTTTATTGAAACTTGTATACAACCTGTTATGCATATCTGGTTATTTTCCTTAAGCCTTTAAAATTTTTTTAAATTATTTTTTTTAATTAAAAAAATTTTTTTTCAGGGGCACCTGAGTGGCTGAGTCAGTTAAGCCTCCGACTCTTGGTTTCGACTCAAGTCACAATCTCACAATTCGTGAGTTTGAGTTCCGCATTGGGCTCTGTGCTGACAGTGCAGAGCCTGCTTGGGATTCTCTCTCTTTCCCTCTCTCTCTGCCCCTCCCCTGCTTCTGCTGTCTCTCTCAAAATAAATAAACTTAAACACTTTTTTTTTTTTTTAATTAAGTAGGCGCTATGCCCAACACGGGGCTTGAACTCACCACCCCAAGATCAAGAGTCTCCTGCTCTACTGACTGAGCCAGCCAGGCACCCCCAGGTCTTTTTTTTAATCTAGCATAGTTCCTATCTTAAAATTTTCTTTTTAAAATAGTAATAACACTGACTTATTAAAAACCTGAGCCATCTGTTCTGCACAACGACTTTGGGTAAGCTGATTGCTTTTTTGTGATGTCATTTGTTCATCTGTCTTCTGTATTTCCTGTAAGCTGGAAATCATATTCAGTAGCGTGGTGGATGTAAGGGAAGTATTTTTTTGCTCAAATGCCAAACAGACATCATGTCTGAATCTCATATTGTATCACCTCAGAATATATTATCTGGTTGGCCCACTGCTAATGATGCTGATTGGCCACTGGATTAAGATGATAGGAGTTGATCTCCTTACTGTGTAGTTCTCTCTGCAACTACCCGTAACCTGTGTAGTGTTACTTGGGCACTTATAAATTTCCATCCGCTTTTCACCTAATGATTTTAACCTAATTGATGACCCTTGCCTGAATCAACAGTTTTGTGGGGTTTGCAAAACCATGTTTCCTAATTCTGAAAAAATACCTTCAACATGTATTAGCTGGCATTCTTCTGTAATATAGAACTCGATAGAACTAAGGCTGTTTGATTACTCTAGAAGGTAGGGTAAATGCATGTTTTTTTGGTTTTAATTACCAGTTTTTGAAGTAAGCTGTTTTAATAGACACTTCCGGAAGTGATAAGAGAAGTCTTTTCTCCCTTTTTTTTGAGTACTATTAGAGACTCACAGGTTTTCATTGATGTGAATGTGTTTTGGCCAGCTATAGTCTTTTTTTGTTGTTCTGAATGCTCAAATTGGTAAAATTTTGGCCAGTATTTGCTGCTGCTTTTTGTCTCCTAGAATAGGTCACAGAAAGCATGTGGTGCTTATGTGGATGCTATTGCTCTTCCCGTTGTCCAGTTTTGTCGTTCAAATCTTCATTTTTATTTTATTTATTTTTTGGTTCCATTTTGAAAGTGTATTTTACTTATTTATTAAAAGAGAAATATCTTGGGGCACCTGGATGGTTCAGTCGGTTAAGTGTCCGACCCTTGATTTTGGCTCAGGTTGTGATCTAAGGATTGGTGAGATTGAGCCCCATGCCAGGCTCTGCACTGTGAGCATGGAGCCTGCTTGAGAGTCTTTTCTTTCTCCCTCTCCCTCTGCCCCTCTCCTGCTTGTACACGTGCACACTTCTCTCTCAAAATAATTAAGTAAACATAAAAAATATATATTTTTATTTTAAACTATTAGGGTTTGACCACAGGTCAGTTCCTTGTTGTTAAATGAATACATTAGTAAATTCAGGAGTGTAGTTTTTTTTAATTTTTTTTTTTTTTTTTGCATTTATTTATTTTTGAGAGACACAGAGAGACAGAGTGTGAGCAGGGGAGGGGCAGAGAGAGAGGGAGACACAGAATCTGAAGCAGGCTCCAGGCTCTGAGCTGTCAGCACAGAGCCCGATGTGGGGCTCGAACCCACAAACTGTGAGATCATGACCTGAGCCAAAGTCGGATGCTTAACCGACTGAGCCACTCAGGCACCTCAAGAGTGTAGTTTTAAAAAATACTCCTTTCAACCTGAAGTGCTAGATCTGGAAAATACTTTTGAATAAAAATCTAAACAGGTACACATTTTACTAATATTTTTATTGAAGTGTAGTTGACATACAATGTTAAGTTAGGTTCAGGCATGCAACATAGTGATTCAAGAAGTCTGTAAGCTATGCTGTGCTCATAAGTCGAGCTACCATCTGGTACCATACAATGCTATTACAATACTACCAACTACATTCTTCATGCTCTTTCATCCCTGTGACATCAAAATCTTCATTTTAAAACCCTCAAATCTTTGTTTCTGAGGTGATAGGCAAATAGCTATTGAGTCCAGGAGGTGCTTAAGAGGGGCCCACTTCATATTCTAGATTAAATAATGCAACCCCCTGTCTCAGATGTGCACAATGAAGAATAATCCTCACAGCGCTCAGAATGCCATGTTTTTATCACACACCGTCAAGAGTTAACCACCTTTAAAGATATGTGCACACTTTACCCAGGTCTTTAGTTTGGTATTGTGGTTTAATGCCTCTTGTTTTTTTATATCCAGATTTCAAGGAATATACATATGTCTCAACAATGTTTTTCTGCAGATGTTTATATAAGAAGATTGTATGTTTGTATTTTATAAACACAGTACTTTTATTTTTTCAAAGCAATGTGCAGAAGAGTCTCAGTTACATTCCAACTATCCTTGTTAGAACATGTCACTTGGAAAATCATCCTGCGTGTCAACAGGGGAATATGAGTTCTGAATGGGCCTGGGACTAAGAGGCATACATAGAACAGTGTTCTGTTTTAAGTATATCACATACTAGCATGACAATTTGCTATGTGTATTTACTGTGTTTTAATTTCCTTTTAGGAAAGGAGAAGTGGCAGGAGATAAGATCAGAAAGGTCTAGGATAGCCAGGTCATGTGAAAGACCTTGTAGACCAAGGTGTAAGGACTTAGGATTTTATTATGAGTGAGAGAAGGAACCTAGGTTTTCAGAGGAGGAGTGACGTGATCTGTCCGAACAGTTTAAAGGGTCCTCCATGCTACAGTATGGAAAATAGACTAGGGGGGAAGATAAGGAAAGTTCACAGGGAAAGAGTAGAACTAAGGAGGTCGGTTAAGAAGCTACTGCATTAGTCCAGGCTTTGACATGGGTAGCGGCAATGGAGAACATATGAAGTCATTGTATTTCAGGCATATTTTGAAAGTAGAACCAACAGGATTTGCTAATTGATCAAATGTGGGATGTGAGTGAAAGAGAGGAGTTGAGGATGATGCCAAGGGTTTTGGCCGGTGGTGGTGAACAGCTGGTGAATAGTTTTGTCATTTACTGAAACTGGAAGAGGGGTGGTTTTGGAGGGGAAGATCACGAGCTCGGTTTTGGGTACGTAATGTGTGAGATGCTAGTTGGACATCTAAGTGATACTGAGTAGGTAGCAGTATATAGAAATGTGAATTTTCTTGTGGTGGGAGGTGAGGACGTTAGGGTTTGGAGATACCGATTTTGGAGTTATCAGCCATGGGACTAGTCAGGATCACTAAAGGAGTAAATATAGACAGAAAAGAGAAGTCGGAGGATTGATCTTTGGAACATTTCAGCCTTTAGAAATTGGGGAGATGAAGAGACTCTACCAAATGGGACTGAGAAGTTGCAGTCAGTAATGTGGGAAGTTTCCCTGAGGCCAAGTGAAGAAAAGGGTTTCAGGAAGGAGAGTGGCATCAAGTGGGTCAGATGCTGCAAATAGATCACGAAAGATGAGGATGCAAAATTGACGGTTGGATTTTGCAGCGTAGTGGCCTCTGGGAACATGGCAAATAGTGTCTCTGCTTTACATCACCACCTTGCTCCTGTTGACTAGAATCCTAGCTGATACTCTTGGCAGTTGCTCTGAAACTTCACTTCCCACCACTGTTTGACCCTTGGCCTCTTTACCTCCCTTAGTTCTAAACTTTGGGCTCCACACTCTCACTTTAATCCTCATTTCTGTTCTCTTTCCTCAGTTTTGCACATTTTTCTGAGTTTTCCCAGGATGATGCAGGTCTCTTCCCTTACAAGGCTTCTGATGTGATTTGTTCCTCCGGGCCCCGCATCCTTTGCTAGCTAATGTAGGATTTGTAACCATTTTTGGTGTGTCTCATGGATTCTTGGTAATCAGGTGAAGTTCATTAGGCCTCTTTCCAGGAGAACATTTTTTTTTTTTAATTTTTTTTTTTTCAACATTTATTTATTTTTGGGACAGAGAGAGACAGAGCATGAACGGGTGAGGGGCAGAGAGAGAGGGAGACACAGAATCGGAAACAGGCTCCAGGCTCTGAGCCATCAGCCCAGAGCCCGACGCGGGGCTCGAACTCACGGACCGTGAGATCGTGACCTGGTTGAAGTCGGACGCTTAACCGACTGCGCCACCCAGGCGCCCCTCCAGGAGAACATTTTTAATTGCATAAAATAAAATACATGAGGTTACAAAGGAAATCAATTAGACTGGGATGTAGTTATAAAAATAGTAAAAACTAATTTGTAATAGAAATACATTTGCATCTTATAAATGCATTAAATAATATATTTTAGCATTGTGCCTAATAGCTATCATAAATTCAAACTAGTGATAAGTGTAAATAACATTTCAGTATACCTGTAACAACTATTGTATGAAAATATTTATGGTTTTTAATAGTGACAGTGTCACATACTGTCCATACTAATGTGGTTTGTTGCTATATTCACAAGAGAATGAATGTTTACATTTTATTTTCAAGTTAATGATAGCAAAGATAAAATTTTGTCTCCATGGAAGTCTTGGGTCCCAAGTTAAGAACGCCAAGTGAGAAGTGTAATGCTGGTGTGAGCAGACCATGGAATGGGCCACCAGGTGGGAGGACCAGCCTTGTCTGCATGGAAGCATGCTGTCACTTTGGCCCCCTGGCCCCTTCTCTGCCTGTGAGTGCCAGGGCACGCTCTTTCTTATTTATTTTTATTTTTTTTAATGTTTATTTTTAAGAGAGAGAGAGAGACAGAGGGCAAGTAGGGGAGGTGCAGAGAGAGAGTAAAGAGACCCAGAATCTGAAGCAGGCTCAGCCCTGAGTTGTCAGCACAGAGCCCCATGTAGGGCTCTAACCATGAGCTGAGATCATGACCTGAGCTGAAGGCAGACCCTTAACCAAGGGAGCCACCCAGGCGCTCCCAGGGCACGTTGAGCAGGAATGATAACTTCATAAAATGTATTTGAAGAAAGAACACTCATGGTGAACACCGTCTAATGTGCATTTATTTAGCTTGTTCTCTACTAGATTCTTTCACATTTCAAAAATTGGCCCTCTTGTTTCTAATGTTGCTGCTGTGTACTTCTTTTCTGATTAGCTTATCCAAAGCTACCTTAAGACATGTATTTTATTCTTCAGGATTCAGCTTTAGTCTGTCAACATCCTTTGTCTTATGGGACAGGGATAGAGAGGGAAGCTGGTGGTTTTGTGTATTCTTTCATCTCTAGGGTGCTTCTGCATTGTTTTCTATCCAAAGGCCCTTCCCTTAATGGCAAAAGAGTGAGCTCTGATATTCAGGGCAAAAGGTCACAGAGAAACCCAGCCCATTTTAACATTGGGTTGTATGTTTTCTTACTGTTGAGTTTTGAGTTCTTAGAATATTTTTGGATACCAGTCCTTTATCAGATATGCGTTTTGCAAATATTTTCAGCCGTTTGTGGCTTTGGTTTTTTATTCTCAAAATGTCTTTCACAGAGCAGAAATTTTTAATTTAAAAGAAGTCTATCTTAGCACATTTTTCTTTCATGGATTAAGCTTTTGGTGTTGTATCTAAAAACTCATTGTCAAACCCAAGGTCTCTTAGATTTTCTCCTTTGTTATCTTTTGTAAGTTTTATAGTTTTATGTTTTACATTTAGGTCCATGATCCATTTTGAGTAATTTTTGTGAAAAGGTGTAAAGTCAGTGTCTAGGTGGTTTTTGTTTTTTGTTTTTTGTTTCTGTTTTATTTGTGGATGTCTGTTCATTTGTGGGACTTTTCTTTTGTTTCTTTGTTTTTAAGGTGTTTTATTTTGAGAGAGCTGTCGAGAGAGTGGGGGGAGGGGCAGAGAGAGAGAGAGAGAGAGGGAGAGAAAGAATCCCCTGCAGGCTCTGCACTCATAGTGCAGATGGGGGGCTTGAACTCATGAACCATGAGATCATGACCTGAGCCAGTCAAGTGTTGGACGCTTAACTGACTGAGCTACCCAGACACCCCTGTTCATTTGTTTTTAATACTTTCTTTCATAAGAGATTTTTAAGTTGCTAAATAATGTATCTCAGTCTTTATCTCTCCAGCTTTCATGGAGTCCCAAGTTTTTGGTGATGGTCCCAAGTGGTGGTCTCTCCCACAGTCATTAAATGATATGATGTGAACTGTTTCCAGCACAATTGCATCTTTCTTAAACTGTGTTCAATAGAAACACAGATGACATGCATGATATGTTAAAATTTTTTTAATGTTTATTTTTGAGAGAGAGACAGAGAGAGAGGATGAGTAGGGGAGGGGCAGAGAGAGAGGGAGACACAGAATCCAAAGCAGGCTCCAGGCTCTGAGCTGTCAGCACAGAGCCTGACGCAGGCTTGAACTCGTGAACCATGAGATCATGACCTGAGCTGAAGTCAACGTTTAACCAACTGGCCACCCAGGTGCCCCTGACATGATATGTTAAATACAAGGGTTTTGTGGAAGAGTAAAATAATGTCTGTCTTGGTACCTCTTTGAAAGTATCTAATGTATACTTATAACCGTCAATTCTTAGGGTTTTCTTTCACTAGTCTAACTTTAATATTACATGGTTATATTTAATATTACTAGGTTAATAGTGGCTGGAAGTATAATTTTACTAACTCCTCTTTAAAACACATCTACCATATTTTTGACACAATAGTTGATGTCATGATTTAATTTGTCATTCTACTTTCTCAGGAGATTTTAATATTTGGGACATTATTGTATAATTCTTTCTTCCAAATCATGGATTTGGAATATGTTAAATGATGTTAACTGATAATAATACCAGAGGGCACGTTGTGGTTTATATTACTCTATCCATAAGTGTACTTTTTGGCAACTGTGTCTCTCCCCCGCATCCTCCCCGAAATTATCATCCAGTGTCAAAAACTTGTTAAGTATATTCATAAGTGTATTTCTGAAAAATAGATATTGATAATATCAAATGCTTTCCAGCATCTTTTGATGTGATCAAACTTTTATTTTTTAATTTTTTTTAAAAAAAAATTTTTTTTTTTCAACGTTTATTTATTTTTGGGACAGAGAGAGACAGAGCATGAACGGGGGAGGGGCAGAGAGAGAGGGAGACACAGAATCGGAAACAGGCTCCAGGCTCTGAGCCATCAGCCCAGAGCCCGACGCGGGGCTCGAACTCACGGACCGCGAGATCGTGACCTGGCTGAAGTCGGACGCCTAACCGACTGCGCCACCCAGGCGCCCCTATTTTTTAATTTTTAATATTTATATATTTTTTAATTTTTTAACTTTTATTTATTTTGAGAGAGAGAGAGAGGGAGAGAGAGAGAGACAGCTGAGTGGGGGAGGGGTAGAGAGCAAGGGAGAGAGAGAATCCCAAGCAGGCTCTGCACTGTCAGCACAGAGCCCAACACGGGGCTCGAACCCACGAAACCATGAGATCATGACCTGAGCTGAAACTGAGAGTCAGATACTTACCAGCTGAGCCACCCAGGCACCCCATATTTTATTTATCTTTTAAAGTAAGCTCTATGCCCAACGTGAGGCTCAAACTCGTGAACCTGAGATCAAGAGTTGCATGCTTTACCAATTTGGTCAGCCAGGCATCTCAGAGCAGACTTTTTGACATTGTTTCTTGATAAATTTTATCTTAATACTTTCTTGATAAATTTTCTTTTTTTTTGAATTCACGTAAGGAATCAGGCTTCTCTTAGGTAAACATGAGTAGATTATGATGACATATATTACATGTGTTGTCACTACTATACATACTGTGTATGCTGCAGTTTTATTTAGTGTTTTTAGTCCTGTGATTGAGTGAGATTAATTTGTTTTTTTAAAGTTTATTTATTTCGAGAGACAGAGATAGTGCACATGAATATGTGAGAGCACCAGTGGGGGAGGGGCGGAGAGAGAATTCCCCCCGCCCCCAGCCCCCATGCTCAGTGCTGTGAGGGTGGAGCCCGCTTGGGTTCATAAACTGAACCATGAGATCATGATCTGGGCCAAAGTCAAGAGTCAGGCACTTAACTACTTGAGCCACCCAGGCATCCTTCTGGTAAGTTTTTTTTATTCTTTGTAGTTTTTAAAAATTTTCTCTGCTATTGCCAATGTAATTATTTTCCCTTTCTTCCTTCCTTCCTTCCTCCCTTCCTTCCTCCCTCCCTCCCTCCCTCCCTCCCTCCCTTCCTTCCTTCCTTCCAAGTATAATTGACATACAGTGTTAGTTTCAGATGTACAGTATATTTCAACAATTCTATACATTTCTCAGTGCTCATCACAGTAAGTGTACTCTTAGTCCCCTTTATGTGTTTCACCCCCACCCACCTCCCCTCTGGCAACCACCTGTTCTCTGTATTTAGGACTCTAGGGTTTTTGTTGGTCTCTTTTTCATTGTTTTGTTTTGTTTCTTAAATTCTACACGAGTGAAATCATATGGTATTTGTCTCTGATTTCACTTCGCATTATATGCTCAAGGTTCATCCGTGTCATTGCAAAATGGCAAAATTGTATTCTTTTTTATGGCTCAGGAATATTTGAACACACACACACCCCACATCTTTATCCATTTGTCTGTTGATAGACGCTTGGGTTTCTGCCATATCTTAGCTATTATAAATAACACTGCAATAAACATAGGGGTACATATATGTTTTTGAATTAGTGTCTTCTCTGGGTAAATACCCATTAGTGGAATTACTAGGTCATATGGTAATTCTATTTTTAGTTTTTTGAGAAGCCCCCACACTCTCTTCTACAGTGGCTGCACCAATTTGCATTCCTACCAGCAGTGCGTGAGGGTTCCTTTTTTTCCCACATCCTCACCAACACTTGTTATTTCTTGAGTTTTTTTTTTTAATTTTTTTTTTAATGTTTGTTTATTTTTGAGACAGAGAGAGACAGAGCATGAACGGGGGAGGGTCAGAGAGAGAGGGAGACACAGAATCTGAAGCAGGCTCCAGGCTCTGAGCTGTCAGCACAGAGCCAGACGCGGGGCTCGAACTCACTGACCGTGAGATCATGACCTGAGCCGAAGTCGGACGCTTAACCGACTGAGGCACCCAGGCGCCCCATTCTTGAGTTTTTATCTTAGCCATTCTGACAGTATTTTCTCTTTATCAATGCATAAGAGTAACATAGGATAAAAATCTACCTTTAAACAAGTCTAAAAGAGTTACTTCAATATGTATGAAATTAAAAAGTTTAATATTAAGAAAATGTGTCAAAATAGGCAGCATTCTTTCTCAGTTGCACGTGGAATAATTGGACATCTGAATTGATGGTGTGGTGAATATTACAAAATACAATGTAATGTCTGCAGGGGTGGCAGATGTCTTAGGTTCAACTAAGCATTTATGTATTCAGAATGATAAAAAGACCATAGGTCTCACTTGGCAACACTTTATTCAGAAGGATATAGGATGATAACTATAACTTGTCTATAAGATAGTGGGAGTCCTGGGGCACCTGCCTGGCTCAATTGGTAGAACATGTGACTCTTAATCGTGAATTCAAACCCCACATTGGGTGTAGAGATTACTTAAAAATAAAATCTTAGGGGCGCCTGTTAGCTCAGTCGATTGAGCGTCCGACTTCAGCTAAGGTCATGATCTTGCGGGGTTTGAGCCCCTCATCGGGCTGTGTGCTGACAGCTGAGAACCTGGAGCCTACTTCGGATTCTGTGTCTTCCTCTCTCTGCCCCTCCCCACTCGTGCTGTCTGTGTCTCTCTCAAAAATAAATAAACATTAAAAAAAATAATAAAATCTTTAAAAAAAAAAAAGATAATGGGAGTCCTTGTGGAAGTTCATGTAACAGTTCATACTTTCCAAAGTGTTCTTTTGACAACTCAGGTTCAGAGATGATAACCACTTTGGGTGCCACAGAGAAATCCATAGGCATAGTTTCAAGGATCCTCTGCAAGGGACATGCCTAATTACGTGTCACTAGACTCAGAGAAGCTCAAAAACATGGCTTGCTACTAAGTGTTCGTTGTACTTCTAGATGCCGATGCAATTTACTAGTTTGGCAACTTTATATAATAAGCAGTGTTGCCAAGCGACATATAGGTAGCATGTTGTTTTAATCAGTTTAAGAGGGATTAACCCAAGGTCAAATTCTCATACATAAGAAGAAGGGGTTTGCTCATCTTTGGTAGGCAGTCATGCCTGCTGACTTTTTGTTTATGCCTTTTGTTTTAGCTATCTTTCAGAAAGTTTCTCTTATCCCAAGATTATTTTTTAAGTCTACATTTCCTTTAAAACTGATTTCATTGTTTTTACATTTATATAGATCTTTGAGCCACCATTTTCTGTATGGTGTGATGTAGGAACCAAACTTTTTCAAATGGCTCATCAGTTGTTGAATCATTTATTGAATAATCATTTGTTTTCCTATTGGTTAGAAATGTCACTATTATAAAGCAGTCATTAGGAGATAGTTCTTCAAATTAACAAAGAGGTGTAGTAAAAAAGTATACTTTCAAAGTAACAACTGATTTATAATCTTATATGATTGTGTATTAAACATTAAAAAAATAAATATAAATGCTTTAATTTTGTAAATTTTAAACTTAAAATTTTAACATTAAAATTTTTTATTTTAAAAATAAGTGTTTTAAAAAAAATTTTTTTTTAACGTTTATTTATTTTTGAGACAGAGAGAGACAGAGCATGAACGGGGGAGGGTCAGAGAGAGAGGGAGACACAGAATCTGAAACAGGCTCCAGGCTCTGAGCCATCAGCACAGAGCCTGATGCAGGGCTCGAACTCACAGACCGCGAGATCATGACCTGAGCCGAAGTCGGACGCTTAACCGACTGAGCCACCCAGGTGCCCCGAGTGTTTTTTATTTTGAGAGAAAGAGAGCGTGCATGAGTGCGCTCACACACAAAGTGGGGGGAGGCACAGAGAGATTGGGAGAGAGAGAATCCCAAGCAGGCTCTGCACTGCTAGCACAGAACTCAACTCAAGAGCTCAATCCCACAAACCATGAGATCACGACCCGAGCCAAAACCAAGAGTTAGATGCTCAGCCACCTGAGCCACCCAGGTGCCCCTTAAACATTTTTTAAGATTTTATTTTTTTAAAGTTTATTTATTGAGAGAGAGGGGCATGTGCAAATGGGGCAGGGCAGAAAGAGGAGAGAGAGAATCCCAAGCAGGCTTGCGCTGTCAGCACAGAGCCTGATGCAGGGCTCAAACTCATGAACCATGAGATCATGACCTGAGTTGAAATCAAGAGACAGATGCTTAACCAACTGAGTCACCCAGGTGCCCCTTAGGTTTTATTAAGTAATCTCTACACCCAGCTTGGGGCTCAAACTCACAATCCTGAAATCAAGAGTTGGATGCTTAACTGATTGAGCCAACCAGGTGCCCCTAAACATTTTATTTTTAAGTAATCTCTCTATACCCAACATGGAGCTCAAACCTACAGCCCCAAGATCAAGAGTTGCGTGCTCCACCAGCTGAGTGCCAGCCAGGTGCCCCATAATTGTGTATTAGATGGTATTATCTATATGCTAAGAGTTTATAGTATCAGGTTTTTTCTCAAAGGAAGTATATATACTCTGAAGAGGGTATGTCTATATTTTTTTTTTTTTTTTAAATTTTTTTTTTCAACGTTTATTTATTTTTGGGACAGAGAGAGACAGAGCATGAACGGGGGAGGGGCAGAGAGAGAGGGAGACACAGAATCGGAAACAGGCTCCAGGCTCTGAGCCATCCGCCCAGAGCCCGACGCGGGGCTCGAACTCACGGACCGCGAGATCGTGACCTGGCTGAAGTCGGACGCTTAACCGACTGCGCCACCCAGGCGCCCCTGTCTATATTTTTAAATAGGTTTGCCTTATTGAAGGCTGTTGTGCTTACTTAGATGGCCATACTTTGAAAGCTGACTGCTCAGTATAGTACAAAGTGGTGAATAAGGGGTTTGAACAAGATTCTAGTTTCAGATACACCACTTCACTGACTGCTACTTTGTGCAAGACAGCCTCTCCCTGTTTTGTTTTGTTTAAGCTGCATGAATAATACAATCTCTATCCTGCCTACTTCTGAGTATTGTTGAGGATAAGATGGGATGATAGAAAAGCACTTTTAATTGGAAAAACAGCTTAAATGTAAGGACTTACTGCATCTTAACTTTTCCTCCCTTTCTCTTGTAGGTAGTGTTGGTGCTTCTTTTCAGTGCCAGTCCATCCATCACGACCACATTTGTCATGATGACAGTGACAAGGTGAGGTCTGTGTTGATGTCTATCATGGTGAAAATGCATGCTGCCCTTACATTGTTGGATTCACTTGCATAACTGTGGACATGGGGCCAGGAGAGTGTGCCTGGGGAGGCACGATTTTGAGATACAGAAGGCCTTGCTGCTGTATGTGTCAGATTATTAGACCACTCCAGAACACTTGAGGATAATTTTCAGGAAGTGGGCTGTCTCTTAGTAAAATCTCCATTTTTTTTTTTTTTTTTTTTTTTAATGCTCATCCTTGTCCCTGTCACTTTGCTTCCTCGTTTCTTGCACAGACTGGGTGGATTATCTTAATATATGAACAGGTGCTCCCAAAGCTGCTAATTGTCTCAGCAATTTGTGTCTGTTTCTAGTTTGAAATATCTTAGCCACTTTGATTTGTTTTTTTTTTTTAGTTGGTTGTGTTGCATTACCATTTCTTCTCGTACTTACTTTTTTTTTTTTCTGTTTCCAAAGCCCAATCGAAATGTTGAGGATTAAGAATGGAACCTGTCTAATTCATGCAAAAGAAACCTGCTTAGGGCCTGAGGTTTTTTTTTGTTTGTTTCATTTTTTGTTTGGTTTTTAAATCAGGTCCGAACTGTTGGCGGTTTTGTTTCATTTTGGTGTTTTGCTTCTTCTCTCAAGCAGCCTGGTCTTGGGGACTTTCCAGTACTCATCAGCACAGTTGATGGCCCAGCCCTTGCAAGTAGATACTAATGTGGGCTTGGTGCTTGGAACATCTGGCTGCTGATGTTGGATGGACTTAAATTTAGTCTTTTCCATCATCAGTTTCCAGTGGCTTCCCTCCCATTTCCTGTGTCTTACATGGAGCAATGTATCACTCCCTTGGTAGTTTTCCCAGGCAAACCAATCCAAGTGATCCTTTTCTCTGCTGTTTTAATCAAGATCCTCCTCCCTCATCCTGTTGGAGCTAGATCAAGAAGTTTGGTTGGTCATTGGGATTTTCCAAATGGTTTTCTTTGTTCTGTGTGTTGATCTCCCTGTCTTTGTGAGCTTTGCTGAGACAGATTTCAGCCTGTTTACAGAGAGAGTGGTATGCTTTTAGCATTCCAGAGTCTCTTTTATTATTATAGTAATCCAGAGGCATGGATTTAACTTCTAACTTTTTAGTAGCAAACCACTGAAAGATACTGCTAGACTATATATAGTTAGCTCTGTAAAATTCAGTATACCAGAGATTTTAGAAATGAGCATTTGGGAAAAAAAAAAAGTGATGATAGAGGGAAAGGCAGAATCACTTTAGGCCAGTAATATTGCTTACAACTGTGCTTTGTAATTGTGAAGATGTTTTGGGGTTAAGTTTTTCTTCCCTCTGCTAAGTATAATATGCTTTTCTCCATTTGTTCATTCGTAGTGGTGATGCCAAACTGTGCTCTGTTCTGTCTCCAGATAGAGTCTGGAGATGAGATTTCTCTCTACCTCCACAAGATGCTTGCCATCTACTTGGAAATATTTTTGCTCCTAATTTCTGCATCTTTCTATGACCGATTTTGTGCTTTTAGGAGATGGCACTTTTTTCTTAAAATACACGGGGAGAAGGGAAGAGAACTTTAAGGGATTTTGTCATTTGACCAACAGATCAAAGGATTGTGAGAAACTGCTCTCCCCTTTGTCCTGCCTGCTGTGTGTTGTATACTTATGATTGTTTCCCAGAGGGAAATGGAGAGAATGGATTAGAGCCTCTTGACTGTGTATTTATAATTTATTCAACTGATTCAGTCAGATTTATTGACTGGCAGCTATGTGTCTAGGCACTTACGAAATATATCAGGATACAAAACAAAGATTGCTGTTTTTTCATGAGTGTACAGTCTTGCTGGGGGGAGGCAGCCAATAAAAATAAACACCATACATAAATAATATGTTACAATAAGTGCAGTGAATTAAAGAAAATGTAGAGCAGAATAAGTGGGATGAGAACCACCAAGAGTTGGATAGCAGTTTTGAATAGGATCATCAGGCATTATTCTAGGGAGGAAGGCTGTGGATAGCATGTCTAAAAATTAAGATCTTTATGTTTGCAACAGCTTCTGACTTCTTTAAGAAATGGATATTGGTTTTGTAAAAGCAGAAACAAATTGAGCCTGCTACCTGACACATAGCACTTGGATGTGTTTGCATACACATACATACTCACACAAATACACAACACTCAAAGTATTCTCTCACTTTGAGAATTGAAGGGATTATAGGACTCAGATAATTCAACTCTCTTTTTATTTTTTTTTTTCACATTTATTTATTTTTGAGAGAGACAGAGTGTGAGCAGGGGAGGGACAGAGAGAGGAGGAGACACAGAATCCGAAGTAGGCTCTAGGCTCTGAGCAAGCTGTCAGCACAGAGCCCAACACGGGGCTCGAACCCACGAACCATGAGATCATGACCTGAGGCGAAGTTGGACGCTCAACAGACTGAGCCACCCAGGCACCCCTCCAACCCTCTTTTTAAAATAAACTTGGAAGGGGTGCCTGGGTAGCTCAGTCGGTTGACCGTCTGACTTTGGCTCAGGTCATGATCTCATGGTTCGTGGGTTCCAGCCCCGTGTCGGGCTCTGTGCTGACAGCTCGGAGCCTGGAGCCTGCTTCGGATTCTGTATCTCCGTCTCTCTCTGCTCCTCCCCTGCTCATGCTCTGTCTCTCTCTCTCAAAAATAAACATTTGAAAAAAAAAAAAAAACACCAAACTTGGAAGCTGTGACCCCACTGGGAGAAATGACTTGTTCAGGAGTCACCCTACAGTGCTGGAGCTAGACCAGATCTTCTGTCCCTTATACAAGTCATGCAAAATAATTGCTTAGCTATTCTGATTGTGAAAACATTGTCCCAACACATGTTGATGCCTCGCTTATTGTCCTCACTTAACTTTCAGGCATGGTCCATTTCTCAGATTTGGGAACAAAACAGGATTTTTCTTAAAAGTTGCCTCAATTTTAACTCATCTGTATGTGACTGGGGATGGAACCAGGGGGTGAGATGAATTAATTTGTAGCCTCAATGGTACACTTTCCTAGAGTGGCCTGGAACAGTTCCCAGAATGCTGGTCACTTGAGAGAAGGAAATGGGAGAATTCTTTCTAAACTGGCATGTATGTGAATGGCTACTCAGGGCAGAAGTCTTTTCTGGACAAAACTTCCATTTGTCACAGAAGAAGGTACCAATCTGGTTTGTGTAATGCCATGCAGACCACTTTCAGGGAAGGTAGGAAATGTGTGACTGTTTTTTCTTTCAGGACTGTATACTTTATTGTAACCTTGATATTTTAATTTTTTTAGGTTTTTTTAAAAATTACACTTTGATTCTAAAAAGATATGTAGAACTAATTTTAACCCTTCTACCCAGAAGTAATAATTGGAATTTAGTATTAACAAGATTAACTAGTTATATTTGTATGATTGCAAATAGTGGTTATTAGTATATCCAGAGTTGTACGACTATCTCCGCCATCTAATTTTGGAAAATCTTCACATTCCTCACTGAAAAACCCACAACCATTAGCAGTCACTCTTCATTATCCCTTGCCCCAGCTCCTGACAATCACTAATCATTGTCTTTATGGATTTGTCTGTTCTGTACATTTTGTATAGACAGAATCATAGAATATGTGGCTTTTGTGTGTGGCTTCTCTCACTTAGCATGATTATCTCAAGGTTTGTCTATTTTGAAGCATGAATTCCATTCCTTTTTATGGGTGAATAATATTCCACGGTGTGCATCTAATGCTTTTTGTTTACCCATTCACCAGTTGATGGGTATGTTTCCATATTTTGGTTATTATGAATAACACTGCTGGGAACATTTTTATGTAAGTATGTTTTTGTTTAGTTGGTCACATGATATATTTTTAACATTTTGAGAAATTACTAAACTGTTTTGCAAAGTGGCTGCACCATTTTACATTCTAGCAAATGCATGAGGGACCCGGTTTCTTCACATCCACATGTTTACGTCCCACACTTCGGTCGTCTTTTAAATTATAGTAGCTGTAGTGGGATATCTCAGTTGTTGTTTTAATTTGCATTTCTCCCATACTTCCTAAGTATGCTGAGCATTTTTTTTATATGCTTATAAGCCATTCCTAAATCTTCTATGGTCCTTTAAAAAAAAGTCAGTTAAAACTCTTAAATATGGAGAACAAACAGAGGGTTACTGGAGGGATTGTGGGAGGGGGTATGGGCTAAATGGATAAGGGGTATTAAGGAATCTACTCTTGAAATCATGGTTGCACTATATGCTAACTAATTTGGATGTAAATTAAAAAAAATAAAATTAAAAAAAGTCAGTTAAATATCCCTTTCATTGTTCTGGCTCCCGTGCTTTAAAAAAAAAAAAATCGAATCTCAGGCGCCTGGGTGGCTCATTCGGTTAAGCAACGAACTCTTTTTTTTTTTTTTTTTAATTTTTAAAAAATGTTTATTTTTGAGAGAGAGCATGAGCAGAGGAGGGCAGAGAGAGGAGACACAGAATCCGAAGCAGCTCCAGGCTCTGAGCTGTCAGCACAGAGCCCAATTTGGGGCTCGAACTCATGGCCCATGAGGTCATGACCTGAACCAAAGCTGGATGCTTAACCGACTGAGCACCCAGGCACCCCAAACATCTGACTCTTGATTTAGGCTCAGGTCATGATCTCATGGTTCATGAGACTGAGTCCTGCGTTGGGCTCTGTGCAGACAGTGTGGAGCCTGCTTGGGATTTTCTTCCCCTCTCTCTCTGCCCTCACCTACCTATCTCTCTCTCTCTCTCTCTCTCTCTCTCTCTCTCTCAAAAAAAAAAAAAAAAAATCTCACCATGCACCCAGTTACATAGTTACATGTGCTTATTATGGAAAATTGGGGAAGTACACAGCAACAGACTGTTACAAAAAAACTCCATCACTTTGCATTATCTGCATGGTTAAAATAAAACTAAATTGCTCTGGTTATCTATGGCTGTGTATGTAATTAATTACCCTAAAATTCATTTGGTGCAGAGCACTTGTATCTTTCTTGGTTCTGAGGTTTCCTGTGTTCAGCTAGGTGGTTCTTGCTTGGAGTTTTCTCATGCAGTTATAGTCAAATGGTGGCTGAGGCTGGAGTCATCTTGAAGTCCTCACTCACATGTCTAATGGTTAATCCTGGTTATCAGCTGGGACTTCAACTGAGCCCCTTGGCTTGAGTGCCTAAAATGTAGTGTGGGCTTCCTCATAGCATTGTACCTTGATTGTCCCCCCCAAGAGGGGAAGATGCGTATGGCCTTTTATGACCTAACTTCAGAAGTCACAAAGCATCACTTCCCAGCATAGTCACGGGCCTGCCCAAATTCAAGAGGAGGGAGCCTCAATCTCCCCACTAGGGAGTAATGTCAACGTAAGAAGAAGAGAATGAAGGATGGGAGAACTTACTATGTATGGTCATCTTTTCTGCACTGTATATACATGAAACATCAGTTAAAATGGCTGCATAATGTTCTACCATAAGGATACATGGTAATTTATTTAATCTGTCTTTAATTTTGGAGGCTTAGGTCATTTTTAAAAACTATTATGCATTTATTCCTACAGCAAATATTTATTAAGTGCCTACTATGTCCCAGGCACTGTTGAGTCACCAGGGTAGAGTGGTGAAAAGGCTACCAAGGAAGGTCCTTGTTCTTCTGGTGCTTATTTTTTGTGAAAGGGGCAGAAAATTAAGTGTACATGTAAACCAACAAATAATCAGATGCTCATAAGCACTCTACAAGTAATTGGGCAGTTGGCTACTCTAGATTAGGTGTTAGGGAAGGCCTTTAAGATGGTGACACTTAAGCTAAGATCTGAATGAGAGGAAGGAATAAATTGTGAAAATCTGGGCCACAAGGAGAACATCATAGGGAGAGGGAAGGGTTAGTGCAAAGACCCTGAGGTTAGAAAGATCATACAAACAGAAGAAAGACTGGTGTGTACAAGCCAGGTGGATGAGGATAGAAGTGGTAAGAGATGAGGTTGAAGGGGTAGGCACAGGGCAGATCGTGAACTTGGTAATAAGCCAGGGAAAGTTTAGATTTCATTCTTCCTGTTGTGGGAAGACTTTGCAAGGTTTTATGGAAAGGAATGCTATGATCTGGTTTATATTTTTAAACATCTCTTTTGCTGCTGTGATGAAATATTTTTCTAACTGTGGTAAAATACACCTAAGCATATAATTTACCTTCTTAATCATTAAAAATATATATTTTTTAACATTTGAGAGAGAGGGAGAGAGAACACAAGCAGGAGAGGGGCAAAGAGAGAGGGAGACACAGAATTGGAAGCAGGCTCCAGGCTTTGAGCTGTCAGCAGAGAGCCCGATGTGGGGCTCAAATTCACATGCCTTTGAGCTGTGAGATCATGACCTGAGCCAAAGTCAGCCGCCTAACTGGCTGAGCCACCCAGGCACCCCCTTCTTAATCATTTTTAAGTGTACAGTACAGTAGTGTTGAGTGTGAATATACTTTTCACATTATCGTACAACCAATCTCCAGGGCTCTTTTATCTTGCAAAACTCTGTATCCATTAAACAGTAACTCCTCATCTCTCCCCAGAGCCCCTGGCAGCTTCCATTCTACTTTCTGTCTCTATGATTGAGTGTTCTATGTACCTCATATAAATGGAATCATAATATATTTGTCTTTTTGTGCCTGGCTTATTTCACTTAATATAACGTTGTCAAGGTATGTTCATGTTGTAGCATAAATGTTGGAATTTCCATTTTTTTAAAGGCTGAATAACATTCTGTTGTATGTATATATAACACATTTTGTCATTTCATTCATCCATGGATGGGACACTTGGGTTGTTTCCACGTCTTGGCTATTGTGAATAATGCTGTTAGGAACATGGGTGTACAAATATCTCTTAGCGACTCTGCTTTTGGTTCTTTTGGGTATACACCCAGAAGTGAAATTGCCGGTTCATTTATACTTGTAGAGTTTTGAGGAACTGCTATACTGTTTTCCAAAGTGGCTGCACCATTTTACATTCCAAATCCTTGCCAGCTCTTGTTATTTTCTGTTATTGTTCTTAATGGTAGCCATCCTGTTGCATATGAGGTAGTATCTCATTGTGGTTTTGATTTTCATTGCCCTACTCATTAGTGATATTGAACATCTTTTCATGTGCTTGTTGGTCATTTGTTTATCTACTTTGGAGAAATGTCTATTCAAGACCTTTGCCCATTTTTTAATCAGGTTTGGTTTTTGTTTGGTTGTAGGAGTTCTTTATGTAGTGTCAGTATTAACACCTTATCAGACAGATGATTTGCAAATATTTTATCCCATTCTGGAGGCTGCCTTTTTACTCTGTTGGTTGTGACCTTTGCACAGAAATTCTTACTTTGAAGCAATTCCAATTAATTTTTCTCTCGTCTGCCTTTTGGTGTCATATCCAAGAAATTGCTGCAATCCAATCTCATGAAGGTTTTCCCCTGTGTTTTTTCCTAAAATTTCTAGTTTTAGTTCTTAAGTTCAGATCTTTGACTCATTTGAGTTAATTTTTGTATATAGGGTAAGGTAAGGGTCTCTCTTCATTGTTTTGTATATGGATATCGAGTTCCCAGCACTGTTGTTGAAGAGTGTTCTTTTCCCATTGAATTGTCTTGGAACTCTTTGACCCTTTTGGGGTCACTTGAACCATATATGTAAGGGTTTATTCTTGGGCTCTCTATCCTGTTCAGTTGGTCTATGTATCTGTCCTTATACCAGTACTACAGTGTTTTGATTATTGTAGCTGTGTAATAAGTTTTGAATGATGTATTTCTTTTTTTTTAATTAAAAAAAAATTTTTTTTTAATGTTTATTTATTTTTGAGACAGAGAGAGACAGAGCATTAACAGGGGAGGGGCAGAGAGAGAGGGAGACACAGTATCCAAAACAGGCTCCAGGCTCTGAGCTGTCAGCACAGAGCCCGAGGCGGGGCTCGAACTCACGGACCGTGAGATCATGACCTGAGCCGAAGTCAGATGCTTAACCGACCAAGCCACCCAGGTGCCTCCAAATGATGTATTTCTTTAACATAGATTATTAGAATAGAATTGAATCAAAGGATATGAACTTTTTTCAGCCTTTGTCTCTTTTTGTATATTTTTTGCACATTCATATGCATCCGTTTATGCTTCCGTATGAGAATGCCTGTCTCACTTCCTTTTCACATTGAATAGCATTCATAATACCAGTTACTTTCTGAATGATTAATGAGAAATGGTTTCTAATTGTTTCAATGGATATTTCTGTGATTACTACCAAGGTTGTATAGATTTCATATGTTCATTTGTTACTTAGTCACTGCTTTTTTAAGATTTGTCTTTTGCATAATTTTCTTTTCTTTTTTTTTTTTTTTTAACATTTATTTATTTTTGAGACAGAGACAGAGAGAGACAGAGAGAGACAGAGCATGAACGGGGGAGGGTCAGAGAGAGAGGGAGACACAGAATCTGAAACAGGCTCCAGGCTCTGAGCAGTCAGCACAGAGCCCAACCCGGGGCTCGAACTCACGGACCATGAGATCGTGACCTGAGCCGAAGTCGGACGCTTAACTGGCTGAGCCACCCAGGCGCCCCCATAATTTTCTTTTCTTTTGGGATATTCCCCTTTTCCCATCCCTTTGCATAGGAACATTAATCATCTGTTATACTTGAAAAAAGTTTCCCAGCTTTTAATTTTTTAGAAAATTGTTTTTAATGTTTAAAGAGAGAGTGGGGGAGGGCCAGAGAGAGAGAATTTCAAGCAGGCTCCTCAGTGTCAGTGCAGAGCCCCACGTGAGGCTCAAACTCACAAACCGTGAGATCATGACCTGAGCCGAAATCAAGAGTCGGATGCTTAACCAACAGTGCCACCCAGCCCACCCCCCCCCCCCAGCTTTTAATTTTTAATGAATTTTTTCCCATTCAGAAATTTAAAATTATTTTGGGAGCAAATCTGTCAGTGTAGTCCTTTCTGAAATGTATTTCATTGCTCTTATTTTTAGGAAATCTGTTTCCATTCAGATGGTTCCCTACATTTTCTTTCTCAGCTCAGGGCTTGATCTCAGAGTAGTGAGTTCAGCCCTGTGTTGGGCTCTGTGCTGGACGTGAAGCCTACTTGGAAAAAACCACATTGTAATGATAGATATTTTGAGATTATTGTTTTGTGGCATTCTGTTTTGTTTTGTTTTTTTAATTTATTTTGGGGAGGGCAGAGATGTAGAGGGAGAGAGAGAGACTCTTAATGCAGGCTTTGATCCCATGACCCTGGGATCATGACTTGAGCCAAAATCAAGAGTCAGATGCTTAACCAACTGAGCCACCAAGGTGCCCTGTTATGTGGCATTCTTGTTTTGGCCTCTGGAAGGTCATTGCCCTCTAAATTTAATTTGTTTTTATTTATAAGACACTTTTGTAACAGTAAAAAGTAAGGAGAGAGGAGATCAATAAATTTACTGTGGGAGCTTAAATTTGATACTTGTATAGAGTTGTCCTGCCTTAAAGATTTTTATTTAAGGTGATCATGTCTGTTTTGTGTGAATCTGGTCAGGTTACACACTTTTTTATTTAAGGTTTGGGAAAGGCCTGTTGAATGTGATTTGGGCAGGAGGGTGCAGGGTTTGTAGCAAAGTTCCATCTATCACAACATCTGTGCAAAACCACCCAGGTTAGTCAGTGTCTAAAATGCATATCATCAGTGGAAGTGACCACGAGGACATTGGCATTTTCAGTGAGCTGGCCACATCTCCTGAATGCGGGGTGTTAGAAGTCTACAGCCATGGGCATGATCCAGAGCAGGGTATCAACTATGCAGTCACATGAGACTCACCAGGAATTCCCTACAGGAAATTCTGTTTTCCATCAAATATGGTGGAAATTACAAGATATTCCTGTGTTCTGATCTGTGTAGAAAACATTCTCATGTTTCTTGCATCTCAATCATCCTCATGTCCCTTTTCAGCAACTACTTTTTCATTGTCTTCCTCAAAGTGAAGGAGCTAGTTGTCTGTCTGTGCTTTTCTGTTTCTTAACCAGTGCTTATACTATAATTCATTTATTTTCTTGAAGCACTTATAAAAGTGTAGCCCGTGCTCACTGGCTTTTTGGGTCATATTTTATGTTAGTGTCTAATTTTTTTTTTTATGTTTACTTTTGAGAGAGAGAGAGAGAGAGAGAGAGAGAGAGAGACAGCATGAGTGGGGGAGGGGCAGAGAGAGAGGGAGACACAGAATCTGAAGCAGGCTCCAGGCTCTGAGCTGTCAGCACAGAACCCGACACAGGGCTCAAGCCCATAAACTGAGATCATGACCTGAGCCAAAGTCGGACGTCTAACAAATTGAGCCACCCAGGCTCCCTTAAGGAGATATTTTCAAATGCAGCCCAAACTATATGTATGTATGAGAGAATTCATTTTATCTTTATAATATCAAAACAATGAAAAAAAACCTAAGTGTAGTATTTATTTATTTTTTTTTAATTTTTTTTTCAACATTTTATTTATTTTTGGGACAGAGAGAGACAGAGCATGAACGGGGGAGGGGCAGAGAGAGAGGGAGACACAGAATCGGAAACAGGCTCCAGGCTCTGAGCCATCAGCCCAGAGCCTGACGCGGGGCTCGAACTCACGGACCGCGAGATCGTGACCTGGCTGAAGTCGGATGCTTAACCGACTGCGCCACCCAGGCGCCCCTAAGTGTAGTATTTAATGTTACAAATAAGAGATGGTTCATCCCTGGGGTGCCTGGGTGGCTCAGTCAGTTACGTGTCCAACTCTTGATTGTGGCTCATGTCATGATCTCACCATTAGTGAGTTCAGTTCTGAGTCAGAATCCACACTGACAGCACTGAGTCTGCTTGGGATCCTCTTTCTCCCTCTTTCTCTGCCCCTGCCCTGCTTGTGCTTATTCCCCCTCTCCCTACCTCCACCTCTCTTTCTCTCAAACTTTAAAAAAGAGGAAAAAAAAGAAGAGATGGTTTATCCTTAACAGTAAAATTAACAGGCTTTGTTGAACAACCTAGATCTGTATGTGGTTAACTCTCTTCATTGCCTGTCCAGTGGATATTTTAAAAGTATTGTATTGGCGTATGATTTGCCCTGAGATTGAGCCACTGGAGCGGTTTAGAATGAGAGTCATAGCAATTAGAATTGCTCCCAAGATGCTCTCTGTTTACCAGATCAGAATGAGCAAGGTACCTTTAAGATCTCTGCTTCAAAGGGTGTGCGTTAAGGCACGTCATGCCTCAGAGTCCGCTCTTTCTCATTTGTCCTGCTCCAGAGATTAAATATGCCATGATGTGCATTGTGTGCTTTATTTGCACCCTTGCCTCTCCATTTCTGATTTGATGTGGGTCTCTATTTTTTCCACTTTCTGACTAGCTTGGGTTTCTTTTTTTTTATTAAAAAAATTTTTTTCAACGTTTATTTATTTTTGGGACAGAGAGAGACAGAGCATGAACGGGCGAGGGGCAGAGAGAGAGGGAGACACAGAATCGGTAACAGGCTCCAGGCTCTGAGCCATCAGCCCAGAGCCCGACGCGGGGCTCGAACTCACGGACCGCGAGATCGTGACCTGGCTGAAGTCGGACGCTTAACCGACTGTGCCACCCAGGTGCCCCTAGCTTGGGTTTCTTTATTCAACCCACTCGGGTTTTTGTATTCAACCATCTTGAACTCCTTTCTGGCTGATGGCCTTTCACCTGGTTCTGCTTTAGCACTTCTCATCTTCACTGCCTTAAGAACTGTCATGGTTTAGTCCCTGGCATCTCACACCTGTACCGTGGGAACAGCAGTCTGCCTACTCTTCCATCCTAAAGCTGGCTACATTATGGGAGGCTTTCAGTAGAATTGGGGTTGGGTGTGCATTTGCTGCCCCTTTCTGGTCTTTAGCAACTATAGCTGGCAGCTGCTGATAAATAACCTTTCCACTCTGATAGGTGGTAACACTTGTGGGTGAAAGTGCTTATTCTGATGTTTTGCATTAGATCACATCTTGTCATGGTTATAGATAATGTATAGCCTGAATAGTGCTAGGCCAATACACCTTTCCACTATGTAGCTTCATCTTATTAGGTCCTTTCAGCTGGTTTTGGTGGAGGGAGGGAAACGTTTAGGGAGGAGGGTGAGCAGAGCTAACTTGAGGAAAGTTTGAAATTCTTTTTGGTCTCCTTGTTCTTCTCTTTTATTATCCATTCTGCTTTTGTGTCTCATTTCTTCTTGGGAATTTGCCTATTGAGAAACACATTGGAATTACCACTGCTATGAAATATCACATATCATTAATTTGGAACCTACTGAGTGCATGCCATATGCTAGAACCCTTGCCAGAGTCAGTGAGACTTAGTCCTTGGCTTCAAGGAGTTCTCTGTCGAATGCCCAGAAGACTCAAGTGAATACATATTTGCATAGCCAAATGATTAATCCTATGTTAGAGCACAGAATAGAGGCCACTAGTTCAGCAGTAGTGGTTGGGATTGGAGTGAGGTTACAATCAGGAGACTTGGCAGTGGATGTGATGACAGCACAACCTGATTCCTGACAGTGTTAACAGTGGGAAACTGCCTCTTCATTATAAAGGTCATGGACTCCCAACAGGAAGGCCATTCTCTACCCAACACCTTCTTTGGCAGGTCCCAAAAGTGTATACCATTTTTTTTTCCTCTGATATTTTTTGTCTACATGAGTGGTTCTTCAGCATCTGGACAAGTGATTTTTAATCTGCAGCTCTTGAATCATGCGTTTGAACACCTTAAAATAAGAGATGCCTCTCCTTTTTTGTGTGTTCTCTACTAGCCAACATTCTCCAAATATGGACATCAGTGACAACAAACAAAAGAGAAATGGGACCTGCTCTTGAGGAGTTTACAGTTTCATGGGGGAAACAGACATTTAGTAAATACTGGAAGGTATTGTGAAAAAAGTGTCAAAGAAAGACCATAGCCTCAGAGTCGGCTCTCCTATAAAGGTCCTTCAGATAATCATCTTGTTTAGAAAAGTCTGTGATGTCTTAGAAATGCAAAATTTAGAACAAAATGAAATTTTATATTTACTGTTTGGCAGACTGTTTGTCACATTTGTATAATTTATTCATGGTTATTGTTTATGCTGTGTGCTAGAAAGTGTATTTTCAGCAGTAGAACCCTTCATAGTCACAAGATTAGAAGTTAGTTTTCTAGAAGCAGTTTGTGAGTTTCAGTATGAGATCTTCCTTACATGTATCCTAAGATTATATTGTTCCTCCTTTGTAAAAAGTAAGGAAAAGGGAGCCTGGTTGACTTGGTTGGTTAACTGTCGGACGACTCTTGATTTCAGTTCAGGCCATGATCTCAACAGGTTGTGAGATCGAGCCTAGAGTAGGGCTCTGTGCTAACAACACAGAGACTGCTTGGGATTCTCTCTCTCTCTCTCTCTCTCTCTCTCTCTCTCTCTCTTTTTCTCTCTCTCTTTCTCTCTTTCTCTCTCTCCCTCTCCCTCTCTCCCTCTCCCTCTCTCCCTCCCTCCCTCCCTCTGCCTCTCTGTCTGTGTCTCTCTCTCAAAATCAATAAACTTAAAAAAAAAAAAATAAGGAAAAGACAGGCACCTGGCTGGCTCAGTTGGTGGAGCATGTGACTCTTGATCTCAGGGTTGTGAGTTTGAGCCCCATTTGGGTGTAGAGATTACTTAATAAAATCTTTATTTAAAAAATTTTTTTAATGTTTATTTTTGAGAGAGAGATAGAGCACAAGCAGGGAAGCGGGAGAGAGAGAGAGAGGGAGGGAGAGAGAGAGAAGGAGGGAGAGGGAGAGGGAGGAAGAGAGAGGGAGAGAGACACATAATCCGAAACAGGCTCCAGGCTCTGAGCTGACAGCACAGAGCCCAACTCAGGGCTTGAAATCAGGATCAACGAGATCATGACCTGAGCCGAAGTTGAACGTCCAACTGACTGAGGCATCCAGGTGCCCCCAAAATAAAATCTTTAAAAAAATAATAAGGGAAAGACTGCAACTCTGACAGGAAATTTAATTCCAAGTTCAGTTGGCTAACCAGCAAATTCTACCAAACAATTAAAGAATTAATCTGTAACCTCAGTCTTACAGAAACTACGGAGTAGAGAAAGAGAAAACATTCCCGATTCATTTCTTTTTTTTTAAAAATGTTTTTATTTATTTGAGAGAGAGAGCGTGTGCATGCAGGGGAAGGGCAGAGAGAGAGAGAGAGAGAGAGAGGGAGAGAATCTCAAGTAGGCTCCACTGCTGCTAGCAGAGTCTGACCCAGGGCTCAGTCCTGTGAACCGTGAGATCATGGCCTGAGCAGAGACCCAGAGTTGGGGGCGCTTTACTGACTGAGTCATCCAAGCATCCCATCCCCAATTAATTTCCATCTTATCTTATCTTATCTTATCTTATCTTATCTTATCTTATCTTATCTTATCTTATCTTATCTTATCGAGAGAACAAGCAGGAGAGGGGCAGAGAGAGAGAGACAGAGGATCTGAAATAGGCTCTGTGCTGACAGCAGAGAGCCTAGTGTGGGGCTTGAAGTCATAAACCAGGAGATTGTGACCTGAGCAAAAGTCAGACACTTAACCGGCTGAGCCACCCTGGTGCCCCCCCCCCCCCGCTCCCCCCATTAATTTCTAAGGCTAGCATAATCTTTGTAAAAAAAACTTGATGAGGGCATTATAAAAATGGAAAATAACAGCTAATTTCATTTAAGATCACAGATGTTGGGGCACCTGGGGGCTTAGTCTGTTAAGCATCTGACTCTTGATTTTGGCTCAGTTTGTGATCTCACCGTCATGGGATCAAGCTCTACACGGATCGAGGAGCCTGCTCGGGATTCTCCCTCTGCCCCTCCCCTGCTTGTGTGCTCTCTCTCTCTCTCTCTCTCTCTCTCTCTCAAAAATAAATAAACATCTAAAAAAATTTTAAAAACATTTCTCTCCCCCTCTCTCCCTCAGAACAAAACAAAACAAAACATAGATGTAAAAATCCTAATCAACATGTTAGCAAAACAAATCCAACAATATATAATAAGGGTAATAAATAAGACAGGATTTTATTAGGAATGCAAAATTGGTGTAATATCCAAAACCAGTCAGTGTCAGGGCACCTGGGTGGCTCAGTAGGTTAAGTGCCTGACTCTAGACTTTGACTCAGGTCATGATCTCGAGGTTCATGAATTCGAGCCCTGGACTCTCCATACTGGCAGTGTGGAGCCTCTTGGGATTCTCTCTCTCTGTCTCTGTTTCTCTGCCCTCCTCAGCTCACTCTCTCTCTCAAAATAAATAAACTTCAAAAAATGTATCTTTACAACAACAACAACAAAACAAATCCAGTGAATATAATTCCTATATTTAAAAAAAATTTTTTTTAATGTTTATTTTTGAGAGAGAGAGAGACTGTGAGCAGAGGAGGGGCAGAGAGAAAGGGAAACACAGAATCTGAAGCAGGCTCCAGGCTCTGAGCAGTCAGCACAGAGCCCGATGTGGGGCTCCATCTCACTAATCATGAGATCATGTCCTGAGCTGAAGTCGGACACTTAACCAGCTGAGCCACCCGAAGTGCCCCAATGTAATTCACATGTTAACAGAAAAATTATATGATTACCTCATGCAGGAAATTTTGATAAAATTAAACTTCCCTTTATAATAAACTTTTAACAATTTAGAAATAAAAGAGAACTCTTTTAATTGCTATAGGGATCTGCAAAAACCTACTGCAAACATCATACTTAGTGGTGAAATGTTGGAAGTTTTCTAGTTTGGGAATTAAATAAAAATGCCTATTCTCATTGTTTCTATTTAGCACTGTACTAGAGGTCCTAGCCAGTGCAGTAAGACAAAAGGAAAAATGTATTTGAAAAAAAGAAATTGAATGGTCATTATTTTCTGCCAACAGGATTATATATATATATAGAAAATTCAAAAAGATTATGCTAAACTATTAGAATTAATTATATGTAATTATATATTATAGCTATATAATTATATAATATACATGTATATAATTATATCATATTTTTAGAATTAGTAATTATATACAAAACCTGGAATAAATCAAAGAACAAAAATATGTAAGACTTGTACAGAAAATATGAAGCATTATTGAAAATATTTTATTATTTTAAAAAAATGTTTATTTATTTTTGAGAGACAGGGCACGAGCAGGGGAGGGACAGAGAGAGAGGGAGCCACAGAACTAGAAGCAGGCAGGCTCCAGGTCCTGAACCGTCAGCACAGAGCCCTACCTAGGGCTCGAACCCATGAACCGTGAGATCATGACCTGAGCTGAAGTCAGACGCTTAACTGACTGAGCCTCGGTATAGTTTTATTTTAAAAGTGAGGGGACTTAAATTACTTGAGTACTTCAGGAAGAAGTTTTTAGCAGTCATTCAGTTTTTTCCTATGTTGTAAAAATTGATTTTAAAGAGCAATTTTGGAGTCAGAAGTCTCAAAAAGCTCTTGATGCAATCAATTACTTTGTCTACAAGTGCTGTGCTATCCCTAGCCACATGTGGCTATTTAAACTGATTCTGATCGATTCATTAGATACACTAGCCTCATTTTGAGTGCTCAGTAGCCACATGTGGCCTTCTTTTGGATGGTGCAGATATTGGCCATATCTATCACAGAAAGTTGTATTGGACACCCTTCCAAGAAGGCTTTGTATCTTTTTGAACAGACACCAAATAAAATTTTAGGAAGACTGGGGTTGAGCAATTGCCCTCTTACAATTTACCACCTGCCACATTAGTAGGTCAAAAGTGGCCCAGTTTAAAGCCTATCCCACTGATTGGGTGTTTATTAGAAAGATACTAGATTTTCTGGTGAAGAAAACTAGAGAAAAAGTTACAGTACAAATATCAAACTATCCAACCTTGAGTTGTGGGATTACTGTTTACATCTGGGCAGACTTCTTGAGTTAAGCCCTAGGAGCCCAGGTAGCTAAAATCATAACCATGAGAAGATTTCTTGTGGAGTTTGCCTCACAAAGGATTGGCTGAGGCCCAGGGGGGGGATTCACAGGAGCTTTAAAGGGTGGAAACCCTGGAGGACTGTAATTGATTTTTGCTGCTGGAATTTAGCACTTGAGGAATCTGGCTTTTAAGATTAGAGAGTTCTCAAATGGTAATATCCCTTCCCTTTCCCATTTTTTTTCTTTTTTTTCTCCTATCATCACGGAACCAATATCCAAGTATACAAGAAAAGTGGTTTCAAGAGGGTCTGGATTATGTAAGGAAGCTTGTGCAGCTGAGGTTCTGCTGGAAGATCTGTAATGCCAGATGAGTCTACAGCAGTAGACTGGGAATTGTGAGTGACTCACAAGTTAGGAACAGATTGCATTGGATGCATCTAAAGGTGTGGATGGGATTTATGACTCTTGTTATGAAATGAAGAAAAAAATAAAAAACTTTACAGTTTGGATGTAATCATTTCCAAACTGCCTGCTCTGGAAGACTAACAGTGTTGGGGAGGAAGAGTCAGCTAGGTAACAGGACTACATAATGGGGGTATGGGGCTGCGGGAGGGGATGTGTTTATTGGAGCCTGTTATATCCTTCTAGCTTCTCTTTGTCCAGGAATTGTAAAAGCTTGTGATTTATTGCTGGAACTTTAATTCAGAGTTGCTAAGCACTTGCTGTTGTATTTCAGGCTGTAGGTTTGGACCATGGGGTTACAGAACCAGTGCTCAGTCAGACATGGGAGATAAATGTACACAAATAATTACCATATAGTGTTAATCATAGGTAGAAATTCAGAGGATCCTGGAACATCAGTTTAGTCTGATTCCTTAATTTTCTGCTAGAGGCAGCTGAGGCCCAGAGCAGGAAGGAGACTGGTGTAAGGTAACGCTAGAAGAACTAGAACCTGAGTTTTTGTTTTGTTTTGTTTTGTTTTTTTTACTGATTGGACTACCCTAAAATGTGATCACCATCCTTGAAGGCATCATCTAATTCCTATCTGCTTAAAGACCACTTCTTGCATGATGTCCCCTTGACAGCCCTCCTCGCCTCCAATACTACTTAACTGTCCTTTTCTTGAATTTATTGTGCTTTTATGGAATATATTTCTTCCCTTTTAGATCCTGAAGGTGATCAGGACAAGCACCATGTCGGCTGTGGTCTTTGTACCTCTTCATTTCCCATCCTTAGCAGCGTCTGAATAACTGTCAGGTTTAAAGTTTCCAACCTGCTTGCTTCTTTGTGAGCTACCTTGGTCTAATCACCTCCTTTTGCATCAATAAAAATTCCACTTCTCGGGTCACATGAATACATATTTCGAATTGAGTGAGGTCAGTTACTGTTTGCTCAGTTCTGGAGGAGGGAGGAGGCAGGGGCCAGCAGCCATACTGTAGAGTGAGAAGATGTGTACGTTTTGAGAGACAGGGCCGACCCCAGGGTCGCGTTCGGTAGCTTGGGCCTTGCTGAGCGCGAGGTTAGAGATGCGGGCTGGGCCGAGCTGCGCAGGGACGCCGTGCGACGGGCTCTGTTGCCGGAACTAGTCCCAGTCGCGCGCCCGGACGCGCGCAGTGCCGCCCCGCCCCCTCCCCCGCGGGGTGGAAACAAAGGGGGCTCGGCGCGCGGAGTCGAGCCTTGGGGGAAAGGGGCGGAGCGTCTGGCGGTTTCGCGCTTTGGGCTCGCTAGGTTCGTTCCTATAAGGGGACTGGGTGGAGAGGAGGGCGGCGACCCAAACCAGAGACGTGGGAGTGCCGCGTGCTCGCGCATCCTGCGGCCTGGCGGTGAGGGGCGTCGCCTGCGCGCGCAGCGGAGGGTAGTGCGCCGGCGCGCGGCACGCCGTGTTCGTGAGCACCGAGGTGGGGTGCGGCGGGCGGGACGGTGTCGCGGCCCCGGCAGTTAGGGCCCGGGGGCCGAGAGGATGGAGCCCCCGAGGCGTTAGCCGACTCTGTCAGCTCCGAGCGTGCAGCTGCTTCCTGGCGCGGCCCGTGTGATGGTGCCGGGAGGAAGGAAGCGCCGTGACAGCGCCTCGGTCGGATCCCGGGTTCCGGGGGTGAGGAGGCCCGGGGACGGCGGAGCTGGCGAGCTGGCCGCTGGCTGGGCGAGCGGTCACAATAGGAGGCGGCGGCCTAGCGCGGAGCCGCGGGAGCAGCCCCGCAGGGCGGAGCTTCCCCTCGCAGGTACTGGCCGCCCGGCCGTTGGTTCCCGCGTGAGGGCGGGCCGGGCCCGAGCCGTAGGCCGTAGGGAGCCTGCGGGGCCGTTCCAGGCAACCAGGAGGAGGTGTGGTTGCCTGGTGCTTGGCGGGCGCGGCCGGGCGGCCCGGCGCTCTTTGTTCCCGTGGCGGCGGCGAGGAGGTGTGGGTGCAGCCAGCGGGAGCGCCGGCCCGCCGCCGCCTGGCAGATGGCCTCGCTCCCTCCCGTTTTGCCGAGGCGCAGGTGAAATGATGTCACCCAGGAGAACGCGGAACCCGTTCGGAAGGGTCCTTTCGCGTCCTTCTGCCGCTGCGGGTTTCTGGACAGGCTGCGTTTTGTTCTCAGGGGATGGAAGTTCTTTCAGGGCTGAAGAATGAGAGAGGTTGGTTTTGAACCAGGAATTTTCCAAATTATCGAGGGCCAAAGAAAATAAAGTTTTTGTTTGCGTTGTGTAGGACTTGTAAAAGACACAGCTTTTTCTTTGGGCCACAAAAGTTGGGTATGCTTATTCTTCCACCATAAATAGAAATGAACACTTCAACGTATGTCATTGCTGGCATCATATGAATTGCCTTCTCTTACGTGGCACACTTTGAAAATTTAAGTGTATGCAACTCAAACACAATTGGTTTGTTACTTTAAAATTGCAAGCCTTTTGGGATCTTGTTTGGCCTTGATTACAGGTACTATTGTTAATATTTCAATTCCTTTAAATAGGAAGCAGCCCTGGTAACTGGACTCCAATTAAAAAACAATCCATTCTCCGTGTTTGTATAATCAAAACTTAATAAAAATCTAAGGACAGTTGGGATGAAAGTAAAATTGTCTTCGGAAAACACTGGCCATACGAATAGATGGGACTTATATAGAAGTAACAATACAGACCAAATTTTGCATATATATTTTGTATTTTTTATAAATATATATAAATGTATATAGTATATAAATATAAATAAATATATTTGTATATAATTTATATATTGGGACATACTTGCAGTCGGAATATGAAATTACTAACTGGATTTTTAAATGAGAATTGTATCTCTTCACATACTCTTCTTTCTCCAGTTCTTGCTAGTTTGTAAACTTATTGGCATAATATGTTTCACTTTTTGAAAGCATACTAAACCTTAAATCATTTCATTACATGAGTTCAGTTTTAAGCTGATTTCTATAATTTTTCTATAAGACTTATCTCTAAGAGATTTGGTAGACTTTAGAGGCTATAGTTAAAAAAATTTCGCCACAAACTGGCCATGTGGGCCCCAGGGCCTCATCTGTAAAATATGAAAGTTGGATTTAAACGTTGGCTATGGTCCCTCCACCTCTGATATTTTCTGTGATTCTAGAAGGTTATTTCTGTTTCTGTACTTGTCGAGGTTTATATACTCATTCTGTTTTTATCGCTGAACTGAAGGTTGCAAGTATTAATCTGAGTAAATGTTCAGAATTTACTAGAGCGACCTGACTTTTGAGGAAGGTGGATATAAGATGGCATAATTAGACATAACTGAATCTGTTAGCATCATAATGTGGAGTGTAGGTCTATTGTCTCTCTGCCAGCAGCTTTGGATGAACCTTTTAGTTACATTACCAGACTATTTGTGCTCGTTTTTACTTTATTTCAAGGTTGTGGTGGGAAGTATGGGTGAGAAATCCTCAAAAATCTCAAATGATTGGTCTGTATGGAAAGTTCATTGGTCAAGATTATCTTTGTCTTCTACTTCCAGTCTGTTCCATCTATTTCTCTGTTTGTGCTGTCCCAGTCCCAGCTTTGTTTAGCCACCTTCAGTTTGTAATTCACTGTGCTGGTTTGTGGGTAGTGTCAGGGTCTACTAAATAGTTTTGGTTATTTTCCTTTTAACTACATATATCAGACCTGTGTTTTCACTTCTGTTTTACTTTGGTTAACTCAT
This sequence comes from Puma concolor, assembly GCF_028749965.1. Taxonomy (NCBI): domain Eukaryota; kingdom Metazoa; phylum Chordata; class Mammalia; order Carnivora; family Felidae; genus Puma; species Puma concolor. The sequence goes on along the minus strand of NC_141679.1, from coordinate 58,710,713 downwards.
AGCTTGCTTTATTTTTCTCTGGAGGGAGCATAAGGATGTAAACACATTTGAATGTAGTTTTGGTCTAGTTCATTCAACAAATGTTACATTCTTGAAGTGACTACCTTGTCTGGAGGAGATCAAGCAAATGCTTCAACTCTGTATAGTAAATTAACAAGTGAGAATTTGAGCAAAAAGAGGAAGAGGGGCCATCTACACAGTCTCGTTTTTCCTCACATCCTGTATCTTTTCATGTTCCTTTTTTAAGGATGTCAGCATCTTCTCACTCTATGTTAGAGGGGCCCTATTTAGTTCCTCTTGAATTGCCCCTCACTAGACTGAGTCTTGGAGGGCAAGAATAACTTTTCCCCATGTATTCACAGCATGTAGCACATAGTAGGCCTGCTATAAATATTTGAATTAATTATGAATTTTATTTAAGAATTACGGTGATCCTATACACACTTTTTTTCAAATAGTTATTAGTTTACATACATAAATTTTTTGTATTGATTTGGGCTGGTCATGGTCTGGATACTTTCCAAATCTATGTAATTCTTAGAAATCTTGAAGAGGCACTTTAGAACAGTGCTCTAAGAGGTTACCAGCCTAAATAAAATTATTTTAGATGTACTTCCTTGCTGGGAGAATAATCCTTGGGCAGGCAAATCTGGATGTGGAAGGAAAAGAAAATAACTTTTTTTTTTTAAGTTTATTTATTTATTTAGAGAGAGCACACACTCACGTAAGTGGGGAAGGGGAGAAAGAGAGGGAGAGAATATCCCAAGCAGGTTCTGCACTGTCATCACAGAGCTTGATACAGGGCTCGAACTCACAAACTGTGAGATCATGACCTGATAATCTAGACCAAGAGTCAGATGCTTAACCGACTGAGACACCAGACACCCCAGAAAAGAACTTTTATTTAAAATAATATGTAGCTCAAAAAAAAAAAATGTAACTCTTATTTTCCCTAACCTTTATGAACGCCTTCTCAAAAGATGTAATGGTTAGAGACCTCCTTAGTTGCATGTACATCCACCCTCTTCCGAGTAACTTATGGGACTGTGGTTGGGGGGGGTGGGTAGGGAAAGAATGGTGGAGCCTTTCAGCTATTTTCAGTAACCCTGGTTCTGTTGTGCTCCCAGAAAGACATGAACCCAGTTTGTTGTTTGCCTTAACTCGAGAATAAAAATAATAGTTTTAAAAAATGATTGCCCCAGGGGTGCCTGGGTGCCTCAGTCAGTTAAGCATCCAACTCCGTTTCAGCTAAGGTCATGATCTCATGAGAATGTGAGAACAAGCCCAGCATGACTCTGCATTGACCCACAGTGTGGAGCCTGCTTGGGATTTTTTCTCTCCCTCTCTCTCTGCCGCTCCCCTGCTCCTGCCCTTACTCGCTCGCTGGCTCTCCCCGTCCCCCCCCCCCCCCCCAATAAACAAACATTAAAAAAAAAAAAGAGAGATTGCTTCAGTGCTAAATAGCAGTGATCTTTCCCTCAGTAGGTAGTAGCAGTCCTTGAATGGTCTAAAGTCTGTGTAATAGACCAGCAAGCATATACACCATTATTTTATTTAGCAAATACTTATTTGTTAAACATTTAGGTTACTTCTAGTTCCCTTTTAAATTGTTGCTGTACTGTGATGAACCTGTGTATGCATGTGGTTTTTCCCATATTTTGGGGTATTCCCATATTTTAGATTATAACCTGGGAATTTATCAGATGAAAGATTACGGATTCAAACTGTTCAAATAGTTGATAAAATCTACCTGATTACTTTCTAGGATGTTAACATTTGCCATCATGGCAGCTGTCAGAATATGTGGATTTTTAGATAACTTGGATTCGACTTTTTCATTTTTAAGGTATCCAGTCTTGGACTTAGAGGAAGGAGTAAAAGACTTGGTGGGGTCAACATTAAGCACTTGACTTTTTATTGTTTGTTTTGGTTTTTTCTTCTTCTTCTTCTATTAGGCTGTGATTTGAGTCCTTTTGACCAGGTGGTATGCTGTTAGTAACAATGAACAGTTTTTTTTTTTTTTTTCTGGAGAGTAATGTGGCTGTTTTGGAGAAGACTATTTGGGCCTTTGAGCAATTTATTTTGAAGAAAGTAGATTATTTTAATGCTGGCCTAGAAGTCCTGTACCTGCATATCCTCTACCACACCTTTATAAGAAAAATGTAAATGAATGAAGAAGGAAGCTGTCACCAGAGGTGATTTTGGAGGAAGCAAGTTATGGGACAATATCTGGACCTAAGTCCTATGTTATTTTTAGCATCATAACTGATAACAATTACACCGTTCAAGACAGATGTTAAATTGTGGGTTATATTATCCCACAGGGAAAGGCCACATTAAACAAGATGGCCTAAAATAGTGTTGTATTAGTGCTTAAAAGGTTAAACTGTTTTCTGTGACTTTTCTGAAACAGGTGCTTTCTTAGTTATGCTGGGTAAATTAGTTATATAGTTACATGTAAACAAACATTAAAGATGAGAAGTATAGGGGCGCCTGGGTGGCGCAGTCGGTTAAGCGTCCGACTTCAGCCAGGTCACGATCTCGCGGTCCGTGAGTTCGAGCCCCGCGTCGGGCTCTGGGCTGATGGCTCAGAGCCTGGAGCCTGTTTCCGATTCTGTGTCTCCCTCTCTCTCTGCCCCTCCCCCGTTCATGCTCTGTCTCTCTCTGTCCCAAAAATAAATAAAACGTTAAAAAAAAAAAAAAAAAAGATGAGAAGTATAGGGAGTTGCAGATTAATCAGGTCTCAGGGGTGTTTTCTTGGCAGGACTTTTTAAACATAGGTTGCATCCTGAGAGAAGATTGAGTTACTGTATCTTTGTAATGTTCAACAGTTGCCAGACTAGAGAAAAACAGAATTGTATCTGCTTCCAGATACAGTACACCGTAAGTAATTTTGAATGAGGAAGGTATAGGGAAGTAGTGGAAGGTTATGTCAGAAACAATTTACAAGGAAACATTTACTTTTTGAATACTTAAAATAACTTTAAATAGACTTTATGAAATAGTTTTTTACTAATTAGATTATAAAGAAGATGTTACTTTTAAAATCCTTAAATTACAAGGTGTTTTAGTGGATTGAACATGAACTTTAGAGCCAGATAGACTTAGCTTCAAATTATGGCTCTGCAGCTTTAAGCAAGTCGGTTAACCCTAACTTGCAGTGTGTAAAGATCAGAGAGCCCCAGTTCAGTTCCTAGCACGAAGTTAGCTATTACCAGATTGAAGTTTTAAAAACTGCTATATTGCTTAGATTAAAAAAAAATGTTGTAATTTGTATCTTTCATCAAATTAATACAGCTAAAATTCTGGAGAAGAAACTTTCTTCAGGTATACAACACTTTCAATTTGACACATATATGTCATGTTTTCTATTGTATGTAACAAATTACCTCACATTTAGTAGTTTAAAACACAAATCTGTTATCTCATGGTGTACATGGGTCAGGAATCATGGGTTAGCTGCAGGGCCCTCTGTTCAGAGTCTTACTTGGCTGCTGCCATGATGTCATCAGAGGTTTGATGTCCTCTCTGAAGCTCAGTGGCTGTTGGTTCAGTATGGCTCTTGTAATTGTAGGACTGAAGTCCCCCCATTTTCTTGCTAGCAGTCAGCTGGCGAACGATTCAGCTCCTAGAGGGTGCCCTCCTGTCTGCCACATTGCCCTCTTCATATGCCTTCTGGCAACATAGCAGTTGTCTGCAGGTTTGGAGGAGAATCTCTTGAAGAGTTCTTCTTTTAAGAGCTTTCTCTAACTCCGGCCTGCCTTGATTAATTTAAAATCAACTGACTTGGGATCTTAATTCACTTGAAAATCCCTTCACTTCTGTGAAGGGGTTCATATCATTAGGTTATATAATTTAACCTAACCATGGAAATGAAATCCACACTATTTACAGTCCTGCCTACACACCATGGAGTAATGGATTATACAGGAGATGTGTACCAGAGGTGGGAATCTTGGAGGCCTTCCTTCTTAAGAATTCTGCCTCACGTGGACATACAAAATAATTGTGTGTGATTTTATCTTATCCAATGGGTGCACCTCGTTTCATGCCCATCTTATTTTGTCCTGGATCTATATAAACTACAGCATTTGAATATACCTTTTCTCCATTATATTGTTTGTTCTCCCTCTTTATAGGCATGGAGCTTCTGACCAAAGGAAATTGTCATAGGTAGAAGAGGAATATGCTTGAAAATTATTAACTTATGACCACAAGGGTCAGGGTTGGCCAGTTTCTTGTTTGGTTGGTTGGTTGGTTTTATACCTCTATAGGACTGAAATCTTAAGTTTTCAAAGAAACAGAATTAAGGAGAGGAAACCTGACCCTCTGATTTCTGTTGACCAAGCTAGCTACTTGTACTAGCAGTCTATAAGAGTGCTACTCATGCAGACTGCTTTAGAGATGACAGTTGAAGGCAAGTGAGCTTATTAAAACACTCTTCAAAGGTACCTTGCAAACTATAAGCTTAAGAAGATTGCAAAAAGAATATGCAACTTAAAGGAACAGACTGTTTTGAGAAGAGAATGGCTTTAAAGTGGTGAAATCCTTAGATTGAGGAGTCAGGAATGTGAAATACACTTCTTTCTATGAAATCTTTTATATGTCTTCAGATAAACTCCAGGCTCCTACCTCTATTCTAATTTTTGCCCGTATTGCATTTAATACATTATCCTATAGTTGGCTGCTTTGCATCCTTTTTTTTTTTTTTTAACTGCAGTAAGCTCCTTAAGGGTGGGATCCATGTTTTATCTTCTTTACTAACAACTCTTGACTTGGGGAGGCAGTCATAAATATTCCTTGATTCAGCACTTCATACCTCATCATAGTGGTAAAGAATATTGGCACATTCATGTTTGTGGTGCAGAGACAAGTTTTAGCTCATGTCAAAACATTTTAGTAGTAGTAGTAGTAGCAGCAGCAGCAGCAGTAGTAGTGAATTGTAAAGTTAGTGCCTTCAAGTGATCTACTTTTACTCCTAGGAAGGTGTTTGGAAGCACTTTTAGTCTTAGGAACAGGCCTGGTTATCTGTTTACCAGGCTCATAGCAAACCAGAACAAAAAATGGGCTAAGGAAGGTTATTATAGAAGTATTATTAATATAATTAGCATGCTACTTCATGCTCTGTCTCTGCCTTCCTCTCTGGTTACTTCTGTACTGGCTAGCCATACTGAACATTCTGCAGTTTCTTGACAACACTGCTGTCTTTTGCCAGTTACCTCTCCGTAGCACCCAGTGCCTAGCAGTATCATAGAAAGATGATACTCTGTATATTGTACGGTGATTTGCTTTTGTTTCTTTTTCATAGCATATACTTTTTGGAGGCAGGAAACCATGTGTATCTTCTTGGTTTAGTGCCTGTCACAGAATAGACATTTATATGTAAGGGAAGAATGAGGCAGTGAAACTGAAAACCAGACACATGGTCTGAAGCACATGGTCTTCTTCAATGTAGGGATAAGCACATTCACAAACCTTAACTTCCAAAGGTGGTTCACTCCACAGCACAGTGGAACAAGTGATGCTCATGATGTCCATGGTTAAAAATGCTGCAGATTTGAGCATATTTACATATGATGAAGGGAATTAACCTACAATCAAGCCAAGCATTTAAAACATGCAGTCATTTGCTTTGGGGCTTGTGATCATATCCTTTATTCTTAAGGTTGCTAGGTTTGTGTTGAATAGAGCTGAGGTGTCTGCAGACTCTTCTTTTGTATACCTATGGTCACTATAGAAGTTTTGCTGCAAGTGTTCTGAAATCTCTCGTCTTCTTTGCATGATCATATAGGAGGTTAATTAAAAAATAGAATGAAAAAATATTAGTCTTAGTCCAGATGGACACTAATCTTTCTATACTTAAGATATATGATTTTATGTCAGGTTTTCTTAACATGAAGTCTTATCTGTCCTTTAGGGTTTTAGAATCAATACCAAGAGAAAAGCTATTAATAGGTATTATACGGGAAACACAGGAAAGGTTTTGCATTTTTGAACAGTGCTGTTTTGCCTTTTAAAAAAGTTTTTTTTTAAGAGAGATCCATTGCCAGAGGCAACCTTTGCCATCCTTATATTTGTTTTGATGTTTAAGATTAATTTTTAATTTCTTTCCAATCTCTGCTAACACAAATATTTAGAAAACCCAGACTGTCCTTCATAGACATGATTCTCCACATTGGTGCGGCTAGCCATGAACTATCCTTTTCTTCTCCCTCTTTTTCCCAGATATCTCCCGGGGCCAATTCAGCACCTCTACCTGGCCATCCTAACAAGGTGATTTGTGAAAGGGTGAAACTTCAGAGCCTGTTCCCTCTCCTCCCAAGTGATCAGAATACTACCGTTCAAGAGGATGCTCACTTCAAAGCTTTCTTCCAGGTTCTTATATATTTACCCTTTCCCTACATAGGGCTGAAAGTCACCGATACATTTTAGGTTGTTTTTAGGAAGGCTTGAAACAAAATTCTCAATATCTTCTTCTTATTTTCTATTGTATGTGGGAATAAGTATTCTTCTTAGAGGCCTTCTTCAATATAACTTAGCCAGCTTTTCTGAAGAATGTTTGTCTTCTCTTGAGCTGCTGTTTATTGTTTGACCACTTAATATTCTTTTTTTTTTTTTTAATCTTTTGGTATCAATCACTTGTGCTAATAGGCCACATTCTATAGGAAAGTAGAAGATATTACAGATATGTGAAATTGTGTAGGAATGGAAAAGTGGGAGCATGCAAGATATTTTTTAAAGCCATTACTACTTATTTGTTTATTGCCTAGAGTTTGATAGTGATGTAAATTTCAGAAAGAAAACATGTTTCCGTACCTTCTATCACTTTTGAACCTGTGGATAAAATATCATTAAAATTTTTGTTATATGTAAAATGAAAATAAATTAAGGCAAGGACTATCATTAGTTTATTGACAAGATTGCTAGGATGTGCTCAAATAAATTACTGGCTACTAAATTTCTAATCCATTACTGCTAGAGAAGCATGTTTTATAATGGAAGTCAGTATTTTTATTACCGAATGGAAACTAGTTGTAGAATTGCTTCTGCGTTTTAGGGTTGTGGGCCAAGGTATGTATTTGTATATGTGTATATAAATCTGAGGTAGTGAGAGTCGCTTATCAAAACTTGGATTTTGGATAGAGCCATTTTTCTGTTTGTGTGGAAGTGGTAGGTTGGAGCTTAGGACTAGTTCTGAAAGAGAAATGCTTGTGTGATACATTAAATTGAAGATATGAAATTTCTGAGAATAGCTTTGTAGGTGATCCAGGGCTCTGCAATCTGATATTCCTTGGAATTTGTGCCAGGTTCTCTGCTTTGCATGTATTGTCTCCTTTGTTTTTAATCCTCCTAACAACACACCAGTCATGGATGATTTTCTAGATGAAGAAATAGGCTCAGAAAAACTCTGAGATGCCCTGTTACATAGCTAGTTATTGGCAGAGCAGAGACTTAAATTCACCTTTTGCTATTCCTTGTCTCTACTACAGCAATACCACCTGTAGAAATCAACAAGTATTTCTGTAAATACAACACAGTATGTTAAGAGACATAGCTATCTGTATTGAATTAAATGGCATATTGACTACTGTTCTTGATACAGTTGGTCTGCAGTAGCTTGATATTTAGTAGCAAACCAGTATAGCTAAGGAAGAAATTGACTTAGTACCTTCCCTACTGCCACCACTAAACAATTATATGACACTTAATTTGTTTTCTAGACTTCTTTGTGTCTCTCGGCATTAAGTCAGTATTAACTTTAAACTCAAGGAGTTGCTGGCAAATGGAGTAAATTTAAACACGTTTTAAAAATGAAACAAAAAAGAGCCAGTTCCATTTGAATGTTGCAGAAAGGTGAAAGATATTATTGTTAAATTTTTATTTATATCTCTAAACTTAAATCTTACTTTTTTCTAACTTTAAAACAAGGCCCTCAGTATACTTGGCTCCCAGGGAACTCTGCCCACTTTTTGGCCTACCATTGTTCTGCATGAAGCAAAGTAAATCCTTCTCATATCCCCTTTGAGATACTGTCAGAGACCTTCAGCTAATTCTGATAATAAAATTGGGTGTGATTTCTTATTCCAGTTGTGCTTTTCTCAGCCCTAGAATATTTACTTTCCATGTGAAAAGGAGAAATCTCCCCATTTCTTATTCTCAGAGTTATTCTTTTAATGTGTTATGTTTTCTTGGCTTTCCCCCAAGTTCCTTCCCTCCTAACTTTTTTACTTTTCCTTCCCTTTGGAACACTCCGTTTTAAACAGATTCACCTACCTCTTACATTTTTTTCTTAAAGTATCCTTATCTTAGCTGAAACTAGTCTCTTTTTGGAGGACATCATTTTCCCTGCAGCCTTGTGTAGGAGTAAAAAAGAACTGTTGATTTTTCCTACTCCATACATGGGGATTGAGTATGTATCTAGTAAGTGGGATGGTCATAGAGGACATGGAAGTGTTTAATATTCCCCTGGGTCTTTGTTTCCAACCACCAGATGTCTTTTAAGAAACATCTCATCCTGTTTTGGGCTATATTTGTTTTTCATCTCCACTCTTTAGCAGTTTTGTCACTGTCCTTGTTTATTAAAAGCTTTTGTGTTTTGCTCCTTTTTTACTTGTTTTAGTCAAAATCTTTCAAATTCTGCATGCTCTTTTAATTTTTAAAATTATGAAATAATTCATATATGAAAGTTACAATGTATAAAGCAGACACATGTATAGTTAAAAAAAAAAAAACCACCATGCATCTTAAGAAGTCAGCCATTCCCTATACTTTCGAGGTCTTCATATGACCTTCCATCTATCTACCTGCTGTCTGATACTTGTGCCTTGGGTAAAACTCTTGAGTTTTGTGTTTAGTATCCCTTTGTTTCTCTGTGTGGTTTCATCACATGCAGTATCCTTCAAACAGTATCACTATACTGTTTACTTTCTGAACTTAATATAAATGTTACCATACTTTGTATTTTGTCATTTTGAGACTCATCCATAATGATGCTTGTAGCCATGTATGTAGTTGATTCATTTTTCTTTTAGTGTTTCATTTATTTGAATATGCTGTAGTTTATTCCCTCTCTTTTTGATCAACATTTCCAGTAGTTTACAGTTTTTTACTGTTATCACAAGCAGTAGTGTTGCCATGAATATTCTTGTATCCCTCTCCCAGTGTATATTGAGTTGATATTTTAATTTGTGTGAAAATGATGGCTTTGTATATTTGTTAGTCTGAGTTTTCTTACAGAAGAAACGTACATGTGTGGGCATATTTGCATCTCTATAAAAATTAGTCTATATTTAACATTAGAATCAAAGGTACTCCCTATAGTTTTAGAAATTTAAAATTAAGGTAAAATTAAGGTATAATTAACATACAGTAAAATTCACCCTTTTGGTGTACAAGTCTGTGACTTTTGATGAATACATACAGATGTGGAACCACCATCTCAAACAAGACAATAGAACACTTTCATCTCCCCCAAAACTCCCTCTTGTCTCTCTCAGCCCCTTACAGTTTTAAAATTAAGTTTCTGTGCCATCAATCAATCCATTGATTGTGATTGTAGATAGTGTGCTTTCATAAAACAGATGCATTGTAGGGAACTTAGATTTCATGTCTAGCACACCCCTTGCTTTCAAGGGTGTATGCATGTATCCTAATGATAGCTGTCTGATACTTTATTTTGTAAATTTACAAAAGTTAATTAGGTGATTGAAATTTTCATGATTGATACACAGAGAAATAGACTAGGTTTCTGAAAGAGAAGACTAATTATTGTAAAAAAAAAAAATCTCCAACAAATTTATAGACAGTAAAAATTCCAGCCAAAATATTAGAATTTTAATGATTTTAGAAACCTTATAGAGTTATTCTAAATTCATAAGAAAGATTTTTCAAAGAAAATACAGAGGGAAAAAAACCTTTTTTGAAAATTGTTGTAACGGGCAATATACCATAATAGATACTAAATCCTATTACAAAGAAATAACTCCATGTCACTGAGCTCCTTGTTGTTAAACACAGTGGATGTTTTTCAGTCCCCATCTTGCTTGACCTTTTAGTTGAATCCTTGCTCCATTTCACCGAGCCTTCTATCACCACACTCCATCCACTGTCTCATGAACTACTCAGCATGAAATACTTTTTAGAGTTCAATATTGGACCTTCTTTTCACTGTATAAGTTGTTTGGGGAAATTTTGTCCATGTCTGTACCTTCATTAACCTACCATCTATCTGTATACCAAAAACTCCTTAAATTTCTAGTCTCTGGACTTGAGCTGTCTACAGAACAGCTCTACCTGGTTATCTCAGAGGGATCCCTTGATTTCAAATTGTTCTTATTATCTTCTCCGTTTTCATTGGTTTCGTACTTATGCTTCAGATTTTTTATTTTAACCATTGATTTGTGTTTACAGCTTAAAATTATTACAGTCAGATTCATGATACATAAAATCGAGTGCTTTGGTGGAACTAACATTTGAAAACAAATTACACCATCAAGGTAATGTTTTTGTGAACCAATGAATGATGATTTGTGTGATTAAACATTAAGAAAAAAAATAGAACATAAGGTCATTAATATATTCTTAAAAAATTAGCCATTCAGGCCTCCCTAAACCCAGGAAGCCACTCCTGGCCTAGCAGTTATGGCCAGTGGTAGTAACATCATTTTCACACAATATTGAATTCTACTCATTATGATAGGACTGCAATGCTATATGACTAGAATCCCTTTCGAAGCACTCACTGCACATATTTCATGAAAATACACTAACTTGAACAATATCAAAAAGCAAAAGTTCTGATTTTTTTTTTTTTTTTTTTTTGATGTATGCTTTTGAAAATACAGTATTCAAAGCCTCTTTCCCCTCTGTAGCTACAAGTAAGATAACATCCCAGGAAGATGTACTGGTAGTGTGGTTATGAGTTTAGATTTTATTCTGAAATATTTTGAGCTGAGGAATAGCAGAGCTATACATTGAAGTCCAATGTGAATTATGTGAAACAGGACTATACATTATGTAGTTCAAGGGCAGTGTAATCATTCAGTTGTCTTTGGTTTATCTTGACTAATAGAAAAACATTAATCTGGATGTAGTTTAAACAAAGACTTCAGATTGTAGAAAATTAAATGAGAATATTTAGAGATCTTTTCTTAAGCCATATTGTGTGATTCAAATATGAATTGTTAATTTCCTGCTTTTCCTTGCTTATATCCTTCCTTTGCAAAAACAAAACAAAACAAGAGTCTTGTCTTGATGGATATTCTTTATTACCAAATTGCTTTATATGGAGTGTTTTAGTTTCTTAAGTACTTTCACATCTATTAAAATGGAATTCAGGGGTTCCTGGGTGGCTCAGTCGGTTAAGCATCTGACTTCGGCTCAGGTCATGATCTCACAGCTTGTGAGTTTGAGCCCCGCGTCGGGCTTTGTGGTGACAGCTCAGAGCCTGGAGCCTGCTTGGGATTCTGTGTCTCCCTCTCTCTCTGTCCCTCCCCTACTCACATGCTCTCTCTCAAAAATAAAAAAACATTAAAAAAAAAAAAAAAGGTAAAATGAATGGAATTCAGTGTTTTCTCTGTCTGGGCCATTTAAATTTAGCGTTTATTTCTTAATTGTGAAATGAGAAATTGTATCTTTTGCCAAAGATAGTTAAGGCAAGTAGAGAAAGTCTCGGAGTTTAAAAAGAGAATTAGGGATTCTTTTCTTTTTTTTTTTTTTTTAAGTTTATTTTTGCTAGAGAGGGAGGGGCAGAGAGCAGAGACAGAGAATCCCAAGCAGGCTCCATGAACTCCCAATCCATGAGGTTATGACCTGAGCCGAAATCAAGAGTTGGACACTTAACCAATTGAGCCACCCAGGCACTTCCGAAATGGGGACTCTAAGTCATGCTGTGCTTATTTGTAAGAGATGAAAAATAGTCTTGAATGATAAGTGGAGGGAAAGGACCATATTATTGTGTAATTTTACCCCCACCTGTCTGGCCCCTCCCAGTTGCCACCTTGCTACTTTGAGAAGGAGGTCCATGAGGCTCACTACTGGTAGCTGAAGTCAGAGGCCATTTCAGTTTCCAGTTTTTAATCTACAACTTGGAATCTGTTTCCACTTTGGGAAAAGTTGGTCTCCACAGGATCTCGCTTTATCTCCAAGACTTGCTGATTGAGATGTATAAATTTAATTTTATTAGATAACATTTCTTTTTACATAATTATATATAAATATATAAGATATCTATATAAGAATATGTGTTTTATATATGTATATATATACATGCATATGTGTTGCATGTGTGTACATATTTCTTTTACCATAACATTTTGATTTTAATGACTTTTTTTTTTTTTAACGTTTATTTATTCTTGAGACAGAAAGAGACAGAGCATGAACGGGGGAGGGGCAGAGAGAGAGGGAGACACAGAATCGGAAGCAGGCTCCAGGCTCTGAGCCATCAGCCCAGAGCCTGACGCAGGCCTCGAACTCACAGACCGCGAGATCGTGACCCGGGCTGAAGTCGGACACTCAACTGACTGAGCCACCCAGGCGCCCCTGATTTTAATGACTTTAGACTTGCTTTTGGAATCGTGCAATGCATTTTTATGTCTCCAGGGTTGTTTTCACTTCTAATGATGATATTTTGGTTATAAAGATGATTTGGTGTTGGGACACCTGGGTGGCTCAGTCTGTTAAGCGTCCTACTTCAGCTCAAGTTATGATCTTGTGGTTCATGATTTTGAGCCCCACGTTGGGCTCTGTGTTGACAGCTCTGAGCCTGGAGCCTGCTTCAGATTCTCTCTCTCTCTTCCCTTCCCCGACTTGTGTTCCGTTTCTTTCTCTCTGTCAAAAATAAATACTTAGAAAATTTTTAAGGTGATTTGGTGTTAACAGAGGTGTAATTCATTTTATCAGATGTTTAATACCAAGTATAAAAGCTAGCAAGCTAGATTTCTTTTGTTCTTCTTCCTTTCCTCCCTCTCTTGCCTCCCTTGATCCCTAAATCTGCACCAGTATTCTGTACCAAAACGGACAGTACTTGTGCCTCATTTGAATCAACTTCTGGAACTTTCTAAAGTCAGCCCACTGGCACAGAGTCAACAAGGAAAAAAGGGAAATTCTTCCACTGAAAATTGAAAAAGTAAATTTCTCTTTTATGGGGAGTCTATCCTTCGGGACTTTTGCTAAGAGAGTCCCTTAACTTGTTTTGGTGGTTCTCAAAGTGTAGTCCCACACCAGCAGCAGCAACCATCACCCAAGATTGTGTTACAAATGAAGATTCTTGGGCCCTGATCCAAAATTTCTTAATCAGAGACTGAAGAGCAGGCCGAACAATCTGATGTTGCTGACACTTGCAGAAGTAGAAGAACCACTGTCCAAGGTCAGGGAAGTATTCCTCCAGATTCTGCTGTGCATTCACCTCTGCCAAGAGAATTTGTAGCAGCATAATTCTGGACCAGTTTCTATATTAATTTCTAAGCTTAGAGGCTCATAGGCAACCTCTGTGGGTAATAAAAAAAAATTGAACCCTAAACTTGGTGTTGAGGAGCTAACCTGTGGTTTGAATTCTCGGGATAAATCTCTTCTTCAATTTCCAGTCCAGTCCAGAGTAGATCTGTTTTCTTATTGATTCTCCATGCCAGTGGGCTTTTTCTAGTCTCCCCCCCCCCCCTTTTTTAAATGTTTATTTATTTTTGAGAGAAAGAGACAGAGCATGAGCGAGGGAAGGGCAGAGAGAAAGGGAGACACACAATCCGAAGCTCGCTCCAGGCTCCCGACATGGGGCTTGAACCCACAAACCATGAGATCATGACCTGAGCCGAAGTCAGACTCACAACCCACTGAGCCACCCAGCCGCCCCACTAGTCTTCCCTTTTATTGCAAGTATAGTACTTGGGAAACTTTGGCTCTTTGAAGGGTTCAGTGAGTGATAAGGCCATAGCTTCTGTGTCCCACCCCAAGATAAAAAAACCAAATCTGGTTTTTGGTTTTCCCCTTTGTTTCTGGTCCTTGGTAGTTTCCCTTTTTTTCTGAGTTCATTGTTACATTTAAAAACTATTTTTGTTGGGACACCTGGGTGGCTCAGTCTGGTTAAGCATCTGACTCTTGATTTTGCTCCAGTCATGCTCTCACGGTTCAGTTCATGGGTTCGAGCCTTGCGTCTGGGTCTGCGCTGACAGCATGGACCTGCTTGGGATTCTCTCTCCCTCTCTCTCTCTCTCTGCTACCCCTCCCCGCTTTCACATTTGCTCTCTCTCGATCTCTCTCAATATAAATAAACTTAAAAAATATTTTTGTTGTATTTAAGCCATTATTTCTAGATGTTTCTATTAGGATTTTTACATTTAGTCCATGCTTTTGTCAAAACAAGTCTTTATACTTAATTTACCAAAGTTTACAGTACTTACATATTTTTTTCTGTAACTACAATGGTGATCTTTCACACCTTGTCTAGGTTGATTATAAAATTGAAAACCAGTAACAGTCTCCATAGTGTTAGGAGTATCTATCTGTTATAGTCATTTCAGGACTAAGTAGCATGTTGGCCCATGGAGGAGAAGATATAATCTTCTACCTGTTCTACTCCAGGGATGCTTTACGTGACAAAATGATAATGGATTTGTTTTTGTCTTTGTGTTTTTCTAGACTCTGGTTACCTTTCAGAAAAAAAAATTTTAACTTTTATTTTTGAGAGACAGAGCGTGGGCGAGGGAGGGGGCAGAGAGAGAGGGAGACACAGTATCCCCAGCAGACTCCAGGCTCTGAGCTGTCAGCACAGAGCCCCATGCGGGGCTCAAACCCAGGAGCCGTGAGATCATGACTTTAGCCGAAGTCCAGTGCTTAACCGATTGAGCCACCCAGGCACCCCTGGTTACCTTTTATACTTCCTATGACAGAATAACCATGTGCTTAAGTTTTGTAAGAACTTCCAAGTTCTCAGTCGTACTGTTTTTGAACTCGTATTATTTAGAGTATATTCTTGGAGTCCTCTAGCTTGTTCTAATTGGAATAGTTACTTTTCAGTCCTGAGATGTCTTTTCATTGCACTTCTGAGTTACTATTACTGTTCATTGGATCCTCTGTGTGTGTCTGTGTCCTCAAATAAAAGACAGCACACACGTGTGCACACATAAAATCAATCAAGTAAAATTTTTTGAAAGATGTGTGAGAAGCAGCTTTGAACCTTTATATATCTGTCAAGTCTTTCCTTTTGCCTTCACAGTAGATTAGTAGTTAGGTTGGAGTATAAAATTCTAGGTTCAATATTTTCCCTCAGCATTTTTAGCATCTTTTGTTTTCTGAGGGAATGCTAATCTAATTCTTGTTTCTTTGTAGGTTATTCCTACTTCCCTTTTCTGGAAACTGAGGATATTTTTGGAGTTCCTTAGAGTACTAAAATTGATGAGGAATGTGATGAAACCATGTTGTATATATGTAGTAAACTAACTTCTTAATACTTCCCTGTCTTTAAATATCCATTTTGGTTTTCTATTACTTTGAGTAAAATAGGAAGAGTTATTACCGTAGTACTAATGAATTGCTCACTTCCCTCCACTTCCTATTCTTTGTCTCCTCTTTTTCACTAATGTGAATCTATCACAGCACACAGAAGAGATAGGGAACTTTCCCAGTCACCTTGTCTCTTAAAAACAATGCATTTGCAGTTTGTTTTTGTGGGTTTGTACCATTCCCCTCCATTTTGGGCAGTGACTTTTTAGAATTCAAAGTCCCTATCATAGCTTGCATTAAGCTTCGCAGTATAAGATACATATATGAAAACTGAAGATCGTGATTGGTTACTAGCGTTTGGTAGTTTAAAAAAAAAAGTCAAATTTGGTTGACCAACCGGAGATCACTTATTTCTAGTGCTTCTGTGTAGTTAATGTATGACTTTGCCAGGTATTGATCATTCTGCTTTGTTTTAATCAAAATATCTACATTTCATTGGTATTTTTGAAGTTTTAGGGTTATCAGAACATAACTGATTTTCTTCTTAAAATCAAAAGGTAAAAACAAACATACTTTTAATAACAAGCACCATTAAATCTAGGGAGAAAATAAGGTGTTTCTTTATGGTTCTGAAAACTATTTACTATTTTAATAATAATGATAAATTTGAATTATCCTTTTTAAAGTTTATTTATTTATTTTGAGAGAGAGAAAGAGAATCTGCACACGAGCCAGAGAAGGGCAGAGAGAGAATTCCAAGCAGGCTTCGCACTGTCAGCGCAGAGCCTGACGCAGGGCTCAATCTCACAGTGAAATCATGACCTGAGACGAAATCAAGAGTCAGATGCTTAACCGACTGAGCCACCCAGGCATCCTGAATTATAATATTTTTAAATATAGAAAGACAGTGACATCGTTTTTGGAACACCTCTGCTTAATAATGTGGAATGATCAAAAGTAACCATTTAGGAATTTGCTTTATTTTTTATCAGTTTAGTTAATTCTTGTTTATCTCTTTAAATCTAATGTTGTAGTATTGTAACCCCATATACTCTTTTGCTAATCCGATATTTTTTGTGCTGGCAGCAGGCACCAATTATTTTGCACCCAAAAGTGCTCTAATGACCAAGTAATTAGAACTTGAAGGAGTAGATTTGAGATAAGAGAGGTTCTCTTAGAAAATAGACATTGGTTAGCCAGACATTGGTTAACTTGAAATTTTGATAGTTTCTGTGAGACTGGTTGGGAAAATTCTATGGAGAATCCTAGAGAGTTACTAATTCAACTAAGAGATCCATACCAATTTTATAGCTAGTGATGCTGTGATCCTTGAAAACTCAATGTGTAACAGGTACAGGTTTTGAATTATTCACCACTCCCACGATTTACCTGAAACTCTGTGTCTTCCTCAAAATGCTGTAATGTTCTCGTTAAGAACTAATGATCTAGATCAGTTGACTCTTTATCTGTTTCATAAAAATGTTACTTTATTCCTCTAACCCTTATTAAAGAAAATGTAATGACCTTAAATAGTGGGAATAAAGAAGCAGAAGGGTGTTATTTAGAATCAAGTCAAGGGCCTACTAAAATTATTCCCCCTCCTCAGCTGATCTCACAGATGAGAACTGATCTCTAAAAATGTAACTTAACTGATGGGGGAACATAGTGGAATTGGTTTGGGGTTTTAAATAAATGGTCAAGTTCCATACAATTGTTTATTGCCTTATTGTTCATCTTAAATGTCCATGAGTTTTATGATGACTTTTAAGAAACAGATTTTACTTTCCATTTGATACTTACTGTGTATCTCCCTTCCCCTATTCAGCCTCTTTTTTCTTTAAAGATATTTAATTTGGGTTGACAGCATATTTTTCCCCTCCTGTACTCTTTAAGGTAAATATGTTTAAACGCCTGTGCGTATATAGTAATGCAAAATCCTTAAAAGGTCTCATTAAGTTGATTGATTTTGTTGCATTGGCAGAGTGAAGATAGTCCGAGTCCCAAGAGACAGCGCCTCTCTCATTCAGTCTTTGATTATACATCAGCATCACCAGCTCCCTCACCACCAATGCGACCATGGGAGATGACATCAAATAGGCAGCCCCCTTCAGTTCGATCAAGCCAACATCACTTCTCAGGGGAACGATGCAACACACCTGCACGCAACAGAAGAAGGTTAGTTGATTACAATGTATTTCTTAAATTCTCTTCCATTGATAGATTTGTTTTGTTTTGTTTATGTCAAAAAGCATTTTTTCTATAGGCATTTTATAAACATTCATACACATTCACATGAAGAAGGTGACATTATTTATAGACTTCCACACAAGATCATGAGAGTTCATTTAGCTTATGGTTGACAGGTGAAGAAATTCAAAGAGGCTAAAGTGATTTACCTAAAATCAATCCATGCCATCATATATGCATTCAGCTACTTTATGGTTTAAGGTGTTTTGTAGGCTAGCCTACAATCCTGATTACAGAAAAATGAATTTTATAGCTCACAACTGTAATGAAATACAGAAATCCTAGAAATGAGATACTCTTTTTTAGTCCATTCCTATTTCTTGTGTATCCTTAAGGCAGTTGGGAACTTAATTAGGTTTCTTATAAAACCGTGGAGCCTCTAGTACAAAAGAGTGACTGAAGTTTACTTCAGTGCTCAGTCCTCTCTCTTATGGGACTTGGCCCCTGTCTTTCTTTCCTGGGGGAATGTATTTCTTCTGAGCTTCTTCCTCTTTAGTTGTGGCCTGAGTACATACATTTCTTTTTAAAAAATTTTTTTTTTTTCAACGTTTATTTATTTTTGGGACAGAGAGAGACAGAGCATGAACGGGGGAGGGGCAGAGAGAGAGGGAGACACAGAATCGGAAACAGGCTCCAGGCTCTGAGCCATCAGCCCAGAGCCCGATGCGGGGCTCGAACTCACGGACCGCGAGATCGTGACCTGGCTGAAGTCGGACGCTTAACCGACTGCACCACCCAGGCGCCCCAGAGTACATACATTTCTTATTCAGGGAAATCGTGAATCCTTGGAGTGAGGCAGCTGTTCGCATGTCCAGTATGTTGGTAATCTAAGAAATATTGAAGGTCTGGAGTTAGGAAGGTGTTATGGACTGAATGTGTCTTCTCAAAATTCATAGTTGAAACCCTAATTCCCCAGTGTGGCTGTATTTGGAGATGGGGTCTCTAAGGTAGTAACTAAGGTTGAATGAAGTCATAAGGGTGGGGCCCCCAATCCAATAGGATTGGTGCCCTTATAAGAAGAGACACCAGAAAGCTCACTCGGTCTGGCATGTAAGGACAGTGAAAAAGGTGGTCATCCTGCAAACCAGGAAGAGAGCTCTCACCAGAAACCAGCCATGCTGACATCTTGATCTTGGACTTTCAGTCTCCAGAACAATGAGAAAATTCATTTTTGTTGTTTAAGCCACCTAGTCTGTGGTATTTTGTTATGGCAGCCCTAGGAAACTAATAATGAAGGATCTTAAAACTACCATTCTTTGTTCTAAATGAGACAAAATAAACCTGTTTCTGAGTTATGTTCTGTTGAGACCCTAAGACTTTCACATTACCTGGTGCGTTTTTACCCAATTTTATGGGAATGTTTAAAATAATGTATGTCAACCAGGTAAAATATTTTATAGCTGTTAAATACAGTAGCTGAGACAATATGGTTGGTTGTTTCAGGGTTACAACCTGAGCATCTACTGTAATCTTTCCTATTGTTTTATGGTGAAATGTGTCATGCTTTCAAAAGAACCTGTAAAACAAGCATATACTTAAAAGGGTAACACACGGGGCGCCTGGGTGGCTCAGTCGGTTGAGCGTCCGACTTCAGCCCAGGTCATGATCTCGCGTTCCGTGAGTTCGAGCCCTGCGTCGGGCTCTGTGCTGACAGCTCGGAGCCCAGAGCCTGTTTCAGATTCTGTGTCTCCCTCTCTCTCTGCACCTCCCCCGTTCATGCTCTGTCTCTCTCTGTCTCAAAAATAAATAAACATTTAAAAAAAAAAAAAAAAGGTAACACAAGTGTACCAACACCCAGGTTAAAATAAAACATTGTTGGGGCGCCTGGGTGGCGCAGTCGGTTAAGCGTCCAACTTCAGCCAGGTCGCGATCTCGCGGTCCGTGAGTTCGAGCCCCGCGTCGGGCTCTGGGCTGATGGCTCAGAGCCTGGAGCCTGTTTCCGATTCTGTGTCTCCCTCTCTCTCTGCCCCTCCCCTGTTCATGCTCTGTCTCTCTCTGTCCCCAAAAAAATAAACAAACGTTGAAAAAAAAAATTTAAAATAAAACGTTGTTACTACTTCACAAGACCCTATTCATCCTTCCTAAAGGATAAACCCTGTCCTGTGATTTGAGGACATTCCTTTAGTACTTTCTAATACTTATGAATGTATTCTAAAATGATGTAATTTTAGTTTTTGCTAATTTTACTTTCATTTAGATGTATTCGTTTTTTACTTTGTTTCCTAAGCATTCTATTTTTAATGTGGGTAGCAGTAGTTCTCCATTATATTGATATGCCATTATTTATGTTTCTATCTACTACTGAGTAATGGTGATGTTCAGTTTCTTACTATTATAAAGAGTGTTATTAGGAACTTTTCATGTACACATTTCCTCGTGTACATGTGGAAACATGTCAATAGTGTATAAGCCTAGGAGTAAAGGCTCTGGGCCAGCAAGGGAATGTCAGAAGTGTCTGTTCCAGATGGTAGTGGTAACTAGCTGTGGGTTCTAAAATTGAAAAGAAGCTTTGTGCTCTAAGGTCATGGAAACACAAAGGGGAAGGATAGGGAGCACTTAACCTGGAAAACTTAACTGTGGGCTTATCCTGCCCAGCAGTCTGTTAGGATTCCTTACTCCATTCTCCCTTTGATATATTATTGTAGGCTAGCTAATACACTTAGTTGCCAGATACCCTCCCAGAAGCAGGCCGTGCAAGTAGATGTGATATCCAACAACAGTCTAACGTAATTTCAGATACAAAATGAAAGAAGGACGCTAAACTCAATAAAACAAAGAACTTGAAGAAACCGTTAATAGAACAGACAGAATTTTTGAGTAAGTGTAACATGAGAGAGATGCAAGAAGATACTATATCCATAAAAATCAACTAGAAACCTTACTTGGTAGAATTTAGAATTAGTAAATATGTAGAAAAGGTGTCCTAGTTTCTGGAAGATCAAGTGGAGAAATTTTCCCAGATATAGTGTAAAAGGCAAAATGAAGTGTGGATAAAAAAAAGTTTAAATATAGAGACCGAGCCATCAGTTCTAAGTATGTCTAATAATATTTTCAGATGGAGACACTTGAAGGGACCTCTTAAAAAAAATTTTTTTTAAGTTTATTTATTTATTTTAAGAGAGAGAGTGTGAGCAGGGAAGGGGCAGAGAGAGAGAGAATCCCCAGTGCAGGGGCTCAATCCCATGACCACGAGATCATGACCTGAGCTGAAACCAAGAGTCAGGATGCTTAACCAACTGAATCACCCCGGCGCTCCTCATGGGGGGACCTTTTTATTCTATTTTAGTCTTTTTCTTTTTTTTTAATTTTTAAATTTTATTTAAATCTAAGTTAGTTAACATATAGTGTAATAATGATTTCAGGAGTAGAATTTAGTGATAAATTGCTTCTGTAATAATAAACCCAGTGCTCATCCCAACAAGTGCCCTCCTTAATACCCATCACTCATTTAACCCATCCACCCACCCCCCTCCAGCAACCCTCAGTTCTTTGTATTTGAGAGTCTCTTGTGGTTTCCCCTATGTTTGGGACCTTTCTAAAGAAATAATGCAAAATCATTTCCCAGAATGTAAGAAAGACTGAGTTTTGAACAGGATTTGAACTTTCAGAACATACACAAAGGACAAATAAAAAATTGACAAATATTCCAAGACAGAAACTTTTTTGAGTTCTGCTAGCTTCCTTATCATCTAAGTGTAAAGCCAAAACATAAAAACATTTCAAATATTCAAAGACAAAATTGACCAGCAAGAAATCCTCCTTGAAAGAATTATTAAAAAGTATACTCTCCCCAGGAAGCAGAAGAATAAATGCAAGAACTATGATTCAAGACCATTGGTTGGCAAAGGAAACAATGACATGCTTTTAAGTCTGAATAAGGTCTGTTTAAAAAAGAGAAAGAAGGTGGCTCAGTAGGTTAAGCGTTCAACTCTTGGTTTCAGGTCAGGTCCCGATGTCACAGTTTGTGAGTTCAAGCCCCGCATTGGGCTTCACGCTGATAGCTTGGACCCTGCTTGGGATCCTCTCCTTCTCTCTCTGCCCCTCCCCTGCTAGTGTGCATGGTCTCTCTCTCTCTCTCAAAATAAATGAACTTCAAAAAGACTAAAAAAGAGAGGTGCTTGGGCATATCAGTCAGCTAAGCATCTGACTCTTGATTTTGGCTCAGGTCATGATCTCCCCGTTTATGAGATTGAGCCATGTGTTGGGCTCTGCACTGACAGCATGGAGCCTGCTTGGGGCTCTCTCTCCCTCTCACTCTGCCCTTCTCCCTCCTGCTTGCACACGTGCTCTCTCTCTCTCTCTTAAATAAGTAAACATTTAAAAAAATACAAAAGAAATATGGAAAAGATCTGCACATGAGATGGGGACAGAGAGAGAAGAGTGTATTAAGGGTAATTACTAGGAGAATAGAAATACAGAATGTATAGCTTCTACACATTGAAACAGATAGTATATCTAGAAAACTCCATCTAACAAAAGGCAGGTAAAGAGGAGGGAACAGCTTTGGGCTATTTACAGTTGATACACCTAAAATAAAATGACAATACGATAAAGTCAACTGAAAGAAATATTTGTCCATATTTTATCATTTCTTATTTCTAGATTTTCCAGTTCTGCTTCCTAAATACTCTGTCACAAAGACATACCTACCATTTAACGAGGGGCCATATAGTGAAGATACAGAGACATACATGTCAGCATGAGGACTTGGATCTTAATTTGTGTTTAGTGTGAATACTGTTGAAATTATTTTTGAGTAGAGAAGTGAGAACAAGTGGCAACAACAGAATAGAACAATAATAAAAGGGGACCTTAAAGTTTGTGTATAGGTTGAATAGATTTTCAGGAGATGAATGATCTGAGCACATACATTCTATTTTGATTTTAAGGTACATATTTTTTCCCATGTTAACATCTAGTAAGGACTTAGAATTGGTGGTATATCATAGTTTAATTAGCAACTTTTCCTCTTTTTAGTGATACATAAAACAGTCCTTTATTTTACTTTTTTAAGATTTTCTTTTTAAGTAATCTCTACACCCAGTGTGGGACTCAAACTCACAACCCCAAGATCAAGAGTTCCTCACGTTCCACCAACTGAGCCAGCCAGGCGCCTCATAATACAGTCCTTTAAAATATCTGTACAGATACAAAAGATATGTGCATACACATGAGTTAGTATATGTAGATACATTTTCTTGTTTTGTTCTTTTAGGGAGGCTAAAAATAGTGATTCATGTGTAGGAATAAGCACACCTCTCTTCTGAATACCATTCTGCAATTAAAAAAACCAAGGCTCTTTGGAGAACTGGTTAATTCCAGAACTGGTATAGGGAAAATACAGGATGAGGGAGCATGTATTGTGGTGCCAGATATTAAGGAAGTACTCCAAAGGTTAAGAGATGTAGTGAAAGGACACAGGAACTAAACAAAGTGCACAGAGTTGAAATAATTTGAACAACAAAAACAGTAGTGTGGATTATAACCCAAACAATAAAATATCTGTGAGTTCATACTGATTATAAATAACTGAATAAACAAAAGTGGGAGAGAAGTGACAGTTTTTCCTTACAGAATTCCAATCAATACATGTAGAAGAAATGAGGGGAATAGGAAATCAACATTAGAATAGCGTAATAATGATAGCTGAATATCCATTCATGCATGCTAAAATTATTGGCAAAACTTTCAGCAGAAGCAGAATGTTTGCATGTTCTCAAAGTAACTCATCCCCAAGTATTTGGTGATTACAAAAGGAAGAATGGTGGTTTTGTAGTAGAGGGTTTTGGCAGACACAAGTTTAGCCAGATGGTCAGTGATCCATGCATATGTCCCAGTGATGCATATCGATGTCATGTGCCCCTAGATAAGGTGCACTGAAATGGGCAGAACATCTCTGTGGTATCCTTTCCAGTAATATGTAACATCAGATATATCGTGAGAAAACTCAGACAAACCCAGATTGAGAGACATTCTGCAGAGTAAATGTCTTCAGAGAGGTATCAAGGTCATGAAAGATAAGGAAAGACAGGAACTGTCACATTGAAGAAGATTAAGGAGCTATGACAACTATCTGCAATAATGAGATCTTGTATTGGATTCTCAACAGTGGGGATATTGGTGGAAAAATTGGTGAAATCTGAAATGCGCTCTGTTGTTTAATAGTACAGTACCAAGGTTTATTTCTTAATTTCTCTGTGCTTATGGAAGATACTAGCATGAAGGAAAGCTAGGTGGTGAAGGGTATGCAAAAAAACTATGCTAAAATTATCTCAGAACATTTAAAAAGTGAGTTCTAGGGCGGATGGCATCTTAAATTCAATGATATATAATATGTAGATTTTGAAGCAAATATATGTACACTTTGCAAAAAGAGACATACTAAAAATAAAGATAGAGGAAGCAGTTAACGGAACAAGAACCTGGGGAGTGGTATCAAGAGTACTATTGAAGAGTTAATGTCGCCAAAGAGTGTCCTTGTTCTCTTTAAGATTGGGCAGTTGGGGGTGAGAAGATGCAGATTTAGAAGTACAGAGGTGACCTGATAATCCGTGAAGATTGCTGAGGTGGCTGTGTGCAGCTAGGTCTGGAAGGGCGCTGTTTGGCCTCTTTTGCCCAATGTAGAGTACATTTTAATGAGGCTGCTTTTTTGAATTGCATTGGTGCTGAGCCATTATAAAAAGCAGTGGAGATAAATTGTAGAATTGTAGAGAAGTAGAAAATGGAAGTCTGCTCACAGTAACAACTTGATAAAATTTGTGTTTCACTTTCTTGATTCCTTTTTTTTTAATTGAAGTAAAGTTGACACACAGTGTTTCAGGTATATAACACAGTGATTTGACAAGTCTATATGTTATGCTTTGCTCATCACAAGTGTAGCTACCCTACCATCTGTCACCGTACAACACTATTACAATACCATTGACTATATTCCCTATGCTGTACTTTTCATCTCCATGACTTGTTCATTCCATAACTAGAAACCTCTACCTCTCACTCGCCGTTCACTCATTTTGCTCCCCCTACCCCACTCCCCTCTGGCAACTACCAGTTTGAGGAACTATGTCTTTCTGTATATCTTAGCCAGATAGACAAACATGAAGTGCCCATTAAGCACATGTGGAATACTGACTGGCAAGATACATGAAAATTAAAATTTATTATATGTTTATAAGATAAAGGGAGCAAAATAGTGGGTCAAAACTGTAAAATTGCTGATATTTGACTACTTTTGCCTATACAAAGGGCAGTTTCATACAATTAAAACAAAAGACTCATTAGTGGGCTATTGATTTCTAAGTACATGCAGAGCTGAATACCAGTTTTGTTACTTTTTTAAAAACATACATTCTGTTTAAATTTATACGTTTTTAGAGCTGATGAGGAACCATAGCAATTATTTAGTTGCTCAGGCGTTTGCCCTAGCATAAACTACTGATGGATTGCGAGGAGAGACAATATAGAATCCTCATGGATTGATTACAACAGTAAATATTATAATGACTTTTTTGACATTTGCTATATTACAGTCCTCCTGTCAGGCGCCAGAGAGGAAGAAGGGATCGTCTGTCTCGACATAATTCCATTAGTCAAGATGAAAACTATCACCATCTCCCTTATGCACAGCAGCAAGCAATAGAGGAACCTCGAGCCTTCCACCCTCCGAATGTATCTCCCCGTCTGTTACACCCTGCTGCTCATCCACCCCAGCAAAATGCAGTAATGGTTGACATACATGATCAGGTATAGTAACAGAATGTCCAGGAAATACAGATGCTAAAAGTTGGTGGCAGTTTATTTGAGGTTGGTTTTTGTTGTACATTTGTTTTAATTTTACCTGAAAGGAAACAATCTTCCCTAAATTGAAGCTGTTTTAGATTCATTGATTCATTCTTAAGGATTGAAATTTAAATTCTACATAGCTGAAAAGAAAGTTGAACTTTAAAAAATGAGCAAGGTTATGAAAGCTCAGAATGGCTTCATGTAATAGTTGGTTTGAAATGACTGATGACAGGATTAATAGGAGATAGCAGACAGCTAGTGGTTTGAATACATATGCCTATTTTCCTCTCCCTTCCAGTTTCTTCTGGAATAATTCAGTAGGAGAGACAGTTGGATGCGTCTTGGCTTATAGGTTTACATGGGTCTCCAAAGAGATGACAGGTAGAAGGCTTCATTTCCTTTTGTTCCTGCCAGGAACTGAGGGACTAATTGAGAAGAGGGCTTGCCAGTCTTCAGAGCCTGTGAGTAAAGATCAGAATTGTTTGTATTTCTGTGGAGTTTCTGAAGTCAAAAAAACACAAATCTAGATGTATTCTAATAAAGTTGCTGAATTTTCAGGATGAGGAAAAAATCAAGTTTATAGACAGGAGAAATTAACAAAGGAAAGAGATTCAGATTAGCATCCCTTTTTTTCATCTACATTAGAGTGTGGAAACAAAAAATTGAAAGAAAATATGATCTCCCAGGCACCATCTTCTATCAGACTTGTTCTTCCCTTGTGTTAGTGAAACAGTTCAAAAAATTTATCATGCAATAAGAAGTTCTAAAAAGAAAACATTTTCTAGACCACATTCTTTGTGGTCATAATCTGATACAACTATAAATTATAAGTTTGAAAATTGATTTAAAAAATGACACTGAAATATTTGAGGCAGATTACAATTAAGGAAAATTAAAGGAAAAATCCTATCAAAGTCATATGCCTAGAACTGTTTTCTGAGAAAATTTTATAAACCTTCGTTATTTGTTTTAAAAATTGAAAATAAATGAACTAATTGCTTGAGTAATTAGGGGGGAAAATAGAGTAAACCAAAAAGAATTGAGAAGAATAAATTACTAGGAAATATAATTAAAATTAATAATATGGAAATCTGTTTTGAAGCAGCACAAAGGAAACCCAGTCCTGGTGCTTTGAAAAATTGATAAGAGGGGCGCCTGGGTGGCGCAGTCGGTTAAGCGTCCGACTTCAGCCAGGTCACAATCTCGCGGTCCGTGAGTTCGAGCCCCGCATCGGGCTCTGGGCTGATGGCTCGGAGCCTGGAGCCTGTTTCGGATTCTGTGTCTCCCTCTCTCTCTGCCCCTCCCCCGTTCATGCTCTGTCTCTCTCTGTCCCAAAAATAAAATAAACGTTGAAAAAAAAAAAAAAATTTAAAAAAAAAAAATTGATAAGAATGACAAGCACCTTGTGAGCTTGGGTAAGGAGAATAGAACAAATACATAAATAGGAGTAGGAATGATAAAAAGATCTATATCCATACACATAGGAAACATTCAAAGAATTTTCTTCAACTGTAAAATAAAAACAACTATTTTATAAGGGGTGTTGGAAGAATTGAATTATTTTGATCATTTAAACTAGTACCAGTGATAAGTACTCAGGTATTAGCTTAATTAACTTTGTTGTTAGCTATTATAATGAAAGTCTATATGTAACTCTGGGGCAACAGAAAATGTGAAGTTCCAAAATTGAACCAACAATAATAGAAAATTTCGAATTACCACATAAGTGTGAAAGCTACTTAAAGATTTACCGTTGAAGAAGTACAGTGACCAGATGGCTTCACAGATGATTTTTCTAATCTTTAAGGAACACTCATGTAATAATACACAAATGATTCTAGGCTTTTCTTAAGACCAGTTTTCTGATTACTTTATGAAACCCACATCATTTTATTTTTTTAATTTTTTTTTTTTTTTTTTTTTTCAACGTTTATTTATTTTTGGGACAGAGAGAGACAGAGCATGAACGGGGGAGGGGCAGAGAGAGAGGGAGACACAGAATCGGAAACAGGCTCCAGGCTCTGAGCCATCAGCCCAGAGCCTGATGCGGGGCTCGAACTCACAGAACGCGAGATCGTGACCTGGCTGAAGTCGGACGCTTAACCGACTGCGCCACCCAGGCGCCCCCACATCATTTTAATATCAAGAGTAAATAAAGATAATAAAGTAAATAAAAATAATAAAAATAAAATGGGGATTGCTATCTTTAGTTTCTGTAGAAACTATCCCCAAAGAACGATAGAAGAAAACTCTCGAATACACAGATTTTTAAAAAAAAATTTTTAATGTTTATTTAATTTTGAGAAAGAGAATGCTAGCAGAGGAGGAGCAGAGACAGAGGGAGACACAGAATTCAAAGCAGGCCCTGAGCTGTTAGCACAGAGCTGGATGCGGGGCTCAAACTCACGAACCGCGAGATCATGACCTGAGCTGAGGTCAGATGCTCAACCGACTGAGCCACCCAGGCACCCCCACAGAAAGATTTTCTAAGTAGATGTTTAGAAATACAATCTAGCAATGTATCAAAAAGAATAACCTATGAATAAACAAGGTTTATTCCAAATAAGAGGATAGCTTAATATGAAAATATTCATATTACATCAACAAATAATAGGAGAAAATGATAGTGATTTTATCAGAAGTTGTTGAAAAGTCAGTTAAAATTTAGTAAAGACTCTAATAAGATAGGACAAGAAGGAAATTACTTAAATATAATAAATAAAATTATCCTAATTTTATCCTAATTGGCCAGCAATGAATCAGCAACTAGCAGTGTTGATTCTGTCCATTTTTATTTAATGTTATATTAGTTCTACCAAATGTAATAAGATAATGTAGTAATGGATGTAAAGCAGTGAAAGAAATAATTGTATTTTTCTCCTCGTTGTGTAATTGTAGAAGAAAACACATACTAATTTGAGAGGATTTGATACATTGCTCAAATACAGAATATATGTACAGAAATCAGTAACTTTATGTCCATCAGTTGGTGAATAGATAAAATATGGCATATCCATACAATGAAATATTCACTTAAATGTGTGGTGAAGTACTAATTCATGCTACACCATGGATTAACCTTGAAAACATGCTAAGTAAACCAGTCACAAAGGGCCACAATTATATGAAATGTCTAGAATAGGTAGGTCCATAGAACTAGATGAATTCTGTTCCCAGTATTATTATGGAAGCTAAACCAGGACAGAAGGCAAGAAAAAGAGTGTAAGAATAAGAACAAATAACACCATCACTATCTGCAGGTGGAATGATGATAATGCTTAGAAAAATTGCAGAGCATCTTAGATGAACATTAGAATTAAGAATTGAACAGTTTGATAGGTTACAAAAACAACTGTCAACAATCAGTTGTATTTTTCTATACCAGAATCAAACATAGTAAAAACTTGTAAAAAGATATTTTTATGCTAAACAACCCAGATTGTTTCAAGAGATAAGCTGTGGTGCTGAAGGTGAGGAAGGGTGATGCAAGTGGCAGTTACAAACTTAGAGGTCTTCTAATTAACTGCAGTATGTAAACCATTTTTGGATTCTGATCCAAAAAAAGAAAACTGTGTTTAAAATTTTTGATATTGATCACATAATTGGAATTTTGAACTAGAATACTTTATTTTTAAGGGATATACTTTATTTTCCTAAGGGATGTTAATAATGCTTTTGTGATTGTGTCTTCCAGGAATACGTACTAAAATATTTATTAAATGATGGATTCTTGGGATTTGCTTCAACAAAATACAGGAAAGGGAGAAGTTGATGGAAGTTGATGGGTTAATGGTTTTGGAGGCTAAGTGTTAAATATGGGGGTTCATTACACTACTTTTGAGCATGTTTGAAATTCTCCATAATATTCAAATAAAAAAGTTTCACTGAAAAGTCAAAATAGTATGAAGGAAGTTATGCAACAATCTTAGCAAAAGATGTTTAAGATTTCTATGTAGAAGATCATAAAACTTTGTTGGGGCTGTTTAAAGAACACTTATCTAAATACTGAAGGTTTGGCTTGAAAGATCCAATTTTGTAAAAACTGCTTGTTGTCAAAACTGACATGGAATAGATAAAAATAGTGTAATGTCCAATAAATGTCCAGTAAGTTTTTGGTGTACCTTGGGCAGCTGATTCTGTAATTTCTATGGCATTTTATAAAGGACCTGGAATTATCTAGAGTGGGGAAAAGCAAACTACTGCTGGCTGTTTTTGTAGAGTTTTATTGAAATACAACTATGCTTGTTTATCATCTATGGCTGTTTTGTGCAGAGATCAAGATGCCCACAATCCTAAAATATTCCCTTTCTGGCTCTTTCTGAAATAGTTGGCCTGACACTCTGGTCTAGTGATTCTCAAAGTATGTCCTAGATAATCTGGTGGGCAGAACATCACCTACACGTTTGTTAGAAATGCAAATTTTCAGACTACCTTAGACATTGTGATTCAGAAACTCCTGGTGTGGACCCAGCAACCTGTTTTAGGTGATTCTAATGCCAGAACACTAAATAGGCTAATGAAGTAGAACATAAAGCCCAGAAATAAACCCACACATTTGTGAATACTTGAATGATAAATGACTTCAACAAATGAGTTGGAAGAAGACAGAATTTTTAATAAATGATCCTGGGACAATTGGGTATCCAAATGAAAATATGAAACTGGATCCTTTATCACCTGCCATTCACAAAAATCAGTTCTGGGTAGATAAAGATGTAAATGTTAATGGCAAAACTATAAGCTTTTGAGAAAGTAATGTAGCAATAGCTTCATGATCTTAAAGTAGGGAAGGCTTTCTTAAGACATAGGAAGAGTACTAATCATACATAGAACTGTTGATATATAGTCAGAAATAAACATTTATTTGTCACAGGTGCTAAAGGAATTCAGGGAAGGAAAGGGAGGTTGGTCTTAGTAATGGTGTGGTAACAACTGGGTACAGTGCAGATCAATTTGAACCTTGACTCCTACTTAGTATCATACGCAAAAATAAAGTTGGGTTCTAGGTCTAAATGTGAAAGGTCAAAAATTAAATAGTTAAAGGAGATTGCCTTCATAAGGTAGGCAAAGATTTCCTAAACAGGATGTATAAATAGCCACTTAATAAAACCCCAACATGGTATATTTCATTAAAATAAAAAATTACTGCGTATCCAAAGATAGTATTTAAAAAGTGAAAAAGCAAGTCACTGCTTGGAAGAAAGTATTTGCAGTATTTTCAGGGAAAAGGCTATGAACCAGAACATAAAAAGAGATTCAGTAAACATTTTCATGAAAATCAGATATGAATGCCTTTGAACATCATTTTTGACGGTTCTTTATCACTAAAGCAAAAAGACAAGTAAATAATTAGGTTGAATCTTTGATTGAACAGGTAGAATTATATACATAGGAAAGTGATTTTTTAAATTCTGGAATTAAGTTGGATCAGATTATTAGTTTCAAAATACATAAAAATCTAACTTTTCTCATAGTGCTAACCAATTTATATGGAAATAGAAAAAAACCATTGACAATATAATTAAAACCTATAAACTTTAAAGGAGCTTTGAGGAATAAATTTTGTAAGAGTAATACACCTTTATGAAGGAAAGCAATTTCTTGAAGGACAGTACTATAGTATTGAATATGTGGCATAATATTCCAATGAAAAGCCTTAAAATAAAATTATGTGTCCTTTATGAAATAACATAACCTTTAACACAGATTAATAGAAATTACATAAGAATAAATGTGTGAAAATGGCCAATAAAAAAAATATGGTAATAAGAATTTGTCTTCTAGGTACTAACTTTTCTAGTAAGATACTATAACAGAAGCAGCACAAATTTGGCATAAAATATAAGTGGGAAGTTACTGAATGGAAAAAGATGGTATTTCCCTTTAGAGAGAAAAAGGACATCTTAATAAATGAAACAAGTATTTCAAGAAAAAATTAGCACTTACCTCACACTATAAACAAAAACCGGTTTTAGTTGGAGTATAAATTAAATGTAAAAAATAAAGGTATCAGAAAATTTAGGAACTTATATGTATAACCTCATCAATAAAGGGAACTACAAAAGCTACACTTTGTGTCCAAGAAATATAAATTCATGGAAGATAAACTTTAACCATTAAAAGGTTTATCAAAAGATAAAACATATGCTGGGAAAACAGTTTTATTAGACATGACAAGCAGTAGTTGTGTCTCTAAAAACAAACTATAAATGAATGTGACAGAAAACCTAATAGAAAATGGGCAGCAAGTAAAGGATACAGTTTACAGAGCAAGTGCTGTTTTTGTTTTTTCATTCTTCAGGTAGGTAAGAACACTTGCAATGAAAGTACATCTACTTTGAGTGGAGGTGCTGGGAAATGGGCCCTATATAGACTGTTAGGAGTGTGGCTTACTCAGCCTTTTGCAAAAAATTTAAAATTCACCCTTTACCCAGTAATCCCTCCAAAATAAATGAAACTACTAGTATGTAGGGATATGTTCAGTGATATTTTTTTTACAATTGTGTTTGCGTTGGCGAAAGAGTGAAAACAACTTGAATATCCCATTAGTATATTAATGATAGGACTGTATTGAGTGAGTGTACTTGAAATATCTGGCTAGTATCAGAAACAATGAATTGACTTTAACTCCCTTGAAGAGATCTCTACAATACTAATTGAAAAAAGTAAGTTGCAGAGCAATATCTTATTTTTGTTAAGGAAAAGAAAATAAACATGACATCGATTTGTGGATAATCATGTGTATATATATTTGTGTGCTTATGGAGCTTCAGGTAGGATAGGAATAAGACTGGCCAAGAGAGAAGGAAATTATTTAACTTCTTTTATACTACTTTACATTGTTTTACTAGTTGGGTTTACATAAAAATTTTTTTTTGTATTGGATGTGGCTAGATACTAGAAGGTAGGAGCTTTCATGTTTCAAGTTTCCTCTAGAAAAGTTTATTCTGTAAAGGAGGCAAGAAGACTTAATACAGCAAGTCATTATTTTCTTGGACTTTTCAAGTCTTTTTGAGGGTAGAGTTTAATCCCAGTTCTCTGGTTTTCATATACTATTCTTGAAACAGCTTTCCTATATAATGACAAAGAATATTCTGGTTGAAGCTATTGGAGAAGTATATTGTGGAAATCTATGTAACTGAGAAGGGAATCAATAAAGGCCCAGATTTAAATTTTTAGTAGTTGATGTTTTACCCAAATAGCTGAAGTTCTAAGGTTCTGTTTTTCTTTCTGATAGCTCCATCAGGGCACTGTCCCTGTTTCTTACACGGTAACAACAGTGGCACCGCATGGGATTCCACTCTGCACAGGCCAGCACATCCCTGCTTGCAGTACCCAACAGGTCCCAGGATGCTCTGTGGTTTTCAGTGGACAGCACCTCCCTGTCTGTAGTGTGCCTCCTCCGGTAAGTCCGCAGCCCCTCTTTAGAATGGCTAAGTGTGTCGTGTAAGCAAACAGAATTGAAGAGACTGCCTTTTGTAAAAAGCTTTTCACTTTCAAGTAAAGGGCAATTTTATTGCAAAAGAAGTCTCAAAGTATACTTATAATAACAGTTTAATAAAATCAGCTTTAAAACTTGATATATTTTTACATTAATTAAATTTATACATATTTGAATATCCTGAAAATCAAAGCATGTTCCCTCATATATCAACATTGTTTATAATTAAACCTTGATAAAGGTTGAGTTGAGGGTACTAACATAGGATATTGAACTAGTTAGTTATAAAGTCTCACAGGCTTTACTGATCAACAGTAATAGTCTCAGTACTTATGGGATTCTAACAGGCACTTCGAGTGCTTGGTGTTACTTATTTAACACTAGAGGAAGCCCGCTGTGGTAAAAATGGTATCCCCATTTTCTAGGTGATGAAATTGAAAAATGTCCCAGAGACAATTAGTATGAGAGAACAGGGATTCACACCCACTTCTTTCTGCCTCTTAAGCTTATGTTTTATCCTTTATTCTACCAACCTCCAGTCCAACCTCCTTATTTCACCTCCTTATTTCGCTGTAATCCAGAGGATTTAAATGACTGTCTAAGGTCTTCAAAGGAAAGCACTTTGCTGAATCTAAATATAATCCTAATATCCTTATTTCAATTTGAGATTAAAAGGAACACATAAACACCAACACTAGTTTAACTTATTTATCCCAAGCTAGGTTTGGTTTCTCAGTAATAGATTATGGAGTCAATGTACTAAATTAGCAGACTAAAATTATGAGAGACATAACATAAGGCACTTAACTGTGAATCGGGCTCTTAATAAGTATAAAAATTTTAGAAATAAAAACATTTCTCTAAGATTGTAAAGGAGAACTTCTTGGAAAGGAAAGCAGTAATACCTGCTACTTCTTCAGGCAAGTAGAGAGGGCTTCCTCTTCTGTGCAACACTTTTCACCCCATTTCATAGGACATTAGGTGTTTTGACTAATTTGTCAGAACTATATAAAATACAGAATTAAGTACTAATTACCAGTATTTTACTAACAGATGCAAAAATACACTTGTTTCATTGTTAATATAGGTTACTAAAACATTTTGGTATTTTGAGGGGGGTATGGCAATGATATTTCAATGGCAATGTATAGACTTTTAAAAAATTGTTACCACTGGTTATACATTCTGATATTTCAATGGCAATGTATAGACTTTTAAAAAATTGTTACCACTGGTTATACATTCTGATACTTTTTAACAACAAATAACACTATCTTTTACAGATGCTTCAAGCATGTTCAGTTCAGCACTTACCAGTACCATATGCTGCGTTCCCACCCCTTATTTCTAGTGACCCATTTCTTTTACATCCTCCTCACCTTTCTCCCCATCATCCACCTCATTTGCCACCACCGGGCCAGTTTGTCCCTTTCCAGACACAGCAATCACGATCGGTAGGTATCTGCTCTTGTGTCTTTAATTTTCACAGAATGTGTAGCGACCCTAAGAGGCAGATTAATTTAGTAGATGTAATTTGTTACCATTTAAAAACTATAATTTAGATTCTTAAAAGAATCAGGGAATTCACAGACCTACAAAAAAATAACAAGCATATTTACCTACAATTAACTTGCTTTCTTAAATTTTCCTAGTTGGTTTTTTTTTTTTTTCCTTAAAGGGTGGGGCTTGAATTCACCCTGAGATCAAGACCTGAGCTGAGTCAGATGCTTAACTGACTGAGCCATCTAGGATCCCTTCTAGTTCTTTTATATGTGTTTTGTATAATTTAAATTTCTTCTCTCATATCGGCAGTCCTGCAGGAAGTAAATCTGAAGAAAAATTCAGTTCTGTTTTTCCCTTTTATGTATTTCTGAAATAGAAAGTGAAAATATAAAATTGTTTATACCTGCCACAATAATTTTATTTATTTAGGCAAGTAAAGTAACTTTCTGACCCTCAGTCTTTTTTTTTCTTAAGTCCTGTTTTTCTGTATTCTGATGAAAAGAAGATGAGATCGTCTGTTAACATAATTCTGTCTTGGGACTGGAATATAGCTAAGAGGCATATTTTGGAGGGTAGAGGGTTGGAGGAGGGATAAGCACTGTAGAAGAGGAAGGGAGGGCACAGGAAGAAGGTCCAGATATCTTTTGGACTGGCCAAATTGAGCATCTGAACCATCAGGCATGGGTAAAGATTTCAGCCCTGTGAAAGGAACTTGACAGTGTATTCTACAGAACCTAACCATCCTTTTACCAAGGATTTATGCACCATGCTGGGTCTCAGGTAGAGGTGAACTTAATGGCTGCTCTCCTGAAAATTGTAGAAGCCAATTTTGACAGAAGTTTGGCTAATCCAAAAAGTTAGAACTACTTCTACAAGAAAAGCTTTTATTAGAATCAGGGCAGGATTGATGCCAAGATGTTTCTTAGTTTCCATTACCTGGGAATTCAAGGTTAAAACAAAATTTAGCCATCACTTATTCCTGGGTTTGGAATCCTTTAAAAGGTCCGGTCACATAACCAAATCAGAACTTAGGTTGTGTTATCACAGTGTCAGCCATTGTAATTTCTCTCAACCATGCATAAGTTCCCACATTAAAGTGTAATCACTTATGTTTGAATAATGTATTGATACTGCCTAACTGCAGGAGGAAGTCAGAGTAACATTTAAGCATAAATGTTCATAGCAGCATTATTCCTAATAGCCAAAAAGTGGAAAGAGTTCAAATGTCTCATCAGCTGATGCAGTGGATTATTTTTTTAACTATAAACAGGAATGAAGTACTGTTATACTAAGTACAAGATGGATGAGCCTTAAAAACATTATGCTAAGTGACAGAAGCCAGATACAAAGGACACACATGATTTCATACATGTGAAATGTCCAGAACAGACAAACTTTGGAAACAGAAGGTAGATTGGCAGTTGTCCAGGGCTTGGGGAGGACTGTAGAAATTGGGTAGTGGACTGCTTGATGGGCACAGGTCGGGGGTGGAGGGATGAAAATGCTCTGGAATTAGGTAGTGGTGATGGTTACACAACTCTTGTGCATCTACCGAAATCCATTGAATTGTACTCCTTAGAGGGTCATTTCTATAGTATGTGAATTATACCTTAGTAAAGCTACTGTCAAGAAAAAAACATGCTCTGTGCTTTGATTTTGTACATTGTCTCAGTGTTCATAATACACTTTTGAAGTAGGCTATGAACATGTCAGTTCTGTAGATAATAAATAATGAGGTTCATGTTACATTATTTATATAAAAGTTACATGGCTGTTTAGTGACAACAACAAGGATCTGTCTGATGTATTAGAAATACAGCATCATGCCTGCTGAATTTTATCCCTTTTAGCCCTGGTTTTGCTTTATAAATACATACCCTATGTGGGACGCCTGGGTGGCTCAGTCAATTGAGCAGCTGACTCTTGATTTCAGCTCAGGTCATGATCTCACAGTTGGTGAGATCAAGCCCCGTGTAGGGCTCTGTGCTGACAGCGTGGAGCCTGCTTGGGATTCTGTCCCTCCCTCCCCCACTCATGTGTGCATGCTCTTTCTCTCTCTCTCAAACTTTAAAAATAGATAAATATATACTATGCTCAATTTCATCTCTTAAAGATTAAGTGCCTGAAAATTTTGTGAGTAGGTAAGTGTATATGACTAAAAAGTAATTTTAACTTTCATATGATTGACTTACCCTTTTTGTCTCTTTTTTAAGAGAAGTTTCAGATAATAAAAGAACTGTATCGGGGAGCCTGACTGGCTCAGTTGCTAGAGCACTTGACTCTTAATCTCAGGGTCATGAGTTCAAGCCCCACGTTGAGCGTGGAGCCTACTTCAAAAAAAAAAGAAAGATATCTTTGAATGGATAGTGGAAATGTTTAATGACGTGTTTCAGAAAGTGTCTTATTGAAATCCAATTAAAGACAGGAAGATACTACAGTCTGTTCACATGTATGAATTTAGATTGATATGAACACGAAGAAATAAATGGCCTTAAAAGTGTTTTGTGGGAAGTTAATTTTTATTATTATAAAACACTCTCTAAACACCAGGTATCTAATATACTGGAAGTATGTTAATATATTAGTTTGCGTTTTTCCTCCCTCAGCCTCTGCAAAGGATAGAAAATGAAGTGGAACTCTTAGGAGAACATCTTCCAGTAGGAGGTTTTACTTACCCTCCATCGGCCCATCCCCCAACATTACCTCCATCAGCTCCCTTGCAGTTCCTAACCCATGATCCTTTGCATCAGGAGGTGTCCTTTGGAGTAGTAAGTTTTCATTCATTGTTATTAATTTATTACTTGCTTGGATAACTTGCGCCTAACTTTTATGTTTTAAACTAGTTGTGTCTGTGTTAACATTTAAGACATGAAATGTGACTTAAACAGTAAAGAACTTTGTAGATGTTTTGGTTTCTTTGGGTTTTTTTGTTGTTTTTTTTTTTTTTTTAACTTTGTCGGTTTTTTTAAGAAGATAGACTGTTTGACAGATTAAATAGTTGCAAAGGTGGAATGATCTTAAATTGTTTTAACATTTTCCCCTTACAGCCTTATCCTCCGTTTATGCCTCGGAGGCTCACAGGACGTAGTAGATATCGATCCCAGCAGCCAATACCACCTCCCCCTTATCATCCCAGCTTACTACCATATGTGTTGTAAGTTCTGTTTTTCTCATTTTAATGAATTCTGAATTTTTACACCCTTGAGAGTCTTTATTTTATGAAATGAATATCTTCTCTGTGATTTATAATTTAGGGTGTGTTAGATATTAGGTTTTTTTTTTTTTTTTTTTTTTTTTTTAAATGTTTATTCATGTTTTTCGAGATAGAGACAGAGCACGAGCAGGGGAGGGGCAGAGAGAGAGGGAGACACAGAATCTGAAGCAGGCTCCAGGATCTAAGCTGTCAGTGCAGAGCCTGACACGGGGCTCGAACTCATGAACTGCGAGATCATGACCTGAGCTGAACTCGGACGCTTAACCAACTGAGCCACCCAGGCACCCCAGATACTAGTTTTTATTTAATGTTGAGTGGTTGGGGTGGGGGACCATTTAAAGGTGAACTAAAGAGAAGAGCCAAGGACAAGGGAGAAGTGGGAGAGGAAGAAATTTGTGAGCCAGAAAATAGGTTTAACAAATCAAAAGGTAGAAAAATTGACAGTTTTTGCCTCTTACGCAGCTGTCATCACTTGTCACCTTTGATTATCCAGCTTTCGATGCTGCTGCTTTTCTCAAGGGAAGAAAGAAAAGTTATCTGTGCCTTAGAAATATTGTTAGGATTACATTTGTAACATACACCCGTGGGTTAAACGTGATAGTTCTTTTTTTCTCTCTCATGGAATGAAGTTCACAAGTAGGCAATTCAGGGATTGTTTGTTACCCCATAACTGAGGAATGGTTCTACCATCTTCAAAATTTTATGGCTTTCTCTATGTGATTAAAGATGGTTCCTCAAGTTCTAGCCATTACATCTATACTCCAGCTAGTAAAAATGAAAATGGATCTATCTCTCTGCCCACCTCTCAAGGCTACTTCCTAGAAGTTGCATGTCTTGTACTCCTGCCTACATCCCATTGGCTAGAATTTAGTCTTGTGCCTATAATTAATTTCTAAGAAGGGTAGGAAATGTTGTTTTGTACAGAGGGCCATGCGCCAATATCACACTATTTTGATAATTATAGCTTTATTATAAGTCTTAAAATCAGACAGTATCAGAACTTGGTTCTTAAAATGATTTAAAGTCTTGAATGATCCATATAAAGTTTGAAATCAGCTAGCTTTCTACTAAAGCATATCTTGCTGGGATTTTGGTGTAGGGACTGCATGAAATCTGTAAATCAGTTTTGGAAGAGAGTTGACATCTTCTAGTCCACTCAACAGCATATTTCTTTATTTGTTCATTTAAAAAACTTTTTTCCCAGCAGTGTTTAGTTTTTAATTGTATAGGTCTTGTACCTGTTTTATTAAACTAATCCCTAATATTTCATATTTTTTATGCTATTCTGAATGGTATTTTTAAAATGTCAGTTTTTATTTATTGCTAGCAAAGTCCATTTCGTTAAAATTGCCACTGATTAACACTGACCGTTCTTTATCCCTGTAGCATTAGCCTTTTTCTTCCCACCTGTTCATTGAAGTGATGTACCAGTGTATCAATGCTAGTTTTGATTATTTCACTGCAGATCAATGCTTCCAGTGCCACCTGCAGTGGGCCCAACTTTCAGCTTTGAATTGGATGTGGAAGATGGAGAAGTAGAAAATTATGAGGTTAGTAGGTGAACTGTGAGTTTGTTTGCATAGTATTATACGCAAAAGAAGTATTTTTTACTCATCTAATTAAACATGTATTAGATAAATCGTTGTACATTTCACAATACAAATATATCAAAAAGTGGTTAGCATCCTTAAGGATATTTCTACATGTACCACACAGCTGTGATAATGAGATAGACTTTGGACCTGTATTAGAATTATATATAATTCCTTTGAGAGAATGTACATGAGAAAGCAGTGAATTATGATCGGATATTCTGAAAAGATTTTGTGGAAGCACAGTTGTTTAACCTGGCTCCTGAAGGATGGGAAGGCTGCTTTATGCGTGAGATTGAGGTAGGAAAGTGCTGGATATTCTTGAGGAACAACATACAGTTGGTGACTAAAGTGAATATTGCGGGAGGAAGGTGCCGCCCAGGTGCCTCATATTATTGGAGGTTAGGAAGAGGAGGTGCAGTTTAGGGGTTGGAAGGCAGCTTTGTATTGTTGAATGTGAGCGACAGTGTCACTTTGTTTTGATACTGCCAGTTCTCTTTCTCACTCCATCCTCACTCAGTCTCTATTTGGACACTGTGAATAGAAGCTAGAGACAGGTAAGAGACACATACATACACACACATACACAATCTTAAAACACCTTTAGTTTGGGGGTTTTTTTTGGTTTTTGTTTTGTTTTTAACACATGTGAAAGAGATCAGGCCAGATGGTATATTCTTCTATAGTTTTCAAAATGGTATTGTGTCATTTTCTTTCTATATACATAGTCACACTGCCCTGACCTTTGGATTTCATTTCCATTTAATTTTTTTAATATTTTATTTACTTTTGAGAGAGAGAGGGAGGGAGTAGGGGGTATAGAGAGAGAATCCCAAGCAGGCTCTGCGTTGACAGCAGAGAGCCTGATGCAGGGGTCAAACCCAGGAACTGTGGGATCATGACCTGAGCCAAAGTCAGATGCTTAATTGACTGAGCCACCCAGGTACCCCTCCATTTCCAGATTTCTAGAGAGAGAAAGGGGCTGTAAAGATTTTCTGGTTTTGTTTCTACACTGATGACTTTAATTTTCTGCAAAGGAGTTAGTTGTCCTTTAGGCATTCTGTACTAAAAGGAAGTCATAAGTCATGTCGCCAAAAAAGATAGCTCTTGATTAAATGATCATGTACCCATTAATGAAAAAAACCGTGATATACTATCCCAGTGTAAGAAAAATACTTTTATTTGGCATTACCTTTCTAAACTATATTTTAGGTTAAATATGTTTGATCTTCTGCAGTCATACTTTAATCCAGTCAATAATTTTTTGCTTTTCTTGTTTTGACCTAAAATCCAGTTTAGAAAGGTATTCCAGTGCCAAATAAAAAAATACTTTTGCATTCTTGCCTAAGTGCCTTTACTCCCTTTGTCCTTCTGCCTAAGAACTTTCCTCCTCCTCCACATTTTGAAACTTAGCCATCTTTTAAGACCCAGCTAAAAATACTACGTCTATGAAAGGCATTTCTAGT
The DNA here is from genome assembly GCF_028749965.1 of Puma concolor. NCBI lineage: Eukaryota > Metazoa > Chordata > Mammalia > Carnivora > Felidae > Puma > Puma concolor. Next base: position 58,670,030 of record NC_141679.1, on the reverse strand, counting down.
TCATTTCCAGATCCAAATGAGTTTCTCCCTCCTTTTTGTTCTTAAAGTTCTTACGAAACCATGCATACTGGGGCGCCTGGGTGGCTCAGTCAGTTAAGTGTCCAACTTCAGCTCAGTTCATGATCTCATGGTTCAAGAGTTTGAGTCCCGCCTTGGCTCTGCACTGACAGTGTGGAACCTCCTTGGGATTCTCCCTCTCTGCCCTTCCCCCACTTAGGTGTGCATGTGCTCCCTCTCTCCTTCCCTCCCTCCCTTTGTCTCTCCCTCTCCGTCTCCCTCTCTCCTAAAAAAGTAAGTAAACTTAAAAAAAAAAAAAAAAGAAAACCATGCAGACTTGTCATGTTCTGCCTTCAGGTGTCTTGCTTGCTAGATCATATAAATTCATTGAAGATTTGATTATCATAGCCTCCACCCAGTAAGGGCTTAATGATCATACTTTATTGAATATAGTTGTCTTAAGTTGTTTTCATTGACCCAAGTGTCCTGTAGTATAAAACAGTTAATACCAGCTATATTCTAAATTTTATGTGCTAATTGTAATCAGCATCAATTAAATTTAACAATTTGCTATCTAACATTTTAAAGGGACTTAGGGGCATGCATGGTGAAGGAGGAGCAATTTATTTAGATGACCCAATTCTCCAAATAAAGCTGTACCGAAAACAGCATTGTGGCTTCAACTATCACAGCATTAATTATTGAGATTTTGGGAAGTTGATTCTATTCCTCTCATTGTCCATCATCATTTCATTGTTATACATTTTCTTCACCCTGTGGTAGCCTAAAAAAGAGGGGAAAGCAGCATACGAAAGACTGGAAAATTGTAGAATAAAGCAAAATGAGTAATTAGAACCAATGAAAACTGGGAGAAAGGAGGTACTGTTGTAAAATCAGTAAGTGTAATAGCAGCCATATATTGAAACATAACAACTGTCTTAAAATCCATGAGTTCTTAGTGATAACTTCAAAAAATAAAAGAAAAAAACTCATTGGCCTACCCTTTTCTATTTAAATTATGCTACTGAGTACAGTTTCATATGGGGCAGTTGCTCAATATTAGTAATATTTCATCTAATAAATTAAGAAAATGATAGAATATTACCATTTTGCCATCTTTAATGGATTAATGGTCCTAGGCATGATGAGCCTAATGGGAATAGTTGAAGCCACCAATTTATAGGAAGTACAGGGGACAGGAAAACACAAATCTCAGGTAGGTAGGTTCAGTCAGCAAAAATCAGACTGTGAATTTGTACAAGCCGTTGACCCGGTTTGTTCAACAGAACAAACAGTATCTGAAAAGATACTAGAGACCTGTCAAACAGTGGTAAGGTATGGATTGATTTGGATCCTGATTTGAACAACTATTTTTAAAAGTGTTTTCGGAAATAATTGAAACAATGAGAGATGTTTAACATTTAAGGAATTGTTAATTTTTTAGGTGTGATGTTACTGTGGTTATATTCTTTTAAAACTTCTTTTACTTTTTAAAATGGTGAGTCTCAACTTGAGGACAGTTTTACTCCACCCCGGCCCCCAGGGTATTTAGCAACATCTGGAGACAGTATTGGTGTGCGGTTACTAGCATCCAGCAGCTGGAGGCTGGGGGCTACTGCTAAATATCCCACAATACACAAGGACAGCCCCCCCCCCAATGAAATTTTGTCCAGCTCAAAATGTCAGAAGGGCTGAAGTTGACAGATTGTTTTAAAGATATACACAGAACTATTTTATCAATGAAATACAATATTTTACTTTTGTTTCAAAATAATCTGGGATTTAGGAGTGGACAGTACTAGGTGAAATTAGCCATGAATTGTTGAGCCTGGGTAATTGGCATGTGGAAGTTCATTATGCTGTTTTCTACTAGTGTATGTATTAAAAATTTTCCATATTAATGATAGGGTTGCGGTTTTTTGTTTGTTGTAGGGGTTTTCGATTATTGAAATAGAAAACTTAGAGATTAAAATTTTTACTCCTTTTGCCCCCTTTCTAGGCCCTCTTAAACCTGGCAGAGCGACTGGGAGAGGCTAAGCCTCGAGGACTGACTAAAGCAGATATCGAACAGCTTCCTTCTTATCGGTTCAATCCTAATAACCACCAGTCAGAGCAGACTTTGTAAGTACATTTTCCCGACATCACTCTATGTGAAATTTCCTTTTTTACCTTTGTAAAATAAACACTTGAAAGTCAAAGATAACTTGATAAATAGTCTCTATTGCATACCCTAGGCCTGTTCCGTATGGTAGCCACTAGTCTTGTGTGGCTGTTTAAAATTTTAAAGTTAAGTTTATTGGACTAGCTAGTGATACTGTGTTGGAAGATGTTCAACATTTCTGTCTCAGAAAGTTTTGTTGGACAGTGCTGTTCTGTATTTTGAGGTTGCCTAGAAATTGTTTTTGATTATTTTATTATTAAAAAAATTTTTTTTAATGTTTATTTTTTTTCTTGAGAGAGAGAGTGCAAACGAGATGGGCAGAGAGAGAGGAAGATGCACAGAATCCGAAGCAGGCTCCAGGCTCTGAGCTGTCAGCACAAAGCCCGATGTGGGGCTTGAACTCATGAACCCTGAGATCATGATCTGAGCCAAAGTCGGATGCTTAACCAACTGAGCCACCAGGCACTCCACTTTTATTTTTTTAATGTTTATTTTTGAGACAGAGAGAGAGGAGGAGACACAGAATCTGAGCTGTCAGCACAGAGCCTGACGTGGGGCTCAAACCCACAAATCATGAGATCACGACCTGAGCTGAAGTCAGATGCTTAACCAACTGAGCCACACAGGCACCCCTAGAATAGTTTATGTAAGATTGAAGAGTCTCATACATGTAAAGATTGAGGTTTTTACCTAAACATTCTGCTTATTATAGTATCTTTAATAACAACTTTATGGAGATATAATTCACATTTAAAGTGTACAGTTTGGGAGTGCCTGGGTAGCTCAGTCAGTTAAGCGCCCAACTCTTCATTTCAGCTTGGGTCATGATCTCACGGCTCATGGGTACAAGTCTTGCATTGGACTCCGTGCTAACATCGCGGAGCTTGCTTAGGATTCCCTCTCTACCCTTCCCCTGCTCGTTCTCTTATCCCTCTCTCAAAATAAATAAACATTAAAAATATTTGTTTAATTAAATAAAATAAACTTTAAAAATAAAATTTTCGTGATGATCTCTCAGTAGAGCAAAGCACTCTTACTAAATGTCTTAAGGTTATGATTATTTCGGGGTATTGATAGATTACTTTATCTTAAAATTTAAATGACATTTTGAAAAGTGAGATGGTAAGTGGTGTTCTAGGCTTCAGTAGTCATAACAAAATAGGAAACCACTTGGTTTTATGGTTAAATGATCTTTTTGCTTTTTTAGGTGTGTAGTATGCATGTGTGATTTTGAGTCAAGGCAGCTACTTAGAGTTTTACCCTGTAACCACGAGTTCCATGCCAAGTGTGTCGACAAATGGCTTAAGGTAAAGTGATGGTATCTGTGAAGAAAGTAACATTGAATTCTTTTTTACTGACTGTAGTTTTAAATCCATTGCTTGTGGAGGGTGGGTAAGGGGACAAAATTTTCAATGATTTCTGTGAATGAAGAGAAAACATCAGTAAAAATTAACTACAGTCATTAATGTGGGAGTGATTGTGCAAAACTTGAAAATGAGTTATCTGTCCTTGGTCATCAGTGTTTCCTTTCTCATGGTGTGTGGGGACAAGGCCTGAACTTGACGGGCCATTTTTCTCTTAAGAGTTTACAGGTGGACCTCACTGGAGCTCCTTTGTGAGAGATTTACTTGGGAAATAAACCTCTAGTGCTTTTTATTTAATTCTGATCATTTTTTCTTTTGTAGATCTGAAAAACCCAAAGGACACAAGTCCTATATTTTATAATAGTAGAATGAAAATATGATACAGTAAAATAATTTAAAAATGATCAACTGTTTTTTTGTTTGTTTTGGTTTTGGTTTGGTTTTTTTTTTTTTTGAGCATTCTGATTAGGAGATAATACCACTGGGTTAGAGAAGTTTACAGTTTGGTGAGGAAGACAGAGAAGTTAAAATAGAATCAGTCTTTCTCGGTGTGCACAGATTAAGGGTGCCCAGTTTATTTTATTTATTTTTTTTTTTTTTTAATTTTTTTTTTCAACGTTTATTCATTTTTGGGACAGAGAGAGACAGAGCATGAACAGGGGAGGGGCAGAGAGAGAGGGAGACACAGAATCGGAAACAGGCTCCAGGCTCTGAGCCATCAGCCCAGAGCCCGACGCGGGGCTCGAACTCACGGAGCGCGAGATCGTGACCTGGCTGAAGTCGGACGCTTAACCGACTGCGCCACCCAGGCGCCCCAAGGGTGCCCAGTTTAGCCCAAACCGAACCCTGAAGGCAAAGGGTCTTAACTTTTCAGAAGAAGAAACCCTGTCATGTGGGAACAGAGACTGACCCAAAAATGACAGATTCCGTATGGCTGATAGCGAGAGTGGCAAGAGAAGAGCCGTTCAAAGCTATGGCCAGTGAGTGACCGGCATATGAGTGTGAGGGAGTGTGGACTTGATCCCAGAAACAGTGTGGAAGGCTGTGCTTGAGATTGTGTTTTAGAAAGACAACTGGCCACTGTTCGGGGACCAGAAAGGGAGAGATCTTTCTGAGAAATGGGGAGATGAAATAATGGGTCCTGGGCCAGCCAGAGAACAGGTTCTGGCAATTGGATGAAAAGAGGAGGACTGATTCGAGAACTGTCAAAATGTAGAAATGGGAGTATTTGATGAATGATGGATGTGGAACGTAGAGCAGGTAATGCTTAGGTTTCTGGCTTCGGCAACTCGAAAAATGGTGGTGCCATTTGTTGAGATGGAGTTTTAAGCTAGTTATTAAATCTGAACTGGTGATAGGTAATCTTGTCAGTGTGATAAAACAGACCTATTAGGAAAATCATCAGCTACTAAGTCTGAGTTGATGGTGTATTTTTTTTTTTTTTAAGAAAGATTAAATGATTACTTTGTACCTTTTTAAAGGAATAAAGAATGTAAAAACTATATGGGAGGTAAAAATAGTTTATTGCTTTTGACGTATTTCATTGTGTAACTCACAATTCGGACAAGTTTTTTTCTCTTTTATGTTTTAGGCAAATCGTACTTGCCCAATTTGCCGAGCTGATGCTTCAGAAGTGCATCGGGATTCAGAATGACCAACCTAAGAGCACAAGTTTAGTTTGGGTGTTCCTCATCACATGTATATACGAACTATCCATTGAACTTAATCTGTGTGGCTTCCAGCCCTCCCTTTACCAAAAGGGTCAATGGACCTTTCTTTGCACTGTGTGACTTAATCAACTATAAAAGCTTACAATTAGTCTTCACAATTATGGGATTGTTATACTAACCGTGTGATTGGAACTCCAAAGACTTTTTCTTTAGCTTAATTTTGTGTGTGCACTAACATTCCCTGGGTTTTGTGTGATCATTCCGAGTGTTGCTGCAAGATTACAGTGGACGTGATCTTTTAGCATGTGCTTTTATAAAAAGTGGTAGCTCCAGATGATATAGCAATCTACCTTATATAGAGCCTTCAGAAACTGTGAGTGGAAATGAATGCAGCGTGTGACTGTTGGTGATAAATGTATCTGTGTGAGAGAGAGAGTGTGCGCAACTACTTGTGTGAGGGCATGGTCGCTAACGTGTGTCTGAGATCCTATCTACCAGCATGTACCAAGAATGTGTGTGTAGTTTTAATTATGCTGCAATGTATAATCTGGTGTGTTATTTAAACAGCACTAGTACTGTACACTGGTTTTTTCCCTTGTGTTTGCTGTTGCACACTGATTGCTAAGGGTGCATCAATGATAAGCATCGAATACTCCATCCCCTTCCCTCCCAGTGAATGGAATGAGAAAAGCCTTCTTCCTTTGCTTCAGGCAGCTGTCACCTTCTCTTCGTCGGTGGTCCCGAGTGGGTCACTTAAGAAAAAAAGTGTAACAGATTCTCACTCCATGAACCTGATTTTTTGATTCTGTTGTGGGAAAAAATTTTGTACTCTCCAACTTGCTGTTTCCAAAAAGAAGGTGCAATATCATACATCATCAGTTAGCAATATTAGCATTTCAATCAGTGATTTGAATGTTGATGGTTTGTTTTTTTCCTTTACATTTCCAGTAAGCTTCTTACAGGAAGCACCTGTGATTTTTTTTTTTAATGTTTAGATTTGTAGTCTATTCTGAAGATATTTGAGTAATATATTTCTAAGAATACCGCTCGTCCCACGAAGTCTCACCTCCTTTACTTCCACCAGAACAAAATTTGTTAACTAATTCAGCTTGACTTCTGATATGTTCTTTGTTAAGCTCTCATAGGCAACTAAAATATTTTAAGAAAACTCTATTTCTGTTCGTATTGATTCACCTGCCAACCTCCAATTCTGAAAGTTGTCTAGTAGTGCTTCTCCTGGAAACCCTCATTTCCAGGATGGGTCAAGTGCTGTGACAGCTTGAATTCTTAGACCTGATGTGCTTTGATGTTTTATTGCTTTTAACAATTTTTTTTTGTTTGAGAAAAATTTAATATAACAGGTCCAGAATACTTGCAGTATAAATGAAGATTTGATTTTTGTATAAAAAATAATGCTGTAAAACAGGAATTGACCTTCATTTAGTCGATCTGAAATACATAGCTGTGTGGGTTTTGTTTTTTTTTTTATAGGTTCATTGAGCATCATTTAGATTGTTTAAAGACATTTTTCCAGCAATGTTTCGATTCCTCTCCTTCTGTTGTATTCAGCATTGTCTGCCTCTTCCTGCAGTTGGTGTCATTGCTTTGTTCGCAGTAGCACAAGCTGCATAATCCCAGTCAGGACTGTGAGGACTCTTCGCCAGCCTCACTCAGCTCTCAGCTGGCTCTGTGTCAGTTTTCTCCTCAGACAGTGTTAACGACTTGTTACTGCCATGCTACTTGCCTTCCCTTGAAGTCTCCATAAACTTATCCCAGCTTAGAGTTCAGTAAAGTCAATTCACACAGAAGCACAATTTTGCCCTTTTCCAGACACTGTTGCCTCTATCTAGTCATACAAATAGGATTTTGCACACTTTGTTTGCCCCTGTATTTGTCAGTGCATCAGAAATACATCTCAACAGTAGTAAAGTGCACGTTACTTTTAACTCATTGGGACATTCCCCACCTGTTCCTGATGAATAAAAAGTGTGTTAAAGACCAAAATTATTGGCATAATAATCAGCTACATTACAAATCACGTATAGTTTAATCTTTTTTTTAATTAAAAAATCATGTTGAAAATGGCAAAAGCCCATCTTATACATAGACTCTTTTATATAGCTGCAAAAAATTTATATCTGTACAGATCTAACATAACACTACTACACTCAGTATTCATTTTATTGAAGCATGCAAGTAAAGCACTTTTTCTAATTTATATAGATACCTAATTAACAAGGCACATTGTACTAATGACTAGGAAAAGTAGCCTTTTCTCCCCTCCCTCTGACGATGAATTCTTGTCATACAATCCCTTGTCCAGCAAATTTTTGAGAGGCATTTGGCAACTTAGGAGGCAGCAGGGTCTATTTTGGTAAAATCCTGGATTGTCGCACTCTTGTGACTGATCTCTCTTTGGGAATGTCTTTCTGTGCATGGGGCCCTTAGAGATATGTACAGACTTGCTTATTAGGTGGGTAGTGCGGATTAGGAGCATATGTACATGTGCTCTGAACCAGCTCACGCCAGCCACGGTGAGCGCCTGTGTGGCGACCAGAAGAGAAGGAACAGTTGATTCGTGCCAGCTGTTGCCACCTTGAGCGATGCGTCAGGTAGCAGGCAGATGTTGGTTTGTTGCCTTCTTCCTCTTTTCTCCTAAAACAATATTGGCTTTACCATCTTAACTCTGCTGTGGGGTTTCGTTTTGTTTTGCATGAATAATCATCTTGAAATTTTTTTTAACTCTCCCCACCCCCCACCCGCCCCAAAAGAACAAAACAAAAAACAAGTCAAGGCCTCCAGGTATCAAGATCTCATTAGGATTTTCTGTCCTGAATTTTTCTTTTTTTTTTGAGCAAAATCTGGAAAATGTGAACACATACTTAGATTTTATACACTCTCTGAAACGTGATTTATTAAGATTCTTAAATTTGGGCCTCTTACAGTATTTTGAATGAGATCTACCAACTCACTTAAAGAGAATATTTTTCACAGATATCTTTAGGCCTTCATCAGAAAGCTATTTTCCCCCCTGTTGGTACATTTGGTTACCTCATTTTGCTGTTTGTTTCAGATTATGAAAGCTTACAGGGGTGTTTTTTGGAATCATTTGCTGAGTCATTTCCTGAAATCATATTCCATTGTATCAGTTAACATAGTTTTAAATGTACGTATTATAAATATCTGTAACCAAATCATTTGAAGGCTTGATAAATTTTTAACAAAGTTTGTACATTTTTTATGAAAGTTACTAGTAATGCTTTACTAAGTAGTGCAATGAATTTTTATTTTTAATCCCTGTGCCCAATTTTGGAGTTGAGAGGGTTGTTGGTAATAAATGTATGATGTACACTTAAAACATTTTTTTGTGGTTCATGTTTGTGTTGTGGAAGGGGTAGGGTTGTGTGTGCCTGGAGGGAGGGTGGTAGCAGGATTCCAGCAGGAAGATAGAGCTGCTGAGCTGCTAGCAGCCAGATCTGATTTTTAGAGTATAATTCAGATTTTGTTTCTGCATTTGTGTAGACGTCTTAGAAACTCAAAAACAACTAGCATTACAACACGTAGAACATAATTCTATCTTCTAAAAAGCCAAGAAGATAGCTGAACGTAGCCACACATGTGGCCTAAACTCACCGAACAGTAGGGCTACATAAGTAGGTAACTAGATTTCTTTCTTTATATGTTGACCATAAGATGCAGGAAAGAAGATTACAGTAGGTAACCAGGCAAAGTTGTCCACATTAGCTGCAGCTTACATCCAACTTCTTGTCAGCATGATAGGGAAAGAGGAGCCTCTTTCATTTTCCGTACTTGTTTGTGTAATTCCTTTCCTTTCACTAAAAAGGAAGAAAATAAGAGTAATCTACTTCCGTGTACATGCTGACTGTGTTACTTGAGAAGGAAAGTAGACACAAGATACAAAAAATTGAGGTGAAATAATAGATCCCACTTCCTTCCATTCCCTCTTTCAGGAAGCATTCATTCTTTGGCTTAATTAAGGAAGGATGATGCCCTCTGCCCGGCTCCAGTAGTTAACTGGTAGAGGCATTCAGTAAAGTGACCAAGTCCTGATTGTTTCTGTCTTGTATCCAGCATATTTGAAAGAATGTTTGTGTTGGACTTTGAATGCCTCAAGAAACCCAAAGCTGGTGCTGTCTTACGGCAGAAGCATTTTCTACTCAGTAAATACCGGTGTGCTCTCTCGTGACTCCTTACCTGCAGTGAAGGCAGGAAAGCCCATGCAGCTATTTGAGCCTTTGTAATGTGGAGAGTCCAAATTGAGATGTGCTGTAAATTTATACACTGGATTTCAAAGACTTGGTATGAGAAAACATAAAGTATCTCATTAATTTTTATACAAATCTGAAGGCCTTATAAGCATAGGTCCTGTGGGAGCATTTAAAAGCCAGCTCTCTTTTCCTCTGCCATGGTGATGGCAGCTCTGAGTTCTGAGTCATTACATGGGAAAGAGCTCTCCTAGAAGAAGCCTCGGGACTCAGCAGATTTTCTGTGAGCAATAGAGGCCCTTAAACAAGGTGTGAAATGTGGACTCTTACCAGGACTTCTTCTTTGCCGATTTATTTCCCCCTTTTACAAATCTTTTACATCTTAAATTCTTAACTATGCTTTGACACTACTAAACCACTATTAAACTGGTGTTTAAATGTGTCAGTTAAACATCACTGGATACAATTACTTCTTAACAAATCATAAGACCTGATTTGTACCAAAGGAAAAAATTCTTGTGAGAGTCTGGTCAGATCACTGCAAGTGTTTGGGGTCTCTTGGATGTTTCACATTACTGAACTCTATATAGACTGCTGTCCAATACAGATGTAATGAGCCATATGTAATTAAAGGTTTTTTAGTGGCCACATTAAAAAGTAAAAGGAAACAGTTGAAATATTTTTAATATATTCTGCCTAACCTACCCCAAATATCTCAGCATGTGATTAGTATAAAGATTAATGAGACATTTTATGTTTTCTCATACCAAGTCTTTGAAATCCAGTGTATAAATTTACAGTACATCTCAATTTGGACTCTCCACATTTCAAATGCTCAGAAAGTTTTCTGTGGGTGGTAGCCATTATGTTAGGATCTAGATAGCTGGCCTACATAACCTTCAAGAGCAAAGTTTTCTTGTCAATACATTCCCTCATCAGACGTTTGCTTAGCCCTTTCAGGATTCACAGCAATTTGAAAGATTATTTGCCAGTCAGAGTTGGGCAGTCTGAAGGATTGGGAGCAGGAAACTTCCAACCCACCCTGAGATGATGGGGTAGATTCCTATCCATAGTGCATATGCTCTTAACCTCTTTCATGTGGCTCTCTCTACCTCCCAAGATGGCAAGCAGGAAATGCAGGAATAAGAAAGAAAAATAAACCAATGACAGCCGGGGATACTGAATGTCACCTTACAGTCTGAAGTCTGAAAATGTGCTGTAGAGTCAGTATGAATGTTTTCCTACTATAGAGGAAGTGAATGGAAGTGAATTGTTCGGTAAAAAGGAACCCATGTTCCCTTCAAGCCTCTGATTCTTGGTCTACACATGGAAGCAGTACAGTGGCTGGCTAATAAGACCTACAGCTAATACCCAATATCTGCCAGAACCCATCACCATGTACAGTAAACTTATTCAGAAGCTGCTTTCGTAGCCTCCCTTTCAAGTGTTGGTTAGAATCCCTTCCCCACAGACCCTCCGTAAACTTAGAGATTTGCAATGTGGTGGCCTCTTCCCATTACCGCAACCCTTTTGTGTTTGTATTATCCAACCTTATTGGTAGTTAATACTTCTAATAAAGAAGGGTTCTATAAATGTGGTAAGATATGCTTCTGACAGTGTAACTTTATCGTAGTAAAGATAGACACTTCTGTTGACGGTGCAAGTATATGATATCCATGTGTTCTAGTTGGTTCTTTTTCTCCCCTTCTGCTTTTGGACATGTTAATACTGGACTTAAGCTAAGTCAGAGGAAAATGACCTTAACCCTTGTACCAAAATAAGGCCAGCCTTCTAAATTTTTTTTTTTTTCAACATTTATTTATTTTTGGGACAGAGAGAGACAGAGCATGAACGGGGGAGGGGCAGAGAGAGAGGGAGACACAGAATCCGAAACAGGCTCCAGGCTCTGAGCTGTCAGCCCAGAGCCTGACGCGGGGCTCGAACTCACGGACCGCGAGATCGTGACCTGGCTGAAGTCGGACGCTTAACCGACTGCGCCACCCAGGCGCCCCAAGGCCAGCCTTCTAAAGAAAAAATTTAAACTATTTGGTGATTCAGGCTCAGACTGCCCTGGTTTTGATACCAGTATGGAGGAAAATAGATGCATTTATTCTAATTCCAGAATTTCTAAAAGAAGGTTGGACCATTCTTGTAATCCAGACTGCTAGACTTTAGTTGGGGAAACAAGTCAGGAAGAAAAAGTGATGGGGCTCCTGCTGGCTCAGCTGGTAGAGCATGTGACTCTTGATCTCAGGGTCATGAGTTGAAGCCCCACGTTGGGTGTAGAGCTTTCTTTAAAAACAACAAAAACAATGGAAAAAGTGAGTTCAAAGTCAATTTCTTTTCCTTACAAAATGAGAGATTCATCTTTCCTAAGGCGTGTTCACAGCCCCAAGGATGTGCTGTAAAGCTTCAATAGAGCACCAGTTTATGCCAGGCAGTTTCAGAATTGGGAGTTCATGTATTTAAAGTTTTTTTTTTTTAATGTTTGTTCATTTTTCAGAGACAGTGTGAGCGGGAGAGGAGCAGAGAGAGAGGGAGACACAGATTCCAAAGCAGGCTCCAGGCTCTAAGCTGTCAGCACAGAGCTTGATGCAGGGCTCGAACTCACAGACCATGAGATTATGACCTGAGCCAAAGTTGGACGCTTAACCGACTGAGCCATCCAGTTACCCCAGGAGTTTTCAGGTATTTAGGGTTAGTTTCCTAGGACTACTGAAACAAATTACCACAAATTTGGTGGCTTAAAACAAATTCTCTCACCATTATGGAGGCCGGAAGTCTAAAGTCAGGGTGTTGGCAAGGTTGGTCTTCTCTGGACGCTGTGAGGGGCAATCTGTGTCTCCGTGGAGTTGTTTGGCCTGTAGATACATAGCTCCACAATCTCTGTCTGTCTCTGCACGTGAGTCTTCACATTTCCTCCCTTGTGTCTGTCTCTCTGTTCTCAACTGAATGGAAGGCTCTATGCCCCCACTTGGTCAGCTGTATGGGTACCTTAAGAAAAGCCAGATTTGTCTCATCTCAGGAAATTATTTGAATCTGCTCCAACAAATGAACTCAGAACTCCAGAATTGATTATCAAACATGGCCAAAATAATTTCGACCTGGAAAATGTCAAAGGCAAACTATTCCTTAACCTTCAACACTCAAAGATAAACCACAGTGGCTGTCACAAATTGATTCAGAGTAGTGCGGCTTCCTAGTATAGTCATGAAAATGTGTAAACTATGAAAGTTAACTATAAATATATCGTCAGGTAAGTGAGCAATTAGCACTGTCTTTTAAAGGGGAATGTTTACACATTGGTTTCTCTGCTGAATCAAAATCTGATGAATCATGAAAACATGGTAAGTGAAAGAAGTCAGACAAAAGGCCACATATTGTGTGATTCCTCTTATGTGAAATGTCAAAGGCAAATCTGTAGCAATAGATTATTTGTTGACCAGGGCTGAGGGGATGAAGGGGTCAGGGGTGACAGCTAAGGAGGCGTGGGGTTTCTTTTTGGAGTAATGAAAATTTTCTGAAATTGTGATGAGTGTGCAATTGTGGGAATATATTGAAACAAATGCAGGCACCAAAATGCATGTATGAGAATATTCATAGCAAACTATAATAGCCTCAAACTGGCAACAACCCAAATTTTTATCAATTATTGAAATGACAAACTATGGTTGAGCTTTACAGTGGTATTGTTATATAGCAAAGACAATGAACTACAACTACGCAGAGCAACGTGGATGGATCTTGTCAAATACACTGAATAAGACACAAAAGGATACATACTGATTATTCCAGTCATATCATACTCCAATTATAGTACGTTCAAAAACAAGCAAAATGGATCTATGCTATGAAAAATTACAACAGTGGTCATCCTTGGCCCTAGAGGTTGTAGTGAATAAAGGAGCCGAGGGCATAAGCAGGGGTCCATCCAGGCTGTCTGTAATTTTGTTTGTTGATCTATGTGCTTGATTACCCAAGTGCTTCAGTTTGAGAAATTTGCTGTGCTTTATGATTTGTTTAATTCTCTGTATATATAATTTTGTAAACTTTATTTAAAAAAAAAAGGGGGTAGGTCCCCCTCTGTGACCCATTTGGTAGAAGCACAGCTATACAAAACACATGGGCAAGTGAGTTTTTAACCAATTTAAAGGAGCCCTACTAGCTACATCAATATCCCTCCCCAGTGTTGCATGTTGCATCCCACAAAACCTAAATAAGCTAAAACCTAAATCAGTCACCCCCACCCCATGTGTAAGAGCAGGAATAATGTTTTGAGAGGATTGCCTTCTTGCTAATAAAAGATAAGTTTTTATGCATGACATCCACACCAGGGGGCACTGTTGTACACAACCAAGTTCCAAATAAAAGCCTTTAAAATACAGGTCAGGATCGATGCGGTTATAAACATCCAAAATGTACCTTAATGTTGCTTTCACCTAGAAAGCATACATAGAAAATCTTTTCTCAGAATAGTACAGGATCACAAGAACTCAGAGACTCATTCCTTTCTGAGTAACACTGTTCCATACGAAGTGGGGTTTCTCACAGTGTAAATTTTTTTTTTTAGTTTTTTTTTAATGTTTATTTTTGAGAGAGAGAAAGACAGCAGAGGAAGTGCAGAGACAAGGAGACACAGAATCCTAAGCAGGCTCCAGGCTCTGAGCTGTCAGCACAGAGCCCAATGCGGGGCTTGAACTCACAGATGGCGAGATCATGACCTGAGCCGAAGTCAGAGGCTTAACTGACTGAGACACCCAGGTGCCCCTAAATGTTTTTTTTAACGTTCAGTCTACCACTGGTTGGTTGGTTGGTTTGGGCTGTATTCTAAAATGTTTAAAATCCGGCTCCCTTTATATTGATCCAGATCAATTCATAGGTATGAACTCCACTCCCATACTCCTTCCACATGCACACAGGTGAGACAGAGGCTACTGTATCTGCTAAGACCAGTCCCAAATTTACCAGCAGCTTCTTCAATGTCAAGTCCAGTGAACACTGTCCATTCTTAGTCTTGCTGGACTTCTCTCTGGTGTATGACACCGCTCATTTCTTAGAGCTGTGTGCCTTTGGCTTTTGTGATGCTCTTCCCACTCCGACCTTCTTACTTCTCTCGGCATCTCTTCTCTCCCGGCTCTCTTAGTTTCTTTCTTTGGCCCACCCCTTTCCTTTCCAGGCTCCCTAGGATGGTCTTCACCCTCTGGTTTCCCTACTCTGCACACTCTCCCTGCACACATTCCTCCTGTTGATTCAACGGTTCTCTCTCGGTTCTCGAGACTCACAGATTCACATCTCTTATCCCAGCTTCTCCCCGCGGAGCTTCTGCCTGTGTTCCAGCTTCCTGCTGACCTCCCCTCCCTAATATCCCTCAGGCACTCAAACTCGGTGCCTCCAAATATAAACTCATCACATTTCCCCCCCAGGCTTGTTTCTCCTTCTGTGTTCTCTGTTTCCATTGCTGGCCCCACCAACCACCCAAACACCCCAGCCAGAACCGAGAAGTCATTTTAACTCACTCATCTCCCATCTTCCCCAAATTTAATCAGTTGTTCCTTTGTCTCCCCTTCCTCCTCCCCTGTCTCCCCTGGTTCAGTTTCCATCATCTGCCTTCTCAAGATCTTGCTTCCAGCTTTGCATCCCTCCCACCCACCCTCTTATTCAAACCTCTCCACAGCTTCCAGTGTGAGCCATTCAAAATGCAAATCGGATTTCCTTCACCACCCACCTCCCCCACGAAGTCCCAAACCCTCAAATGGCTCTCCATTGCCTGTAGCACTAAGTCCAGTCTTACTCTCCAACAAAAGCCCTCCTAAGTCGGCTCCTAATCATGGTTCCAGTCTCAACGCTCAAGACGCCTCCTCTCCACTCTCTTCTCTCCTGACTCAATGCAGGCATCACCTCTTCCAGGAAACCTTTCCTGATCCCTGTGCGCTGGGTTAGACACTGCACTCCTCCTCCTGAACAACCCGATGTGTCACACTCGTTCTTGTGGGTTCCCCACTGGCCTCTGAGCATCTAGAGCCTGTTCTGATGCCTGTCTTTACCTTTAGGGCCTGGCACAGAGTCTGGCACTGGGTAGTGGTTCAAGAAAGGTTTCTTGAGAGGAGGAATGGAGAATGACTCCTCAGCTTGAATGGTTAGGCGACTGGAGGGAACAATCCCCCAAGGAATGAATCTTGCAGGAGGAGCAGGTTTTGACAAAAATGAGGACAGGAGAGGAGAGTGTGTGTAAAAGATGAGGACCCGGCCTTTAGACACCCTCTGAGGTGAACACACAGGGGCGGATGGATACCCAGTACCCAGGTCTGGAGCACCAGAGAGAAGCTCCGGCCACTGAGTGTTAGAAACATTTAATCGTGTCAGCTAAGAAAAGGCGGACTTCAGGAGGCCTCATCAGGAAGTCTCCTCAGGGCTGGCTGCGGAGCCAACTGCACCTTCTCCCAGATCTGGGCCAGGTTCCACGTGGCTCTGGATGGTAGAAAATAAACACACTCTTTTGCTGACACGTGCCAGAGAGAGGCCGCCATGACTGTACCAGTTGCGGTACAGTGAACTGCCCTTCCTGGATTTGGGTAATGAATGACTTCAGGTCACCATTATCCCAGGCAGGACGAGAGCCACACCCCACTCGCCCAATACAGGTGGAGACCGCAATCAGGAGGAAGACCTGGCCGGTGCGCGGAACCCAAATGCCATCGGCTCCTTGCCTACCCAGGGTCCAGCATTTGTCTAGAAAGGGACTTGCTTGTCCCCACCCCGGGCTGGCTTTCATGACTCTTCTAGGAATCCACTGCCCACACCCAACCTGGAACCAAAGTCCACGCTGGAGGGAATGCCCCAGAATCGCATTGCACAGCAATGTGGCGGGAAACTCAGCTTCCAAGCAACCATTTCAGTGAGGGTTCTCAATCCACTCTGAATTGCACGATAAACTGCTGTAGGGGTTTGGACAACAGGCCTGCGGAGAAAATAAAGAAGTGGGCTCAAAACTCGTTTTGCAGCAACCTACCTGCTGCTGTAAGCCCCTGACTGAGCACACAGAGGTTTGCTACCTGTTGCTGGTCCACAAAGAAAATACCGTTCCTGGGTTATGCACTCCACTCATCATGACCTTAGCTAGGGGGGCAGAGGAGCAGCCATTTTGTATAATGTCATTTATCCCCTGTGCCCATGTGTGTGCCACCTCCAGGATTTGAGAATTGAAGGAGAAAGAAGAGGACGGTGACATTAGTGGCATAGATGTCCCTGGGACAATGTGGAAGGGCGGGGGGTCTTCAAGGGTGTGGATGCCGGGAGGCCAGGATCACTGGGGGCTGTCTTGGAGGCTGGCTACCAGAGCAGGGCATGGAAAGATGTCCCTGGGTGCAGAGGAGGATGGCTGTGCATCTCCTGGAGGTCTGGCACCAAAGTCCTAAACAGCTCACTCCAAAGGAGAAATGTTCTTGACATCTCCTGACTTATCTCTCTTGTATTAAGTACTGAATCATTATGTTACATCCCTTTTTCGCCAAAACTTTTAAATGAATGTGACGCTGTTGTAGCCCCATGGCATACATTGGGTGTGTCCAGTGGTAAGCTTCTCCCAACTTGAGAAGCAGGGCAGGGGGTTAGATGGTGACAAAATGACAAATGTTTCTAAGAGTCAGCAGCTAATGGGGCGCCTGGGTGGCTCAGTCGGTTAAGCGGCCGACTTCCGCTCAGGTCATGATCTCACGGTTTGTGAGTTCGAGCCCCATGTCAGGCTCTGTGCTGACAGCTCGGAGCCTGGAGCCTGCTTCTGATTCTGTGTCTCCCACTCCCCTGCCCATGCTGCATCTCTCTCTATCTCTCAAAATTAAATAAATAAGTGTTAGAAAGAAAGCAAGCAAGCATCAGCAGCTAATTTAAAAACCTGCCTGAGGTAGCTTGTGAGCACACACACAAAACAACCCAATGTCCATCATGAAATAAATAAATGATGGCATCTGTGACTGGATATTAAGGCGGGATTCTTTGTGTCTATGTTTCAGCTGAGACCCCAAAGGCCAAGACTACATACACAATGGATGCTTAGTTCCCCTACATCCCAAGGGAAGGACTGCACCACATATGTGGATCATGCTAAGACATCATGAAACACTCTTTGCTGGCATCAGTGCTCACTCCCAGCCAGCCTGTGGAGTGCCAAGGCCTCCCCTCCCCTCTCCATCACCCAGTGGGGAGGAGAGATGCTTTCCCCTCCCCTGAAGCTGTGCCCCTGGACTTCGGGGGACAGAAGGGATGACATCTGATGCCTACCGGAGAAGTGGGGAGGCAGAGGGTAAGGGAGACTGAACAGGGCTGCACTGGCAACAGTGACTTCTCACTGGCCAGGGCTGGATAGCAGGTGTTGGGGTAGCAAGCTACCTGCACTTGAGTGTCTAGAAGGATCAGAACCAGAATATTAACAGTGACTGTCTGCAGAGGGGAGTGGAATTCAGTGTTGAAAGGAGTGGAAGGGAAGGAAGGCTCTGATGTTTTAATCCAAACACTTTTACACTGGTCAAATAAAATGTGCTTGTATGCTACAAGGACCAAAAAAAAAAAAAGAGAGAGAGAGAGAGAGAGAAAAGAAAAGGAAGACAAAGGAATAAAAAAGTGCATACAATAAATACAAGACAGTAAATTGTTTCTCCTAGGAGGCAGTTCTGGGAAAACACTTGAAGCGATTTTAGATTTTCATTGTGTTTGAAATTTTTACAATGAACACATTTTATTCTTAGAAACAGAAACCTATCCAAAGACAGAACTTAATAAATGAGTGAGTGAGTGAGTGAATGCATGCATGCATGAATGAATGAATGGAATAAAAGCCACCACACTGGCCAGTTGCATCCCTCTTCTCTTCATTTCAACACACGACTCAGACCAGCTGGGTGGGGCTGCCGCTCCCCTGTCGTGGAGGCCGTTGGCACCTGTAGAACATTCTCTCCTTTTCTCGGACTGGGTGTGGGCGTCCAGCCAGGACTGCGGGTGGGTTTGTGTTTAAGAGTAGCAGTGGTTAACTTTCCGATATGGGGAAACCGAGGCCCACTGGGAAAAGGAAGTCAAGCAGAAGGTTAGAGAGAGGCAGGGCCAGGGCTGGGACCCAGCTGTCCTAGTACCTAGTATCATGTTCTTTCCATGAGTGGTGTTTGTGTGGGTGGTGGTGAGCATGGCGACTTTTTTCCTCCTTCGCCCTCTCCCAACCAGCAGCGCAACAACTCACCTATTTGCTCTTTGGCAAGTAAATGAGATTGGCTAGGTTTTTTGTTTGTCGTTGGTTTTTGATCTGTACAGCACTGGATTCCTAGGAAAAACAGAGCACGCTTTGCTTACCGTGCCTGCCCCTGCAGAAAGCTCAGCATTGCCGGATAAGAAACCTGGAGGCTCTGCGGTGACTGCAATTACCTTCCCACACTCTCACCTCTCCTTACCTACACCTTAGCTGGGGCTAACCAGGGACATATTTCTGGGGCAGTCGCTCTAATAACCCTCCACAGCCTAGAGCTTTGCTATCCCCAGAGGCTGCTGCTTAAGCCACCCATACCAGTTCCCACAGAGCCTTTCTCCTCCCTGGTCAGAACCCCTTCCTGTTGGCTCCTGGCCATGCCCCTCCATCCCCGGGGACTGACTTGGAGAAATGGGCTGTCCCCAGAGTTAATGTGTCCTTGACGCATGGCCAGACTCTAAAATAGCCTCCTTAATGAAACAGAAAAATTAAGTTCAAGTGGGTGTTTAGCACTGAACTTTGGCTCGTACACTCAGTGACCAAATGGCAGCAGAGTCACCAAACAAAAGACCATAAAGTCCATCTTGACCTTCTTGAGGCAAGATGTTTGGAGTCTGAGAGTTCTTCAATAGGCAGGGCAGCTGGCCAGCAGGTGTTAGGAGCCAGCTGGGAGTTTTAAGCAGACAGTTGCTGAGTCTGTAAGGAGCCAGCTGATGCCGCAGAGTAAGAGACACTTAAGGGGCCAGGGGCCCCAAGCCTCTGCTGATTTCCGCTCTAACTTAGGTGCTTAGACTCCGTCGTACAGTGTGTTGGGGGATGGCGGTGGGGAATGTCAGCCGTGACTTTCCTTTCCTTCATGTCTCCTGGGGCCTCCGCCCATTTTCTCCCACGTCTCCATCCTGTTCTCTGTTTGCCCTTGATCAACTTTCCAGGGCATGAGCAACAAAGAGCTTTGTGTCTTCTGAAAAGGATGTTGAAACGGAACTAAACACTTCTGTATTTTCAGAACCTCCCCTTTGCTGGCTGCTGTTCTGAGTTCTTAACCTTTCTGTGTGCCATGAGCTCACGCCTTTGGCAGGCTGGCGAACTCTGGACTGCTTTTCAGAATGCTGTTTCTTAGAATTAATTAATTAATTTTAATTTTAGAGAGAGCGTGTAAGTGGGGGAGAGGGGATGAGCCAATCTCATTTACTTGCCAAAGAGCAAATAGGTGAGTTGTTGCACTGCTGGTTGGGAGAGGGTGAAGGAGGAAAAAAGTCACCATGCTCACCACCACCCACACAAACACCACTCTTTCCCCCTCTTTCCCCCTCTCTCAGAGAGAGAGAGAGAGAGAGAGGACCGTAAGCAGGATCCATGATCAACGTGGAGGCCAATGCAGGGCTCAGTCTCACAACCATGAGATTATGACCTGAACCAAAATCAAGAGTCGGAGGCTCAACTGACTGAGCCACCCAGCTGCCTCTCAGAATGCTGTTTCTAGCTAAAATAACTGTGAAGGGAACTGATCATATTGAAATATAGTTACCAAAATATAAACAAACTTGTGATGTGGAAAATAAATGTTACTTTATTAACACATTGAAGGACAAAATCTAGGGGCGCCTGGGTGGCTCAGTAGGTTAAGCGTCTGGCTCTTGATCTTGGCTCAGGTCACGATCTCATGCTTCATGAGATCCAGCCTCATGTCAGGCTTGATGCTGACAGTGCAGAGCCTGCTTGGGATTCTCTCTCTGCCCCTCCCCTGCTCGTGTGTGCTCTTCCTCTCTCTCTCAAAATAAATAAATAAACTTAAAAAAAAAAAAGGACAAGATCTAGCAGTAGGTCTAATAACGATTATGCTTTTGAAGAAGTGATGAATGGGGGCACATGAGTGGCTCAGTTGGTTGGGCATCCGACTTTTGGCTCAGGTCATGATCTAATGGTTCATGGGTTCAGGCCCCACATTGGGCTGTATGCTGACAGCCTGGAGCCTGCTTCAGATTCTGTGTCTCCCTCTCTGCCCCTTCCCCACTTGCACTCTCTCTCTCTCTCTTTCTTGCTCTCTCTCAAAAATAAATAAGCATTAAAAAAAATTGAAGAGGTAATGAATGTAAGTGCTATTTCAAGGTCTCTGCAGCAATCATGTGATAGTGAAAACATATGTAAGCCTAGCTGGGGCAAATGCCATGGTTTGTTGGCTACATTCTTAACTGAAGGCAAGTCTAAATTGTAGTTAGAGGTTAGTGAAAATCAGAGTGTAATTGCTTCTTTACTGATTGTACAGATGCTCTCAGTTCTATCTGTGGACATCTGGGAGCCCCCAAGTCAAGGCTTCTGCCTGTAACAGGCTCTTTGGTAGTGCTGGCCGGGGTCTTGCAGCCAGGCTCCCACCTTTATTCTCACCCTGTCCTTAGCCCCCCATCCCCTTCAGCCTCTCCTCAGCACTCTTTCCTCAGGGCTAGGAGTTAACATTTTCAGATTTAGATCCATTCGGCAAGAGCCAGGCGTTGTATCCCCCAGTGAACCAGCTGATAGGTAATATCAACCTCAAAATCCAGGTCTGCCAGTGCTCAAAATAATGTTTTTTCCCACTAGGTCTGTGGCTTTCCCAGTCATCCATGAGTGTTGCCCCCAGAAAAGCAATGACTGTCTCTGCTTCCCTTTAGCTCTGCAATGGTTCCCATAAATAAAGGGCAGCCAGTCAGACCTGCAACAAGAGAACTTTCAAATGCTCCCATGCACAGTGGAGCAGGAGAGCACTCATCTGGTTTTGCCTGCCTGTTCTTCAAGGGCTCCGGCCTGTGCACCCCAACATGATGGTGTTTCAAAATGTTGTTTGGTAAATGGGGCGCCTGGGTGGCTCAGTCGGTTAAGCATCCGACTTTGGGTCAGGTCATGATCCCGCAGTTTGTGGGCTCAAGCCCTGTGTCGGGTTCTGTGCTGACAGCTCAGAGCCTGGAGCCTGCTTCAGATTCGGTGTCTCCCTCTCTCTCTGCCTCTCCCCTGCTCACACTCTGTCTCTGTCTTTCTCTTTCTCTCTCAAAAATAAACATTAAAAAAAATGTTTTAATGTTGTTTGGTAAAGATCTCCCTTTATAGTCTCTATTAAAACTGGGGAAAAGGATCCAACCCCAAACCTCTCCCTGCCAAAGCCAGATACTTGTTTGTGTTTACTGCCTCTGTGTCCTACAGACGTGAATCAGAAAGCCTCTTTGACTGGATACAGGGGGGAATGAAGGTCACACTACCCCCTGCACACATTGCTCTGAGGCTGAACAAAGGTTTGCCCACAAAAGGCAAGTGTCTGCTTCTACTTTCTTTGCAAAGGATTTAAAGAGCTGTCTACCAGTCAGACCTCTTTTTGAATGGCTCATCTGTCCCCCCAACTCACACTCTGTCCCCCTCTTCCATTCCCTTGATGGAATCAAGACAGCCTTGCATATTTCATCCATTCATTTATTCACCCATTCACTAGTCATCACTTGATGAATATACAGATAGGTGCCTGAAGCCAGTCTCACCAAGCTCATGATCATTGGATTAAATTCCCTCTTAAAATGGATATAACACCGTGTTCTTACATTGCTTTTTATTTTTTCTAGAAACACGTTCAAAAAGAGGATACTGGTATCCGAAAGCAATTTGTACATAAGCCTATGGATTATGGCTGGTTGTTAGAAATACAGAAGAGACAGAGCTTTAGTTCTGACCTGAAGGGCTAAAGGATGGACATCTGTCCTCCCTCCCCTGATAGCCAGAACCCTCCGGATGGCCATAGGGAGGGTCCTAACCTATCTTCTCAGCACCATCCTGCGTAAACCCTTGGCTCTAGGAGCTCTGGTCAGGCCTAGATGCTTCCACAAAGCATCTCCCTGTCCCTGCTTTGGCCCTGAGACCCTCTGCCTTCCCTTGAGGCCCCGTGGGTACCACACGTCCTCTGCGGGGGGCCTTTCCTGTTCCCATGAAGTGAACGCCTCTCCTCCAAACGGACACGCTGCTGTGCTTCTTACCTGATGCTGGCCACATGAGTTCTAGGACCTCGCGTGCATGTCATGTTTCTGTGTTACGATCAGCCGTGTGGCACCTTCCCCTCCAAGTTCTCGAGATGCTGCTTCATCGTGTTCCTTACATCTGAACCTTTTTGTCAGTTACCTCCAGCCCTTGTCACTTCATCCTGAATATAACCTTTTATTTAGCGTCAGGTGCCTACTCGAGGCCACGCTCTGTTCTTTTTTTCAGTTTTATTGAGGTGACAAATAAAATCGTAAGATATTTAAATGTACGTGATGAGTTGATATATTCACATTGTGAAAGGAGTCCCACCATAGAGTTAATTAACACACACGTTATTACCTCACATTTACCTGTCTTCTCTCTTTCTTTCCCTTCCTCCCTTCCTCCCTCCTTTCCTTTCTTCCTTCCTTCATTTCTTTCTTGTGAGAACATTTAAGTTCTACTCTCACAAAGGGCAGAAGTCTGCTTCTGCTTCCTTCACAACTGATTTAACGTGGGGTCTGTCCTTTGGGGGGCAGCTGTGAAAGTTGGGGCCCTTGATGTGTGGACAAGCTCCTTCTTTTTTTTTTTTTTAAATTTTTTTTTTTTTTTTTTTTTTTTTTTTTTTTTTTTTTTTTTCAACGTTTATTTATTTTTGGGACAGAGAGAGACAGAGCATGAACGGGGGAGGGGCAGAGAGAGAGGGAGACACAGAATGTGAAACAGGCTCCAGGCTCTGAGCCATCAGCCCAGAGCCCGATGCGGGGCTCGAACTCACGGACCGCGAGATCGTGACCTGGCTGAAGTCGGACGCTTAACCGACTGCGCCACCCAGGCGCCCCTGGACAAGCTCCTTCTAGGAAGATAACAGTGACTGGGGGTTACTGTTGGAACAGGCTGGAGGGAGAAGGCAGGAGGATTTGAAGGACAGCAGCCAGTCCCTAGCTTAGAAGCCAGGCCCTCAGACAGCATCTTGAGTAGTGTCTGCAACCAAACCTCTGTCAGGGAGGGGCGTCTGGTTGGCTCAGTCCGTTAAGTGTCCGACTTCTGCTCAGGTCATGATCTCGTGGTTCGTGAGTTCGAGCCCCGCGTCGGGTTCTGTGCTGACAGCTTGGAGCCTGGAGCCTGCTTCGGATTCTGTGTCTCCCTCTCTCTGCCCCTCCCCCACTCATGCTCTGTCTCTCTCTCTCTGAAAAATAAATAAATGACATTTTAAAAAATTTAAAAAAAAAAAACCCACCTTTGTCAGGGAAAGACAGGGCACTCTGGCCTTCTCTCCCTGTGCTGAGCCCTGGGGAGATAGCAGCAGTGCTGAGCACCCATTGATAACTGTTTCTTTGTTAGCTACAGTCCTGTGAGTCTTTTGAAGGCCAGTTTTTCACGTGGGAGTCTTTTGTTGTTTGTTTATTTGTTTTTACATCCAAGTTAGTTAGCATCTAGTGCAATAATGATTTCAGGAGTAGAATCCAGTGATTCATGCCGTATGTATAACACCCAGTGCTCATCCCAACAAGTGTCTTCCTCAATGCCCCTTACCCATTTAGCCCATTCCCCCCACCCACAATCCTTCCAGCAACCCTCAGTTTGTTCTCTGTGTTTAAGAGTCTCTTTTGTTTTGTCCCTCTCCCTGTTTTTATATTATTTTTGCTTCCCTTCCCGTATGTTCATCTGTTTTGCATCTTAAATTCCACATGAGTGAAGTCATATGATATTTTTCTCTAATTTTGCTTAGCATAATACCCTCTAGTTCCATCCATGTTGTTGCAAATGGCAAGATTTCATTCATTTAAAAAAAATATATTTATTTATTTTTGAGAGACAGAGACAGAGCATGAGCAGGGGAGGGGCAGAGAGAGGGAGACACAGAATCCGAAGCAGGCTCCAGGCTCTGAGCTGTCGGCACAGAGCCCGACGCGGGGCTCGAACTCACAAACCGCGAGATCATGACCTGAGCTGAAGTTGGACACTTAACCGACTGAGCTACCCAGGCGCCCCTAGATTTCATTCTTTTTGATTGCCGAGTAATACTCCATTGTGTGTGTGTGTATTTATTTTCTCTGAGTGAGAGATAGAGAGTGGGGGGAGGGGCAGAGGGAGAGAGAGAATCTCAAGCAGGCTCCACACTGTCAGCATAGAACCTGACAAGGGGCTCAATCTCACGCTTCAGGAGATTATGATATGAGCCGAAATCAAGAGTTGACACTGGGCCAAATGAGCTACCCAGGTGCCCCTATTCTAACACTCTCTATCTCTTCAATCAATATTTATTTAACATCTAATTAAACGCCTGTTTAAACACCTAATTTAAGACCCATTAAATATATATTTAACATCTAGTATTGGGTGGTGGTAGAGGGGAATAAGTTTCAGCTATCAAAGAAGTACAACTTAACTGAAGACACAAGAAGTAACAATTTCTAAAACTGTAGACAAGTTAAATGATATGATACAAGATAGTACATGATAGTTCCAAGGTGATACATGATGAATTGTTTGCCAAACCACACAGTTTTGCAAAATTCAGGATGTATTGATTCTCTCTGGCTTGGCTTGAGGGCTTGCAAGGGCAAAGTAGGAGCGTGGCATGGGAAGCCTGTTGGGGCAGCAAGTGGATGGAGGTCTTAAAGAATGGAGCTGCACATACAGCTAACCCCTGGGCTACCAGCTGGAGGAACAAAATGGTGGGTTTTGGAACTGGCTGTCCAGGCACACTGTCTCTAATCCCCATCATGCCCCCGAGAGAGCAGGATTCCTGTCGTCAGTGACTGGGAATAAGGAGCTGGCTATGGCAAGGGCCTGCCTATCTCGATCTAGGCTGTTCTCAGCTGACTTTGTGGTCCCACAGTTCAGAGTGAGAAAATGGCAAAGCCTCCCTCCCAGGCCACATCCTAAATTAGGTGTAGGTTCTGTTAGGAAAAACTGTCCAAGATGGAAATAGGCAAAAGTGATTACATACTAGGTTTCCTTTCATTAGAATGCTTAGGGGCGCCTGGGTGGCTCAGTGGGTTGAGTGTCCGGCTTCCACTCAGGTCATGATCTCCCAGTTTGTGGGTTCAAGCTCCATGTCGGGCTCTGTGCTGACAGCTCAGACCCTGGAGTCCACTTTGGAATCTGCGTCTCCTTCTCTCTCTGCCCCTCCCATGCTCATGCTCTATCTCTCTGTCTCAAAAAATAAATAAACATTAAAAAAAATTTTTTTAAAGAATGCTTATCACCACCTCTTGGAATCTCTGTCATTTTCTTTCTTTTTTTTTTTAATTTTTTTAAATGGTTATTTATTTTTGAGAGAGAGAGACAGACCATGGGCAGGGGAGGGGCAGAGAGAGAGGGAGATGCAGAATCCAAAGCAGGCTCCAGGCTCAGGGCTGTCAGCACAGGGCCTGATGCAGGGCTCGAACTCATGAACTGGGAGATCATGACCTGAACTGAAACTGGACGCTTAACCAAGTGAGCCACCCAGGCACCCCAGAATCTCTGTCATTTTCTGTTTCTATAGATTTGTGCAGCTTGACTGATTTCTTGGTGATTGAGCTATTTTCCAACTCTGTAGGAATTGAAGCAAACCTGTGAAAAATGGCTCAGTCAGTTTAGTGTCTGACTCTTGATTTTACCTTAGGTCATGATCCCAGGGTTGGGATCAAGTCCCAAGTTGGGCCCTAAGCTGAGCACTGAGCATGGTGCCTGCTTAGGATTCTCTCTCTCTCTCTCTCTCTCTCTCTCTCTCTCTCTCTGCCCCTCTCCCCCACTCCAGTACTCTCTGTCTCTCTCTTTCTAAAAAACAAAACAAAAAAACCCACAAAAAAACAACCTAAAAAAACAAAACAAAACAAAACAAAACCCAAATTGTTAGTAATGCAAGTAGTTCTTATCCATAGCAATACGAATGAATGTTGTCTGGTAAAGATACAAGCAATTTGTTCTCTGCAGAAAAGATAATCCCAAACATGACATTCTATTGCATTAGGATATTAATTAGTTTTGCATGTATTAGCAAAACCATTTTATCTTTCCTCATTGCCTCTCAGTTCCTCACATTCTCCTTTGAAACAGTCTTAACATCTTACTGGTACCCTTATGAACTGATGGGTTTGATTAAAATCTTTGACCCCTGTTCGTGTTATATTTGCCCGGGAGTCAGATTTTTACATTTTTGAAAACATCATACTTGAACACTGTTAATTCCTGCAGGTTAATCAGAAGAAAAGATCTGCCACATTTTCCATTAATGAACCAGAAGTAGTTTCCAGAAATTCTAACTGTGGAGCTTATTGGCAACACTTTGAGAATGCTAAGCAGAGTTTTAAGCAGATGCTTTATGAGCAATTAGAAAAGAAGGGGAAAAAACATTTACTGCGTATATTGCCAATTGCCACGCTAGGTGATTTACATATATTATCTCACTTAATCCCCAGCAAATCTCTGAAAGAGGTATTATTGTCCTAATTTTGCAGGTGAATGAGCAGGAGATATTTGAGTAAGTATGGTAACACCCATCGGCAGATCATGCTATGTAAGTGGAAAATTACAGTAATGGTTCATGAACCCCAGTGGTTAAAAGGGAACACCATAGGGACGCCTGGGTGGCTCCATTGGTTAAGCATTCAACTCTTGATTTTGGCTCAAGTCATGATCTCACAGTTCGTGGGTTTGAGCCCTCTGTTGGGCTCTAGATGGACAGTGTAGAGCCTGCTTGGGATTCTCTCTCTCTCTCCCTCTCTCTGCCCCTGCTCTTTCTCTCTCTCTCAAAAATAAACTTTTTTAAAAAAGGGTATACCATAAATAAGGGTGCAAATGCAATAAATATGTGAGTGAGCAGACAACCAACAAGATTAAAGTCATGAATGAGTAAAACCGGTGCCAATGCTCAGCTGTGCTCTTAGTGACACGGGTAGAGATATTTACACATCCTGTTTCTTTACACCTCAGTTAACAACAGATCTTCCCACATATCCACCTTCTGCTGTCTGCTTCCCCTTCTGAGCAGGAAAGAGCGAATTTAGGGTCTACTTCAGTGCCTGCCTTCGAGTACCAAGGGACGTGTGCTCCTCTGCCAGAAGGCATCTCCCCCGACAAGAAGCTGAAGGAAATAGAGTCACCCCTTAGGAAGGGCGGACCCCTCTGTGATATTATCTGTGATATTAATCTCATTACAAGACTTACTGCAAAATGACATAATGCTAACATTGAAAAGCTAGGCAGTTACATTTTTCTCTTTTCCTGCCTCTGTATTTCATTAAAAAAAAAAAAGTTTATTGTTAAGAGGGAAAAACATCTGGCGGGAAAAGGTTTAAATTATTCATTTCGATTCTGGCCCACCCTCTAACAGCAGAGAGATGAGGGGGCCGAGGGAAGGCGGGGATGACGCCTGGTGTTCTCATCACCCCTGGGGCCCCTATTCTACCCCTGCTGCTCCCAGGCCATGGGCTCTTCCTGTCCGTGTCCGACCTCCCTGGTCCATAGTCCTCTTTGTCTTCCACGTGATAGATGCCTCTTCCTCTGGGACACCATCTCTTGGAAAACGCAGGCCAGCGCCGGGAGATCCCACACTTAGGAGATCTGCTGGTGGAGGCCGTGAGCGTCTGTGGGTCTCATGCCTCCCCTGGCTCCGCTCTCCTGGCTTCAATTCTCACCCAGCCCCGCCCTCTGAATCTTCTGCTCCTCCTCTCTGTATCTGTGTCTTTTATTTTATACTCTCATCAATATATTCCCCCATCCAACGCACGCACGCGCGCACACACACACACACACTGGCCCAGACCAATGTGTTACAGGTGCTGCAACTTCACAACAAACACCTGTTGATAATAAATCAGAGCCTGGGGGGGTGGGTTCCTTCCTAGTTTTGCCTGAAGCCGACCCGTCCACTCTGGCTCTGGGAACCACTGCTGTAATGGGGTGGACGGGGTGGCCCGCCCGCTTCTTCTTTTTTTTTTTTTTAATTTTTTTTAATGTTTATTTTATTTTTGACAGAGAGAGACAGAGTATGAGCAGGGGAGGGGCAGAGAGAGAGAGGGACACAGAATCTGAAGCAGGCTCCAGGCTCTGAGCTGTCAGCACAGAGCCCGAGGCGGGGCTCGAACTCACGGACCGCAAGATCCTGACCCGAGCCGAAGTCGGACACTCAACCGACTGAGCCACCCAGGCGCCCCAACCCCCTCATTACACTCTGGCAGCTCTGCCCAAGTCATCGGGAGGACCTGGGGCTCACATTCCAGCAACCCGTGAGTACAGCTCTAGGAAAACACCTGCCACCCCTCCCCAGGACACCTGTTTCCCTGCTGGCAGAGAAGCCGCTGATGTTTTTGAAAGAGGTTTCTGCCACCGTCTGATAAAAAGGAGTGCGTGTAAGGGCCTCCAGGTCTCGGCAGAGAGCACTAGGTGGGCTACGGGGTGCTGAAGGAGCCTGGAATCGCAGCAGGGGAGGGGGCTGCCCACGGGCTGTCACAGGAACACTCCTCAGGCCTTTGTTTTCCTGACCTTACCTGAGTCTCGGGTCACTCTGAAATGGTCACGGTGCCTCAGGGGCTTTTCCTTCTCCCTAAGTCCCGCCCACAAGTCTTTACGGTAAACGGTCTTACTTCACTCTCACCTGACCCCTGGGTCTCCCTCCTGACAGTAAGTCTATCCTGACCAGCTCAGACTGACA
Organism: Puma concolor; assembly: GCF_028749965.1. Classification (NCBI taxonomy): domain Eukaryota; kingdom Metazoa; phylum Chordata; class Mammalia; order Carnivora; family Felidae; genus Puma; species Puma concolor. Next base: position 58,640,762 of record NC_141679.1, on the reverse strand, counting down.
CCCATGTGGAACCAGGGGCCCTTGTCTACACAGTGCCCCAGGGAGCTGACTAGTTTGCTTCCTGTCAACAGAAAGCAAGGCGGCTGGTCTGCTATGTCTCATTCGTTATGAATCTTCTTGTTCTTCTGAACCACCTGACTCCCCGTGGATCATGCTTCCTTTCTGAAACCCCGGGTTTTTCCTAATGACCTTCTCAGAGGCCTTGTCACGTGGCTTTCAACATTTCTATTTTTAGTTCTGGGCTCTGAGGGGGCATGAGAATGGAACATGAGAGAGAAAATGTCTCATGAAGGCTGAAGGTACACTGTGTGGAAGGGCAGCTCGGCCAGAGCTGCTCTGAGAGGGTTGATGAGTGCAGGGAGACAGGGAAAGAGACCAGAAAACAGCCCCCTGGCTGCCCTCATCCGGGGGGTGGGGGGGTGGGGGGCAGAAGATGAGTCAGGAAAAGCCTTGAAAAGGAGCCACACAAGCCCCCCCCCCCCCCCCCCCCCCCCGGTGCCACAGCCAAAGGAGGGTCAATGCGCCGCCACGGGCTGCCGAGGTGGACAAGGGTGCTGACTTTTCAGATGGCGCTGACTTTTCAGATGGCGGTTTCAGGAGAGCGGTGGGGCCCGAAGGCAGACTGGACAACTTAAGGAAGAGCGGGTGGCTGGCGAGTGGAAACCCTAAGTGTAACCTGTTCTCACAATATTATGTCACGAGAGGAAGGAAGGAGATGCCCCTCCCCCCATGCAAAGTGGCTACAGTATCGAGAACCGGTTTGGGTTGATTGTGTTTGTTTTTGTCCTAGAGAGACACGTTGGTACACAGATAGGAAAGCCTGTGGGGAGAGGAGGGGACTGAAAAGGCAAAAGACGAGGGGGATGATTGAGCAAGCCCCAGTCCCAGTGAAGGAGGAGCCTTGGAAAATCAGACTGAGGTGAGAGTCTGTTGTGTTGAAGCAGCACGCACATCTGACAGTCAGACAAAGCCGGGTGGAGCTCTTGGCCTAGCATAGAGCTGGCATCTCCCAAACCACCCCCATATCTGAACCTTGGCATCTCAGCGCATGGACCTGGAGCCCCAAGCAATGTTATGAGAAGGATGTAGGACCCTGAGGAAAAGATAAGAGGGTAAGTGTGGCTGGCTTACCCAGTCGCCGTGGCCCTGAGCCAATTTACTCTGCAACCGCCCGGAAAGAGGAACTGAAGGCAAAGAGAGAGAGAGGAACACACACACCCAGAAGATGGCCAAACCCACACAGCAGGCTTGAGTCGATTGTTTGTGGCACTTACCTATAAGGAAGACTTAGAAGAACGAACAAGATGCTCAGGCCTTCAAATAGACCTTCCAGCCCCCAGCCCTTTCAACTTCCCTCCATTCCACTGCATCACGGCAGTGGAAGGGCAAAAGCCTCCTGGGGGCGCCCGGCTGGCTCTGTCAGTAGAGCGTGCAACTCTTGATCTCAGGGTTGTGAGTTGGAGCCCCACATGGGGTGTCGTGATTCCTTAAAAAAATAATAATAATAAATAAACTCGAATGCAAGAAAGCCTCCCACCCAAGGCCTGGGATCGAGTGCACTCTGCCCGGGCTTCTTGGTAAACACATAACAGACCCTCCTAACCAGTGTGGCAAGTCATGGATCTTAGTCCCAGGAACAAGGGGGGTCTGGGGCCCGACTGCCTCAGCATGGGTGCTTGAGGGCCTAGATTTGTGCCAGGCTGTTCTAACTCTACTATCTGCTAAATGAATGGCTACATGTATTCATTATCATTTGTATTGGAAAAAAAATCTATTAACTGGCATGGTAATCCTATGGAAAGCATAAAAGTCACTCCATATCTTTTAAAGATCTGTGCGTTGGAAAAATATATAATTAGTTAAACCCATGATGTCACAAATATTATTCGCTAGTTCAAGGTTAAGTAAAGAAAAACAAAGAGTCGATTTAAAGTTGATTTCAGGAAAAATAAAAGTAAAACAATATTACAAGCAGATAGGGCAGTCATCAGACTGAGACACACGGTCTCTCCCATTGCCCTCCGCCCACGAGCGCCTGTGTCCCATTCTGCCCGGGCCTGGGGAGAGGAAGGAGCTCACTGGGTGACACTCAGTGTCACTGAGTGTCAGGTGCTGGGTGTGCATTTTGCATAGAGGTCCCCTTCGACCTGGCAACAGTCTTCTGAATATTCTCCCTTCGGAAGTATCATCAACCTTAGAAAAGCCCAAGGTCAAGCAACTACAAATGGCAGAGGCAGAATTCAAACACAGCTCTGGCTGACTCCTCCGCCTGGCTCCTTTTACTCTCCGCCAGGCACGGAGAAGAGGGTGAGTCAGTGTTTAGAAAACATTCAGCTTAGGGGAGGAAGCATGAGGGAGTTTCCTTGGGAGGTTCTCTGTCTCCACGAAGTTGTTGGTGAGGCCACTGTGGGGGATGTGATAAGCAATCCCGCTGACTGAAACTTTCATCTTGATATGATCGAAAATTAAAAGAAATACAAACCCTGGAAAAGGAAAGCCTTCAGTAAGTTTGCAACCACCCATGGCTCCTCATGCTGGGAACTACTTAGGGATCTACCTGTGGCAAGATACTTTTACACTCATCCCCATATTTGAAGGGCCTCAAAGTTTCACAGTCCCCCCTTCACAGGGATCTCTAGCTCCTTACTGCTTACAGTGCAGTCCTTTGGACCAGTATTAGGGTCGTCAACCAACTCGGTTGGCTTGGGGCTGAGGGACAAGGGGATAAGGACATTTCAGCGCTAAAACTGGGATAGTCCTGGGACACATTGGTCACCCTGACCGGTAGCACCCGGAAGCTTGTTAGAAATGGGGAATCCTGGGCCTCATTCCACATCTACTGAATCAGAATCTGCACTTGAGCAAAATCACGTGCCTATTCAGGTCTGAGAAGCAGTGTCACAGAAGGGATATTGGTGTAGTAGATCTAGTGATAGTCCCCTGGATTAGTCAGGGTTCTCCAGAGAAACAGAGCCGATACACAATATACGGATAGATAATAAAGAGGTTTATTTTCATGAATTGGATCACATGATCGTGGAGGCTTGGCAAGTCCAAAACCTCCCCGATGGAAGGGGCTGAGAGGCTGGAGACTCAGTAAAGAGTTGTTTGAGTCCAAAGGTAGTTAGGCTGGAGGCCCAGGAAGAGCCAATATTGTAGATGAAGTCTAAAGGTCATCTGCTGGCAGAATTCCCTCCTGCTTGGTGGAAGTCAGCCTTTTGTTCCATTCAGACCTTCAACTGATCGGACGAGGCCCACCCACATGGTGGAAGACAGTCTGCTTTACTCAAAGTCCACTGATTTAAATGTAAATCTCATGCAAAAACACCCTCACAGAAATATCCAGAATAATTTTTGGCCACATATCTGGGCACCATGGCCCAGCCAGGCTGACACATGAAATTAACCATCACACCCCCTCAAAAGATATGTCCATGTCAAACCCTGGGAACCAGTGAGTAAGTGTTACCTTACTGATAAAAAAGAACCTTTGCAGGTGTAATTATGTATCTTGGGATGAGAACATCCTGGATCCTCCGACATAAACCCTTAATCCAATGACAAGCATCCTTACAAAAGACGGAAGAAGAAAAGGTCATGTGAAGATGCACAAGAGGTGAGGGTGACGTGGCCACAGCCAAAGAAACCAAGGCACATCTACAGCCCCCAGAAGCTGGAAGAGGCAAAGGAATCTCCCCTCGAATCTCCGGAGGGGGCGTGGCCCTGCCGGCACCTCCATTTTGGACTCCTGACCTCCAGAACTGGGAGGGAATACTTGTCGTCGTTTTAAGCCCCCAGTTTGTGGTAACTTGTTGGCTGCCATAGGAAACGAATGCCACCAGGAAGTAGCCGGAGGCTCCCTCTCGCCCACCTCTCTGCTGTGGTCCATCACCTGCACATTTGCCCACCTGTGAGAAAAGGCTAGAAGCAGTCCTTCCCTCCTACTCCCGGCTTCTGCTACTTGGGTGGTTTGAGTCCAGGCCCCCATCCCACGTCAGGACCCTTCGCCTCTAGTGCTCTCGAACCTCCTGCCCACCCAGCCCTGCAAGCCTGCCCGCCTGAGGCCTCACAGACTGCCCGTCTCCAGGGACATAGCGCGGATGGTGTCTTTCAGGCTCTCTGCTCGGCCTTGGGCCCCCACGCTGTCAGCGTCTCAAGTCAGCAAGCGTGTGTTGTGTGTCTGCTCCTGATGCCCCCAGAAGTCCTACCCTCCATAGGTTTACTGTCAGCTCAGTCATTTCCCACCCTCTCACCTCTCCAGATACGTGGCCCGCGGCCACCAAGGCCCAGGAATCCTCGAGGTGCCTGCTCCTCGGTCTCCCTGGGTACGAGCACACCCCACACCCCCGTGTGGGGGGGCAGCGGGACCGATGGAACTGTGGAGCCTCTTTGGAATGTGCACTTCACCTGTTGGCCTTTGCTGGGGAAGAAGCCAGGTACCAAACGAAAGGAGGGCGTGGGCTGACTTCGACCCATGGAGTCAGAGATTGTTCTTCATGAAAACCTCAGACCCGATGCTCAGGTATGTTTGTATAAGAAAAGATAGGGAACAACGAGGGTATGTTTTCCAAACTAGAATCGTTAAAATTTACATAACCGTTACCACAGCCGCTGGAAAAATGTAAGGGCAGGCCTCATTTCAAATCCTGCATCACGAAAAAAACTTCACACTGTAAAATCCACTCACTTCAATAATCAAGATATTTCATCAGTAGAGATTGGTATTTATTTATCAATTTATTATACTCTTTGAGGATGGGAGAGTATACTCTCTCCACATCTGATTTTCTTTAAAAAAAAATTCTCTTTTATATCTTTGATATAGTTGTCACTTTAAATAATCCAAAATGTGTTTACTTACTTAAAAACTTTTGTTTAATGTTTTATTTATTTTTGAGAGACAAAGAGAGACAGAGCGTGAGCAGGGGAGGGGCAGAGAGAGAGGGAAACACAGAATCCAAAGCAGGCTCCAGGCTCTGAGCTGTCAGCACAGAGCTGGACGCGGGGCTCAAACCAGGAACCGTGAGATCATGACCTGAGCTGAAGTTGGATGCTCAACCGATTGAGCCACCCAGGCACCCCATGTTTATCTACTTTTAATCGATCAAATAATCTACTCTAGACATAAAATCATGAAGATTAAGACTGAACTGACCTTCAGCACCAAAGAGACCATTCTTGTCTTTCTCAGCATTTTTTTTTTTTTTTTTAGTGCTCTTACCCCCATTTATATCAGAAATCATGGGGGTAATTATAGCAGAAATTATCTCACTTTCATTGAACTCACTATTTACTTATTTGCTGAGTGTCTACTATGTGCCTGGCATTATACAAGATTTTGGAAGCACAAAGATGAAGAAAACGGCTGTGGCCAACCCTAATGGAGTTTACAGTCTACCGGAAGTGCCATAGCATACACCGAGCGGTGGTTCTCAAAGTATGGTCTGGGGACCCTGGGGAAGGGAGAGGGGCCCTGAGACACTTGCCAGGGCTGTGTGTGAAGCCCAAACTATACCCCTATATTCACAATAATGTAGCCTGTTCTCGTTACTTGCAGTAGTTATGTTCTATGAGGTGACTGTGGATACTGAATCAGTGAATACTATTGCTCCCAAGGGAAATGTAAGGTTATGTTCCTGCACATCTCTGGTCACAACGTTTTTGTCAATGGATCAATAGAAAACCTTGTTTTATGTGTGTTTATGTTTAAAGGCACCTTAACATGAGGGGATGGGAGGCTTGTGGGCCATCTCTCCCCTCCACAACTTCTCTGGGAGGATATCTTGACATGATTTCTTTTTTTTTTTTTTTTTTTAGCTTTATTTATTTATTTTGAGAGAGACAGAGACAGCGTGAGTGGAGGAGGGGCAGAGAGAGAGAGAGAGGGAGAGAGAGGATCCCAAGCAGTTTCCACACTGCCAGCACAGAGCCCGACGCCGGGCCCAAGCCCACGATACTCTGAGATCATGACCTGAGCCAAAACCAAGAGTCAGCTGCTTAACTGACTGAGCCACCAGGTACCCCCCACTGATACCTTTAAAAAAAATTGACATATATATTATATATTTTATATATATATTACATTAGTTTCAAGGGTACACCATAAACATTTGGTATATGTATATACTGTGAAGTGATCACCGCAATGTCTAGCTAACATCCATCCCCAAACATAGTTATAATTTTTTTCTTATGATACCAACATTGCTACTTTGATTTTAGCTGGGTGAAACCCATTTCAGACTCCTAACTTCCAGAACTGTCAAGATAATATATTTGTTTTTAGTCATTAAGTTTGATGTGATTTGTTATAGCAGCAATAGGAAACTAAGACACCCTCTGGTGAATCCGTGTCCAGAATCATGTATCTTACTGCTCACTTAGTGGCTTCATCTGGCTACTTCATAGGCATCTCAAACATATACCAAATTAAAGCTTCCCTTTTAAATCCCCAAACCTGGTTCCTGCCTCAGCTTTTCTCTCATCTTGGTAAATGGCACCCATCAACCAATTACTAATGCCAGATACCTGGAAGTCACCCTTGTTTCTTTTCCTTCCTTTTCTGTCATTCCCTCATAGCCAATCCCGAATTTTCAGTTCTACTTCCAAACTCAACCTCATAGCCATCCGCTTCAGTTGAGTTTCACTGCCACCATTATTTTTTTTTTACAATTAATTGTATTCTCTTTAATATGAAATATGTATATATATTGCAAAATACAAAAGATATTATAAATAGGTATTCACTGGAAAAGTCCATCCCTTTGCAGCCTGTCGGTGTTACCAGTTTTTTACGCATCCTTTCAGTAATTTTTTTTTTTTACACCGCCACTATTCTTTAAATGCTAATCCATTCTCCCCATAGTAGCCCAAGTGATATTTTAAAAAGAAATCTGATGGCACTTCCTTACACAAATCCCCTTAAGATCTCTCCTTTTGTGTCTGATATGACCTTCTAGTAGCTCCAAGCTAGTTGCAGGGTAACTGATAGTACATTGAGTACTCTGCAAATTAGAGCTTCATTATTAATGTTTATTTATTTTTGAGAGAGAGCGCGAGAGAGCGCGCGAGCACAAGCAGGGGAGGGGCAGACAGACAGGGAGACACAGAATCCAAAGCAAGCTCCAGGCTCTGAGCTGTCAGCACAGAGCCCCAATGTGGGGCTCTGTCTCCCAAACTGTAACATCATGACCTGAGCTGAAATTGGACGCTTAACCAACTGAGCCACCCAGGCACCCCTAGAACTTCATCATGAATTGAAATACACGATGTGCAAAAGTTTGATTGGATTTGAAAAAAAAATTTTTAAGTGTTTATTTATATTTGAAGAGATAGTGAATGAGCAGGGGAGGGGCAGAGAAAGATTGAGACAGAATCTGAAGCAGGCTCCAGGCTCTAAGCTGTCAGCACAGAGCCCTAGCTGGGGCTTGAGCTCAGGAGCTGTGAAATCATGACCTGAACACTTAGCCAGCTGAGCCACTCAGGTGCCCCTGAAATTTGCTTTATAGCAACAACTCTGGATGGGTTGTTAGATTATTTAAATAGTTTTACCTGTGGTAAATTACTTAAGGATTGTAAAAAAATGTTTTACTGTTTTGTAACACCAACTCATTCAACGTTTGTCACTGGTGCCTTAGCAATTTGAAAAGATCACTAAAAAGTCTTTATTAGGAGCTGTGGGAGCCTTTACCCTGACACCTTTTCTGTTGCTGCCAAGTTCCCTGACCGACGTCCCTGGGGCAGGGCTGGTGGGAAGTTTCCTAAAGAGGAGGCCTAGGCTGAGCGTCTTATAAGGATCAGCCGGTGTGTGGCTTGTTTGGGTCATCAACACTCCATCAGAGCCTTCTAGGAGACACGGTCCTGGAGCGACAAGGGTTTAACTCAAGAGATGGCTCTGTGGCTGACCGGCTGCACGGCAGAATTGTTTTGGTGATAGCCTATAAAATGCCGGAGGGAATACAAGGCCTAATTCCCCCTGGGTGCAAGGCCAAAACCACTACCCTGGGTGAGGACCCGGGCTCCCGAGCGTGCGTAGCGGCGCAAGAGAAGGCGTCGGGGCGGGAACAGAGCGAGACCAGCAAGACCCCGACCGCCACGACAACGGAAGGCACTCGGCGCCCCCGCACAGACCCCCTCCAAAGACCGTTTGGCCAGGGGGTGGGGCACGGGAAGGCGCAGCCAATCACAGGGTCGCTCTCAGGTTACGTAAGGGCGCGTTCGCCGATTCGGCGCTCGGGGTGGGCGTGCAGGGGAGTGCGTGGCTGGGATCTAGACCCGAGTCGTCCGCGCGCTCGGCCGACGTGCGGAAGGCGCGGGGGCGGTGTTGGGCCGGCCCGCTTGCTGGTGCTGCGTTCGGCTCTGCCCGCGAGGCGGGGCGGCGGCGGCGGCGGCGGCGTGCGAGGGAGCTGCGCGCCAGCGTGTGGTGAGAGCCCCGCGTCGGCCGGGACTCGGGAGACGGGCCGGGGAGAGCATCCTTCGGACCCCCACGGCCTCTTCCCCCGGCCCCCGCCTCGTGGCCCCCGGGGTCCGGCGGCCGCCCGGTACCTCTCCGCGCCCCAGGCCAGCACAGACCCTGGCCTCGCCCGGTCTTCGCAGGCCTACGTGCCAGGGCCCCTCCGTATTCCTGTTACGGGCTCCGTCTTGTGGTCCGCGGAGCAGACCGCTTCATTGCGGGCCCCGGGCGGGTAGCCGGAGGCCTGGCATGATTCCATCCCCCGGGCAGCGCTGCCCAGTAAGGAAAGGGGCTGTCCTGGGAGATAGTGAGGGTTCTGTTACGCGGGTGTGCAAAAGAGGGCGGAGAGCTCCTTGACAGACAAGTTGCCCTGGGGTGTAAAGGGTTGGATTAAAAGACGATTTTGAAGGTCTGCGCCCAACCCTGCCATTCTGAGTCTGGGCTTCCGTAGTAGTTTGATGCGCGTTTATTTTCCTCTCCAATCTTGAGCACACCTGTAAAATTGTTAGAGCACGAACAAGTACTCTGGGCTCCTCGGAAAGAGAGGAGTGCCGTGTAGCAGTCTAGATAATTGGCTAACCCAGCTAGAGAAGCTCTGGAAGAGGCCAAACCAAACTACAGCTCGGGAATAGGCTTCAGAAATTTCAGGCCGCTTTTACATAGCTCCTTCCGTCTTAATTGTAAGTCGCATCCCCGCTGCATCGAGGGAAGAGTGGTATGTCATGTTCTCTTAATTGCTGTGGAGCCTGGCAAGACCTGCCACGAAGGCGGCCCGTGGATGTTAAGGAACAGACACTAGGCAAACACTGGATGTGTAATATCCTGCGTGCTGGGTCTGATTTTTAGTTCTGGCAACAAACTGTACTTTGGGGCAGGTAAATTATTTTGTCTGTACCTCAGTGTCCCCGTCTGTAAAATGGGATTGGTGAGAGGGCTCTCAGGATGAGATGGTTAATGTAAAGCTCTAAATATAGTTAATGCTTAGCACCTCAGAAGTACTTAGCAGATGCTTACTGTTACTGTTTCCTCTGCTCAGTGACTACTTGAGCCAAGTGCTGGTGAGTCTTTTTCCAACAGTTCAGTTGAGAGGTCCAGAGGAATATTTTTCTGGGAAGTGTTGATCATGTTGATCACCTTTTGTTAGTATGTAAAATGGTCACTCTTGAGAGAATGCAGGAAGTGGGCTTTAAGAATTGGGTTTCTCAGAGGGGCGCCTGGGTGGCGCAGTCGGTTAAGCGTCCGACTTCAGCCAGGTCACGATCTCGCGTGTCCGTGAGTTCGAGCCCCGCGTCAGGCTCCGGGCTGATGGCTCGGAGCCTGGAGCCTGTTTCCGATTCTGTGTCTCCCTCTCTCTCTGCCCCTCCCCCGTTCATGCTCTGTCTCTCTCTGTCCCAAAAATAAATAAACGTTGAAAAAAAAAAATTTAAGAATTGGGTTTCTCAGAGACTGCCAGTGAATTCGAGATGAAAGCATACTTCTCTGAAATTTAGCTATATTTTAGTTACAATTCTGGAATTAATAGGTGAAATGGTGTAAATATCCAGCCCCTCCTGACTTTCTGAGCTTTAGGCTTGAGGGAAATGTGGACAATATACCTACTTCACAGTGTCTATTTAAAAGATTCTTAAAAAAAAAAAAAAAAGATTTCTTGTTTTGATAGTGACAATTTCAAGTATGCTGAAAAGGACAGATGACAGTATGACACCCTCTACCAGTCACCAAGATTTAACACATATTAATATGTTACCATGTTTGTTTCACATCTCTGCCTATGGTATGATTTAAAAAAATAAATGTTACCTAAGCCTTTTCAGCCCCATTTTTCTTTCCCTTCTCTCCCTCTCCAGAGATAATAACTACTTTCCTGAGTTGGTGTGTAACTTTACTGTAGAGAAATAAACAACATATGTTTTATACATTTAAACAGTACATTATACATTAAGACATTTACAAAAAAATGGTACCTTATTGTATCTAAGATTTTAGAATTTGTTGTTTTCCTCTAATGTTCTGTTGCTGAGATTCATAAGTGTGGACAAATATAGACATAGTCCATTCTTTTTAATTGCTGTCTGGCATTCCAGAGTGTAAAGAAACGAGTTTTATCTTGTTTCCTTTACATTGCACTTTATGCAACTTAAATCATGCTGGTGTAGTTTAAGTCCATTTTGACACATTTACTCATTCTATACTGGTTATGGGGACTCTGGTCACAGTTCTCAGTATAAAAATGTATCTTTGGGTATGACCTCTTATGCAGAATAAATGATAATGTATACTGGGCTGAAAAAAAAATTATTTTGTTTCTGGTGCTTCTATTTGGGAAAGTGAAGTAGTTAAGATCTATTATGTGGCCTGGTGTCAGGTATTAGATTTAAGTTTCTAAAAATCAGAGACTAGGTCTTTCTCAGCTCTGTGTCTGTCTCAGCTCTCTTCATAGTTTTCTGCACATAAATGTTTGTGACATTGATTATTTTTACTTTTGGGGTTCTCATACCCTTCATATATTTGAAGAGTTGATGGTGCAATTTTCAAAACTTTGCACCTTTAGGTTTAATATTTCCAGTGCCTTTTAAGTTTTCCAATTTCCCCATTCGATTCAGAAACAAAATTAAAAGCATTTTATTTTTTTAAATTAAAAAAATGTTTTTATTTATTTTTGAGACAGAGAGAAACAGAGCATGAGCAGGGGAGGGGCAGAGAGAGAGGGAGACTAATCTGAAACAGGCTCCAGGCTCTGAGCTGTCAGCACAGAGCCTGATGTGGGGCTCAAACTCACGGACCGTGAGATCATGACCTGAGCTGAAGTCGGATGCTCAACCGACTGAGCCACCCAGATGCCCCCAAATTAAAAGCATTTTAAAAAGCAAGGTATGAATATCAGTTTGTAGAATGTTACCAGTTGCATAATATGTGCTGTATGTATTTGTAAGCAAATACATCTGTATTTATATATGCATATAGTTTACTTACAGAAGTATAGATAAGAATATAGTAACTCATAGCATCCAGTGAGAAGAACTACATGGCTGGGGAACACAGATGAGAAGAATTTTTGCTATGTAGCCTCTTGTGACTTCTCAGTTTTAAACCATGCAAATGTATTACCTAATCAAAAAATAAGTTAAAATTATATATCTATATATACATATATATGTATATATATAAAACTTCTCCCCTTAAGCCATTTTACCATATTTTTAAGATTTAACTTCCTTTCCTTAAAGCTTTGGCCTTAATAACATTTTTGCCTTTTTCATTGTTGGTTTATTTAGCTAGGTTACTCTCAGTTTTGTTAGAATAACCTTTGACTTACTTGGTAAATACTAAGTATTTTAGTATTGCAAGATAGAGTTTACTGTTCTTCTAAAATGAAAACAAATTAACCAACCATGAAAGATTTGCTTTGCCCTACCCAGCAAGTTGAATATCACCAACAAGTTATTCAACTCAAATTTAATCATCAGTGAAAGAGGGATAATGCACAAGAACATTTATTTATTTTTTTTTAAAAAAGTTTTTTTTTTTCAACGTTTTTTATTTATTTTTGGGACAGAGAGAGACAGAGCATGAACGGGGGAGGGGCAGAGAGAGAGGGAGACACAGAATCGGAAACAGGCTCCAGGCTCCGAGCCACCAGCCCAGAGCCCGACGCGGGGCTCGAACTCACGGACCGCGAGATCGTGACCTGGCTGAAGTCGGACGCTTAACTGACTGCGCCACCCAGGCGCCCCAAGAACATTTAAAATAACCATTTTTGGAAAAATATTTTTGCCTTTAACGATATTGGTAGTTGCTTAGAGCTTATGAATACAACTGTCTTGACAGATGCTTATTTCATTATTTTATAAATGATTTCTGTTGGGTGCCATTAGCTTTTACCAGAGATTGTGAAGTTCAGAATGGGCCTAATGATGGGGCAGTTTGTGTGCTCACAGAAGTTCTAGCCCAATACAGAGGTGAGATGGCCACTGATGAGATTTCCAGCAGGTTTTAGAGTATCCTGGTCTAAAAGGCAGCTCCCCTTTTACTGGCATCTTTACTCAAGCTTCTCTGTATTACTGATTGCAAGTTCTAAATATTGACACACTTCCTGAAGCAAAAGCGTTGCATCCATAAGGTGGAATTTTACATTGATATAGAGAAGTTTAAAATGCTCCATAAAACATCTCTTATCCCTTGCCACCAATTTTTACTTTTGAATGAAGGGTGTAGATGGCAGGAGGGCAGAGGAGTTGAACAAAAGTATATATGTGTATGGTAAGGCCATACTGCTCAGAGGAAGATAGCAACTAAAAGGGGTGAGGTGGAGAGGGACCAAAGTTTACGTCAGGGTTTTCAGTAAGAGGCAACCCTGAGACCGGGTTTTGAAGAATGGGGAGGAGGCCGGGCAAGGGGAAAAGGAAGTTTTAGGTAGAGGTACTTCTATCTAGAAAGGCACAGAGATTTGAAGACTCACTGGTTGAACCGCAGGCACTTTTGTATGGCTTTGGCACCGAGTACAGGTAATTGTAGGTCGAGGAGAAGTGGTTGGAAAGATGGGCTAGGCCCAGATCAGCAATTCGTACTTCATCCATAGGTTATGTATTCTGTCGATCATGGTAATCAGATTTACAAACTTTGGACCGATCACACTCTGAAAGCCTGTGCGAGGCAAGCAAAGACTGGCAACAGGCAAATCCCTGTGGCAGCTCTTAACAGTAGTTCAAACCTAAAATGAGAGGTTGGGCTGGGAGATGTCCTGGTGGGGAGGAAGAGGAGGAGCTAGATTTGAAAGCTGTTTAGGAGGCGGAATTGACAGGGCTTGGGAGGTACAAAGTAAGGAACAGAGAAGACAAGGATGTCAGAGCATTTGGATGAATGGAAGTTCATAACTGACTTACATAACAAGGAAGGAGGAACAGAAATGAGGGGGAAAAAAGTAAGTTTGGGTTGGGCTACTGACTTTAAGGTGTGTGTATAAGACAAGAGATGTCTCGTAGGCATTTGGAGTTGTCAAGTTGGTAGGCACTGGCTGTAGGTGCTAATGAGGCTTTGAAGGTAGGGGTTTTTATTTTACCGTTCTCTTCCTCAGCACTAATCACAGTGCTTTGTATATAGTGGGTATTTAGTGTGAGGGTGAATAGATCTTATCCCTTATAAAATGTGATCTTGAACCTTGAGTTCATTTCCTCTTTCAAGACCTGTGTTTCCCTTTTTGTAAAAGAGAGAGTTGAACTAGATCAGTTATTCTCAGTCACAGTTTTGTAGTAGACCGGTATGTTGGGATCAGTTGTGAGACATTGAGAGTAGTTTCTAACTAATTAAGAGCTGATGGTTCCTTGCCCTTCAAAGAGGAGTTGATTTATATCACTGTTTCTTAATTGCATTCCAGTGTGTTTTCTTAAGTGTCACAGAAAGGGGTGGAATTAGTCAGCTGGAATTTCTTAGCTCTGGGTGTACCAGTGGGTGTGTCACACAGGAGTGGGGGTGGAAAAAAGGTTAAGAAGCACTGTGTTAAATGTTGGTTAAAGGCTTATTAGAACTGCAGAATTCTGTGTTTGTATCTAGGACCTATCATTCTGGTTATAAATAATTTGTTTTTGCAACTTTAGGAACTCTATTTTAAGAATCTCTCAAAGCAAAAGAAACAAGTCATGGAGAAGAATGGGAATAACCGAAAGCTTCGGGTTTGTGTTGCGACTTGCAACCGTGCTGATTATTCGAAACTTGCCCCGATCATGTTTGGCATTAAAATGGAACCTGAGTTCTTTGAACTTGATGTGGTGGTACTTGGCTCTCACCTGATAGATGATTATGGGTAAGATGAAAGCATTTTCTTATGATATTCTTAATTGCAACAAGGTGTGCAGAGAGCTTGGCTCTTGGCCTCATGTGGACCTAGCTTCAAATCCCAGTTGTGCCATTTAGTTTTTATATGGCTTGGAGAAGTTGCATCTTCAGGTTCCTCAGTTATAAAATGGAACGAAAACCTATGTTGCATGTTACTGTGGAGAACGGAGATTGTGCTGTAAAGCGTCCATCACAGTGTTGCTGCTTAATAGGTGCTTGATAAATGAAAGCCATAAATATTTTTATTATTACTTGTTACATTCAGGAGAAATGCTACTTATAAATCTATATTGTGTGACTACAATAATGTAACTACCTGTAATGTATTTTGTGACTTCTAATGGTACTTTGTTAAAACTCATGTATAGATTGACAGCATCCCAAGTAGTAGATATGGAATAAGATTTTAAAAATCTAATTGATCTACAACATAAGGTAGAATGTTACATTACCATTGGTATTTATTTTGGTGATATTAGGTTTATTATTGATCACAGTCTAAATTTGAAAAAATGACAGTTGGGAAATCTTGGAATAGAATGTCTAAACCAGAGATAAACATTCATTGTGTTCTGTGTAATAAAGTGGCATTTAGTGCACTCTTGTGGCATAAAAATATTAATGCAGTTTCCAAAGATATCAGTAATACACTATTACATGTGAGAGAACCTTGTGTTAAAGTACAATTGCCTTTTTCAGACTATTCTTTAAAAGCAAGACAACAACAACAGCAAAAGCAAACATAAACCTGTCTCTAAAAACCAGTCCGCTCTAGGTAAATACATAAAGTAGAGAAGAAACTTATGGCTAGCTCAAAAATTCATAGGTTTTAAACATGTCAAATGAATTCTGGCTATCTAAGAAAATCCACTGGGTTTTCGTATGTACATAGAGCAAAGTAGAAGAGAAATTTTAGCCAGAGCCTGAGATGAAAGTCTAAGTGGTTCTTTTACTTCTGTGAGAAGAATTTGACAGGAAGACTAGTGGAAGAGAGGCTGTGAAGGAACTTGTGCTAGGTTTCTTATCTGCCAGCCACTATAAGGTTAGAAAGGCAGTATTTGTTTGGTGAGACTGATAGAAAACTTGACTGGTACTTAATGGAAATGTTGTATGAAGTACACTGACATAAGTTTCTGGGAGAGGAACTGGATGACTGGGAAACAAAAGTGAGAAGGTAGCCTTTTCCCTGTAGAACCTTTTGTATCTTAAATTTTAAACCATTCGAATGTATTATTATATTAAAAGACATTAAAACAACAGAAAAATAAGCTACCTTCTATTTCAACTACCTGGGTACTTTTTTAAAAAACAGCATTTTTAGGGGTGTCTGGGTGGCTCAGTTGGTTAAGTATTTGACTCTTGATTTCGGCTCAGGTCATGATCTCATGGTTCACGGGTTTGAGCCCTGCATGGGGCTCTTTGCTGACAGCATGGAGCCTGCTTGGGATTCTCTCTCTCTACCCACCCCCTCGACCCCCCCCCCCCCATCTCTCTGCCTCTCTTGCTTGTACCCACGTGTGTGTTCTCTCTCTGTCAAATAAATAAACATTTTTTAAAAACATAGTATTTTTATACTCCTAAGAATTGGGTGAAAAAGAAAATCAAATAAGTAACAACAGACTACTTAGAAATTCATTTGTTCATTCATTTCCTAGGAGTTGGTAATAAAATTTTTTTTTAAATTTTAGAGCAGTTTTGGGTCTACAGCAAAATTGAGCAGAGGGTTCTGCCTCCACACATGCATAGCCTTTCTCATTTTCCACATCAGCCCTCCATCCCTAGTGGTACATTTGTTACAGTTGAACTTAAATTGGTACTTCATTATTATTGAAAGTCCATAGTTTACATTAGGGCTCACTGTGGTGGTTTAAATCCTATATGTTTGGGCAAATGTATAATGACACGTATCTACCATTATAGTATCAGAGTCGTTTCCTTTCACTGCCCTAAAAATCTGTTCTTTAACCACTGTTCCTTTTACCATCTCCATAGATTTGCCTTTTCCACAATGTCATAGTTGGAATCATAAAGTACACAGTCATTTCAGATTGGTTTCTTTCACTTAGTAATATGCATTTAAGTCTCCATGCATTTTCATGGTTTGATATTCCTTTCTTTTTAGCACTGAATAATATTCCATTTTCTGGATATACCATAGTTTATTGATTGATTCACCTACTGAAGGTCATCTTAGTTACTTCCAAGTTGAGGCATTTATGAATAAAGCTGCTGTAAATATCCGTTTTGCAGATTTTTGTGTGGACATAAGTTTTCAGCTCCTTTGGGAAATACCAAGGAGCATGATTGCTGGATTGTGTGGTAAGAATATGTTTAGTTTTGTAGGAAACTACTGAGCTGTCATCCAAAGTGGCTGTATCATTTTGTTTTCCCACCATCAGTGGGTGAGTGTACCTGTTGTTCCACTTCCTTGTCAGCATTTGGTGTTGTCAGTGTTCTGATTTTGGCCATTCTAATAGGTTTGTAGCAGTATCTTGTTTTAATTTGCATTTCTGTGTTCTATGATGGGGAGCAGCTTTGCATATGCTTATTTGCCAATTTTGTATCATCTGTGATGAGGTGTCTGTTAAGGTCTTTAGCTCATTTTTAAATCAGGTTGTTTTGGGGCACCAGAGTGGCTCAGTTGGTTGAGCATCCAACTCTTGATTTTGGTTCAGGCCATGATCCCCGGATCGTGGGATTGAGCCCTGTGTCAGGCTCTGGCTGAGTGTGGAGCCTGCTTAGGATTCTCTCTCTCCCTCTGCCTTTCTCCACTGCTCATGCACACTCTCTCTCAAATTGAAAAAATGAGTTTGTTTTCTCTTACTGCTGAGTTCTTCTTTTTTTTATTTTTTTATTAATGTTCATTTAAAAAAAATTTTTTTTAACGTTTTATTTATTTTTGAGACAGGGAGAGACAGAGCATGAACAGGGGAGGGTCAGAGAGAGGGAGACACAATCTGAAACAGGCTCCAGGCTGTCAGCACAGAGCCCGACGTGGGGCTTGAACTCACGGACTGCAAGATCATGACCTGAGCCGAAGTCGGCCGCTTAACTGACTGAGCCACCCAGGCGCCCCTATGTTTATTCATTTTTGAGAGAGAGAGAGAGCGAGAGAGCATGACAGCAAGTGAGGGAGGGGCAGAAAGGGAGACAGAGGATCCGAAGTGGGTTCCAAGCTGAGGGCAGAGAGCCTGATGCAAGGCCAAACTCACGAATTGTGAGATCATGACCTGAGCCAAAGTCAGATGCTTAACCAGCTGAACCACGCAGGCACCCCGTTCTTACTGTTGAGTTCTAAGCCTGTGGACCAAGTAAGTTTTAAGGGAAATTGGAGAATCTTCTGAACTGAATAATATTACAGTATATCAAAATTTGTGGGTACAGATGAAGGAGTGCTTGGAGGAAATTTATAGCTTTAAATACTTAGGTAACAAAGGAGAAGTTTTGAATTAATGGTCTATTTTCACTTTCTTAAATGAGAAAAAGATGAGAAGACACCTAAGTAAGTAGAAGGGAGAAAAGAATGAAGAGTGGAATTCAATGAAACAGAAGTAGGGTAAACAATAAAAGAATTATATTTAAAAATATTAAGTGGACAAATTCCTAGCAGAGCATAAGAAACAGAGAACACAGAGATTACCAATTTAAGATGAGAAAGAGGATATCACTACTGATCTTCTAGCCATTAAAAGAATAAAAAAAATTAGGCCAGTAAAGTTGGCAATCAGTGTATATAAAATGGACAAAGTCTGAAAAAAAACACTGCTTACCAAACTGACACAGAAGAAATAGAAAAATCACAATAGTCCTGTATCAAAGAAATTGAGTTCATTATTAAACACTTCCCATGAAAATAATTTCCTACAGAGATGGGGTCACTTATGAAATCTATCAAACATTTAAGCAAGAAATAACACCAGTCTTTTTTTTTTTTTAGTTTTTAATTTTAATTCCAGTATAGTTAGCATACAGTGTTATATTAGTTTCAGGTATATAATATCATGATTGTATGCATTACCCAGTACTCGTCATGATAAGTATACTCTTTAATCACCATCACCTATTTCATGTATTCCTGCCTGCCCCCCCCCCCCCCCCCCACCGCTGTAACCATCAGTTTGTCCTCTACAGTTAAGAGTCTGTTTCTTGGTTTGTCTTTTTCTCTTTTTCCCCCTTTGTTTGGAAATAACACCAAAATTCTTCTATATTAAAAATTTTTTTTTAAGTTTATTTTTCAGAGAGAGAGAGAGAGCATGCACAAGTGAGGGAGGGGGCAGAGAGAGGGAGAAGAATCTTATGCAGACGATATGCTGTCAGTGCAGAGCCCGATACAGGATTCAGACTCACAAACCATGAGATCATGACTTGAGCCAAAATCAAGAGTCAGATACTTAACTGAGTTACCCAGGCGCCCTGGGAATAACACCAATCCTACATAAACTCTTTTAGAAAATAGAGGAGAGGGGAACTTTCCCAGATTGTTTTATAAAATCTGCATAATCTTGATAATAAAACCTGACAGAGACATTGTAAGAAAAAAAAATTACACCAGTATCCCTTATGAACATAGATATAATTTTTTTTTTTTTTTTTTAATTTTAGAGAGCATGTGGGTGGGGGTCGGGGAGAGAAAGAGAGAGAAGACCTTAAATGCTCAGCACAGAGCCCAATGCAGGGCTTGATCCTGTCACCCTGTGATTCATGACCTCAGCCAAAGTCAAGAGTCAGATGCTCAACCGACTGAGCCACCCAGGTGCCCCCATAGACATGAAATTTTTTAACAAGATATTAACAAATCACATTCAGCAATATAAAAAACAGCTAATACATCATAACCAAGTAGGTTTATCTCAGGAAATCAAGACTGATAGAACATTTGAAAATCAGTGTTATTCACATATTAACAGAATAAAGGGGAAATACCTGATCATCTCAAGAGAGGTCAAAAAAGCATTTGACAAAATTAAATCAGTTATGATAAAAGCTCTTAACAGACTTTGAATAGTAGGGAAATTACTCAATCTGGTAAAGACTGTTGTTAGAGACAACATGATGGTTTGTGTAGGAAAATTCCAAGGAATCTGTAAAATGACTATTAGCACATCCACATGATGTAAAATGATGTATGTAAAGAATCTTTCATGATCAGAGAAAATATTGTATGAAATGGATTAAATAGATTATAAAATTGTGTGTGTTCTCCCCATGTTAAGATATCATGCATAAAATGGCAAGAAAAATAAAAATGATTACACTGATATTGCTGAGTGGTAGGTTTAGGGAGGATAATTTTCTATATTTTCCAATTTAAAAATACAGATTTTGAAAAATTATACAGAATTACATTATTACATGTTTATTAAAAACCATATCTTTTTAAATCAGCCATAACAGACAGGAAACTTTGAGGCACTGAGAATTGCTATTGTTACTAAAGCATGAAACAGACATGAAATTACATTTTATAGCCAATTTAATGCTGTAAAACCTACATTTACACCCCATTCAGAATTATGCTGCACTAATGGTACAGTACAAATTCAGAAGAGAATTTCCATCATTCAGAAATTTATAGTATAGTGACATGTCAGGGATCCTGATTGCCTATTTTTTTTAATAAAAAATGAGCTTTTAGGGGTGCCTGGGTGGCGCAGTCGGTTGGGCGTCCGACTTCAGCCAGGTCACGATCTCGCGGTCCGTGAGTTCGAGCCCCGCGTCGGGCTCTGGGCTGATGGCTCAGAGCCTGGAGCCTGTTTCCGATTCTGTGTCTCCCTCTCTCTCTGCCCCTCCCCCGTTCATGCTCTGTCTCTCTCTGTCCCAAAAATAAATAAACGTTGAAAAAAAAAAAAATGAGCTTTTATAAGTAACATTTTTTTAAAATTAGGTAGCGTATTGTTTTAAAAAAAAAACTTATAAAAAGAGAAAAAGTCAACCACCAAAAACTTTGGTCTCTATTTTAATAAAAAAATTCTCCCCCAATACCCTGAGTGCCCAGGTATTGGCCAGGACACTAGTGAGACACTAGTGAGGGTGCTGGATATGTTATATGTTGATCTGGGTAGTAGCTATAGGGGTATTTATGTAAGATAAGGGATCTGTACATTAATGATCTATGCTTTTTAATTTTTGTGTGTAAGTTACACCTCAGTTTGTCTATTTTAACAAGTACATTTTATAAAATGTTTCTCCCTTCAGGGTTGCTCTTAGATTGGTTTTTCATATGTTTTTATGGTCCTGTGTTGAAGAACATGCTCTCATATCTTTATTTCTCTCCTGCTTTAGGAACACATATCGCATGATTGAACAAGATGACTTTGACATTAACACCAGGCTACACACGATTGTTAGGGGGGAAGATGAGGCAGCCATGGTGGAGTCAGTAGGCCTGGCCCTAGTGAAGCTACCAGATGTCCTTAATCGTTTGAAGCCTGATATCATGATTGTTCATGGAGACAGATTTGATGCCCTGGCTCTGGCTACTTCTGCTGCCTTGATGAATATCCGAATCCTTCATATTGAAGGGGGAGAAGTCAGTGGGACCATTGACGATTCTATCAGACATGCCATAACAAAACTGGCTCATTATCATGTGTGTTGCACTCGAAGTGCAGAGCAGCACCTGATATCCATGTGTGAGGACCATGATCGCATCCTTCTGGCAGGCTGCCCTTCCTATGACAAACTTCTCTCTGCCAAGAACAAAGACTACATGAGCATCATTCGGATGTGGTTAGGTACGTATCAAACTCTATTCACTCTGATGGTTGTTTTTGTCGGTGTTGGGTATGTTTCAGTTCTTTCAGAAACCATTGTAGGTAGACTATTCCATTAGAAATCGGAAGGCTAAAGTTTTAGTTCATAGATCTCACCTTATGGCATGACTTCACCTCTCTGAGACTTCTCAAGTTTTTATTTTTATTTATTTTGAGAGAGAGTGCACACCCACGTGTGAGCAGGGAAGGGGCAGAGAGAGAGGGAGAGAGAGAACCCCAAGCAGGCTCTGTTCTGTCAGCACAGAGCCTGATGTGGGGCTCGAACTCATGAACCCTGAGATCATGTTTAGCTACACCTTAAAGCAATCTTGAGTTTCATCGATTCATTAATACTGCTGGTAATTTGCTAGAAACGGAGAAGATTTACATTTTTCTAATGCTTTGAAATATTTTGGATTTTATTTAATTTATTTATTATTATTATTATTTTTTAATGTTCACTTAGAGCAGAAGCAGGGGAGGGGCAGAGAGAGAGGGAGAGAAAAAATCCCATGCAGGCTCCATGCTGTTAGTGCAGAGCCCAGTGTGGGGCTTGATCCCACAGACTGAGATCATGACCTGAACTGAAACTAAGAGTTGGATGCCCAACTGACTGAGCCACTCAGGTGCCCGCCCCTATTTATTTACTTTAAAGTTTATTTTGAGAGAGAGAGAGAGAGTGCAAGAGTGTGCATGTGAGCAGGAGAGGGGCAGAGAGAAGCAGGGAGAGAGAGAATCCCAAGCATGCTCCATGCTGTCAGTGCAGAGCCTGACGTGGGGCTTGATCTCATGACCTGAGTCAAAATCAAGAGTCAGATGCTTAACCAACTGAGCCACCCAGGTGCCCCTGAACTATTTTGGGTTTTAAAACAATGGGTTCTAGTGACAGCTACTTAAAGTTAGATATTTTGTTTATGGTAGCAAGCACCTTTATAAAATTTGCTGGATTCTTGGACTTGGTGCTCTAAATTCTTACTTTTTTATTTATTTTTTTATTTTTATTTTTTTGAGAGAGAGTGCACAGGGAGGGGCAGAGAGGGAGAGAGAATCTTAAGGTCCACATCCAGTGCCAAGCCCAACTCGGAACTTGATCTCAGGACTGTGAGATCGTGACTTGAGCCAAAATCAAGAGTTGGATGCTTAACCGACTGAGCCACCCAGGCGCTCCAAGTTCTTAGTGTTTGATCCTATGTCCAGATACTCTACCTGGAATGTGACAAACTTTTTTCCTTAAAACTTTTGAAAACACAGACTTTGGGGTCTTAACGTTTTAGAATTTGCTTCTTCCTCTTTAAGATTCTTAACTAATGAAGCAACGTGGTTTGATTTTCTTTAAACAGGTGATGATGTAAAATCTAAAGATTACATTGTTGCGCTACAGCACCCTGTGACCACTGACATTAAGCATTCCATAAAAATGTTTGAATTAACATTGGATGCGCTTATCTCATTTAACAAGCGGACCCTAGTTCTGTTTCCAAACATAGATGCAGGTAATTGGAAATGAAATTATGCCACCTCCTTTTCTGATTTTATGTTTCTATTATGTCCCCTTTTGACTGCCCCTCCTATCTTATCTTATCATTGAAGGCCACTGTATTCTGAAATGCATTCCAGTTTTTAGGGGGTCACCAATATTGTAGTAGATTGAAGTTTGTGATGTTTTTGCCAAGTCTGATAGAAACTGGGTAGGAAAGAAAGAAATACTTAAAAAAAGTTTTCTCTAATCTCCACTGTAGTTCCAAGTTTAGTCTCTGTCCCCCAGTTTCCACCAATGAGAAAATGCAGTAGCTAAAAGACAAACCTTAGAGAGTGAAAGGGTATCTCTAGGAAAGTAATGATCCAAGTGAGTGCAATAAAATAGCCCTTACTGTTATTTCTTGTTCCCTTATTTATATTAGCTATACCTTAATCTTGAGCACAGGCAGTTTAGATCCGGAGTCCCCAACCAGTTTGTCCTTAAGCCTGACCTGGTTGATCACCTACTGGTGGATGGTACTGTAGCCTTTGGTGCTGGTGAGACCTTAGGCAGGTTAATGGGAATGTGAGCTATAAGTGAGAAATGCAGAGCAGGGCCTGGTGCTACAGAATTTTCAAGTACTGGTTTAGCTGACACCACTCGTTGCTGAGCTTTTAGGCATTTTTTGGTAAAGGAGGCAGGACTCTTCTCTGCAGTATCAAGATGTCAGCATCTTACTCTGAAAGTATTCTTCTTAGTGTCTCTTGAATAATCTTTTCTATTAGGGGAAACAAAGTAGGATGTTAGTTGGAAAAAAGAAGAACTCCCAACCCAGGTTTCATCCCGGTAACATATTAGTATTTCAAAAATGTTAATATTGATTCTTCTAACCCTTTAAATTTTCTATAAATATTTGGTAATGTAATTATATATCTCTGATTCAATATTCATTGTCCGCGATACTCTGTTTATAATATACTTTCCTGATTGTACACACTTTAGAATTAGAGATATTTTTCCCCAGTGAAAATAAAGGGCCCCAGGAATGCCCAAATCATGTCTGCTACATGCCCCTCTCCTCCTCACGGGGCTTTTGATAAAATTAACACAAGGAACTTAAGGGAAGTAAGAATCACGGCATCCATTTATCATTATGAGGCTTAGTGCCCAATTCCCCAATGGAGGAGAATAGAAGTAGTGTCTGTGGTTTAGCCTTAAGGCCAGAGAAAGCCTTCAGTGAGCCTAAATCTGAATCTCAGAATAGTACTACCTTCTGGCGTACTAAATACTACAATAATTATAGTTGATGACTGACGTGCTCTGGCAGAACTGGATATAGAGAGGGGTGGCCAGGCCTGCGGTAGGGAGTTAGACCCTGAGTCTGTCACCTACCTTGCCACATAGAGAAAGTTAAAAAGAGAGAAAGCACATGTGTGCCCAACTTCTGTTACGTCAGTGGCTCCGCCCACCATTAAATATGGTGTGCTAACACAGTTTGGTGCTCACGGTCTTGTCTAAGTAATAAGATTAGCAACCTTATCTCCCTTGTTAGATGCTGGTTAGGAAAGGGTGAGTAAAGAGGCAAGCAGAGAGGCATTAATTATTGCCTCCCCCTTCATACACCTGTACCATTTTAAATAATCCTGCATTTAATATAAAATACCAGCCACA
This sequence comes from Puma concolor, assembly GCF_028749965.1. Classification (NCBI taxonomy): domain Eukaryota; kingdom Metazoa; phylum Chordata; class Mammalia; order Carnivora; family Felidae; genus Puma; species Puma concolor. Next base: position 58,616,596 of record NC_141679.1, on the reverse strand, counting down.
GTATCAGGTTCTACATGCATTTTGTTGGAGTTTAGTCCATGTAATCAGGGATGCTATCCAGTTGAGCAGTTGTTAGGGTAAATATGAGCATAGCTAAGGCAGAGGCTCTCTAATCAGCTTGGTGTGTGGAGCCCGAGACCTTTCAATTTAGGAACTCCCAGCTTAAGAGAGAGACACTGTTGGCCGGTCTTGCTTCTTAGTTGTTGTTTAATGTAAAGGCTTTTATTGGGGCATTAGTAAGAGGTATTTACTTTGATGAATGCTGTTTAATGTTCCTAGATGAGTTGAAGCAGAGAGCTGACCAGACATTTTAAATATTCATCATTCCTGGAAAGATCAGTAATTAAAACTATTATCTCCCTAATAACCATTGTGCATCTGCATAGAACAATTTCTTTAAGTGGGGCTATACTTGCCAGTGAAAATGGTTTTTTTAATCTCATAAACCATTTAACAGTTGATTTTCATTTTCACAGGGAGCAAAGAGATGGTTCGAGTGATGCGGAAGAAGGGCATTGAGCATCATCCCAACTTCCGTGCAGTTAAACACGTCCCATTTGACCAGTTTATACAGCTGGTTGCCCATGCTGGTTGTATGATTGGGAACAGCAGCTGTGGAGTACGAGAGGTTGGAGCTTTTGGAACACCTGTGATTAATCTTGGAACACGTCAGATTGGAAGAGAAACAGGTATTTACCTTTGTCCATGTCTCAGCTATCTAGAGATATATATGAAAGCAGTGGCTCTGGCAAGCACAGTGTGGTCATTGCCCTGCTGTCTAACCAATCAGATTAGTAACTTGGCCTCCCATGGTAGGCAGTAGCTAGGAGAAGGTGAGAGAAGAGGCATTAAGTATTGGCTCCCCCTCATACATCTGTAACATCTTTAAAATTCTGTATATGAATTATTACAAGGCAGTGCTGGCATATATTTTTATGAATCAGTGAGTGAATGAGGTTAATGACCAGTTGTAGCCTAAAATCTGTAAATAGCACAAAGTGATTACCAAATTTTTTTAGGGCTCTACATTTATTTTTATTGTCTTTGTAATATCAGAGCTAAGAGTTTCTTAGCTGATTATGGTCTTTGATGGCTGTGGGTAAGTTAGAATGGTTGAATGTATTATAAGTATATGAATGCTAGTCTCATTTTTGGGTACAGTAGAGTACTTTTAGTGAGTAGTTTCGAGCATGAAAACTCTAAGATGCTCCCTTAATAACTGAAGGATAAAGAAATTTTATTATTAATTTGCTAATTGAGTTAGATCTTGTTTTTAATAGTAGTCTAAATTCTAATACTATACATGGAAATATATTTCTGTAGCTAATGGAAAAATGTATGGACTTTGTGAAAAAAGAACAAGACTAGAATCAAGGAGGTTAGTTTCAGCTCTGCTTTTTCTCTATTCGTAATTGCTACCCTAATTTTCTGTTGTCTTTAGGTCTTCTTTCCCTTACATTATTATTTGTTTTTAATTTACATCCAAGTTAGCATATAGTGCAACAATGATTTCAGGGGCAGATTCCTTTATGCCCCTTACCCATTTAGCCCATCCCCCCCTCCCACAACCCCTCCAGTAACTCTCTGTTCTCTATATTTAAGAGTCTCTTATATTTTGTCCCTCTCCCTGTTTTTATATTATTTTTGCTTCCCTTATGTTCATCTGTTCTGTGTCTTAAAGTCCTCATATGGGTCATATGGTATTTGTCTTTCTCTGACTAATTTCGCTTAGCATAATACCTTCTAGTTCCATCCATGTAGTTGCAAATGGCAAGATTTCATTCTTTTTGATTGCTGAGTAATCCTCCATTGTGTATATACACCACATCTTCTTTATCCATTCATCCATCGATGGACATTTGGGCTCTTTCCATACTTTGGTTATTGTTGATAGTGCTGGTATAAACGTTGGGGTGCATGTGTCCCCTTGAAACAGCACACCTGTATCCCTTGGATAAATACCTAGTAGTGCAATTGTTGGGTCGTTGGGTATTTCTGTTTTTAATTTTCTGAGGAACCTCCATACTGTTTTCCAGAGTGGCTGCACCAGTTTGCATTCCCACCAGCAGTGCAAAAGAGATCCTCTTTCTCCACATCCTTGCCAACATCTGTTGTTGCCTGAGTTGTTAATGTTAGCCCTTCTGACAGGTGTGATGAGGTGGTATCTCAGTGTGGCTTTGATTTGTATTTCACTGATGATGAGTGATGTGGAGCATTTTTTCATGTGTCGGTTGGCCATCTGGTTGTCATCTTTGGAGAAGTGTCTATTCATGTCTTTTGCCCATTTCTTCACTGGATTATTTGTTTTTTGGGTATTGAATTTGATATCCCCTTTCATTCTTAACATATTACCTTGCTCCCCACTTCACAGAGAAAATACAAACCACTGAATGGAAATTCTTTTGACTCCATTCATTAAGAAAATATTTAATAAACACCTAGTATGTGTAGGCACTGGGATTTGTCAGTAAACCAGACTAACAAGGGCTGAGCTCTCGTAGAATTTCATTTTAGTGGGAGGGGAGATAGATGATAGACAAAAAAGAAAAAAAAAAGAAGACTGTCAGAATTTATGTGTAGTGTGCAGGGTGTAACCTGCAGGTGATGTGCCGGGCTACATTAGACTGCATCAGGGAAGGCCTCGTTGAGGAGATGACACTTCAGCTGAGATCTGAGTAACAGTGAATCTGCTGTGTGAGGATCAGAGAGAAGCAGAGGGAACAGCCAGTGAGAAGACCCTAAGACAGGAACAAGCTTGATGTATTTGAGCAGCAAAAGGCCAGTGTAGCAGGAGGGTACTGGGCGGGAGGAAGAGCGATACAAGATGATGTCAGAGAAGGAGGCAGACCTTTGTAAGCCAGGGTAAAAAATGTGGGGTTTTTCCCAAGTATCATGGAAAGCCATTTATGGGAGGATGACACGATGTGACTTGCATTTTGGAAAAACCACTCTGCTGCTCTATGAGAGTGGAATGTGGTGGGACAGGAGTGGAAGCAGGGAGACTACTTGAGAGGTTATTTCAGTTGATATGAGAGTTGATAGTGGCTTAGAGTACATGATAATAACAGAAATGGACAAAAGTTAGATTTGGGGATTGTTATAGGACTTGCTGCTGCTTGGATGTGAGCAGTGAAAGGAAGAAACTTGCAGATTTTTGGATTGAGCAGTGGGGGCACTCTTTGCTGACATAGGGGACACCGTGGGAGGAACACATTTGGGAGGGGTGCAATTAAGAGTTCTCTAATAGCTGTGTTAAGTTTGAGATGCCTATTAGATATCAAAGTGGACATGGCAGACAAGCAGCTAGATAGTTCCAGGGAGAGTCAGAGTTGGAGATAGAAGTTTTAGAGTGATTGGCATGTGGATGTTGTTTAGTTAGGATATTAGTTCATCTGCTGTAACAGAGAGAACCAAGATAATAGTGCCTAAGTGGGATTTTCTTTGTTTCTCATTGGTATAACTCCATGGTTATCAGAAATTTAGCCTCCATCTGTCTGCTTGAGGGATGCTAATCTTGCTATCAAGTCCACATTTTAGTCATTGGGAAGGAAGAGGAGGGAAGATGTCCTTCTTTTAAAAGCACAACCTGTAAATTTCAAATATTTCTTCATGTATCCTGTCAGAACATAGTCACAGGCTCACAGCTAGCAGTAGGGGAAGGTAAAGAATATAGTCTTGAGCTGGATTATCAGATGCCTGGCTAAAAATTCTGATGCTAGTACAGACAAAGGATATGGAGATAATGGTGCACCCTGCCAGAGATGTCATTTAAAATGAAGGGATTGGGGCGCCTGGGTGGCTCAGTCGGTTAAGCGGCCGACTTCAGCTCAGGTCATGATCTCGTGGTCCGTGAGGGCTGTGAGTTCGAGCCCCGCGTCGGGCTCTGTGCTGACAGCTCAGAGCCTGGAGCCTGTTTCAGATTCTGTGTCTCCCTCTCTCTGACCCTCCCCCTCCCCCATTCATGCTCTGTCTCTCTCTGTCTCAAAAATAAATAAATGTTAAAAAAATTTTTTTTTTTTTTTTTTTTAAATAAAATGAAGAGATTATAGGAGATTAACCAGGGTAACACGTAAATAGGGAAGAGAATGGAATCCACAACCAACTGCCGGAGCTAGTCAGCATTTAGAGTTCTGGTGAGGAGGAGGGGGCCAGTGGGAAGACTGAAAAGGAGTTGCCAGTGAGTCCAGAGGAAACCCAGGAGTGTGATAGCATTAAAGCCCAGAAAAGAAAATGTTTCCAGGAGATGGTGTTGAACGCTGCTCAGAGTTCAAGGACAATGTGAAAGAAGAATTGAACACTGGATCTGGCATCGGGTCTTTAGTCAAAGGCAGTCTTGTACTTTGTCATTTGTCACCACACTTCTATAAACACATGTCCATCCATCCTTTCCTCCATACCTCTTTACATTGGAAGGGTTGGCATCTCTTTCCTGCCCATTGCTCAGCCTTCTACCCGTGTTCTAGATCCGTACCCTTCCTGCCTTCTCAGGGACCTCAGGGGTATCCTTTCTCTACCATGATTCTTTAGCCTCCTCATCATTTAAACATGCCTTCGCCTCTCACGTCTGAAAACCAACCCCTTCCTCAACCCCATGCCTCTTTCCAGCTCTTCTCTTCTTAGCTAGGTCTGTTGAAAAATATGGCCATTTTCACTGTATTTACTCCATTGCACTGGTCAGAAAATATATGGAGAAAAAGTGACTGAACAGCTGACTGGCTGATAGACTAATGGAACGACCTGGCCTGACTGCTGATGAACACCTGGCCAAGTAGATGGAAAGCAGGGTGGATTGAAAGAATGGACGCACTGAACGATTAGATGAGGGGTGGGGGGTAAGTGGGTACTAGATTAATGTACATCATTTATTTCAGTAAATCAACAAAAACTTGATTTATTCTTTTTGGGAATAAAGGACCCTAGTGTCCTTAAGTATTTGGTACATGGAAATCTTGTTGAAAGTGCTTTAAAGGTATAAAGGAGAAAAGTCGATGTTTCTCTGATAGACTCATTTGAAGTCCTCTGGGTTTCAGGGTTAATAATGAGCACAACACATTGCTAATTTCTTTATTCTTTGGATATTTCCACTTCCAAATCATTGTAATGTGTCACTGGGTTCATCTAGGGGAGAATGTCCTTCATGTCCGGGATGCTGATACCCAAGACAAAATACTACAGGCACTGCATCTTCAGTTTGGCAAACAGTACCCTTGGTGAGTATATACCCTTTCTAAAGAAGTGATTTAAAAGGGGGAGCTGTGGGCACCATTTTTAAGCTGTGATCATTCTTCAGTCATTTTAATAGAGCTTTTGTTATATATCCCTAGGGGTCCCTAGCTGTCAGGGAGACAGGGCTTGGCAATAGAACCCCTATTACTCTACAGGGGTTCAAATGGAGGATAGCTGTTTTTTATTTGTCTCAATTAATATAGCACTTCTGCCAGGAAATACTGCCTTAACCTACTTTGACTTTTTATAAATATTAGAAAATAACTGATTTTCTTTAAAAATAGTCTAGTTCAGCATTTTAATTTAGACTGCTCACCTTTCTGTTTCAAATTAATGAGATTTTCCTTTATTTGGATGTTTGAAATGTTTGAATTCTGAAAATTACTTTTTTTTCCTCACGAATGTAAAGGTTTAAAAAGCAATAAATAAATAGATTCATTGTCCCAAATTATGTTATATTCTGAAATTGGCTTAACAAAGGTAATTTGTCTTTGATGATAGAGACATTTGTTAATGGTATCCCAGTCTGGAATAGTTGTATTTCAACCAACAGTGGAGTTAGACATTCCGTTGATAATACGCTGAAGATATCAGATGTTATTTTAAAATGAAGAAGCACAACTTTATTACCTGAAGTCTTGGTTTCTTTTAGTACCGTGTCCTCCATACCATTTCACATGTATGAGAGAAGCATTTAATTTGACTTTTTTGATACTGCAGTTCAAAGATATATGGGGATGGAAATGCTGTTCCAAGGATTTTGAAGTTTCTCAAATCTATTGATCTTCAAGAGCCACTGCAAAAGAAATTCTGCTTTCCTCCTGTGAAGGAGAATATCTCTCAAGATATTGACCATATTCTTGAAACTCTAAGTGCCTTGGCTGTTGATCTCGGTGGGACAAACCTCCGAGTTGCAATAGTCAGCATGAAGGTAAAATAATTCCTAAGTCTTAACTTCATACCTCATGTAAATAACTGATCTTTTCTTTAAAGTATGGTTGGAAGGTAGGACTAGAAACATACATTAGAGTTTATAATCATTTGCCCACAGGATTGACTTTTAGATCCATTACAATGTTTGTCTCGCAATATTTTACAAATTATTGACATTTCAGAGAAATAAAATTCTCCGGGAATCCAAGTTAGTGAGACTTGAATTAACCATGGGAGACCCCTTAGGCACCAGAGAGGGCTCTTGCCACCCAGGAGACCTGGAATTCTATATTTGGTAACAGCATGTAGCATGTTGATTATGGTCATTATCCAGAGGAAGACATCAGCAAATGGGGAAGGGAATTGTATCTCCTCTAGAACATGATTTTTAGTTAAGTACAGCATACTTCAGTCCCTTAACCAAAAAATCAGCACTGTTGACAGAGACTGAGAGAGCATCATAAAAACACTAAATTGTTCATGTTAAAAGATCTCTGATGACTTAAGAATAAACCTACCAGAGGGGCACCTGGGTGGTTCAGTTGGTTGAGCATCTGACTTCGCCTCAGGTCATGATCTTAAGGCTGGTGAATTCTAGCTCTGCATTGGGTTCTGTGCTGACAACTCAGAGCCTGGAGCCTGCTTCAGATTCTGTCTCCCTCTCTATCTGTCCCTCCCCTGCTTGTGCTCTGTCTCTAAAAAATGAGTAAAGATTAAAAAAAAAAAAAAGCCTATGGGGCGCCTGGGTGGCGCAGTCGGTTAAGCGTCCGACTTCAGCCAGGTCACGATCTCGCGGTCCGTGAGTTCGAGCCCCGCGTCGGGCTCTGGGCTGATGGCTCAGAGCCTGGAGCCTGTTTCTGATTCTGTGTCTCCCTCTCTCTCTGCCCCTCCCCCGTTCATGCTCTGTCTCTCTCTGTCCCAAAAATAAATAAACGTTGAAAAAAAAAAAAAAAAAAAAGCCTACCAGAGAAGGTTCTGAAATCTTGTGGATATATAAAGTTTTAGGAGTCCATGAAAAATAGTAAGGTCTTAAAAAATAAAGTTGTTTAGGGGCGCCTGGGTGGCTCAGTCGGTTGAGCGTCTGACTTCGACTCAGGTCATGATCTCGTGGTCCGTGAGTTCAAGCCCCGCGTCGGGCTCTGTGCTGACAGCTCAGAGCCCTGGAGCCTGTTTCAGATTCTGTGTCTTATTCTCTGACCCTCCCCCGTTCATGCTCTCTCTCTGTCTCAAAAATAAATAAACGTTAAAAAAAATAAAAGTTGTTTAGATCAAATAGAGCAAAACAAAACCTAATTTTCTCAAAAGAAGTGGTGGTCTCCTTTGTAAATACTCTTTAAAAAGTATTAATAGAATGGGCACCTGGGTGGCTTAGTTGGATAAGTGTCCAACTTCGGCTCAGGTCATGATCTTACATTTGTGAGTTTGAGCCCACCACTGGGCTGTCTGTGTCAGTGTGGAGCCCACTTCAGATCCTCTGTCCCCCTCTCCCTCTGTCTCTCCCCCGCTTGCATTCACGCATTCTTTTCTCTCTCTCTCAAAAATAAACATTCAAAAAAATAATAGAAGATTTTCTTAACCTGAAGATGATCTATTCTGTATCAGTGGTCAGTACCCTTTGTAGTGGTGAAATTCTATAGAAAATCAAGAAGAAAAGAAATGTTTTCTGCAACATTATTTCACATAATTCTGGGGGAGTCACAAAGGGATAAAGCAAGGAACAAACAGCACAATCTCTCCTTCTCTGCCCCTCCCCTGCTTGTGCTTTCTCTCTCAAGATACATAAATAAAATTTAAAAAGATCAGTAACTTTCTACTTACATGAAATTTTAGGCAGATTTTTGAGTTTTCCTCTTGGTGAGTTTGTTAGCCTGACTGCCCATTAGCATTACCTGGAAGCTTTAAAAAAAACACAGATGCCCAGGCTATTTGAATCTCTGCAGGTGGGGTCGAGGGCATCACTATTTGTTCACTATTTGTTGAAGGTTGAGAAACACAACTTTAGGTTTACCTTTTAAAAAAATATTTATTTACTTTTGCACATGTGTGTGCACAAGTGGAGGAGGGGCAGAATAAGAGGGAGACAGTGAATCCCAAGCAGGCTCCTCGCTGTCAGCGCAGAGTCTGACGGTGTGGATCTCAAATCAAGTCAGATGCTTAATCAACTGAGCCACTCAGGCGCCCCACTTTCGGTGTCTTTTTAATGACAATCATTAGTGATTGCTTTAACCCTTGTAAATGGATAAAATCCATTAATAACAAAAGATTGGGAAAGAGCCTATTCAGAACAACAACCAAAATTGTAAGAATCATCTAAACTAACAACTTACGCAATCTGTCTATATGAAGAAAAGTATAAAACTTCAACAAATAATGTAAAGGCTTGAAAAGTGTCCTAGATGGGAATGCTGAGTATTTTTAAAATGTCAGCACTTTTCCAAATTGAATTACAAGTTTAATACAATTCTAGTCAACATTTCAGTGGGATTTTTTTAAAGTTTGGCAACATTATTCTGAAATTTACTCAAAATGATGCACAAGTGAGAAGAGCAAAGAAAAAACTTAAAAACCATAATTGGGAGAGACTCTCCTTGACTGGCTTTAAAACAGATCACAAAGCACAGTAATTTAAACATTTTGGAACCATGCCATTATTGGCTTCACTTATGGGAGGTGATCAGCGCTTACCTCCCTAGGATATATATTTAGGTGCCTCAGTTTTTAAGCAAGGAAGTTTTTTCAGCCTGAAAGAGTAAACTATGACCTTTTCGTGAAGATTGTGATTAGCCAGCACTGACTTTATGCGTAAGAGGGGCGCCGTGATTTGCTGTGAGCTGTTGTTGCTTCAGTAGCCATGTGCCAGAATGGTTTCTCAGGAAACTACTTGGACATAACCCCACGGCCGGCCCACATCAGAGCAGCTCCCTTCCTGAGCAGTCCTCTAAATCTACGGTACTCTCTATCCTATAGTGAAGTCTGATGTATCGTGAAAAAGGTCAGAAGATTCACAGGCTGCTTCTTAGCTTAGATCAATGAGACAGGGCTTTTTTCTCTTTTAGGGTGAAATTGTCAAGAAGTATACTCAGTTCAATCCTAAAACCTATGAAGAGAGGATTAATTTAATCCTACAGATGTGTGTTGAAGCTGCAGCAGAAGCTGTAAAACTGAACTGCAGAATTTTGGGAGTAGGTGAGATTGTGAATTACATATTCAAGAAATGTTCGTTTTTTTTTTTTAATATGAAATTTATTGGCAAATTGATTTCCATACAACACCCAGTGCTTATCCCCACAGGTGGCCTCCTCAATGCCCATCGCCCACTCTCCCCTCCCTCCTACCCTCCATCAACCCTATTTATTCTCAGTTTTTAAGAGTCTCTTATGGTTTGCCTCCTTCCCTCTCTGTAACTTTTTCCCCCCTTCCCCTCCCCCATGGTCTTCTGTTAAGTTTCTCAGGATCCACATAAGAGTGAAAATGTATGGTATCTGTCTTTCTCTGTATGACTTATTTCACTTAGCATAACACTCTCCAGTTGCATCCACGTTGCTACAAAAGGCCATATTTCATTCTTCCTCATTGCCAAGTACTATTCCACTATGTATATAAACCACAATTACTTTATCCATTCATCAGTTGATGGACATTTAGGCTCTTTCCATGATTTGGCTATTGTTGAAAGTGCTGCTATAAACATTGGGGTACACGTGCCCCTGTGCATCAGTACTCCTGTATCCCTTGGGTAAATTCCTAGCAGTGCTACTGCTGGGTCATAGGGTAGGTCTATTTTTAATTTTTTGAGGAACCTCCACACTGTTTTCCAGAGCGGCTGCACCAGTTTGCATTCCCACCAACAGTGCAAGAGGGTTCCCATTTCTCCACATCCTCTCCAGCGTCTATAGTCTCCTGATTTGTTAAGAAATGTTCATTTTGACATACAGAGTTTTCCAAGTTCTGATGCATGACTGACCATCATGTCACTGCTCTGTGTACAGATGGCTCCAGGGCCTATCTGTGGGCCCCAAGCGTGAGGACTTCCTAGAACCCCAGTAATTGTTATGGGTACATTGGTGGGGAGCTACAGATTTTGCTCGGAATTGCCTGACATTTCCTTGCAATCTTTGGTAATGCTTGTCTTAGGAGATCTTGGGTGAATTAATTTGTGTTTGAAACCCAGTAAGTTGGCATACTTTCTAAGGTTGCTTATGAGAATTATTTTCCTTGTGTGTGTGGTGGAGCTCAGGTATTTCCACGGGTGGCCGGGTAAATCCTCGGGAAGGAATTGTGCTGCATTCAACTAAACTGATTCAAGAATGGAACTCTGTGGACCTCAGGACCCCCCTGTCTGACACCTTACATCTCCCTGTGTGGGTGGACAATGATGGCAATTGTGCTGCCCTGGCGGAAAGGAAATTTGGCCAAGGAAAGGGCCTGGAAAACTTTGTGACACTTATCACAGGTACAGGTAAGAGGAGTAAGAGGTTGTTTGAGGAGCTAGAATGGGTGTTGGGGCATGCCTTCAGCACCAGCAGGCTGCTTGTGAGTGTGCTTTAGTGTTCACTTCCTGCCTGAGTAGAGCCAGGAGGTGAGCCCCACATGAGAGCTTAGGGCCTTCTCAGTCTTTCCTGGGCATATGCCCTGCCCTGGGCATGTGTGTGGACCTCAGATTGCTAGGAACTTGTCAGAGCTGTTCAAAGCTCTTACTCCCCAAAGCTTCTCATTCCCAGCTTTGCCTCCCAGTCTTCTTGGTTAGTATATTATTTGCGTCATCTGTCAGCTGTCGCCCTAGGCAGTAGAGACGAATAAATATATTTTGCCTTTAAATGTTTTTGACAAAGGCCACCTGAGTGCCTCCCCAGCTCTAGGGGAGTTCTGAGGTCAGTGACACAAAGGTGAGCTCTTCGAGTTGGTCCTCCACTAGCCGCCAAGTAGGTCAGAACAAGCAACCACAGGTTTTCGAGAATGAAGTTGGTCCTGCTTCTTCCAGTACTGCCGTCTCTGTGCAGGATGTGGGCTGGTTCAAGGCCACCAAACTGGGGAGTGGGTGGTGGGACCAGAAAATGCCAGAAGGAGCTCTTAAGACTCAGTTGTTTTTTTTTTTTCTTGAGTAAGCATTCCCTGGTTGTTACAAAACCTGTGATTAGTTTCCAGAGTTGCAAAAAAAATTGGTTCTGAGAGTTTTTGCCAGTTTATTCATTACTTTAGTGGAGGGATGGACTTTTGGAGTCGCCTACTTTGCCATTTTTGCTGATGTCCTACTTTTGGAATGAAAAACAGACCGACCTAGTAAGTGGTTGAGCCACCATTTATCCCAGATGTATGTAACTTCAAAACTTGTGTGCTCTTAAACTCTGAATTATGCTACCTCCTCTTGAAGCTCAGGCCCTTCTTCTCTTAGTTGCAGATACAGTTTTAGCAAGCTTGGATATCATTTCTTAGTTCAGAGTAGGTAATTTGCAAATTAGAAGGGTGGAGTTGAGTAGGTGCCACAGGAAGTAACTGATGGCAAGAGAGCTCTAAAAATAGTCTTCTCAGGCTTTCCTCCTTAATAACTCCTCCTAAACTTGGTAACAAGAGTCATTGATATTCATAATCATTGAATCATAGATTTTTGGACATGGTGGCATTAAGAGGCAAAATCTTAATATTCTCTGTTTAAGGAAGAAAGTGGTGTGTGAAAGGTGGTGTGCGATACATTTGGGAAAGATGGTCTTATCTTGGGTTTCTCCCACAGCAGATCCCAAGATGAGGACTTAGGTGTGAGAATTTTATGTTGGAGGTGATCCTGAGAAGCAGGAGTAAAGGAGTGAGAAGAGTAGAACAGAGTAGATGGAAAACCGTTATCCAAGTTGCCTTGAGGGCAGTGGGGGCTGAAATCAACCAGAACCTCCCAAGAAGCCTGTGGAATATCATCCAGAATTGTCCACTGGAATCTGTTGGCTCTTACCTTGCTTGGTTGAGGATGCCCTGTGCTCACGTGGACAGTTAGGCTCTAACGTTAGCGTTGGAGATGGCCTTGGTGAGAACAGGCATTGTGAGCTTGAGGTGGTACACTGGCATCACACGGTGAGTCTGAGCCTGCATGGATCTGTTCCCCACAGCTGTGCTTGAAATCACAGTGAGCCACGTAGGTGCGACACAGGGCATCAGAGGATCTGCTAGATAGATTTTCCTCCAAAATGCTTCCAGGTGAAGTGTTAATACTTAGTAAGTTTCCGCTATTTAGGAAAAGGGGCATCATAAAGAATCACACATTCCAAAGCTTTGCTAAACACATGAGGCATTGCCATATTTCAGCTTTCTGTTTCAGGGGAAGAGCCACCTCAGTGATTATTGTCTCTCGCTGTAGGAATTGGCGGGGGTATCATCCATCAGCACGAATTGATCCATGGAAGCTCCTTCTGTGCTGCAGAACTTGGCCACCTTGTTGTGTCTCTGGATGGGCCTGATTGTTCCTGTGGAAGTCATGGGTGTATTGAAGCATATGCCTCTGGAATGGCCTTGCAGAGGGAAGCAAAAAAGCTACATGATGGTTGGTTTCTTTCTCCTGAGGGATTAAATTGTAGACAAGTATTTCAAAGTACATATTCCAAAAAGAGCTGAACACTGAAGCCAGAACTTCTACCCTTCTCACTTCCTGGAGGAAAGATGGGGTTCCTCTTACTAAAACTCCCAGGTACCCTTAGTCTTGACCCATATTAACACTTTCCTCTCCAATGCTGGGGGTGGACAAGGGTCTTGAGCTCCAGGAGAGCAGGGAGGATTTTTTTAATTTTTGTTTCCTCGGCCTCTAGCACAGGGTGGGTGCTTAATACACATTTTTAAAACTTTCTTTTTTTAATGTTTGTTTATTTTTGAGACAGAAACAGAGCGTGAGCAGGGAAGGGGCAAAGAGAGAGACACAGGATCTGAAGCAGGCTCCAGGGTCTGAGCTTTCAGCACAGAGCCTGATGTGGGGCTCGAACTTGTGAACCATGAGATCGTGACCTGAGCCAAAGTTGGATGTTTAACCGACTGAGCCACCCAGGTGCCCCCTTAATACACATTTAAAAAAATTTTTTTTAACATGTATTTATTTTTGAGAGACAGAGGCAGAGCATGAGCTGGGGAGTGGGGGGAAAGAGAGAGGGAGAGACAGAGAGAGAGAGATACAGAATCTGAAGAAGGCTCCAGGCTCTGAGCTGTTTGTTAGCACAGAGCCTGGCATGGGGCTCGAACCCACAAACTCCAAGACCATGACCTGAACCGAAGTCAGGTGCTCAACCAACTGAGCCACCCAGGCGCTCCCCGTCCCCCCACTTAATACACATTTTAATGAAGAAGTAAATGGATTAACATACTACAGTTGTGAAGTCTGAGAAGTCTATTTGAGTTAAAGCTATTTCTGGACATGTTAATAAAAGGATGGTTTCTAGCCTAAGGAAAAGAGTCATTTAATATCATTATAATATAGTGTCAAGTGCACTGAGAATGATGGCCAAGGAATGTAGACGTATAGAAGGACACCAGCGTTCTCTCCCTGCCCTCTTCATATGGGGAAGGGAGTGGTAGGGTGCTGTCTGGAGGTTGAGAGAGGGTAAGTAGAATTAGCAGGGCAAGTTGGGATGAGCCAGGGATGCTTCCAAGCCTGGGAAACAGTGGTATGGGTACATAAAGGGCAAGGTAGGGTAGAGCGTAGCAAGAGGGAGGCCAGGACCAGCAGCTAATGAAGCCATTGAGAACTTTTAGGGGAAAAGCATGGTCAGATCTGAATTTTTTTCTGTTTTCTGGGAGAAAAATAGTAGTTGAATGGAGTGGCTTTATTTTTCAAAATCTTATTTAAATTCTAGTTAACATACAGTACAGTATTGGTTTTAGGAGTAGAATTTAGTGTCTTTTTTCCATTGGATATTCTTTTCTGCTTTGTTGAAGATTAGTTGACCCTATAGTTGTGGGTCCATTTCTGGGGTTTTTATTCTGTTCCATTGATCTATGTGTCTGTTTTCATGCCAGTACCATACTGTCTGGATGACTACAGCTTTGTAATATAGCTTGAAATCCAGAATCGTGATGCCTCCAGTTTTGTTTTTTTCAGGATTGATTTGGCTATTAGGGATGATTCCATAGAAATTTTAGGATTATTTGTTCTAGCTCTGTGAAAAATGCTGGTGGTATTTTGATGGAGATTGTGTTAAATGTGTAGATTGCTTTGGGTAATATAGACATTTTAACAATGTTTGTTCTTCCAGTCCATGAGCAAGGAATGCTTTTCCATTTCTTTGTGTCCTCTTCAATTTCTTTCATAAGTGTTCTGTAGTTTTCAAGAGTTTTACCTGTTTGGTTAGGTTTATTCCTAGGTATCTTACGGGTTTTGGTGCAATTGCAAATGGGATTGATTCTTTGATTTCTTTTTCTGCTGCTTCGTTTTTGGTGTATAGAAATACAACCAATTTCTGTATGTTGATTTTATATCCTGCAACTTTGCTCAGTTCATGTATTAGTTCTAGAAATTTTTTGCTGGAGTCTTTTGGGTTTTCTACATAGAGTATCATGTCGTCTGCAGATAGTGAAAGGTGGACTTCTTCCTTGCTGATTTTGATGCGTTTTATTTCTTTTTGTTGTCTGAATCCTGAGGTTAAGACTTCCAGTACTATGTTAAATAGTAATGGTGAGAGTGGACATCCTTGTCTTGTTCCTCAAGGAGAAAGGCTCTCAGTTTTTCCCCATTGAGAATGGTTAATTAGCTGTGGGTCTTTGATATGTAGCTTTTATGATGTTGAGGTATGTTCCATCAATGCCTACTTTGTTGAGGGTTTTTGTCAAGAATGAATGCTGTATTTTGTCATCTATTGAGAGGATCATATGGTTCCTATCCTTTCTTTTATCAATGTGGTGTATCACGTTGATTGATTTGCACATATTGAACCAGCTCTGCAGCCCAGGAATAAAAAATCCCATTTGATTGTGGTAAATAATTCTTTTAATGTAGTGTTGGATTCAATTTGCTAGTATCTTGTTGAGAATTTTTGCATCCATGTTCATTAGGGATATTGGCCTGTAATTCTCCTTTTTATTGGGGTCATTGTCTGGTTTTGGAATCAAGGTAATGCTGGCCTTGTAGAATTAGTTTGGAAGTTTTCCTTCCGTTTCTGATTTTTGGAATAGTTTGAGAAGAATAGGTATTACTACTACTTTTTTTTTTTTTAAGTTTGTTTGTTTATTTCTGAGACAATGTGCATGCGCAAGCTGGGGAGGAGCAGAGAGAGGGGAAGAGAGAATCCCAATCCATGCTAATAGCATGGAGCCTGAGAGAGGGCTCAATCCCACAAACCGTGAGATCATGACCTGAGCCAAAATCAAGAGTCAGATGCTTAACCTACTGAGCCACCCAGGCACCCTAGTATTAACTCTTCTTTCAAGGTACGGTAGAATTCCCCTGGGAAGCCATCTGGCCCTGGACTTTTGTTTGTTGGGAGTTTTTTGATTACAGTTTCAATTTCTTTGCTAATTATGAGTCTGTTTAAATTTTCTATTTCTTCCTGTTTCAGTTTTGGTAGTTTGCATGTTTCTAGGAATTTGTCCATCTTTATGATTGCCCAGTTTGTTGGCATGTAATTTTTCATAATATTCTCTTATATTGTATTTCTGAGGTGTTGGTAGTGATCTCTCCCCTTTCATTTGTAATTTTATTTATTTGGGTCCTTTCTTTTTTCTTTTTGACAAGTCTGGTTAGGAGGTTATCAATTTTATTCTTTCAAAGAACCAGCTCTTAGTTTTGTTGCTCTGTTCTTTTTTGTTGTCGTTGTTTGTTTCTGTATCATTTATTTCTGCTCTGTCTTTATTATTTACCTTGTTCTGCTGGCTTTAGGCTTTCTTTATTTTCCCTTTTCTAGCTCCCTTATGTGTAACGTTAGGTTGTGTATTTGAGACCTTTCTTGATTCTTGAGGTAGGCCTGTATTGCAAGATACTTCCCTCTTAAGACTGCCTTTGCTGCATCCCAGAGGTTTTGGACTGTTGTGTATTCATTTTCATTTGCTTCCATGTACTTTTTTTATTTCTTCTTTAATTTCCTCATTAACCCATTCATTCTTCAGTGTGATGTTATTTAACCTCCATGTATTTGTGATCTTTTCAAATTTTTTCTTGTGGTTGACTTCAAGTTTCATAACGTTGTGGTCTCAAAATATGCATGGTTGATCTCAGTCTTTTAAGGGCTGATTTGTGACCCAATATATGATCTATTCTGGAGAATATTCCGTGTGTACTCTAAAAGAATGTGTATTCTGCTGCTTTAGGATCAAATGTTCTGACTATATGTGTTAAGTCCATCTGGTCCAGTGTGTCATTCAAAGCAAAAGTGTTTCCTTGTTGATTTTCTGCTTAATCTGTAAATTGGTATAAGTGGGGTGTTAAAACTCCCTACTAGTATTGTATTTCATCAGTGAGTTTCTTTATGTCTGTTAGTAATTGATTTGGGTGTCCCAGGTTGGCATAAATATTTACAATTAGAACTTGATGGGTAGACTCCTTAATTATGATATAATGCCCTTCTTCATTTCTCTTTACGGTCTTTGGTTTAAAATCTAGTTTGTCTGATAGAAGTATGGCTATTCCAGCTTTCTGTTAGTATCCATTATCATGATAGATGGTTCTCCATCACCTCACTTTTAATCTGCTGATGTCTTTAGGTCTAAAATGAGTCTCCTATAGACAGGTTATAGATGGGTCTTGTTTTTGTTTTTTTGTATCCATTCTGATACCCTGTATCTTTTGATTGGAGCATTTAGTCCATTTACAGTCAGGGTGATTATTGAAAGAAAGATAGGAGTTTACTGCCATTATGTTACCTGTAAAGTTGGTGTTTCTGATGATGTTCTCTGTTCCTTTCCAGTCTTCGTTGCTTTTGGTCTTTTTTTTTCCCCCCAGAGTCCCTCTTAATATTTCTTGAAGGAGTGGCTTAGTGGTCACAGATTCATTCAGTTTTTGGGGAAACTCTTTATCTCTTCTTCTATTCTGAATGACAGCTTTGATGGATAAGGTATTCTTGGCTTCATATTTTTCTCATTCAGCATGTTGAATATATTCTGCTATTCCCTTCTGGCTTGGCAAGTTTCTCTGGGCAGATTTGCTGCGAACCTGATCTGTCTTCCCTTGTAGGTTAAGGACTTGCTCCCCTTGCTGCTTTCAGGACTCTTTCCTTGTCTGTGTATTTGGTGAAATTTGACTATGATATGCCTTGGTGATGACCAGCTTTTGTTGAATGTAATGAGAGTTCTCTATGCTTCTTGGATTTTGCTGTCTGCATGCTTCCCCAGATTAGGGAAGTTTTCAGCTATAATTTGCTCACCGAAACATTCTGCTCCTTTCTCTTCATTTTCTGGGACTCCTATGATAAGAGTGTTACTCCGTTTTAATAAGTTGCTGAGTTTCCTAAGTCTACCTTCGTGATCCATTATCTTTGTTTCCCTCTTCTTTTCAGCTTCATTATTTTCGATAATTTTAACTTCTGTATCACTGATTTGTTTCTCAGATTCACCCATTCTCACTGTTGTGACATCCATTCAGGTTTGCAGTTTGGTTATAGCATTTTTAATTTCAGCCTGACTAGGTTTTAGCTTTTATCTCTGCAGTAAGGGATTCTCTATAGTCTTCTAAGCATTTGTCAAGCCCAGCTAGAATCCTTATAATTGTTGTTTTAAATTCTAGTTCAGACATATTACTTATATCTCTATTGATTAATTCCCTGGCTGTCATTTCTTCCTGTTCTTTCTTTTGGGGTGAATTCATCCATCTTGTCATTTTGGAGGGGAAAAAAAATAATAATAAAATGGAATTTAAAAAATAATAAAGGAAGCTAGATCCTTGGTGTATAGCTTGAAGCTTGATAGAAGAAAAAAGATTAAGAAAAGGTAAAAAAAAATTTTTTTTAATTAAAAAAATACAGTAAAAAATAAAAAATTTGCTTTCTGTTTCCCAGGAAAAAAAACAAACACAAAAACAAATAATAGAAACAAAGCAAAGAAACAAAACCCGAAGGAAGCTAGATCCTGTTTCCCCTAGAGCTGAAGCTTTGCAGCATTCTATGATCTGTAGACCTAGTGCATGGAAGCGGTTTGTGTTGGTCTTCTCATTGAGGGGCCTACTACTTTGATTCTCAGGCCAACTTGCTCTACCAGAGATGTGCCTGGAGGGTGCAAGGGGGCGGGGCTTGGTGTATTGGCTCTGTTCTCCACTTGGTGGCTCCATTCTCTACTTGGTGGCGCTGTTTAGCTCACTGAGGTTGATCAGTGCTGATGGGCTAGGGGTGAAAATGGCTTCACCCCACTCTGTAGTCTCCAGAGAGGGAAGTTTGTGCCCCCACAGATGTACAATCAGTCATCCTCCTGTGTCCCCAGATTCTGTCAGCTCCCCACCTTCATTCACCCTGTGTCTGTCTGCGCTGTCCACCTGCCATATGGTGCCAACCTCCTGGGTTTTATCTCAGACACAGCTGTGTTTCAGAACCCCACACTTCAGAGGCCCCTGCAGCTTGGGCCTGCATTGAATCCTGTGGGACCACATTTTGCCGCACTGTGGCTGGTGCCGGCTTGTCCTAAGCAACAGTTGCGCGACTGTGCAGCAGCAGTGGCTTAGAGTTTATGGTAAATTGCAACACACAGCCAGCATCTTTGTTCCTGTACTGGTGAATGGGGCAGCTCAGTGGTACCCACCAGGGCTTTTGCCTGCTTGAGAGGCCATGTCGCCTCTACCAAATGCACTCCGGGGGATCCTCAGACCACACTGCCCGCTCCGGGGCTCTGCCCTGCTTCCTCGAGGGAACTGACCTCTAAAACTTCAGACTCTGCACTCCACCCTCTCCTTTTTCCCCATCATTGGTTTTGGGGAACAGTTTTTTTGTGTAGTCCCCTGCATGTATTTTCACTCTTTTATTTTTTTTCTTCATTCTTATCTCCCCTCCCCCTGATCAGGGATCCCTCCCCTTCACAGGGTCAGCCATTCTTTTCTTCCAATGACTCAACCTTCCACAGTTCCTACCTTGCATAGGTTGTTTTTTCTGTTCGTAGACATGCAGTTTCGTCTTCTAAGACTTCCGGTCAATTTCTTAGGTGTTCAGAATGATTTGATACTTATCTAGCAGTTTGGGGGAGGAGGCAAGCTTGGAGTCACCCTACTCCTCTGCCATCTTGCCTTAATCCCTCCAAATGGAGTGGCTTTAAATAGTACAATTCTAGAGTGACTTCCCGTTTTCTAGTCGGACAGCTGGGGGTTGAGACTATGAAAGGAGGAGCAAGTTGTGGCAGAAGATGATGGTTGGGTGCTTATGGGACATAGGGTGGAGATGTGTAGGCAGAGCCTGGCTACAGGAGTCTGGTGCTCGGGAGAGAGGACTAGAGGTGGGGATTTGGGAATCATCAGTGCTGAGGTGGCAGTTAAACCTTTGAATTGAATGAGATTGGAGTGAGGCAAGAGTTAGAGGTGGAACCTTGCAAAACAGTGTTTAATGGGCAGAAAGGAAAACCAGGAATGGGAAAAGGCACAGAAGCCAAAAGGGAGAGTACTTCGGGAAGGGAATAGTTGGGAATGTCAGGTGCTGCTTTTGAGAGAGAAAATCAGAAAAAGGTATTGATTTTGGCCATGAGGACGCTATTTGAAGCCCTGAAAACTATTTTTCAACCTCATTTTTTACATTCAGCCCCCCTTAGGAGCCTGTTCAGACTTTTCTTAGTCCTCCCCCCCCCATAATACTTTAATACCATATATCTGTTGATCTGTTTGTATTTATGTACTATTTGTATAAGAAGAATAAGCTTATAAACTGCCCCCCCCCTCCCCGCAAGAACCAGTTTTGGTCCCCATCAGGGCAAATGCATGTCTTAAGAAAGAGCACATTTGGGGCGCCTGGGTGGCTCAGTCAGTTAAGCATCCGACTTCGGCTCAGGTCATGATCTCACGGTCTGAGTTCGAGCCCCGCATTGGGCTCTGTGCTGACAGCTCAGAGCCTGGAGCCTGTTTCAGATTCTGTGTCTCCCTCTCTCTCTGACCCTCCCCCGTTCATGCTCTGTTTCTGTCTCAAAAATAAACAAACATTAAAAAAGAAAGAGCACATTCAAATCACAGGAGCAGAAACTTGACTACGCTGAGAGGGAAGAAGTGCTTTGAGGACATGGAAATTGTGACCACCTGCCAGTGGAACGCAGACAGTAGGAATGGAAGCAAGGGTTGAGAATGCGGGAGGGAGAGGGCAGTTGAGTCCCTACTATAAAGCTCCTGGCGAGGGGGTAGGAGATGAGCTGCAAGGCCTCGACAGAGGGCCCAAGAGAGGGGAAGAATGAGTGAAGGTGTGCAAACAGATATGTTTATAGGTGGGGGCAGAAAAGTGAGGGGACTGCTGCCTGTTGGTGTCCTTTAGCAGAGAGGCCAGCAGGATGGAAATCCTGTGGTAGGAGGTGGGGTATAAGGTGTGAGGTGGTGGAAACTGAGAAGAGCCACGGGGGGGAACGGGAGAGCGCTGGCAGGGGCAGCTGTGAGAAGATCCTTGGATGGGGTCTAGGCGCAGCCTGCATGGCTGGGATTTTCTCTCATCAGCACACAAGTATGACAGCAGACGAGGAGGCAGATTGACCTGGGTTGATGACGGGCAGGGTGAGGGGCAGAAAAGACCAGGACTATAGATAATAGACATGTTTAGTGAGCATTGACTCTGGCCAGCACTTAACTAAGTATTTGATATCTGTTAACCTCATTCAGTTCCTCACATAATCCTGCCAGGGTACATGGTGTTACCCGTCTTATAGAGAAAAGAAGGGTCTGCAGGTGGCGTGACATGGACAGGGTTGTGCAGCTAGTAGTGGCCGAGCGCCAGCAACTGAGAACCCCTGTCAGCGTCAGTTCTTCAGGCCCTGCCGTGGAACGTGGGGCACTCACAGTAATGTGACCTGCATCTGGATAAAGGAAGGAGATAAATACAGAGGAGTCTGATAATTTGGGGAAAAAAACACGTTAAGGACTCAGTTTCACGTGGAGGTGAGAAGTAAAGAAACTAGAGAGCCGGCTAGGAGGCTGTGGTTGGAGTTGAGGATTTTCCAGGTGGGGAAGTTCTGGATGATAGGTAACCAAGACAGCAAGAGGACAGCGGCCTCTGGAAAATGTATGTGGACATTTGTGCATGGTAAAAAGCTTTGCAAATGTGAAAAGAAACCATGTCTTCCCACTTGGGGGCTTGCTGCCCGCAGGCAAACTTAAAAGGTTGGCCCTGCTGCAGGGCTGCCACAGCTCAGTGATGACTGCTGCCTCTTGCCTCTTCTCTAACAGAAGACCTGCTCTTGGTGGAAGGGATGTCAGTGCCAAAAGACGAGGCTGTGAGTGCAGTCCATCTCATCCAAGCCGCAAAACTTGGCAACGTGAAGGCCCAGAGCATCTTGAGAACAGGTGAGCATGTGGCTCTGGGCAGCTGTGCCCTAGAGGGCCCCTCAGACCGCCCAGGGCTCCGACACGTACCCAGCCCCCCTCGGGACCAATGCTCTGGAATGTGTGTTCAGGGCCGTTTTTCCCTGCTTTCTGAGAGTGAAAAAAAGGAAATGGCATTCAAGGTATTTGGCAGCATTGCTTTATTAAACAAGTTTTTTGTTTTGTTTTAAAACCATGAATAAACTACTTGTTCATTTTATAGGAGATCTAGAGAAATACAGGAGAGTAGGAAAAAGTATCCCTTTGGGGAGCCTGGGTGGCTCAGTCGGTTGAGCGTCCGACTTCAGCTCAGGTCATGATCTCACTGTTTGTGAGTTTGAGCCCCACGTCCGGCTCTGTGCTGACAGCTCAGAGCCTGGAGCCTGTGTCAGATTCTGTGTCTCCCTCTCTCTCTGCCCCACCCCCACTCTCTCACATGCGCTCTTTCTCTCTCATTCAAAAATAAACATTAAAAAAAATTGAAAAAGTATCCCTTCAAGTTTTGCTCTTCAGAGATAGTCAACTATTAGCATTCCCTTCCAGTCTTTTCCAGTTTTTTTTTTTTTTTAACATAGTTGAGAGCATATGGTGTAGTATTACCATATCTAGCTTTTTTTAAATTTCGAAGCATAACAACATTTTCTCATACTAAGAATAAATCATGAGGGCGCCTGGGTGGCTCAGTTGGTTAAGCATCCGACTCTTGATTTGGCTCAGGTCATGATCTCACAGTTTGTGAGTTTGAGCCTGCATTGGCAGTGAGGAGTCTGCTTTGGATATTCTCTCTCTCTCTCTCTCTCTCTCTCTGCCCCTCCTCCACTCAAGCGTACACTTTCCCTCTCAAAATCAATAGGAGCAGGTGGCTCAGTCAGTTAAATGGCCAACTTCACCTTAAGTCATGATCTCATGGTTCATGAGTTTGAGCCCCACATCAGGCTCTCTGCTGTCAGCACAAGCCTGCTTTGGATTCTTTGTACCCCTCTCTCTCTGCCTCCCATCTCAAAAATAAACATTAAAAAATAATTAATAAACCTAAAAAAAGAATAAGTCACAAACAGCTTTAAAAGTACCACTTTCCCGACTTCAGCCAGGTCACGATCTCGCGGTCCGTGAGTTCGAGCCCCGCGTCGGGCTCTGGGCTGATGGCTCAGAGCCTGGAGCCTGTTTCCGATTCTGTGTCTCCCTCTCTCTCTGCCCCTCCCCCGTTCATGCTCTGTCTCTCTCTGTCCCAAAAATAAATAAAAAACGTTGAAAAAAAAAAAAAAAAGTACCACTTTCTCTTACGTAGTGTGAATGTAGTGAGTATTCTGGGCGGCGGACTCTTTCCACTGTCCTCTGGTGTTTTTGATTTGGCTCTCTCCTTGAGACTTATTTTCATTTTTGTTTCCTTGTAGCTGGAACGGCTTTGGGTCTTGGGGTTGTGAACATCCTCCACACTATAAATCCTTCCCTTGTGATCCTCTCTGGAGTCCTAGCCAGTCACTACATCCACATCGTCAAAGATGTCATCCGCCAGCAAGCCTTGTCCTCGGTTCAGGATGTGGACGTGGTAGTTTCGGATTTGGTGGATCCCGCCCTGCTCGGTGCCGCCAGCATGGTTTTGGACTACACAACTCGCAGGATCTGCTAGGCCTCCCAGGAGGGGACATGGACCAAGACTCAGAACTTCTTCGTGGAATCAGGTTGTCTTTTAGATAAGCGTTTCTTACAAAGCAAATTTGGTATTTAGCAGGTGACTTCAGCAGTTAAGTTTTTGCTTTTAGTCTCCTCTTCCAAAGTCACTTTTCCCAACCCGTTTTGGTAGATGCTGCTCTTTCTGGGGTCATTTTAGCTCAAACCCTGTAAGTACCAGTCACAATTTTCTGTGCCAAAGGAGCTGTGATAGTAGACAAGGAAGCCTTAGGACTCTGCTCACCAGACGTACCACTTAGACCTGCAGGCCTTGCTTGAGATGGGACCTTGATACTGGAGTTTGGATTATTAATCCTTCCTACTCTGACCTTAAACTCAGATTGCAGAAAGGGATCCAGTCAGGAAACAGAAGGAAATCTCACCGTGAATGGCTAAAGTAAACTTTTTTAAAAACAGCTTTACTGAGATATTTTTAAAAGTGTACAATTTGGTAAGCTTTGACATATGTATATACCTGTGAAACCATCACCACAATCAAGACATTGGACATACCTGTCACCCCCAAATGTCATCTGCTTAAAGATGTTATTTGCTACTACTCTTGGAGAGTCTTGAGCAACTTTAGGGATCTGAATTACAGTGGCTTTAAGTGACCTTGTCCTTATCTTCTTAAGGACAGCTGAGAAGCCACTAGGACTTAACAGCCTCTGAAAGGAGATTAACCATCCCCAAAGGATCTTCGCTATGGACAAACACCTCTCCCTTCAATAACTTTTCATGTTAATGTTGAGTATGACCCTGGAGTATCTCCTAAGGCAGCATTTGTGGAGCTCGTATCTGTGAATCTGGATTCTGGCGAAATACGATTTTGTGCTTTCATTGGTGTCTAGATACAAAGGCTAGGGTTCTTGCTATCAATTTCAACCTGGAAGAAATATGAATACCCACCATTTATTAAGTGCCTACTGTGTGCCAGGTTCTGAACTAGGTGCTCCATATACGTTATTCTAAATTCTCACAACCTGGGAGGTAGGTGTTTTAATTTCTATTTTATACAACCGCAAATTAAGTCTTGGCGCGTTTAAGTGATGGCACCTAAAGCTGTGTGGCTAGTGACTCTCAGAAACAGGATTTGCTCCCAGGTCCATCTGTGCTTTTCTGCTAAGCCACACAACCCCTCAAATAAAAACCTTGCAGAAGGTAAATATATCCTAATTTAGTTCAGACTAACAACAGCTTTAATAAGACTGTCTCATTAGCAGATGACTCAATTTGTCTTTGATGCTGTCCCTCAGTGATAAATTTAATCAAATATTCTTCTCTGCTGTGGACATTTTGCCAATACAGTATTTTGCCAATACAGGTTTTTATGGGTACTTTCAGATGATCTAAGAAAGCATATGCATGTTTTTCAGATTCTTATTTTAGGAAAACCAGAAAGTTTCTATTGTTTCAGTGTTAGCATACAAAATAAAGTGTGAAAGAATCACTATTGCATTTGAACTACTTCCTTCCTGGTGGGTTAATGTGAATAGATAGGTTGGCTGATTCCAAGAACTCCACCGGCCCTGAAATAATCTCCAGGTCCTGGTTATTGTTGAAAAATTCCACCGTGATTCCTAGGAAGGAAGCTAGTTCTGCTTGGCGTCAGCATCTGGGGTGAGGTGGTGTCCTGGGAAGGGACACCAGTTGTTCCTGGGCGACATCTGTAACTGCTCTGGACACCAGACGGTTGCATTGCTACCAGGCTTCATACCAAATATTTGGAAGGATGGTTCTAAATCTAAAACCAAATCTTAGTTTTTATTGAATTCACAGAAAGGATAATTAATATATTCCAACATAATTATTACTGACAGTTAAATCACATATTAATTTATTTTAGTGTAAATATTTGTATGTTACTGTTCTGAGCCACATTCTAAAGAAAAAATAAATATATTTCTTTGTGGAAATCCTAACATTTTTGCATTTTGTTTTCTTAATTAACTGTCTAGCTAAAATCCCTTCCCAGAAGAAATTTATGTTGTTGCACTGCTTCCTTTTTGAAGGTCATGTAACTTCTTAAGGCATCTAGTACAGATTTCTTAACCAAACAAATAATAAATCTTTGATAATACGGAGTACTGCTATATAATATTTTTATATATTTCAGATGATCACCACAGTAAGTCTAGTTAACAGTCATCACCATACCTACAGAACTTTTTTTCTTGTAATGAGAACTTTTAAGATCGACTCTTGTAGCAACTTTCAAATATATGGTATTTGAGGTACAGGCGTACCTCATTTTACTGCGCTTCACAGATAATGTGGTTTTTCTTTTTTGTTTTTTTTTTGTTTTTTTACAAATTGAAGGTTTGTGGCAACCCTGTGTCACACAAATCTATTGGCACCATTTTCCCAACAGCATCTGCTCACTTTGTGTCTCTGTCACTAGTTGGTAATGATCGCAGTATTTCAAACTTTTTCATTATTATATTTGTTGTGGTGATCTGTGATGTTACTGTTGTGTTTGGGGGCACCATAAGCTGCACCATATGAGATGGTGAACTTAAACCAAGAAATATGTGTGTTCTGACTGCTCCACTGACTCGCCGTTCCTCCATCTGTCTCCCTCCTCACACCTCCCTATTCTCTGAGACACAATATTGAAATTAGGCCAGTTAATAACCCTACAATGCCTTCTGTGTATTCAAACAAAAGGAAATGTTACACATCTCTCACTTTAACTCAAAGGCTAGAAATGAGTGAGAAGGGCAGGCCAAAAGCCGAGACAGGCCGAAGCTATGCTTCTCACGCCATATAGCCAAGTTGTAAATGCAAAGGAAAAGTTCCTGAAGGAAATGAAAAGTTCACTTGCTACTCCAATGAGCACACATATGGTAACAAGGCGAAACAGCCTTATCATTGGTATGGAGAAAGCTTCAGTGGTCTGGATAGAAGATCAAGCCAGCCACATTTCCTTAAGCCAAAGCCTAATCCACAGCAAGGTCCTAACTCTCTTTAATTCTGTGAAGGCTGAGAGAGGTGAGGAAACTACAGTAGAAAAGTTGGAAGCTCGCAGAGGTGGCTTCATGAGGTTCAAGGAAAGAGGCCATCTCCGTGACATAAAGTTGCAATGTGAAGCAGCAAGTGCTGATGCAGAAGCTGCAGCAAGTTATCCAGAAGAGCCAGCTAAGATCATTAACGGAGGCGGCTACATGAGACAACAGATTTTCAATGCAGACAAAACAGCCATATATTGGAAGAAGATGTCTTCTAGGACTTTCATAGCTAGAGAGGAGAAGTCAGTTCCTGGCTTCAAACTTCAAACGATAGGTTGACTCTCATTAGGGGCTAAGGCAGCTGGTGACTTTAAGTTGGAACCAGTCAGTGTTCATTCATATACCATTCCAAAAATCCTAGGGCATTTAAGAATTATGCTAAATCTACTCTGTCTGTGCTCTGTAAATGGAACAAAGCCTGGATGACGGCACATCTGTTTACAACATGGTTTGCTGAGTATTTTAAGCCCACTGTTGAGGCCTACTGCTCAGAAAAAAAAAGATTCCTTTCAAAATACCACTGCTCGTTGACAAGGCACCTGGTCACGAAAGAGTTCTGATAGAGAGGTACAATGACATTAATGTTATTTTCAAGCCTGCTAACAGAACATCCACTCTGCAGCCCATGGGTCGAGAAGTCATTTCAACTTTCAAGTCTTATTGTTTAAGAAATACCTTTCATCAGGCTCTAGTGCCATATATAGTGATTCCTTTGATGGATCTGGGCAAAGGTAATTGAAAATCTTCTGGAAAGGATTCACCACATCTGGTGCCATTAAGAACACTCATGATTTATGGGAAGAGTCAAAATATCAACATTAACAGGAGTTTGGAAGAAGCGGATTTCAACCCTAATGGATGACTTTGAGGGGTTCAAGACTACAGTGGAGGAAGTGAGTGCAGATGTGGGGGAAATAGCAAGGGAACTAGAATTAGAAGTGGAGCCTGAAGATGTGACTGAATTGCTATTACTGTCATAAGATTTTAATGGATGAGGAGTTGCTCCTTATGGATGAGCAAAGAAAGTGGTTTCTTGAGATGGAATCTACTCCTGGTGGAGATGCTGTGAAGACTGTTGAAATGACAGCAAAGGATTTAGAAATTACATAAACTTAGTTGATAAAGCAGTGTGGGGTTTGAGAGAATTGACTCCAATTTCAAAAGAAGTTCTGTGGGCGAATATCAAATGGCATTTAAATGCTACAGAGAAATTGTGAAAAGAAGAGTCAATCAATGTGGCAAATTCATCGTTGTCTTATTTTAAGAACTTGCCACAGCCACATCAACTTTCAGCACCCACCACCCTGATCAGTCAGGGGCCACCAACATTGAGGCAGGACCCTCCACCAGGAAAAAGGATTACAACTCACTGAAAGCTAAGATGATGGTTAGCATTTTTTAGCAATAAAGCATTTTTTAATTAAGATATGTATGTTTTTAGACATAATGCTGCTGCACACTTAACAGACTACAGTATTATAATGTAAACATTTATTTGCACTGGGGAACCAGAAGATTCACTTGACTTACTTTATTGCAGTATTCCCTTTATTGCAGTGGTGTGGAATTGAACCTACAATATCTACAAGGTAGGCCTGTATTATTTATTTTTTGTTTATTTTTGAGAGAGGAGACAGAGCATTAGTAGGGGAGGGACCAAGAGACAGACACAGAATCTGAAGCAGGCTCCAGGCTCTCAGATGTCAGCACGGAGCCCAACACAGAGCTCAAACTCACCGCGACATCCTGAGCTGAAGTCAGACACCCAATCGACCGAGCTACCCAGGAGTCCCGGTAGGCCTGTATTATTAACTATAGTTGCCACACTGTGCATTGCTTCCCCATGACTCAATAAATGGAAATTTGTATCTTTTGACTCCCTTCAGCCGTTTCACCCACCCCTTCCTCATCCTGCACCTCTGACAACCACCAGTGTTACCTGTTCTCTATGAGCATGGTTTTTGGAGTTTTTTTTTTTTTTAAGATTCTACTTAGAAGTGGATATTTCATATGGTATTTGTCTTTCTGACTTTGCCCTCAAGGCCTATCCATGTCACAAATGGCAGTATTTCATTTTTTATGGTTGAATAATGTGTGTGTGTATGTGTGTGTTTGTGTACGTGTACATGTATGTGTACACAGATACCACATTTTCTTTATCCGTTTATCCACTGATGTACACTCAGGTTGTTTCCAGATCTTGGCTATTGTAAATAATGCTCTAGTGAAGAAGGGGTGCATTTATCTTTTCAAGTTAGTCTTTTCATTTTCTTTGTTAAAATACCCAGAAGTGCAATTGAACTATACATTGGTTCTATTTTTAAATCTTTGAGGAAACTTCATACCATTTTCCACTGTGGCTGCACCAATTTGCTTCCTACCAACATAGTACAAGGAGTCCCTTTTCTCCACATTCTCCCCGTTGTTTTTTGTTTTTTTTTTAATGTTTTTATTTATTTTTAAGACGGAGACAGCATGAGCAGGGGAGGGGCAGAGAGAGAGGGAGACACAGAATCCAAAGTAGGCTCCAGGCTCTGAGCTGTCAGCACAGAGCCGGACACGGGGCTCGAACTCACGGATTGTGATATCATGACCTGAGCTGAAGTCAGATGCTTAACCGACTGAGCCACCCCGGTGCCCCCGTCTTTTTGATAATAGCCATTCTCACTGTGGTTTTGATTTGCATTTCCCTGATGATCAGGGATACTGAGCATCGATGCATCTAGCTAGCTGTTGGCTCTCTGTATGTCTTTGGAAAAATGTCTGTTCAAATCCTTTGCCCATTTTTCAATCGGGTTTGGTTTTTTGTTCTGCTGGTATAGGAATTTTTACATATTTTGGATTGACCCCTTATCAGATATGATTTGCAAATACTTTCTTCCACTCATTAGGTTGCCTTTTCATTTTGTTGGTTTCCTTTGTGCACAAACTTTTTATTTTAATGTAGTCCCACTTTTCATTTTTGCGTTTGGTGTCACATTCAGAAAATCACCAAGACTGATGTCAAGGAGTTTATTGCCTACTGGTTTCATGTCTTATATTCAACTCTTTAATCCATTTTGAGCTAACTTTTGTGTATGGTGTAAGATAAGTGACCTAATTTTCCCAACAGCAATTATTGAATACACTGTCTTTTCTTGATTATATATTCTTGTCTCCTTTGTCGTAAATTAACTGACCATACATTCATTGGTTTATTTCTAGGCTATTCTGTGCCATTAATCTAGGTCTGTATTTATGCCAATACTCGATTACTATAGCTTTGTAATAATATAGTTTGAAATTAAGGAGCATGAGGCCTCCAGCTTTGTTCTTTCTCAAGATTGTGTTGGCTGTTTGGAGCCTTTCGGGGTCCCATACAAATTTTAGGGGTGTTTTTTAAAAATGCCATTGGAATTTTGAGAGATTGCATTGAATCTGTAGGTTGCTTTGGGTAGTGTGAACATTTTAACAATATTCGCCCAATCCCTAAGCATGGAGTAGCTTTCCGTTGATTTGTCTGCAGTTTCATTTATGTCAGTTTTCAATGTACAGGTCTTTCATGTTTTTGTTTAAAAATCCCTGGGTATTTTGTTTTTGATGCTGTTTTATAAATGGGACTATTTTAATTTCTCTTTCTGGTAGTTTGTTATTAGTGTACAGAAATGCAAGATTCCTGTGTATTGATTTTGTGTTCTGCAACTTTACTGAATTTATTAGTTCCAACAGTTTTTTGGTCTTTGGGGTTTTCTATATGTCATTTTATCTGCAAAAACTGACAATTTGGGTGCCTTTTGCTTGCCTAATTGCTCTGGCTAGGACTTCCAATACTATGTTAACATTTAAAATTTGACATAAAAAGCAAAGTGGTCCAAAGAAAGAAGTTTGAAACTAAATGTTGAACACTCTACTGAGTCCATGGACCGAACTCCCTCCTTTTTATGAAACCCCATGTGGGGGATGCAGGTTATCAGGAACAATTCTAAGTTACTACAGCTTTGTCACAAACCACCCTAAAAACTTAAGAGGTTCAAACAGTAATCATTTCTCTCTCGGATTCTGTGGACTAGGAATTTAGGAAAGGCTCTACTTGGCAGTTCCGACTCCAGGTATCGGATGTATTTGCATTTACAGCGGCTAGAGCTGGGCTAGTGGGAAGTTAGAACACGAGGGACTGGCCAGACGTTTCTGCTTGTAGTTTCAGGATCTCTCTGTGTGGGCTGGTCTGGGCTTCCTCACAGAATTGGCTTCCGGGTGACTCAAGGACTTACCAGCCTGTGTAGCTTTGCGTGTTCCAACAGACCAGCTGTAAGCTGTGTTGCCTTTGATCTAGCTTTGGAAGTCAGAGCAGTCCTTTTGTCGTGTCAACCAGTCACCTCTTGATCTGGGGAATGTCAGACTTTATGGATCTTTTACAACCGCCACATCTCCCCTCAGGAAGCCCATCTGGTGTGAGAGAGGCAAGACCAGCCTAGATACTGCCACCAGGAGAATACCAAAAGGTAAGCTGCCCCACGTAGAAGGCCATGGGAGCTCACCGAGGGGAGTAAGGGAAAGCATTTTGGAGGCGACCTTTGAGCTGGTTCTTAAGATGGATTTTGACATTTTGAATGGCATTAGCAAGGTCCAGAAGTAATAAATGGTTGAACAGCGAGTGATTACTTGACTGCAATCAAAAGTGGCTGAAGGAGGAGTGAGCAGAGGCCAGAAATGTGAGCCAGATCAAGGAATGCCCAACCTAAGCACTTCGAGAGAGGCGGGGACATGGGCAGAAAAGTAATGAAGGTTCCTCTCCCCTCCAGATACAATTACCATGGGAGAGATGGTGAACTTTCCTTCTTGGCAATATCTACTACCCCTCCTGGGTGGTATTACAGGAGTTTACAGCACTCTCCAACTTGGAAATAGTATCAGGTAACTATAAGCATGTATTTCTGATTTGGCTTTATTAGTTGCTTGAACTATCACCTAAAATGTGACAGGCTGAAAGGCATATAACACGTGTTGAAGCCTGAATGGAGTACACAGTCTCTTAGTGCTACCTGTCGTGTAGATCAGTATGGTCCAGAACTTTCTGTGATGATGGCTGGGATGCTACCTAACCACAGGCAGCCATTAAGCATATGAAATCTAGGGCTGGAAATGTATTTTAATTAATTTAAGCACACGGGCCTAGTGTGCTGGTTAGCCAGGCCTACATGAAGGGTTTGGCAAGTGCAAGAGTGGAGTCCTAGGGCTGGCACAGACCCCAATGTGTGCTGTGGAAATTCAGAGTAACAGGGCTAGCCACAAAGTAATGCCATCCTGATTCAGGTTTACTGGGTCAATCCGATGGAATAATATATACCCCAGAGAGACCCCTGGTGAAAAATACTACCCAAGCCCCTAGAGTAGGGGACAGTGACAAGAGCCGGCCGGGAAAAATATTTGGGTTGGTAAGGGGATTCACAGCTCTCTCTCTGGGGAGCAATGGGAGGTTAATTTTCAGCCACGGGACTCCCTTTTTTCAAACAGAAACTTCCACAGCATCCTACTACATACAGATGGCAGTAACTTGGAGCTCTTTCAGTTCAGAGCAGGAATGGACACTCCGTGGCTGTGCCTCCTCAGGGCTAGAAGTGATAAAAGGAAATCCATCATCCTTTCCAATCTTACTCCAACGTGCAGTGTATCTTGAGGTCAATAATGAGACTTCATGGTTGTTTCTGAAACAAATTTATTCTCAGAATAATGCACAAAAGTAGAGGTTGAGGCTACCTTTGGGAGGCTTCCTCCCCCTCCCCTCTGAATGCCAGGGAGAACACAGTTGAGGGAAACATGCAATCACAAACAATGA
This sequence comes from Puma concolor, assembly GCF_028749965.1. NCBI lineage: Eukaryota > Metazoa > Chordata > Mammalia > Carnivora > Felidae > Puma > Puma concolor. The sequence continues at coordinate 58,584,522 of NC_141679.1, read as the reverse complement.
TCAACTCTAAAGACAAAAAGGTTTGGTCCAAAAGAACTCAACATAATTAATCCAATTACTGTGAACAGCTTCACTGAGTAGGATTAAGATATTGCAGATGTAGTGTTTCCACAGGGTGGCTCTTCAGTGCACCAGGGGGGCCTGCTTGAGGGAGATGAGGACAGAGCGCATGCGGGAGACGTCTTTGGCCTGCTTGCTGGACTTGGGGTTAAAGTCACACAGCCGGGCCACCCGTTCCCACTCAGTGCCTGGGGACGACTCGTCTATGTCGTTTACAAAGGCTTCTTCTGCTGCCCTGGAAGCAACAATGAAAGCTGTTGGTTTAATGTAGAACCCCTTGTGAGCTACCTGGTGGCTGCCTCTTCATGCCTGACTGAATGGCATCTGCTTTTCCAAAGAGTAACAGCCCCTGCCTGGCTCAGGTCAGATTCAGGAGCAGACACGTGGCCAGTTCTCCCAGGCACAGGGGCCGGGACTGCTGTGTAAAATGTTGGAATACAGGTGTTTGGTGCAGGGCTCACTCTCTCTCTGTCTCTGTTGACACAGAGCATTAAAAAAGCAAGTCCTTGGCCAGCTATGCACTGCCTTCATTAACAGGAGCAAAGCAGCAGGCTGGTCAAGAATGTGAACAGTGGTTTATGTTGGGCTCTACTGAGTTTCAAGTAAATTCAGACTTCTAAAAAGCCCACCGGTCATTGCACGATAGCCTCTGGATTTATCCCTAAGACCGGAGAGAAACAGGGCAGATCAAAAGGAATTCAAGACAAAGCTCCCATGCGAGCAGGCACTAGAGACTTAAAGCCATTCTGGAAGGGGGTTTGTTAGGACATTGTCCAGTTCAGCTCAAAGTTGGCCATTTTCCCTCCAGCCGGGTGCCTTGGGCCACTCAGGGCACTCTCTGGAAGGGGTGGGCATCTGATGGCTGAACAGCCAATCAATGTCAGTTGCTTTTTGCTAGGATGCTGCTCCAACGATCTTTCACGTCAAGGTCAGCCCACCCCCCAGTTGGGAACTGGTGGGAGCTACAGCCTGAAAGGACAGCGGAAGGAGGAGGGAAGACACACTATATTCATCTACTCCGACAAGCATCACGGGCAAAGCAAAAGCAATGGAGATGACTGGTCTGTGGGGACAGGGGGTGGCACTCTCACAGGGATGGCCGTGGCAGACACTGCTGAAGCCCAGAGCCACTACAACACTGCGACTTCATGGCACACACAGGGGCAGTGAGAAAGGTTTACTTAACTGTTCTAGGCTGTAGCAAGGATGGTTTATGTTTGTGCTTAAAGGTGAAGAGAAGAAAAGAAACAAGGAGAGAAACTTTAGGTCAGATATAGAAAATGAGAATGAGCTCAATGCAGATGGTCAGTAAGCTAGACATGCCCTTGCCACTCTAGCTACACTTGGGAACGTGCAGCTGGCTTTGCTGGGCCACCCTGCTGCCCAGCAAACCCAGACTCGACCTTTCCAGTCTCCATTTCTACTCCAGAGAGAATGTGCAAAAAATCAATCCAACACCACCTGTAAGTCCAGCATTTCACAAATCTCATTGCAAATGCATCTGGGGACCCAGGGAACCCCGCTCTGTATTCTAAAGGGATGAACGTGTAAAGGTCACAGGCCCTAAGAGGCTCTACAGCCATGAGCCTATTGTCCACCCTTCTACCCTCATCTCCCTTGTATCAAAAGCTAGTCCTAATTCTTAAGGAAACAGCAATACTGCTCTGAAAACAAGAATCCTTAAGTACTTTTCCAGAGAAGATGTAGTTTTCTTTGGAAGAAGAAACCACAGTGGCCCACACCAGATAGCTTTGGCCATCTGGACCTTAAAAAGCTTGGGGCCTCTTTGTGCCACACTAGGGGGATAGGGCAGCAGAAGGTGGCCACTAAACAATTTCCAACATATAAAACCATAGAGAAATAATTACAGAGCTCCCCCCTTACCCAATGAGACAACCTCCTCTGCTCTGGACTCTGCTGCCCCAAGGGAGAAGCAAACCAACCCCACATGTCGTTCTATAGAATTAAATGTAGGAAATCCTGCCTCCCTCCCCCCCCCCCCCAATAGCTCCCAACCACAGAGCTTCCACCTGTTCCAGGTGGGGACACGTCCCGTCCCCACCTAGGGCAGGTAGGTAGCAAGAAGTTAGAGCCCACCCCCGTCCCACAGCCTTCCCAGACAAGGTCACAAATGACCCACATTTTAAAAGGGAATCTGCTTCCTTCTCTCCAAAACCCTGGATGTGCAAAAGGGCTATCGGAGTTAAAGGGAGTCACGATTCTGCAAGACAAATCGATGGGTCATACCCCCAACCTTATAACTCTTAGGCAATCCCCAGAGTGCCAATCTGAAATAATTCAGAAAGCAAAGCAACTTGTGACATAACAGGAACATTAACTCTAAACAAAAAGTAGAATCAAAACAAGAAAAGGAATTAGTTTTGCAACATACACATAACCAATCACGTCAGCGAAGGGTTGTTTGTAGAAAGCTTCATCTGCCACCCTAGACAGCAAGAGGTCCAAAAGGCAGGCAAGCAGGCAGGAAAAAAGAGAGAACATTGAGAAGCAGAAACATCTCAAATCCACAGTAGAGGCATGACTGTGCTCCAGGGCGCTGCTCCCAAGGCTCCGTCCTCACCCAGCAAGGCTTCAAGTGCTGGAGACCAGCAGGCAAGGTTCTCCGCTGGCCTTCCCCAGGGGCGGGTTCTCCCAAGGGAGCCCTGCCAACTCCTTCCCCACCTTCTCCTGACAACGGCGAGCCTTTCTCAGCGCCCGCTTCCAGGTAAGCCCTTTTAGAGACTCCGAATCCATCCGATCCAATCCTCAACCCCAACGACCTAGGAGAACACTAGGACGTGGTCTCACCAACACTTTACAGATCAGGTAACAGGAGGCCTAGAGATGAAGCAACCTGCTCAACCCCAGGCGGCAGAACTCGGAAGCAGGCCGGCCTGGCTCTCTGCACTGTGCAGTAAGGCTTCTTCCCTGCTGGCGGATGACCGGGAAGCCACGCTGCCAGCTGCCCGACACCAAACACGCTAGGCCCCAAAGCCACTGTCCAACTACTGCTTCTGAACCACCCTGGCTCAATGGGATCAGTTTTCAGTATTCTGGGAACAGATGAGGAAAAAGTTGCCGGACACAAGTGGCCTGGTGGAAAGGACTGCAGCCCAGGGTCCTGGCTCGGGCACCGTCTTCCTGTGTGTCCCCGAATAAGCTGGTTCGTCCGCTCAGTCCAGCCAGACTGGACTGCCACCACAACGTGCAGTCCAGAAACCCCAACTTCACTTCCCCTCTCACTCACACCAGGAATGGATCAAAGTGGCAGGGCTCTGTGGGACAGAAAGGGAAGGGGGGCACGCTGGGTGGAGGAGTTTACACCCCCACAGACAGGCTGGCTTATTTAGACTTTGTTGCCCCAGGCTGAATCCCTGGGCCCAGCCAGCCCACCCCATCTATTGTGGGTGGGCAGGGAACCTCCCTGCGGAAATCTTACCCTGTCCTTTGCCAGGCTGGTTTTGGGGCACAGGAGCAGGAGGGGCATTTTGAAGGAAAATCATGCCTGTTTATTAACCTAGGGTCACTTATTTATTTAAAGGGAAATTCTAGTGATTTTATTTCAGTTTATTTTTAGACTCACCCACAGCCTGCCTTCTTTCCCATTTTGGTTTATACATAGGAGGTGTTTTGTGGAAATTTGATTGTAACTCTCAGTGAGTCAGCAGGAAAACAGAGTTGTTTGTGGGCAGAATGAGTGGGCGGGAAAGGAAAGGCCAGACAGCTTGTAAGCCCATAATCCTTTTAGTTTACACAAAGGGCTAAACCTAATCAATTTCAGTTTGTGCTTACTCCTACTGGAAGAAAATAAAGGTTTAGTGACTCCAGTGGAGGCATCACTAAGACAACAAAAGCCTGAATGCCAGGCTTCTGTTCCTTTGCAGTTAGCCCCAAGACTAAAGAGCTTGTTAGTAACAGCAGAGCCCCATCCGGGTCGGGTTACAGACAAGCAGGACAAATGGAAAATCATCATCTAAGTGGCCTGTTTGTTCTTCACCCACCAGACAGAAGGGCCTGAAAGCAGCAATCCTCATGGAAGCCTGTGGGAAAGGGGGCAGGGGGAGGGAGGAGGAATGCCTTTGGGCCTGACCACAGGGTGCTCAAGAGGTGACCCACATCAATAGCCCCAACGGGGCATGGGAAAAATGTCTGCCAACTTTTAGAAGTCTTGAAAGAGGGGAAAAGTTAGCACCAGAGACCCCTGTAAAAGGGGAAATGTTTCTGTCAGTTTGGAAGGGAACATGGTCTGCGGCTGGTCTGGAGTACACACTGTCCTGACTGGCTCCCGTGGAGGAGGAATTTGTTTCCACAGGCTGTCACTAATAATTGATGGCTCTTGTGCAGTGTCATCTGCACCCTGAGTTGGGATAAAAGCAGGGAGATGCAATCTGAGGACTGACACCAGTCTACAGATGCAGTGAAGACAAGATCTGCGGTCATCTGCCCAGCACCACGCCTGGGCACCTAGAAGGTTTTAGTTTGGGGCACCTAGAAGTCAGGAGGCCTGACGATACACTCAAATATAGGCCCTTGCTACCCACCGCATCTCTTCTTTCAAACTACTCTACCTATCTTTGTGTTCCCCCTTAAAAATCCAGCTGCTACAAAAGTCATCCAGAGAGAAGGGCACATGCTTGAAACGAACACTTCATTTTCTCAAAATACTCACTCTTCACCTACGAACAGAGTTCCTTTACATATATAAATGGGACTTAGTCCCACAGGATGCTGTTTAGAGAATCAAACACGGAGGGGGAGTGGTCAACAATGTCACAATCTCGAGGAGGGGGTGTGTGCCATTGGAAGAAGTTCCCCACGGTGGCTCTAAACGGCTCCCATGCTGGTCCATGAAAACTGGAGTAAAATGTAAAAACCACCCCTTCTATCCTGGAACCCTGGTGACAATGGCTCATGTGCCTCCAGTTTTACACAGAGTCTGCCCTGCGCTGCGTGACCTGGTTTTGAAACAACTACACATTCTCCATGAGTGGCAAGTTTAAGTCTTTTCCCCTCTCTGGAACTTGGGAAGTTCACCTATGACATCATCCAACCCGACATTCTACGATTCTAAGAAAGGTACCAAAGCCCTAAACCGATGCCTGGAGGGACTAAACCTTAGAGACTGAGCTCCTGAAAACAGGAGTGCTTACTCCAAGGATAACTGATACTGTATACAGACAACCCCTTTCTTTCCAGAAGGGCTACAGTTTAGCAAAACTGGCCTGAAAAAATTTCCGCAATTAGAAGCCTATTCCCACCATAATAATTTTTTAAGTCTGAGAATCTGTATGTCAACTTGTTTACACATCAGGGACCCTGAACAGGGAGGGTCAGCCCGGTTTTACCAAGTACTTCAGGGCAGATGGACTCCCGGGCAACTTGCTAGAATAAATGGGGCCTCACACGGTACTTGCACAAAGAACTCGCTCCTCTCCCTTTAGAGATGTGAACTTGTATCTGTGGTAAATCATCTGGAATGAGCACAGAATAAAGCAGCCTGGACCCGTCAGCACTTCAAAATGACCACAAGCTCAGGAGAAGCCCTGGTAGTTAATGCTACCCTGAGCAACTCAATGTGAAGACCAGAGGGCAGTCCCCACCGTATTAGAACTTCACTGGAACCTGAGAAGCATTCCTAGAAAATACCTCCCCACAGGAAGGGGGCCAGGACTAGGCTCCCATTTGGCATTTAAGACACAGCCAACAGAACCAACTATGGCCAACAAGAGAAAGGTAGCCGAAGCCTACCGCACACAACGGTCCATCTGTTCTGCTGTAGGTGCCCACGATGGCACAGGCTGGCTGGCAAAGCGGTCTGCTCCCTCTTTTCTGGCAGATTTCCAGCAAGAAGCTGCCAGAGACCAAAGCACTTAAACCAACTTCTGCCTCTGAGGCAGGAACCTAAGAAGGCGCTTTACCCTGAAAATTACAACTATCCCCAGGCTCAGTCTAGCCTCTCTTTCCACTGAGGTAGTGAAGCGACCGTGTGAGAGCTGGGCTCGGGATGCAGCAGGAAGGCGAGCCACTGGCCTACATCAAGGCCAGCAGTGCTGCCTCCACCTCTCTGAGCTACTTCCAAGCAGACTGAGCATGGAGACCACAGCTCCTGCTCGGCGGGGAGAGGAGGAGGCGTTTAGTTTCTCCCTCAACTTTAGGGAGTACATCATAAAGAGCACTTTCAAAAGGTCAATCTTAGGTCAATTTTCTCAGATGTACGCGGAGGACCCTTCGTTCTCAAGTCACCGTGTCGGAACATCCCTGGCTACTGAATTACAAAGCACATTTCCCTGCTAACGGGCCCCTCTGCCTAGCAGCTTTCAGAGAGCAAGGCTGTATTTAGGGGCTGCAACATGACCAAGTCTATAATCCCCAAAGTACTGAGATCCTGGTATATTCATAACGCAGCCCTTCATTTCAGGGTTACGTTTCTGCATGTGGACTTAATCCATGACATAAACTTTCCTTTTTGCTGCTTCATACCGATACAAGCAACACATATTAACCAAACTCTTAGCTAAAGAGCTAAATCCACTACAACTGGGATGGCTAAAGGACAGGCTGGATTAAGCTCATAAGACCCGAGAGACCTGCAACCTTTATGTTTCAAGTACTTTTTCCAAAACCTGCAAATACATTTCACACTAAAAGAGGCAGCACGTGAGAACTACATTGGCCACTGGAAATGAATTTGATTCCATCCTGGAAAGCAAGCAGTGCTGGCAGCACCGGGGACTGACCTGTTATTTGCTTTTGTTTTCTGTAGCTGCTCGTCCTGCCTTGCATACCACTCTTCTAGCTCCTTTATTGCTTTTTCTTTCCACTCTGCTTCTTGCTTCCGAGAATTGGCATCTTTGAAGGGAAGGAAAAGAAATAAAATGAAGCAAAACACAAATCGAAGTCTGCTCCATAAATTTTTTAGTCTTATTAAAACTGCTATGTGCTGGCGGGAGACTAGGCAGGAGGGAAGACAAAATTCTGTTTTCCCTGTTTGTACATCCAGTCTCTGATCTCAGGGATTCCATTCAAGGGGTTTCATATTTTATCTCAATCCACTGACATTAGTGGATTCACTAATTTTGGGATTTCTTTTGGGGGTGGGGTAGGGGAGGAATACTTTCTTTCTTTCTATTTTTTGTTTAATGTTTATTTATTTTTGAGACAGAGAGAGACAGAGCATGAACGGGGGAGGGTCAGAGAGAGGGGGAGACACAGAATCTGAAACAGGCTCCAGGCTCTGAGCTGTCAGCACAGAGCCCGACGCGGGGCTCAAACTCACGGACCGCGAGATCATGACCTGAGCTGAAGTTGGGCGCTTAACCGACTGAGCCACCCAGGGGCCCCAGGAATACTTTCTTAATAGAAAAAAGCCTTTGGGGGCACCAACCAGGGAAAAAACAACTATGGGCCATTCTTTAATAATGCTGTCAATATCAGTTCAGGGTGGACAATTAATATTACATCATCTAACAACATCTTCTCCCAAACTATATTTAACAGCCTAGGTTTGACAACCAATGGTTTTGTAAAACATAAGGTGGCACTCTCTTTTAACTAAAAATGGTAGAAACACCTCTATAAAGCAGGGAGCTGTTGTTAAAATTACCAGAGGTAGAGAAGATTCAGGAATATAGGCGGTAGAATATAGATGGTAAATGTTGAGGGGGACCACAAAATAGCTATTCCTGCTTGGACTGCAGAGTGAGTCTGTGGCAGAGCTAAGACAGAAGTAAAAAAGAAACTAATGGAGATTGCTGGGGGTTGAGGTGGGGTAGGGGATCACTAACAGTTATCCAAAAGGTTCTAGAAATTAGAAGACGCAAACTTAGGTTTGCCATACTGGATTCTCAAACATTAAGTTTCTCAGCTAAGTATTCACTAAGACATTTAGCTAAAAAGACCAAGTCAGTAGAGAGCGGGAGACAGAAATGCAGGTCACATGCAGCTGACATCTGAAGTTACTCTGAGAGTTCACTTTTAAACATGTTCTTAAGGAAATACTCTCTGGCAGGTGTTTTTATTTAAAAAAATTTTTTTTTAAGTTTATTTATCTTTGAGAGAGAAGACAACAAGTGCGCACACACGAGTGGGGGAAGGGGCAAAGAAAGAGACGGAGAGAGAATCCCAAGCAGGCTTTGCACCGTCAGCAAAGAGCCCAATGTGGGGCTTGAACTCACGAACCGTGATCATGACCTGAGCTGAAGTTGGATGCTTAAGCGACTGAGCCACCCAGGTGCCTGTCGCAGGTGTTTTATAATACACCCCTCATTTAATCTTTATAACAATCCCAAGAAGGTAAACTCTAGACCCATGCTCAGCACTGAGACAAACTATAGCTCAGAAAGTTTGAGTAACTTTTCCTAAAGGTTAAAGTCAGTGGCAGAGCTAAGATTCAAACCCAGATCTGCCTCTAAAGCTTACACGTTCTTACTTCATTAAGCTGCGTCCAAAGGGAAGGATGGCAAGGAAAGCAAGCCTAGAAAAAAAATCACAAGATGTGACTAGAAGGTGCTCACCAGTGCTCCAGAAAAGAGTCTGGACAGCACAGAGCCAGAGCCCGACCTGTAAGTAGCATCCTCGAGGAGGTTACAAAGCAGCGGTGGTGGCCAGTCACCCCCTGAAGGAAAGAAACTGAGCATTTGGGAGCATTTTTGGGGCCTTTGCAAGCACATTTTATAGTAACAACCTACAGAAAAGGCTGTGTCTGTAACTACTAGAAATAGCCTACTGGCACCTAAAAACTCTCCGAAAGTTTCGGATTCTAAAGCAGCTGTTAGCCTGTAGCCTGTCGTGTAAGTGAAATGGAGAACGCCACGATGCAACGGGAAATGCTGTGAGCTGGCAGTGCGTGTGGACAAGAAACCAAAGAGTACCAAGGTTAAAATTGAAGGTCACCTTTTCAAGAGTGGTGAAATCACTTCTAAAACATTACTTTTTGACTGCAGAGTATTTGCCTTTGTGTGTAGTCTAATGATGATTTTTTTTAAGTTATTTCTCTGAAAAATTAAATAAAAATTGTGATCTGCAGACTGTAGTCGCTGCATAAAACCACCTCTTTAAATCATCTACTTGCTTTTACAGATTTATGAAGGGACACTAGCAATAAGAATTTAGAATTCTTAAATGCTTAGTACAACAGGGCAGAGATCTAAGCTCAATACAATTTCTGCATCTGGGCAGGAGAAGAGGGAGGGAAGGATGAAGAGTCCCCTTAGAGAGCAGGGCACATGGACGGCTGTCTTCTCTGGCAATCCCTATTACTGCTCATGGAAAGGAAAATTATTTGAGGACACAGCCAACAGCTAAGCTGAAAACGACTGACATGGATTCTCTATTTTTAGCATCTGTGCTTTCTCACAGTTCTTGCAAGGAAAAAAAAAACAAAACAAAACTGAAAAAACACCTAAGGTTCACAGACCAATTTAATTCAGCTGCAAAGCCACATGTTTGACTTCCTTCATAAAAACATCTTAAGGGGCCACCTGGGCGGCTCAGTCGGTTAGGCATCCAACTTTGGCTCAGGTCATGATCTCACAGTTCGTGGGTTCGAGCCGCGCGTCGGGCTTTATGCTGACAGCTTGGGGCCTGGAGCCTACTTCAGATTCTGTGTCTCCCTCTCTCTCTGCTCCTCCCTTGCTCACCCTGTCTCTCTCTCTCAACAATAAATAAAGATTAAAAAAAAATTTTTTTTTAAAAGCATCTTAAGAAAACTACAATTCACTGAACATTCCCAAGGTGCCCAATCTGGTAACTGAAAAAAATGCAATTCTTCCAGACACCAAAAGTGTACTCCCTCCATGGAAGACAACTCTACTAAACTTTGGGGAAAGGGAAAAGATAAAGTTGGGTTCTGAAGCGTGAAAAATACTAATACCAGCTAAGTCTTGCCTCTCAGCTTACTCAGAAGCAGCAGCCAGGACCAAGGCTGCCGGCACCACAAGGACAATTTTCATCTTATCCGATGCAGGAGCTACTAGCTACACGTGGCTGTTAAAATTTAAAATTCGGTTGCTCAGTCACACGAGTCACATTTCCCGTGCTTAACAGCCACATGTCGCTAGTGGCTACCATCACTGGAGAGCAGAGATAACGTAGTATTTCCATCATCAAAGAAATTACTACTGGATAGTGCCATAAAGGTTCAAATAGAGGTGTGTCCTTTGATCTCAAAGTCACATAAATTGGACTGGAGAAATAACAGACTCCGTCCTACTTCCAGGTGTCAACTACCCCAACCGAAGAATAGGACTCACGTGTCTACTAATTCAGCGGTTCCCAAGAAAGAATAACGCTGACATTGTGGGTACACAGAAGAACATCGTTATTTCTAGATACACAATAAAATATTTAGGCATAAAATACGTGATGTATCTGAAAGTGGACCAGAAATGTGTGTGTATAAAACATACACATACACACACACACACACACACACACACACACATTACATTTATATAAAGATAACCCAATATGACAAAATGTTAATTACTGAATCTAGGGGGTACACACAAGTTCATTTTACTCTTCTTTCAACTATTCTGTTTGAAATTTTAATGAAAAGTTGAGAAGACTGCCCCATGGCTTTATGTCCACACTGTGCCATACCTCTGCAACTCCCAAGTACAGATACCAAGCCTCCCAATCCTGACCAAAAGCGACACTCCATACACAGATCTTCACCGAAGGCCAGGCCAGCTGGCACTGATCTTGGGCTGGGCCTGCCTGGTGGGATAGTGTTCACTAAATGCGATGTGACTAAGGGACAGATGGGTCTGGACTATGAAACAGGGCAGACTTGAGCTGAATTGTGACTCCACCACTTCTTAGCTAAGTGACTCAAAAACTTATCCTGGGATTCTCCCATTCCTCACCTACCTACAGAGGTAAAAACGTACCTTACAGAGCTGTCAGAACAGGAAAACAAAATTGTACATGTTTCCTACAATTTACATTTTCCTCTTAAAGCATTACCTTAAATTCAGCCTTCAAATGATAAATGGACTCTGGAGTCTCTCACATGGACAGGATACCTACAAGTTTATACAACACCCTTATAAATACCACCCCAGACTACCCTTGGGATTGGTAACACTGATCTTATTCCACAGAGGAAGTAACAGACACTGGAAGGTTTGAGCAACCAAGTGCCCAGAGCTGGTAAGAGTTAAGCCTGGGCCTTGAACCTAGTCTTTTACTCCAAGCTCAGGACTCTTTCCACAGCACTGCTCTGCTCTTCCTGAGAGGATGCACTCGGTGGCCAGTGGCGACTCTCCGAGCTGCCCTAATCCTCACACAATGGCCTGTGATCAAGCGTCTCCATGCCATGCGGGTGGCCTTGGGGCCTTTATTTAGGTTGAAAAAGAGATCTTCCCAAATACGAGACAAGGACATTATGGCTAATTCTAGTTAAAAAGGGTAAGAGTCAAGGTCAACTATCACACTGAAAACAGACACCCAAAGACATAAAGGGATTCCTTACCAAGGGCTTCCAAGCGTTCCGTTTGCTCTTCTCTCCACTTACGGATACTTTCAGGCTCTGACTGCAAGCGATCCACTTGTGAAATAGCTGCATAACTGTCTGTTGGACCATTACTCTCCTTAACACAAAACACAATTGTGTTCTATCAGTACCAGACGTTCCTTCCTGAAACACACCTCATCCGTGGCAGAACCCCTGGTTATGTACAGCACGGAGGCTGTTGTAAAATGTTAAAGGATTACCTTTAAAAGCAACAACACAACCTCACGTGCCAATAGGGAGCTTTCAACATTACTGCACAGAATCCTTACAATCTACAAGGGAGGTAGTTTTTATCCTACCTGTTAATAAATGGGACGTGAGTGGGAGAGAGGAAAATTGGGGAGGCGGGTAATAATGGACTTCCTAGGAAACAGTGTTAACGGTTTTTGTTTCCCCACTTGACACACAACTTCTGTGGAATCTTCAAAGTAACAAAGGTAAATACACAGCCCAGAAAGGCCTAGAACCTAAGGCTTCTAAATGCCATTATACAATGTAGGAAAAAGATCACTTAATGCCACCTAACCAAAATGTGAGAACTCTGGGTAAAAGAGTCCAAAAGAAAACGTGCATCCCTACAGTCACACCAAAGAAAAGAATAAAAAGGCAAGCAAATATGAGTCACGAGTGGGGGATAGGGGGGCAGGTTCTTTTACAGTGGCTAAGGTCTGACAGCTGATACACTGATAAAGACTCAAACAGAATTTAATCTTTAAGAGATTTATCTTTTAGATTTTTCACCTGTTGAACTAGGAAGTAAATTCCAAATTAACCTAACCAGACCATAAAGGATGGAAGGGGAGTTACTTAAAATATTAGTAACTAAAAAACAAACAAAACTTAGTAACACTTTCCATGTGTCAGGCACATAAAAGCTTTATCCCCCAAGCAAAGTTTTTCTTCCCATTTCACAGCTGGAGAACTGAGACACAGAACTGACATGTCCACTTCACAGCCAGTTAGGGACAGAGCCAGAATCTGAACGCTGTTGTGTCTCACTCTAAGGATTAAGCTCTAAACCAGGGACTGGAAACTAGAGTCCGTGCCAGCTGCCTGTTTTTGTAATTACATTTTACTGGAACACAGCCGTGCCCATTCACTTATGTTCTGTCTATGGACGCTTTCACAGCACAGCAAGAGAAGTCTGACAGAGACCTTCGTGACAAAGCTTAAAATGTTTACGACCTGGTACTTAACGAAAAAATTAGTCCATCCTTGGTTTACTTTTTTTTTTTAATTTTTTTTTTCAACGTTTATTTATTTTTGGGACAGAGACAGACAGAGCATGAACGGGGGAGGGGCAGAGAGAGAGGGAGACACAGAATCGGAAACAGGCTCCAGGCTCCGAGCCATCAGCCCAGAGCCTGACGCGGGGCTCGAACTCACGGACCGCGAGATCATGACCTGGCTGAAGTCGGACGCTTAACCGACTGCGCCACCCAGGCGCCCCAGTCCATCTTTGGTTTAAACCAATTAGACTAACATCCTTCTTTAATTGGTTGAGGGATGGGCAGAAGAAACCCAGGCATAAGCAAAGCATCATGCTATTCCCCCAAGGCTATAGTGACTACTTCCACTTGGTCCAGAAGGAAACACACAACTCTTGTTGGGTGCTTGGGAGAAGAGGAGAAACCTCCACTTGTTCTAGACAAAAGGACATGCACACGTGAAGCCCAATGTGCCCTGTGACCACCATTCGACCACCATGAAAAAAGCTAGTGCACAAAAATGCATGCTTGGCGGCCAGAGTCCGAGAACACTTCAATTACATAAACTACTAAAACTTCGCTGTGTTTAAGGTAATCCAAGTTGGGCTAGCAACTGAAAGCTTAGTGAGGAAGAGGTAAAATAATGGTAGTAACCAAAAATTCCAGCCACCCCCACCCCCAATATCATCTCAAAAGTTCAAATGCTGACCCCACCACATACCAGCTTTGTTACTTTTAGACTACTCTCTCTCTGTGCCTCAGCTTATTCATCTGTAAAGTGGGAAGGACAATAGTACAGGTTCCCCAGGTTGTTGAGAAAATTAGAGATTAAGCAGAAACACTTGACACGGTACATGGCACATAGTGTTTAGTCACTGCTACCATCACCATCACGAAGGTTCATTTCTGGAGAATAAAACTGGTAACACTAGGGCCAGGTCAGTAACATTTTAGAAGAAGGCTCTATCAATGTCACTTCTCTTCAAATCCTTCCATTCTAGCAGGTAACATACCCAATACTAATACATCTCGGAAAGTCAAAAGAGTGGAGTCCTTTCTAGATCAGTGAATTCAACTCACAGGAAAGGAAGCCTTGACCACTATCATTCAACATAATCAGAGTACTCTGTACCTGGTAGTATTCGCCATTCATCACTCCATCAACAGCATCTGCAAGACATAAAATTCAGTCTATCAATCAGGGCTGGTCAAACGCTAGGCCAAAGCACTCTGGCATATAATACCATACTATATGCTGCAGGTACTGTAAGTTATACTAATACTATCCCTTGTTAGGCACTAGACAGAACAAATGACTTTCTGTTTAATGAAATCAAGATGTACTTATACACAAATTACTTCACCAAAATGTGGATAAAATCTGCACCAAGCCCCTAGTTCAAAACCTTTTGATCTTCTGGCCTAGAAAGAGAACACATGGACGCCTGGCAGAAGAATCTCAGAGAGCAACACTGTCTATGAAAGTTCTGGAGAAGGCAAAGCAAAAGTGGGCCCTAGAATCATCCAGTCAGCAGTGACATGCAGCTTCATATTCAAACCAAGGTGCTTTCTTGGAGGTAAGAACTCTCCATCCTGTGCCTATAGAGACCCAAGGGTCTACACCTGACTTCTTGCTAATTCCTCCAGACTACCTGGAATTAGCCTGGGCTAGTAAGATTCGGGCATACCAAATTAAATCAGTGTTTGCAAGGACACAAGTTACAAAAAACTCAAAGTATGGTGTACCATCCAGTCTTGCACAATTAATTACTCATGAGCTAAATGAGAAAGTCCATCTGAGAAATGTAAAAAATGCCTTTTCAAGTAAGACCTAGAGACTATCAATCCATATGGTACACAATGGTGGTCCAAGGGTGCCTAGTGGCTCAGTCGGTTAAGCATCAGACTCTTGACCTCAGCTCAGGTCATGACCTCACGGTTCGTGAGGTGGAGCCCCGTGTCGGAGTCTGCGCTGACTGCTCTCTAAATAAATAAATCAAGCAAGCAAGCAAGCAAGGAGACATTAAAAAAATTAAAAACAAACAAAACAGTGGTCCACAAGCTAAACATATTTAAAACACAAGTAAGTACTAAGTAAGAAAATTTCCCCAAACCAGGATGTCCAGGTTTTGGGATGAAGGCAGGCAGACGGACGACCTGGCAATACTGGGCCTCTATGAAAGGATGGCCTTTACATACAGCGTGCTCTGGTCTATCTGCCGGGATCCCCGTCCCACTTTTTTTTTAAACTCCATTCTGTATCTCACTAATTCAGTTACCCGATCAGCCTGCATCCTAACCCCTGCCCTGACCCAAAAGCAGTCACTAAGAGGCAATCTACAGACTGAATGCCATTCCTGTGGAGTGGCTGCTCTGCCTTCCTTCAAAAGCCTTGATCCAGGCAACATAAAAATGTAGCTTCCACCTACACATTCTGCACTCTGTAGCTGCTGACCAACCTACATCTACTACCTACTATGAAGGACTTCTATCATGTATCCAATTTTTTCAAACTACAACGACCATCTTGTCGCCTGGGGCGAGAGACGGAAGATAAGAGATGAACCTAAAAGACACAAGAACCCACACAGTGAAAGAACGCCAAGCAAGCAGTTAGTGTGGGCCACCATCAACAAGGCCCTCAGAAGGCACTCTATGGAAACATCAGGGCTTTCCTCGAGGCCTGGGGCAGGATGCTCTCATCCTTCCCTCAAGAACAGGCAAAGATTTCATTAAACCACTCCTCTGCTCTTGATTCCTAATTAAACTCAACTCGAAATGCCTGTTTTCCAAACCAACCCTAACATTTTATCCATTCTTTTGGTTCTCTTGCTTCTCCCAATTACTCTCCTCTTGGCTTTGAGTATTGAAAACTTTTATAGATTACTTCCCCAGCACATCTCCCTAAGACACTTTTTAAAAAAAAAAGGAAAAGAGAGAAAGAAGAAAGAAATATATAATTTCAACGCTCAGCCCATCGGCTTCTACCCTTTAGCACACACATGGCAACTGCTTTCAGTGAAACCAGACTCCTACAACATATGCTTTCTTGGAATTCATTCATCTATGTCCTTAAATTCTCATTTTTTTTAGTATGAAAGAAACTATTGTTTCCAAGGTGCCAGGCACCATGTCCAACATTTTATACACGTTAAGTTTTAATCCTTACAATAAACCTAGATGTATCAGCCCTTCACAAATGACCTGAAAATAGGTGTAGGGTTCCCTGAAAGATAAGGTGTTCTTGAAGGGGCAAATAATTAATGACAGTATTTTCTCTCTTGATTTTTTAAGATATGTAAGAAAAAATAATAAATGCATGTTTTATAAGATAATCAGCTTTTCAAAAGTGGTGCAATACCTCAGCAGGCGAGGAAGTCAGAGGAAAGATCATCTGATACATGAATACAAACAGCCAGGATCTAAATATTTACCTACCTTCATGGATTTTGATCTATGTTTCAACGGCTGGTTATGATTCTTGCTTATTTCAACATAGTTCTCATATTTTTTAATAAAGCTTGATTTTTTTTCCCTGTTTTCTTTTAGAGGGAGTGTGCAAGTAGGGGAGAGGGGCGGGGGAGGAGAGAAAGAGAGAGAGAATATCTTTATTTTTTTTTCTTAACATTTATTCATTTTTGAGAGACAGAGAGCATGAGCAGGGAAGGGGCAGAGAGAGGGAGACACAGAATCCGAAGCAGGCTCCAGGCTCCAAGCTATCAGCACACAGAGCCTGACGCGGGGCTCAAACTCACAGACTGTGAGATCATGACCTGAGCCAAAGTCAGACACTCAACCGACTGAGCCACCCAGGCACCCTGAGAATATCTTAAGTAGGCTTCACACTCAGCACAGAGACTGACACAGGGCTTGATCCCATGACTCTTTGAGATCATGACCTGAGCCCAAATCAAGAGTCAGAAGCTCAAGCCTGCTTAAGATTCTCTCTCAAAATAAATAAGTAAACTTAAATAAATAAATAAATAAACTTATATATATAGAATTGCTGGTCACAGGATGTACATTTTATTTTTTTAATGTTTGAGAATGAGACAACATGAGTGGGGGAGGGGCAGAGTGAGGGAGGGGCAGAGTGGGGGAGGGGCAGAGAGAGAATCCCAAGCAGGCTCCACACTGTCAGTGCAGAGCCTGATGTGAGGCTTGAACTCACAAAACCGTGAGATCATGTCCTGAGCAGAGATAGAGTCAGATGCTCAATGGACTAAGCCACCCAGGTGCCCCAGGATATACATTTTAACTAAACATTGACCAACTGACCCCTTTTAGTCTATTTCTATTACTACCATCAGCACATGACTGCCCCATTTCTCAGACTTTTTTTTTTCTTTTAATGTTTGAGAGAGCACTAGCACAAGCAGGCTGGTGGGCAAGTAAGCACAAGTGGGGGAGGTGGGGAGAGGGGGAGGGGGGAGTGGGGAGAGAGAGGGGGAGTGGGGAGAGAGAGGGGGAGTGGGGAGAGAGGGGGGGAGGGGGGAGAGAGAGGGGGGAGGGGGGAGAGAGAGGGGGGAGTGGGGAGAGAGAGGGGGAGTGGGGAGAGAGAGGGGAGGGTGGGGAAGGAGAGAGGGGGGAGAGAGGGTGGGAAAGGAGAGAGGGGGGAGAGAGGGTGGGAAAGGAGAGAGGGGGGATGGGGAGGGGGGGAGAGGGAGAGAGAGGGAGAGAGAGGGGGGAGGGAGGGGGAGGGAGAGAGGGAGGGGGAGGGAGAGAGAGGGGGAGGGAGGGGGAGGGAGAGAGGGAGGGGGAGGGAGAGAGAGGGGGGAGGGAGGGGGAGGGAGAGAGGGAGGGGGAGGGAGAGAGGGGGGAGGGAGAGAGGGAGGGGGAGGGAGAGAGGGGGGAGGGAGGGGGAGGGAGAGAGGGAGGGGGAGGGAGAGAGAGGGGGGAGGGAGAGAGGGAGGGGGAGGGAGAGAGAGGGGGGAGGGAGGGGGAGGGAGGGGGGGGAGAGAGAGAGAGAGAGAGAGAGAGAGAGGAGAGAGAGAGAGAGAGAGAGAGAGAATATCCCAAGCAGACTCTGTGCTAAGTGCAGAGCCCTTCATCTCACAATTGTTGAGATCATGACCTGAGCCAAAATCAAGAGTCAGATGTTTAACCTACTGAGCAACCAGGTGCCCCCATTTCTCAGACTCTTAATGACACTAAAGACTGAGTTTTGGGTTTTTAAATTTTGGCTAATTTGATAGCAGGGAAAAAACTTAAGGTGGCTTTGTTGTGTCAATCTTATTTCTTGTGAGGTAGTCATGTATCTGACGTTTGATTTTCTTCCTTACTGAATTGTGAGAATTTTGCCCATTTTTGTGTCTTCCGATCTCTAAATATTCGCTTTGTACTATTTGTCCTCTTATTACAAATATTTTTCCCATTGTTATTTTGTATGATTTATAATATTTAACAACTAGAGCTACTTAACTTGTATGCGGACACTATCAATTTTTCCTTTAGGATTTCTGTATCTGCTTTTATGCTGAAGGACTTTTATACTCTGAGATAGTCACTTTTCCTCTGATACTAAAATAACAAAAATGCCTCTCTTTAATCCACCTGGAATTTAGTTTTTGTAAGACAGAAAGAGTGAGATGATCTTGACTCCTAGAGCTTATAATAGCTAGTATGGTCAGGCCTAAGCCTAAATTCTGGTTAATTTATTACATTTAACACACCAACTGTCCTTAATATATTCCAACCCAGGGCCATTCCCAACAGGAAGAGACTTTGATCGCTAGTCCATATACAAAACTAGAAGCAACGGTCATCCCATACCTCCTCCTAAGTCACATGCTGCCTGTCCTTTAGGTCTGAAGTCTCATTCAAAACCCACTGGCAAGTGATCTGAGCTCGTTAGTTACTGTACAGACATTCAGCTGGCCCAAGTCCAAGAATTTCCTATTGCTACAAAAACATGCATAGACGACATTTAGGGCCTTGATTTATTAGGGTAACTAAGCTAAGTAACCTGATGCTCCAGAAGGAAACTTCCTAGGGCATCTCAGGAACTCCAGAGAGAAACAAAGGCCAGAATTAGTTTCCAGAAAAGGAAGATACTTTGTCCCAAACCCACTTCGACTCCCACATTCCCCATCCACTGGGGGTCAGGCACACATCGGTTTGAATTCCAGTGAAGACATGTATTCGCTTGCTACCTTAGGAAAACTGCTCAACTTCCCCCATGATCAGCTCTTACCTGTAATAGGACGCCACTACTTAGCCTGCGCTTACTGCATGGATGTGAAACCACAAAGAAGCTGGCATACATTAAGTAGGCAGTACTACTAATTATCATGCATGAGACTTCCCTGAATTCTCTCCTCCACTGCTACCAAGAAAATAACTCTCCTCCTCCAGAAAACTTTAATTCATGTGCCTCCCTCCCTCCTTCTCCAAGGATAGACTTGTCAGCAACAACAAATATTGCCTCACTGCCATAATCTCTCAGTAGCTCCTTACCCGTCACGATCGAGGCTTTTCCACAGGTCTAGACTTATGCTGCCACTTTCCTGACTACTTGCTCTTCAGTATGCGAGCCACTTCACTCAGCTGGTCACCCTCCCCCCCTCGAAACTAACCTCTCTTCTCCAGACCTCCTAACAACCGAGGGAGTCATCCAAGGCTCAGGCCCTCCGGTTTTTGCCTGTTCCCATCCTTCATGGGAGTTTCCCCCAAGGCTGGGGAAAGTTTAAGTATGTTCCTCTTTCCTGAATCTGTTAGAGCATCCTGCCCATATATTTCTGTACGGTAACACATCCGATACAGGGCTTCCTCCTAAAATCTGTTTCCTCAGCACACCCCAAGGCCCATAAGCCTCGTAATGCCTCGCTCTCCCCGCTACTCCCAAGGAATAAGAGTACAGCCAGGTAACTGTGGTATTACTACCAAGTAATACCAAGTACAGTGTGTTAACGCTTTACAGGTACTAATGTAATCCTATCAACTCTGTAGATCTGTACAAGGCAGCGGTGGTTACGGAAGCTGCCTGAAACCACAAAGTTAAACTCGGGCTCAAGCAGTCTAGGACAGCACAGAATCTTAACCACTAGAGTGCCTCTTTGAAAGGAAAGAAAGCAGAGCCCAACTAGTTCTCTAATCCCCAAAGGAAGTGCTGACCACTACACTATTACCGATCTCAACTGCACTGTCAGGGGACTGGCTTCAAGTCCATGAACGCTTAGGTCACTAACAAAGTCCTTCTTAGAAACTAAGTCAGCAACCATCCCTTCCTTCCCTTTGCTGAAAGCTTAATGCACAGGGGACCTATCCCCTCCCTTTTACCTCTCCAAACTGCCCATCACCAACATTTGTCTTTCTATGCAGGACTCTCAGACCTAATATTTTTGTTCATTCCTTTGAGTATCTATTACGTGCTAGACACCCTGCTAGGCACTGGGGACACAACCGTGAGCAAGAGTAACACTGTCCTTGGATCAGGACAGTTTCCTAACTATGGGTCCTGATTCTCTGAACTCTGTCCTACCCAAGGTAGCCACAACTGCCTACTTCTGTACCTTTCAGAAATGACCACCTCTTATCCCACGAAACCCCCGCTGACACAACTGCAACAGAACATGGTACAACCAAAGGGCAGGGGGACTTGGGGCACAGAAATAAACTTGCCCTTTTTTCCTAAGCAAGTCATTGCTCTGTAGGACTCAAGTTTTCTTTTATTAAATGAGGGAAGTAAACTAAGGATCTAAAAAGTAAATTTATGATTCTCCGGCAAATGTTAACACCACCCAACCGCAAAAACCTATTCACTTAAGGCCAACTTCATCTCCTGCCACAGCCCAGTTCACAGTTCAGTCCCACCTGCTTGCTGTAATTTGCATTTTCAAGTGTATCGTATGTTCTCATGTAAGTTTTTATTGGGGGACTGATTTGCTTAGGAGGTACCATGGTGCAGCATAAAAACTCAAGAGTCTGTAAACAAGCAGTCTCCCC
Organism: Puma concolor; assembly: GCF_028749965.1. NCBI lineage: Eukaryota > Metazoa > Chordata > Mammalia > Carnivora > Felidae > Puma > Puma concolor. Next base: position 58,563,792 of record NC_141679.1, on the reverse strand, counting down.
ACTCCTACTCACAAAGATGGTTCCGCTTGGCTGACACAGTAATTTGAGAGTTCTGAGTCCGAATCCTTCCATGAAGAGCACAACTACAGTGCAACAAAATCTCGGTCTCCAATACTCCTTAGCGTCTCATTCCCAGCAGGTTTCTCTCATTTATGTTATCTGCCTGGCCCTTTAAGGCTGTAGTACAAGCACTCCTATCTGCCCTACTGTGCCCTATTTTCCTTTAATTCTTTTTTTTTTTTCTTTTTTTAAGTAAATGAAAACCCAGGTCTTACTTCTTCCAGCTAATTTCCTACTTCCCCATATGACTAGAAAGGTCTCTTCCACTCATCTCTTCCTTCCACCATAATTCCAAACATCACCCACAGCTAAGGCATTCAAAGGTCGGGCTGGCATCCTAAGGCTCGTTTTTTGGTTGTGTTTTTGCCAGACTCCTGGCTGGGAAAAGGCCACACAATATTCTCTCTTCACCTTTTGGAAGGCTAGTCCAGGCTAATCTTAAATTCTGCTTAGGCAACACTGCTTACCAAAGCTGTTCCTAGAGGAAGTAGAGCTCCAGAAATCCTGGCTGTAATCCGTCCGATAAATGGTAAAACTCTTATCCTTCTTTGGCTGGAGTTTATTCCTCCAGGGCTAGGCCACCTTCCTCGAGTTCCCTACTTACGCCTCCTTTCGTCCCCATAATCCAACTCTACACCCCTGAAGTCCTTAAATGCTGAACTGTATTGCCACCTCTGTTGGTGTGTATCCCCAAAACGACAGCACTATGCTCATTTTTTCTGCCTTCCTTTCCCAGTAACTGGTTCTGTGCTGGGTTCAGACTTGCCTTTAAGTCTAGCCAAACTGCGCCAATGCGGCTATGTTTCAGAGGCCAGGCTCAAAGCACAGCAAGTGCTCAATGAAAAGTTCCTGAGCTGAACCGGCTTCTTCAGGCTCGTCAGCCTTACAAGTACTCTATTTTCTTTGCTTTCTCGCTCTATCCCGTCCAGGAGCACTTAAACACACTCATACGACAGAGTAGGCTCACCGAACCTAGGTTTCTGCAATGACTGGGCCAGGGTCTCGTTTCCTCCTTGCACTCTTCCTTACCCTCCACCCCGTTCAGCAAAAAACAAGTTACACAGAGCCCTCAGACCCACCCTGGGCCAAGTTTCTACACAAGTCCTCCCGCCCCAAACGCGCCCGCACTCTCACCCGGACCCCCCGGAGGCTCGCCGTGCGGCTGGGGCCCGGGGGCACCGCCGTCCAGGATGGCGAAGGCCTCGTCGTTCTCGATGCCCGCAATCTCGCTCTCCTGCTGCGCCAAGAAGGCCGCGGCCGGGTCTTCTTCGCCGGCACCGGCCACCCCGTTCCCCAGCGCGGGGCCGCCCGGGGCGCCGGCGGGAGCGCCGAACGGATCTAGTTCAGCCATGGCGGGCAGTTCAACGGCACGGACACCAACGTTGAAAGACAAGCCAACCACCCCACCGACACCGCGCCCCGCAGCGGCAGCTGTGGCGGCGACCGCGATCCGACGACTAGCGGGAGGGAGAAGGCGGAAGCGGAAACCCTGCCCCTATATCCGGTTGGTCTAGGCGGTGTTGGGGTGGGAGCCGAAGGGCTAACAACCAATCAGAGGACAGAAATAGTTCAAGAACCACCCAATCAGCAGGAGGAGGGGAGGACCTCCGAGGAAAACTCGTGACTTGGGCAGCGCGGGCTGTGAGGGTAGTGAGCCCAGTCAGGCCTGAGGAAGGCGGAAGTGGCTTGACTTGAAGCAGCCTTACCCACCTGGCCTTTGGGGCTGCACTGACCCTGGAGTACCATCTCGGAGGGACTCTAGTGCTGAAGGCGGCGGTGAGGTGAAGTGAGTGCGACAACGATCGGTGGATTACGGAAGAGGCAAGCTACTTACGCTTTCTGAACCCAGGTTTCCTCGTTTGGAAAATGGGATCGAGAATCTTGCACTGCCTCCCTCCCAGGCTCCTTGGGAAGGCTGAATCCTTTCAGAGCTGTTTACTGGCTTTATTAAAAATTTTGTATTTGTTAATTCATTCACCCAGCCTGGATTATTTTCACCTATGGAGACGCCTGACTGAAACGTAATTCATTCAGGGCCGCCTGGCTGGCTCGGTCCGTGGAGCATGTGACTTTTGGTCTCAGGGTGGTGAGTTCGAGCCCCACCGTGGGTGTAGAGATTACTTAAACTTAATTCGTTCCGATTTTCCTACCCCACAGTATTTTTATAAAAAGGCGAAGATATCTCCTTTTATAAAGCCTTTTTGCAGCGAGTATGTCTTACCAGGGCTACACATACATTTCTAGAACTGAAAAACTCCTTAGGGATCACCTAGGAATTTCATAGGGAAACAGGCCCCTGTGTGGGAAGGGATTAATCACCCAGGGAGTGCTCAAGAGGAAACCCAGGTCTTCTGGGCACCTCAGAATTGGTACAACCTCTTGTATGTACATACCTCTGTCAGCGAAGCACAGCAGTTTTCTTTAAAATTCCTTAAGTATAGGGGCGCCTGGGTGGCTCAGTCAGCTAAGCGTGCGACCTCAGCCCTGGTCTTGATCTCCCCGTTTGTGAGCTTGAGCCCCGCGTCGGGCTCTGTGCAGACAGCTCGGAACCTGGAGGCTGCCTCGGATTCTGTGTCTCCCTCTCTCTCTGTCCCTCTCCTGCTCACGCTCTGTCTCTCAATAATAAATACACGTTAAAAAAAATTTTTTTTTAAATTCTTTTAGTATTTAACATCGGGATTTTGTCTACACCATAAAAATGATAATGGGTGATTACATTTAACCCCCCACCATCCTCCCCCCCCCAAAAAGAAAAAAGCAAAACCCAACCAACCAGAGGTCAAAAATGTCTCCTGAGATGGTCAGCAAAGGACAGGAAAGTGGTTTCTTGAAAACTATATGTATCTTTAATGACATGGGGTGCCCGGTGGCTCAGTTGGTTGAGCGTCCGACTTTGGCTCAGGTCATGATCTCACAGTTCTTAAGTTCAAGCCCCGCATCCGGCTCTGGGCTGACAGCTCAGAACCTGGAGCTGCTTCGGATTCTGTGTCTCCCTCTCTCTCTGCCACTCCCCCTCCCCCCCACTTGTGCTCTGTCATTCTTTCTCTCAAAAATAAATAAACATTAAAAAAAATTTTTTAATGACAAAAGGAGGTAATTATTTGCTTAAAGCATGTATTTTTAACGTTATTTTTAGTAGGAAATGTAAGAAAGTTTTGAAGAAAAGCATTTAAGAAACTTAAAATCTTAGGCCTGCAATTCATTCAGTTTCTCCTCCCTCTTTTTGTTTAATGCTCATCCCTAGCATAAACTATCAACAACATAAGGAGTTTCACATTCGTCTTTTCCTTGAAACCATCTCTCTGCCCCTGGGTGGAGGATAATGGGAAAAGATAGCCATGAGGGGGGCCAAGGAAGACAACTGTTGGATGCTCACAACAGTAGTGGCTGAGGGAGACAGCCTTCACTCTTGAAAGTAGATGGATACGGCTGAAGACAAGCGTATTAGAGTCAAATCAGGGAGGGCTTGAGTGCCCAGGTGAGGATTATTCCTGAATTGCAGGGGCTGAGAGGAGACTTTGAAGGACTTTAAGCAGGCAACAACTTAGAACCCTGTTCTGAAATCTGGCATCTCAGGCAATATAAACATAGAGGGTTCTGAGAGCAGAGACGACAGTTAGGAAAGGTGCTGCACTGAACCTACAGTGGTTCAGGAGGGAGACAAGGGGGACCGAGGATGATATTCCAGGGAACTGAGCAGCGGGCTCTGATGGAAGAAAAATAATGGAGGTAATGTACACATAACTTGGTAACTGACCACATTTAGGAGGCAGGGAGGAGATCCACAGACAATATTTATAGCTTAGAAAACCATGAACAGAAATAGCCACGACAGGAAAAGCCAGTTGAGTGCCATGAGGCAGGAGATGAGACAAATGAAGAGTTCAGTGTGGATTCTTACTGAGCACAGGGCACCTGTAACGTATTCAGGAGGCATTCAACAGGATATTGGAAATCAGTCTAACATTTAGGAGAGGAGGCTTTAATCCTAGCAATGGTAGAGTTGCTTAGGGCCAACTCTTCTGCTGAGAATAACCAGAAAAGCTGGGGAAGCAGTTTTTTCAAAATCTCTCTGAAGGCATCAGAGGACTGACTGCCAAAGCAGTGAGGAGTTGCGGACCCAAGTCCTAGGAGAAGGGGGTAAGCCAAGAAAAGTGAGTCTAACATTTGGAGCCACTTTTCCTCTCAAGGAGATTGTTAGTTCTAAAAGCAGAAGCTGAGAAGCCAAGTAGAGCTCTCAGTAAACAAGGCTGGGAGGAGAAAATAGTTGAGGGCTTACCAAAAAGGAAGAACCCTGAAACCTGTACCAGGTTTTTATGTGGGGTCCAGGAGGGCTATGACTGTACAGTAGGAATCAAGGTGAAGCTCTTCTAAAGCCCAGCTTCGAATCTTACAAATCCTTGACTGGGCTTTCTAGTGCCTTTAGCCTAGAGCTGCCTGCCAAAAGCAAAAGTAAATTCCAATAGAAAACATTCATCCAAAAATAGCTAAGCATGAAAAGACAAAACATGCTCAGAGACATTTTCAGAGACAGACCTATAATAGAAATCCCAGAGGATTCAGATAATGGAGTTATCAGACCTACGTTTTAAAATAGCGATGATTAAGGACTTAGGGGAATTAAAATAGAGAATTTCAGATTCTCAAATTAAACATTTGAGAACCAAAATTTATAGTATCTGTTACTAACAAGTCAATGGATAAATTTAATAATGGATTAGACATGACTGAAAAGAGAATTAGTGAGCCAGAAGATAGAGCAGAAAAGTATCCAGGCTGAAATAGAGTCAAAAGAGTGAAGAACACAGAAAAGAACATAAAAAACATATGGGATATGAGGAATAGGTTTTATAGACATAATTGTAGCTAGAAGGAGAGGAGAGAGATTGGAGCATTGTTAGAAGATAAAATGGCTGAGAATTTCCCAAACTCAAATTTCCCAAATCAAGCTACAGTTTCAAGAAGCACCACGAACTCCAAGCATGTCCAAACAAAACAAAACAAAACAAAACAAAACCTCCCTTAAACAATTAAAAAAATAAATCTACAGGCCTTGGGGTGCCTAGATGGCTCAGTTGGTTAAGTGACCAACTTGACTTCTGCTCAGGTTGTGATCTCATGGTTCGTGAGATGGAGCCCCGAGTCAGGTGCCATGCTGAGTGTGGATGCTTGGGATTCTCTCACCCTCTCTCTCTGCCTCTTCCCTGCTCATGCTCTCTCTCTTTCTCTCTCTCTCTCTCTCTCTCAAAATAAACAATAAAAATCTACAGGCCTCTTGTGCATTTTTAAATTGACATCTAAATTTTTTAATAACTTAATTAGTGGCAAGGATGTAATTTCTAATACAAATATTGATCCTTTCCAACGAAATTGTTGTATTGCTCTTTTAAATGTATCCAGTGGTATCTATCATGATTTGATGCTACCATCCATTAAAAAAATACATAGCAAAACTTTTCATTAACACTAAGAAATTTCAGATTCTTACTTTTGCTCCCTGAACACATACTACCATTCCAACACTTGCCCCTAAATTCTACCCCGTTAGAATGTTTTTGTGCTTGAAAGACTTATCGATCAATTTATCATACTTCTTTGTAACAAAAATATGTAATACAAATATAATTGACTATTTTTAATGTTTATTTTTGAGAGAGAGGGCACGTACGAGGGAGCAAGTGTGGGAGGGGCAGAGAGAGAGGGAGAGAGAATCCCAAGCAGGCTCTGGGCTATTAGCATGGAGCCTGATGCAGGACTCCATCCGGCAAACTATGAGATCATGACCTGGGCCAAAATCAAGAGCCAGATGCTTAACTGACTGGGCCACCCAGGCGCCCCTATAACTGACTTTTAAAAAATATCCCATAACCATAAGGCTCTGTGAAAATTTTGTTTTGGATTGACATAATTAGTAGTATACATTCAATCAAAGCAGCAAAATATACCAGAAAATGTCATAATTATTAAATATAAAAAGTGAAATTTTATTAGAAATTCCTGTCTTAAAGAGCTAGATGGGCTTGTATATTTATTGCTTATTAATAAATTATCTTAAAACTTAGCACCTTTAGGTAACAAACATTTATTATTTCACAGTTTCTGAGGGTCAGAAATCTGAGGGCTTAACTGGGTGGTCCTGACTCCGGATCCCATGAGGTAGCAATCTATCGGCAGTGGCTACGGTCATTCAAATCTTGATGGGGACAAGTTAACCACTTCCAAAGTCACTTACAAGGCTATTGGCAGGAGGCTTCAGTTCCTTGCCATATGGGCCTCCTCAAAATGTTACGACACAGAAGCTGGCATTCTCCAGAGTGAATAATCCGAGAAAGAATGACCGAGACAGAGGCATGGTATCTTTTTACAACTTTACTGAGATACAATTCACAGCCCGTACAAGTCTCCCATGTGAAGTGTACAATTCAATGGCATTTAGCATATTCACAGAGTTGTGCGTCCATCACCACTGTCAATTTTAAAACATTTTCATTACTCCCAAAGAAATTTTACACTCCATCCTCTCAAATTCCCTAGCTCTAGGCAACCAATTTTCTACTTTCTGTCTCTATAGGTTTGCCTGTTAATGGACATTTCATGAAACTGGAATTACGCAATGTATGGTTCTTTGTGACTAGCTTCTTTCACTTCACATAATAGTTACAATGGTCATCATGCTATGGTATATATCAGTACTTTGTTTCTTTTTATGGTTGAATAATATTTCACTGTATGGTTATATCTCATTTACCCATTTATCAGCTGATTTGGGTTGTTTCCACTTTTTGACTATTATGTATGAACATTCATGTACAAGTTTTTGTGTGCATACATGTTTTCACTTTCCTTAAGTATATATACCTAAAAGAGAAATTAGTATTTATACCCAGTACATACATTACTGGTCATATGGTAATTCCATGTTTAATCATTTGAAAATTGCCATACTGTTTTTCAAAGTGGTTACACCATTTTACATTCTCAGTAACATCGTATGAGAGTTCCATTTTCTTCACAGAGTCATCAATACTTATTTTTTTTTATTATTACAGTGATCCTAGTGGATATGAAGTAACATCTCATGTTTTTTTTTGTTTATTTATGTTTAATTTTTTTTACTGTTTACTTATTTTTGAGAGACAGATCATGAGCAGGGGAAGGGCAGAGAGAGAGGGAGACACAGAATCGGAAGCAGGCTCCAGGCTCCAAGCTGTCAGCACAGACCCTGACACAGGGCTGAAACCCACGAACCATGAGATCATGACCTGAGCCAAGGTCAGATGCTTAACCAACTGAGCCACCCAGGTGCCCCTATTTATTTATTTTTAGAGAGAGAGAGAGCAATTGTGAATGGAGTAGGGGTGGAGAGAGAATTCCAAGCAGGCTCCATGCTGTCAGCTTGGAGCCCAACATGTGGCTCATGAGCATGTGTGCAAGCAAGTAAGGGAGGAGCTGAGAGGGAGAGAGAATCCCAAGCAGGCCCCATGCTCAAACCCAGGACCATGACTCAAGCCGAAACCAAGAGTTAGACACCCAACCCACCAAGCCACCCACACACCCCGAGGCACAATAGGTTTTAAATTTGATGATGGTTATTTGTGTTTTTGGAGTAATATCTAAGAAACCATCGCCTATCCAAAGTTGTAAAGACACCTATGTGAGAATGGTACTTTTTTAAAATTCAAAATCTGAAATAAAAAGGGAGTCATTAAAAATTTAAATACATTATAAACATCAAAAGAGGATATACAAACAACGGTATGTTAATAACACTGAAAAAGTAAATGAAAAACTCCTAGAAAATATAACTTAAAAATAACACAAGGAGAAATAGAATTGGATATTCCTATAACTAGTAAAAACAATAAATCAGAAAGCTTCCCACAAATTCCATTTGCCTTCATTAGTGAAATTTCTTGTCTTCGTAGATTCTTCCAGAGAATTTTAAAAAGGAGGATATACTCCAACTCATTTTATGGTAAGCATAATCTTGATACAAAACCCAGTAGAGAAAGGAAAATTACAGGCAAAGTCATTCATGAATATAGTTGAGAAAACCATGAGTGGGAGTCAGATGGAGTAAGCACATTCCTCCTGTCTCTCCCACTGAATGCAGCTGTAAAACCTAGCCAGAATGCATGGAGCAGAAGCTATTTGAGGACTCTGAAAAGTAAATAGTGGCAGACAAGTTGGGGAAGAAGACCAAAATATGAAGCACTGAACTGGCAATGAATTCACCATTTTTTATCCTCTGGTTCTCCTGCCACTTGGTCTCAGACACGGGTGCAGTTATGAAAGTGCATGGCAGGCAGAGTAAGCTAAGCAAAGCTCTAGCTTCCTGGTGGAGAACCAAAAAGAAGAACCCCAGAGACCTGAATAGTACAAGGGAGATCGTAGAGAAGGAGCACCTTGGAGAAGTGGCCCTATAAAATTGCTCACAAACTCCTGGGCTCAGCCCTGCCCTGTACTTAGGTCTGGTCTTAATCAGCATGTAAGACTTTGAGAACTGCACTTTCCACCATCCAAGTCCCAGACTGTCCACTGGGTAGCACACATGTGGACTAGATCTGAACACCATTGCAAAGTGAGAAAATTAAAATGAAATTCTAACCATAATCCACAAGACTGGTTTGGAATTTACAGCCTGAATCTAATTAGGTCAATTGCATACTAATAAAAAATAACATTCTTCATATGATTTAAACAAGAGCCAGAGTCTCATAGCTTAACACTCAAAATGTTTAAGATACATTCTTAAACTTGGCAGATGAATAATTACTTGGCATACGAGTAACTAAGGAAAATCTCAACTCACAAATAAAGACAGTCAACATGTGTCAATATTTTTTTTTTAATTTTTTTTTCAACGTTTATTTATTTTTTGGGGGACAGAGAGAGACAGAGCATGAACGGGGGAGGGGCAGAGAGAGAGGGAGACACAGAATCGGAAACAGGCTCCAGGCTCTGAGCCATCAGCCCAGCGCCTGACGCAGGGCTCGAACTCACGGACCGTGAGATTGTGACCTGGCTGAAGTGGGACGCTTAACCGACTGCGCCACCCAGGCGCCCCAACATGTGTCAATATTAAGATGACTTAGATGTTGGATTCACGTGACAAAGACTTTAAAGCAACCATTATAAAAATGCCCTAACAATTGTAAACATCCTTGGAACAAATGGAAAACTTGGAAGATTCAGTAAGGAAATAGAAAATATAGTGAATAACAAAATGGAAATGCTAGAACTGGAAAATAAGAAAGCCCAGAAGTTAAAAACTCACTGGATGTATCCCAAAGCAGTATGGAGATGACAAAGGGAAGAGTCTGTGAACATAAAGGTGAGTAAACATTAGTCTAAACAATAGTGAGGGGGAAAAAAACCTGAAAAGATCCCAGGGAACCTGTGGAACAATAAAAAAAAAAAAAAAAGTCCAGCATTTGTTCCATTAGACTTCCAGAAACAGAGGAAGAGTGTAGAGCTGGAAAAACGCTTGAAGTAATAACAGCTGAAAACTTCCCAAATTTGGCAAAAGACATAAATCTACATATTCAAAAGGTTCTGTGAACTCCAAACAAGATAAAGCCAAAGAATTTTATACCCATACACATCACAGTAAAACTGCTGAAAACTAAAGAAAATAAATCTTCCATGTGGTCAGACAAAAATAATACATTCTGGCAGAGAAGCAATGATTTGAATGAATGCTGAATTCTCATCAGAAACCATGAAGGCAAGAAGGGGGTGGCACAATATTTTTAAGGTGTTGAAAAAAGGAACTATCAAGCCAGAATTTTCTATCCAGTAAAAATAACCTCCAGTAATGAAGACAAAATAAAGACATTCTCAGAAGGAGGAAAAGTGAGAGCATTCGTGGCCAGTTGACACGCTCTAAAAGAATGGCTAAAGGAAGTTTTTCAGAGGAAAGGGAAATGAAAGCTAGAACATCAAGAATGAAGGAAGAGTGAAAAAATAATAAATATCTGGGTAAATATAATAGACCATTCTTTTTCTTTTGAGTTCTTTAAAATATGCTTGATATTTAGAAGCAAAAAAAAAAAAATAGAACAGTGTCTGATGGGGTTTTCAATGTGTGTAGATGTAACATATAAGACAACTACAATATAAAGGGGGAGGGTAAAGGGACCTATATGGAGTAAAGTTTTTGATATTTCACTTGAAGTAGTTAAATATTAATTTTAAATAGACTATGAAGTTCAGTATGGATACTGTAATCCCTAGAACCACTAAAAACTTTATACAAAGAGATATTATCAAAACACAATAGATTAAAATGGAATGCTAAAATATATTCAAATAACCCCAAAGAAGGTGGGAAAGAAAGGAGAGGAATGAAAAAGAGGGGCAAAATGGAAAATGAATAATAAAATGGGAGCCCTATATCCAAACATAGCAATAAGTCATTAAACTTTTTTTTTTAATGTTCATTTATTTATTTTTAGAGAGAGTTTGGGGGAGAGAGTCTGTACCGTCAGCACAGAGACTGACTTGGGACTTAATCTCATGAACCATGAGATCATGACCTGAGCTGAAATCCAGAGTCAGATGCTTAACCAACTGAACCACTCAGGCATCCCTAAATATAACTGTCTTCAACACACAATACAGGGGCACCTGGGTGGCTCAGTTAAACATCTCACTCTGGATTTCAGCTCAGGTCATGATCTCATGGTTCATGGATTCAAGCCCTGCATGGGGCCCTGCTTGGGATTCTCTCTCTCCATCTCTCTCTCTTCCCCCTCCCTGCTAGTGTGCTCTTTCTCTCAAAAATAAATAAACATTAAAAATAAATAAATACACCAATATAAAAATCAGAGTTTGTTAGAATAACAAGACACGAACCAATTATAGTCTGTCTATAAGAAACTTCAAGATAATGAATGATATAGATAGGTCAAAAGGAAAAGGATGGAAAAAAGATCTACCATGCAAACACTAATATCAGACAAAGGAGACTCAAAACAAGGAAAGTAACAGGGATAAAGGCATATATTATCCGATGATAAAAGGGTCAGTTCACCAAGAAAACACTAAAATCCTAAATGTGTATGTAAGTAACAACAATTACCTCAAAATACATGAAGAACAGAACCAAAAAGAAAAACACACAAATCCACAATTATAGTTGGGGACTTCAATACTAATAGAAAGAAGTAATAGAAAGAAAATCAAGGATATAGAAGGACTGAACAATTGACATTTATAGGACACTCTATTCAGTAATAGCTAAATATGTGTCTTTTCCCAAGTGCATATGGGACATTCACCAAGACAGACATATTTGGGGTCATAAAACAAACTACAACCTGGGGTGCTTGGGTGGCTCAGTTGGTTAAACGTCTGACTTCAGCTCAGGTCACGATCTCACGGTTCGTGGGTTTGAGCCCTGTGTTGGGCTCTCTGTGCTGACAGCTCAGAGCCTGGAGCTTGCTTCGGATTCTATGTCTGCCTCTCTCTCTCTCTGCTCCTACCCAACTCATGCTCTGTCTCTCTCTCTCCCAAAAGTAAATAAACATTAAAAAAATTTAAAAACAAACTACAAAAACAAAAAAAAATTGGGAAAATACAGTGACCATAATGAAACTAAAGTAGATGTGATGAACAGAAAGATACTAAGAAAATTCCAAAACTTTGGAAATTAAACAAAACACTTCTTTTTTTCATAATGCATAGAAATTATTTATTTTTTATTTATTTTTATTTTAACTTGTTTCATTTTTTAGTTTTTAAAATTTACATCCAAATTAGTTAGCATATAGTGCAACAATGATTTCAGGAGTAGATTCCTTAGTGCCCCTTACCCGATTAGCCCATCCCCCCTCCCACAACCCCTCCAGTAACCCTCAGTTTGTTCTCCATATTTATGAGTCTCTTCTGTTTTGTCCCCCTCCCTGTTTTTATATTATTTTTGTTTCCCTTCCCTTATGTTCCTCTGTTTTGTCTCTTAAAGTCCTCGTATGAATGAAGTCATATGATTTTTGTCTTTCTCTGACTAATTTCACTTAGCATAATACCCTCCAGTTCTATCCATGTAGTTGCAAATGGCAAGATTTCATTCTTTTTGATTGCCGAGTAATACTCCACTGTATATACATGTGTGTATGTGTGTGTGTGTGTATATATGTATACACACACACACCCCACATCTTCTTTATCCATTCATTCGTCGATGGACTTTTGGGCTCTTTCCATACTTTGGCTATTGTTGATAGTGCTGCTATAAACATGGGGGTGCATGTGTCCCTTCGAAACAGCACACCTGTATCCCGTGGATAAATGCCTAGCAGTGCAATTGCTGGGTCGTAGGGTAGTTCTATTTTTAGTTTTTTGAGGAACCTCCATACTGTTTTCCAGAGTGGCTGCACCAGCTTGCATTCCCATAAACCAAACACTTCTAAATAATCCATGAGTCAAAAAGTCTGTAGGGAAATTAGAAAATATTTTCACCTGAGTGAATGAAAATACAAATATAAAGTTTTCAGGATGTAAAGTAATTTTAGAGAAAAGTTATTAGTATTAAATTCTGGTATTAGAAAAGAAGAAATGTCTTAAGTAAATAATCTAAGCTTTCACTTTAAGCAACTAGAAATAGAGCAAAGTAAACCCAAAGGAAGCAGTAGGAAAGAAATGATAAAGAGCATAAATCAATAAAATTGAAAGCAGAAAAATAGAGAAAATTAATGAAATCAAAATCTGGTTCTTTGAAAAAATAATAAAATAAATCTCTAGCAAGACTGAAGATACAAATTACATGCAATACTCTGCAACATTAAAAGGATAATAACAGGATGTTGTAAACAACTGCACATAAATTTGACAACATAAGTGAAATGGACAAATACTTGAAAGCCACAAACTACCAAAACTCACCAAAGATGAAATGGATAATCTGCACAGTCATATGACCACTTAAGAAATGGTCGCCTCCCGAGGGAAAAAAAAATCTCCAGAACTACCTAGTATTGTCAGCCAAATATTTAAGGAAGTGACACCAGTTCTAAGCAATGTCTCCTGAAAAAGAGAGAGAAACAGAGACTGAGAAAAGGGAGCACTCCTCAACTCATTTTACGAGGCAAGCATTGCTCTGATACTAAAACTAGACAAAGGGAGTACAAAAAGAAAACTATAAATCAATATCTCCCAAGGACAGGGATGCAAAAATCCCCCGACAGAATACAGTCCCTGACTTAATGCTGGCTCAGTGTATAGTTTTTCAACTTTATGATGGTGCAAAAGCAATACTCATTCAGTAGAAACTGTTTGAATTTTGAATTTTGATCTTTTCTCAGGCTAGCGATACAACACTCCCTTGTGATGGTAGCTCCAGATCACAAGAGTAGACAACAAATATACTTAGAATGATTCTGTACCTATACAACCAATCTGTTTGTCACTTTCAGTACAGTATTCAATAAATTACATGAGATATTCAATACTTTATTATAAAATAGGCTTTGTGTTAGATGACTTTTTCCAACTGTAGACTCATGTAAATGAGCCTGTTTAAGTTAGGCCAGGTTAAGCTATGATGTTTGGTAGGTTAATTGTATTAAAGGCATTTTTGACATGAGTTGTTGTCAACTTACAATGGGTTTATCAGGACATGACCTCACTGTAAGTCGAGAAAGATCTGTATTAGCAAGTTGAATCTATCAACATGTAAAAAAACAGTATATGAGGGGCACCTGGGTGGCTCAGTCGGTTAAGCGTCCGACTTCGGCTCAGGTCATGATCTCACGGTCCGTGAGTTCGAGCCCCGCATCGGGCTCTGTGCTGACAGCTCAGAGCCTGGAGGCTGTTTCAGATTCTGTGTCTCCCTCTCTCTCTGCCCCTCCCCTGTTCATGCTCTGTCTCTCTCTGTCTCAAAAATAAATAAACGTTAAAAAAATTAAAAAAACAAAACAAAACAAAAAAAACCAGTATATGATGACAAAATGGAGTTTATCTCAGGATGCAAGCTGGTTCAATATTTGAAAAACAAATCAATGTGGGGTGCCTGGGTGGATCAGTCAGTTAAGTGTCCCGCTTGGGCTCAGGTCATGATCTCACGGTCTGTGAGTTCAAGCCCCAGGACAGGCTCTGTGCTGACAGCTTGGAACCTGGAGTCTGCTTCAATTCCGTGTTTCCCTTGCCCTCTGCCCCTCCCCTGCTCTCTCTCTCTCTCTCAAAAATGAACATTAAAAAATTTTTTAAAAAGAAAAGAAAAACAAATCAATGTAATCCACCACACTCAAAGTCTAATGAAGAAAAATCACATAATTCACACAGAAAAAAATTTGACAGATTTCAACATCTACTTATTATAGAGTCTCATCTATGAAAAACCTATCATGTTAATGATAAATTTGGCATATTAATGGTGAAAGACTGAATGCTCTTCCCCTAAGATCAGTGACAAGTTAAGGATATTCCCTTACCACTCCTATTCAATTTTGCACTGGAAGTCCCAGCCAGTAAAGTAAGATAAGAAAAAGAAATAAAAGGCGGTGGGTGGGGGGATGGGTGAAATAGGAAGGGGATTGAAGAGTACACTTATTGTGATGAACACTGAATAATGTATAGAGTTCTTGAATCACTATATTATATATCTGAAGCTAATATAACACTGTATGGTTTTTCAAAGAATTTTAATTAACATTTATTTATTTTTGAGACACAGAGAGAAACAGAGCATGAGCGGGGAGGGGCAGAGAGAGAAGGAGACACAGAATCTGAAGCAGGCTCTGAGCTATCAGCACAGGGCCCCACGCGGGGCTCGAATCCACAAACTGTGAGATCATGACCTGAGCCGAATTTGGATGCTCAACTGACTGAGCCACCCAGGCGCCCCATAACACTGTATGTTAACTGTACTAGAATTAAAATTTTAAAAGAGTATGCAGAGGAAGGAATGAAGTTGTCCCTATAATTGTCTATACAGAAAATTTCAAGAAATCTGCAAAAAAACCTCCTAAAATTAATAAGTGAGTTTGACTAAGTTGCAAGATACATGGTCAACACACAAAAATCAATCATATTTCTCCATACTAGCAATGTATAGTTAGAAACTAAAAATTTTTAAATACCATTTACGGTTAGTTCCCTATGATAATTTTACAAGTAAAATAAAAATGAGCGAATATATAGTAAATGGAATCCAGCACTATATAGAGGGAATTCTATAGTTACTGAGTCCAGTAATTATATAAAAACATACAGTATTTTATATAAAAGTATGTCATATGTTGGGGCACCTGGGTGGCTCAGTCAGTTAAGCGGCTGACTTTGGCTCAGGTCATGATCTCGCGGTCCGTCAGTTCGAGGCCCATGTCGGGCCCTGTACTGACAGCTCAGAGCCTGGAGCCTGTTTCGGATTCTGTGTCTCCCTCTCTCTCTGCCCCTCCCCCACTCATGCTCTGTCTCTCTCTGTCTCAAAAATAAATAAACATTAAAAAAAAAAAGTATGTCATATGTCATAGCCAAGTTAGGTTTATACCAGGAATGGATGAATGGTTTTGCGTTGACAAATTAATAAAAGTGACTTGTCCTTATTAATTAATAAAGGAGACAACTTGTGTTCATTTCACTAAATGCAGCAAAAGTATTTGATAACATTCAATATCACAATAAAAACTCTTAGTAAATTTGGAATACAGGCAATTTCCTTAAAGAGATAGAAAGTCATTACACATAATATAATTGTGTATTTGGAAAGTATAGCAGTACCTACAAATATATATTTTTTTAATTTTTTACATATTCTGGATACAAGTTCTTTGCCAGATAGGTGACTGGCAAATATTTCTTTCACTATGTAGCTTGTCTTTTCATCCTCTTAACAGTATCTTTCCTGGAGCAAAAGTTTTTCATTTTGATGAGGTCCAATTTATTATCAATTTTTTAAATGGATCATGCTTTCAATGTCATATCTAGGAAATCTTTGCTTAACCCCAGGTTACAGATATTTTCTCCTATGTTTTCCTCTAAAGTTTTGTAGTTTTGCTTTTTACACTTAGAGCTATGATTCATATTAGTGGAGAGAAGATATTTACCACATGTACAACTGATAAAGGGCTCACATCCAGAATATATAAAGATGTCCTAGAAGTTGCTAAATACAAAGTCAACATACAAAACCCAGCTGTATTTCTATACATATTCAACTATGAAAAGAGGAAATTAATTTTTATTTATTTATTTTAAATTTTTTTCAATATATGAATTTTATTGTCAACTTGGTTTCCATACAACACCCAGTGCTCATCCCAAAAGGTGCCCTCCTCAATACCCATCACCCACCCTCCCCTTCCTCCCACCCCCCATCAACACTCAGTTTGTTCTCAGTTTTTAAGAGTCTTTTATGCTTTGGCTCTCTTCCACTCTAACCTCTTTTTTTTTTTTTTCCCTTCCCCTCCCCCATGGGTTTCTGTTAAGTTTCTCAGGATCCACATAAGAGTGAAACCATATGGTATCTGTCTTTCTCTGTATGGCTTATTTCACTTAGCATCACACTCTCCAGTTCCATCCACGTTGCTACAAAGGGCCATACTTCATTCTTTCTCATTGCCACGTAGTACTCCATTGTGTATATAAACCACAATTTCTTTACCCATTCATCGGTTGATGGACATTTAGGCTCTTTCCATAATTTGGCTATTGTTGAAAGTGCTGCTATAAACATTGGGGTACAAGTGCCCCTATGCATCAGTACTCCTGTATCCCTTGGGTAAATTCCTAGCAGTGGTATTGCTGGGTCATAGGGTAGGTCAATTTTTAATTTTTTGAGGAACCTCCACACTGTTTTCCAGAGTGGCTGCACAAATTTGCATTCCCACCAACAGTACAAGAGGGTTCCCGTTTCTCCACATCCTCTCCAGCATCTATAGTCTCCTGATTTGTTCATTTTGGCCACTCTGACTGGCATGAGGTGATACCTGAGTGTGGTTTTGATTTGTATTTCCCTGATGAGGAGCGATGTTGAGCATCTTTTCATGTGCCTGTTGGTCATCCGGATGTCTTCTTTAGAGAAATGTAGGAAATTAATTTTTTTTTTTTATTTTTAAAAAAAAATTTTTTTTTCAACGTTTATTTATTTTTGGGACAGAGAGAGACAGAGCATGAATGGGGGAGGGGCAGAGAGAGAGGGAGACACAGAATCAGAAACAGGCTCCAGGCTCTGAGCCATCAGCCCAGAGCCCGACGCGGGGCTCGAACTCCCGGACCGTGAGATCGTGACCTGGCTGAAGTCGGACGCTTAACCGACTGCGCCACCCAGGCGCCCCAGGAAATTAATTTTTAAAAGGATACTATAAAGTATACATACATGCATGTGTACAAATTTTTAAATGTCAGGTAGAATAAATCTAAAAAAAGTATGTGACACCTCTACAAAGTAAAGAATAAAACTTTAAGGGAAATTAAAGAAGACTCTCCAAAGTAGAGACATATACCATGTTCATGAATTTTAAAAATTGATATTGTAAATATATCAAATTTCCCTAAATTGATCTCTAAGTTTAGCACAATCACAACCAAAATCCCAACAGGTTTTCTGTGGATCCTAATGGTCTAATTCTACTAAACTGTGGAGGATGTGATAGAGCTTTGGTAATGTCAGTAACTGCTGACTGTGGTATTGGCATAAGATCAGAAGAATAGACCAATGAAATAAGAGAGCTCATAAACACATTTCTGTCTATGGACACGTGATTTACAACAAAGGTGGCACTGCAGAGAAGTGGAAAATTGGCAAAGGGGCAGTTATATATCCATATGAGAACTTTGTAACCCCGGGGTAAAGAATGATTTCTCCAAGTATCAAAGAGCAGTAACAAAAAAGGAGAAGACAAATCAGGCTAATTACAATTAAAACGTACCATTAAGAGTGAAAAGACAAGCCACAGAGGCAAAGAAGATATTTACCATACGTGTAACTGATAAAGGGCTCATATCCAGAATATATTAAGAATTCCAACAAGTCAATAAAGAAGACAGAAAAAAGAAATGAAGACTTCACAGAAGAGGAATTCCACATGGACAATAAACATGAAAAGACGCTTAACCTAATTATCCAACTAAGAGAATGCAAATTAAAAACCACACTGAAATACCACTTAATATCCATTGGCTAGGATTTTAAAAAGTCTGACGAATAGCAAGTATTGGCAAGCCTGTAAAGCAACAGGACTTCTCATATACTGCTAATGGCAATGTTAATTAACAATCACTTTGCAAAAATAATCTGGCATTATCTTACAAATAAGACAGTAATTCCACTCCTAGGTGTATGCCCTAGACAAACTTGGTACATGTGCACCAAGATACACTCACAAGAACAGCACTGTAATTGTAATGGCCCAAACTGGAAACGACCCACATGTCCATCAACAGGAAACTAGATAAGGAAAATGACATATTCATATAAAATAGCATACAGACGTGAAACGGATGGAACTAAACCTACATACAACAACATGGATAAATTATAAAACATAATTTTGAATGAAAGAAGCCAGACACAAGATAATTCATACTGTACAATTTTCTTGTGAAGTTCAAAAACAGTCTGACCTAATCTATACTTCAGAAATGCCTCTTTAGATAATAAAACTATATAGAAAACCCAGGAACACATTATCATAAAGGTCAGAGGGGAGAGAAGAGATTACAATCTGGAAAGGGGCTAGATAGCTTTTGAGGTATTGGCAATGCTCTATTTCTAGCACTCAATAGTGGTTACAAGGATATTTACAGTAACTCATTAAGCTACACGGTCATGCATCATTGCTTTTCTGCACGCGTTGTATTCACAATAAGAAGGGTTATTGAGCACGTGTCTTATTTCTTGGTAAGTGTTCTAACTTACATGTGATATGTTTACTTTGCTCAAAGATGTAACACTGATCTTTCGGAAGTAAACGTGGAATGTTTTATGTCATCCTTTAAATGGTGTAAAATACGCAACTAGACATGGGATGATGGAGCTTCTTCTCAGGAATGCGAGAGGTGAAGATGTAGAGTAGACATGCTTGGTAGCAGGTATTTTCTAAAATACTTTTAACACATCTTGGACATTCTAATTCTAAAATAAACGGGTAGGTAGGAAAGCATAGACTTGCCATGAGTCTGTGGCCCAAATGAAATAGTACACTATGACTGTCGGTGTTGCTGAGCCACACTGTCTGTGTTTTGTCCTCACAGGACACTTCCTCAGGAAGAATGCTTTCTCTGAGAACAGTGGCATGTGGAAGAGGAAAGGTTATTAAGCAACTGTCATAAAATAAGCCCATGAAAAGATGCTTAATATCATTAGCCATCAGGGAAATGTAAATCACAACCACAATGAGATGCCACTTTGCTCCCACCAAGATGACTATGTTTGGAAAGAAAGATAATAAGAAGTGTCCACGAGGACGTGGAGAATTTGAAACGGTCATACATTGGAAGTGGGAATGTAAAGTGATGCATCTGCTTTGAAAATAGTCTGGCAGTTTCTCAAATAATTGAACATAGAGTTACCATATGATCTAACAATTCCACTCTGAGGTGCATATCCAACAGAAATGAAAACATATGTGAACACAAAAACTTGTACATGAATGTTCACAGAGCATTCTTCATACTAGCTGAGAAGTGGAAACAACCCAGATGTCCATCAGTTAACTGATAAATGAGTAAATAAAATGTGGTCTATCCATACAGTAGAATGTTACTCAGCCATAAAAAAGGAATGACGTACTGGTATATGCTATGACATAGATGAACCTTGAAAACATTAGGCTAAGTGAAAGAAGCCAGTGAAAAAGTCATATATTGGGACACCTGGGGCTCAGTCGATTAAGCATCTAACTTGATCTCAGCTCAGCTCTTGATCTCAGGGTCGTGAGTTCATGCCTCGCGTTGGTCTCCACGCTGGGCATGGAGCCTACTTAAAAAAAAAAAGTCGCATATTGTACGATTCCATTTATATGAAATGTGTAGGACAGGCTAATCCATAGAGACAGAAAGGAGACTAGTGGTTGCCTAGGGCTGGGAAGATGAGGGAGTTAGAAGTGACAGCAAAGAGGTTCCAGGCTTCTTTTGGGGGTAATGAGAATGTTATAAAATTGTGACAATGATTGTACAACTCTGTGAATATCTAAGAGTCACTGAATTGTACACTTTGGTTAAATTGTATGGTATGTGAATAATATCTCAATAAAGCTTTTCAAAATATGTCATCATTCCATCATGCTATTTAATATTTCTGAACAACCTAACTTGGACAAAACACCCCAGTTTTTAGTATTTTTTTAACCTTTATTTATTTTTGAGGGATTGAGAGAGAGAGAGAAAGAGAGAGTGCACCGAGCCGGGGAGGGACAGAAAGAGAGGGAGTCACAGAATCTGAAGCAGGCTCTAGGCTCTGAGCTGTCAGCACAGAGCCCGTCGCGGGTCTTGAACACACAAACTTCAAGTTCGTGACCTGAGCCGAAGTCGGACGCTCAACCGACTGAGCCATCCAGGTGACCAGAAACACCCCCAGTTTTTAACACCAGACTTCACACCTTAATAAAAACACTGGATAAATAGGAGAAAAATACAACAAACTCTTCTTTGGATATTGGTGTCTTGATGAAAGGAGGAGGCTTCACTGATGCTTCCCTGACATCAGTTTATACCCTTGTGTGGCATCATGAGGCAGTACATCCTAGGAAGATGTGGGTAAAGTGTGTGTGTGTGTGTGTGTGTGTGTGTGTGTGTGTGTGTGTGCGTGTGTGTGTGTGTGTGTGTGTGTGTGTGTGTAAGGTGTTGGAAGAATAATTTTGAAAGGGAAGGTGGGAAAAGAGAACTAGAATGAAATCTCCACCACAGGTATATTCTTAGGTAGATTCATTTTAGGAAAAAAGTTGAAGATCTGAAAACTGATGCCCTAAAAATTGTACATGTCTGAATTTCCCTTGGAAAGACTTCATGTGCCCGAGTTTGAAGACCAGAGTTGTCGTTCAAAAGTCTAGTCTTTCAAGACCACAATCTCTGCTACGAATTGCTCAAGTTTCCCTTGTGGCTAAAGCCGAGAATTTGACTCTACATTCAGCTCTGCCAGCCTCCTCAGGGTAGTAAGCTTCAAATGTTTCAGCCTTATGGTCTAATTTTAAGGTGGGAAGGGGTTAGGAAAGAAGGAAGAGGGAGAAAAGAAGGACCACTTGGGTCAATAGATCAAATTAGAATCCTACCATGCCAAAGATCTCCCTTTTTAGCAAGCACCCTAGTGATTCTGCTGCAGCGGGGGGACAGGTCAATTCTGTCCAAGACTGCAAGGGAAAGAACTGACTGAGAAAAGGACAAAGAGGACAGTGTTGTCAGGAGACGGTTTGGTGGCATGATAGGAACAGAAGCCAGACTGAGTGGTTTGGAGACTGATCTGGAAGCAAGAGGTGGAGCCAGAGAATAGATGCACAGGAAGCTCAACTAAGGAAATAGATGAGCAGAGAACAAGAGCTGGACTTCAGGGCCAAGGAGGGTTTGTTTCCAGAAAAAGACAAACTTGAGAATATTTGTGGAATAGAGAAAATCAGGAAGGGGGTGTAGAGAGAGAAGGAACTGAGGGTCCTGAGAAGTTGTGAGGTGACAAAACGAGACCCAGGGGAGGGGATCAATGCTGAATCCTGGAAGGACAGCTCTTCCTCTGGGATGCAGGAAAGCAGCAGAAGGTCTGGAGAGAGTTTTGGTAGATGTGGGCTTGTTCATGGAGCTCAGATCATTTGACCTCTATTTCTCTTGACGTGTGGTGGCAGAATGAGAGGTAAACAGTTGAGAAAGAGGAGAGAAAAGAGTGCGGCCCCAGGACACCAGAGAGGGTTAGAGAATCAGCCGTGGGGAATGGCACCCGGAGTCAGTGAGAGGTGACGCGGTGGCCAGATAAGCCTGGTGGGGTGGGGGTGGGGCAGGTGGGCTTAGCCACGTGGATCTGTAAGGTGCTGTTGTTCTTCCAGCTGGAGGATGGCAGTGAGGTAAGCAGAGGTGGGGGCTACCCAGCGCTGAAGAAGTGAGAAGGGTGGGAGAAATTCCAGAGAAGAGGTCAGCTGTGAAGTGGAAGGTCCTCGCCTGCAGGGAACAAAGTAAGACGGGGCAGAAGGCAGGCTTTGAAGCCAGAGACCACCCAGCAGTGAGGTCAAGATGATGATGCTGAGCAAGTCAAACGGGGCTGAGAGGCAAAAAGAAGGGGATGGAGCAGGTTTGAACGACAAAGCTACCTAAAGCGTCCTGTACTAATACGGTAGCCACTAGCCTCCAGGGTCCTTACGTGGTTGGTTAGTCCAAATGCGTTGGTGCTGTAAGTGTAAAGTACACACGATTCCGAAGGCTTCGTACGAGAAAAAAAGAATGTTAAACATCTCAATAAATGTTTGCCCTGATCACTTGTTTAAATAATATTTGGATATATTGCGTTAAATAAGATACATTAACGTTAATTTCACCTGTTTTTTACTCTTGTAGCATTGCTTCTAGAAAAATTTAAATCACATACGTGGCTTGCATTATATTCCTGTTGCACAGCACTGCTATAGATACTCCCTTACTGGGGCATGGATTGTCTGTGTCATGCCCGCGGCCCCAACGCCCGGAACAAGGACCTGCACAGAGAGGCCTCAGTGAATGGTGTGCATGTGAACTGATGAGAGGATGAATAAATCAATTCATGAATGCGTGAGGGGAAAAAATGAGGATTATATATTAGTACGCAAATGAATGAAAGGGGAACAGAGATAGTTAGAATTGAGGACTGCTCATCAAAGCTTTGAGGTAAGGAGTCTCAGAGAGCATTTTATGGGACTTTACTAATATAAAGGCTCAAGAACCTGGACCCTTGCCACACTCTTATTTTCCTTTAAAAAAAATGTAGTCTTTTGGCACTTTTATATATGCCACGACTGTCCTAGGCATTTACATGTATTAACTCATTTAAGCTTCACCCTATGAGGGAGGTGGTGGAATTGGTATTTAAATCAGGCCAACTGGTCCCAATGTCTGTACTCCTAACTACTATACCATCCTGTCTCTCTTAGCCCCTCTCATCCCCAAGTTTCTCCAGCAGAGACACATTAGTCCCCCCTTTATCTACAGGGGATCTGTTCCAAGACCCCTAATCGATGCCTGAAACTGCAGATGGTACTGAACCCACTGTATTATGTTTTTTCCTATAGAAGCATTTCTCTGATAGAGTTTAATGTATAAATTAAGCACAGTAAGAGATTAACAACAATAACAAATGATGGAACAATTTTAACAATATGCTGTAATGAAAGTTGTGTGAATGTGGTCTCTCTTTCTGTCTCAAAATATCTGATTGTGCTGTACTCCCCCTTCTTGTGATGATGGGAGATGATAAAATTCCTGCGTGAGGAGACGAAGTGAGGTGAGTGACCGCGTTGTGACATAATGTTAGGCTCTTACTGTCTTCTGATGATACATCAGAAGGAGGACCATCTGTTCCTGGATCACAGTTGACCATGGGAAGCAAAGCCACAGAGAAGGGGGGACAACTATATAGATTTGTTTTTTCTCCCTTTACTGATTTCTCTTTTGCTCGCAGTCCCTCAAACCCTGTATTCCTGAAAGTTTTCCATGAACTTTGCTTACTGAAAACAACTGTAAGTAACCCCCCAACTTCCCCACAAATGAGACACAAACACACAATGGCTGCATAGTCCAATACAACAGCCAAGTAACCATGCCTCCTCTGTTCCCTCTGCCTCCATCCCTGAGCCTTTCCCACACCACTTTCTCCACCCTCCCCTACCTCACCCCCAGACCGTGAGTCTCCTGTCCCAAACCTAGGATCTGCCCTCCCCTGCCTTCCTGGGCAGACTCAATGGGAGTGAGTGTTGGAGGAGCCTGAGGCTCTAAGCAAATGCTTTATCTCTCAGTCTAGTAGATGCCAGCGGAGATGACTACAGAGGATAGAATGGGGGCTTTCCGGACACCACCTTGGCCAGTGCCCAGGAGTTGCTTCAGTCCCACCCACCGGGGACTCCATTCCAGCCTCAGCTTGGATCCCTCCAGGGACAGAGTAGCCCTGAATTTCCACCCACTGGGAGCAGCCCTAGCCCAGGATCTCCTCTTTCAGGGGCCAAACATAGACTGGAACACTAAGAAGGAACCAACAGGCCACCTTCCTCTCTTTCTCTCATTAAATTGTGAATAATAATGCATTTACTTATTCTCCCACTTAAAAAGTTGTTTACATCCTTTGAAGAATCTTGCAAGGTAGCTTGGCTAGACAGCAGGCAGGACAGTCCAGTGCTTCCGGTGGGGGGGCCAGGGTCTTCCACTCGCCCATCTTTTGGTCCAACAAGTAGGCGTTTGGGTTGATGGTGTAGTCCTTTGTCTGGACATCACTGGCTGTGGTGACACCCCCACAGACAAACACTTTGCTGTCTCCAATGGAGCATATAGCATGGGACACATCCAAGGGGCAGTTGTTGGGCAAGAGAGGCACCGAGGTGGTTGTCTTGTTGGCCTTTATCTTCTGCAGGTTGATTTCCACACTCTGCCGGTGGCTGTGTACACAGAGGATGTTGTCCTGATGGAAAGAGAGCAAGGGCCGGTGGTTGAACTCAATGGGGAAGGTGATACACTGGACCACATCCCCAGTGGTGGTATCAAAGCAGTCCACCACTCCAACCCGAGAAATGTAGCCCTTCACCAAGCACCGCCCAGTGACAATGTACAGGTTCCGGTCACCCTTGGTGATCACGGCTGTGCCATCCATAGGGATGCTCATCTTCCCTGCCAGGCACCAGGCCTCCTTGCGCTCATCATAGCGATAGATGTTGGAGACATACCGCCTTGGAGCAATGCTCCCACCCACTGAGTACACTGTCCCCCCGCAGGTCACCATGGTGTGGAAGACAAGCCCAATTGGCAGGTCTGGCAACTTGGTCCAGGAGTTGTCATCCATGTCGTACCGCCAAGCTGTCTTCAGCCCTGAAATCTGCTCAGTGGTGCCACCAGAGATGTAGATGTAGCGACCAGCCGAGGTGGCGCTAAGCGCTGCGGCCCGATAGGGCATCTCTGACAGCTTCAACCACAGGTTCTCCTGGATGATATAGGCAAACACGCCATCATTGAACTTGCCATGGGCCTTCTGGCCCCCTAGGATGACCACCGAATCAAGCAGGGCGCCTTTCCGCTGGTAGCTCAACAGGCTGCATGGCCTCTCCTGTTTTCGGTCCATAAGGACACTCTCAATCAGGGTCACATGGGCCGAGCTGTTCTCCATGCCCATCAACTTGTTGCTGGCAAACATCAGTGTCTTGTTGGAGACGGCATTAAGGTTGATGTAATTGAAGAACTTCTTGAAATACTTCTCCCGCTCATCCTTCCGGAAGTGCACCCAATTGATGAGTGCGCTGAGAGCCTGGTCCTCATTGAGCACATGCAAGTTTTCATCTCGGAGCAGGCGGCCAAAGATGACAGGTGGACAGCGCATGAAGTGCATAGAGCCCTCAGGACTCGCCCAGTAGTGGAAGTTGTCACGAATGCCAGAGTAGGCCAAGTCTGATACCTCTTTGAGCTCAAACAACTCAGCCAAGAAGAGGTAGCGCAAGCAGTTTGCTCGGCGGATGGACTTAATCAGGAAGTCATTACAGTGGATTCGAAGGCGTGGTGTGTTGAAATACTGGGCCCCACGCAGGAGCTCCTCCACGTTCTGCTCCGAGATCACCACCTTGCCGCTGTAGAAGTAGTCCAGGAGCTGGTCCACTGTGGCCGGACTCAGGTAGTTGGGGTCAATGGTGATAAAGAGCTCATCGGTGGTCTTCATGTCATTGCTGGAGATGAGGCTCTTCACCAGTGGAGAGACAGCAGCCAGCACGTTGCGATGTGCAAAGAAGACATGGTGGTCCACAGTCAGGGCCATGTCCCAGTACTCTTTGCGTTTCCTCTGTTTGTTCAGGTTCTGCAGCACGAAGCTGTTGTAGTTTTTCTCCGTGAATTCCAATTTCATGGTGCTTCTTGCTGGCTGAGGCAGAAGATCAGCGGCAGGTACTGGAGAACGGACTCTCTCACGCCTTTGGGATTCAGATTGATGGTTGTTTGCAGAGCAGTTGATCGGAGAGGAGGGGGGCTGGGAGAGAGGGTGATGTCATAGAGTGGATGAGGGCATCACAATGCCAGCCCCCTGAGGCCCCTCTCAGAGGCACAGGACCTTTCTCCCCTTTGATGGCTCCAACGTGCCACGGCTAGATCCCCTGCCAGGACTTAATGCCCTGGGCCCAGAGCTCAGCAGAATGGGTTGCAGCTCTAATCTGGGACTTTCCAAACTTAGTTCAAGGTTATATCCGGAATGTTAGAGCCAGTTTGGGTGGAGGGTGGTATGGGAAGAGAAGAGGGGAAGCTGAGGGAGGAAAGGAGATTTTTGGATTTAGAAGAATCTCCCCATGGATAGGAGGGAAACAGACCCAGAGAAGGGAAGGGACTTGCTCAAGATCCCACAGCAGGTTGGAAGTAGACTAGGGCCTGGAACTCAAGCCTTCTCTAACTCAGTGTTCTTTACCTTTCCAGGAAGCTCCTAACTCCCTAGCTCTCCCCAGTCTCTGGTTCTCAGGTCTCGAGGTCCCTTTCTCTGCCAAGGCTCCTGGCCATCAGAGAATTTCAGGCTCTGTCCTTTGCCTTCTGACCTTTGCAGCCATGGACACCGTTTTTCTTTAAAATCGAGAGACAGAGGCTACTAGTTGGAGCAGGGATACAGGAGTTAGCCACACACTGGGGGATGGGAGGGCCTCTGAAGCTCTGATTATTTCAGTTCCACAGCAAACTGGGACCTTCTCTCCACATTTCCAAGTCTATAGTCAGGCAGCTTTGGGAGCTGCGGTGGGTCAGCTCTCTCCATCAAGTGTGGACTTGGACCAGTGGCTCAGACTCTTCTAAACTTCGGTTTCCTCATCTGTGAGATGGGAATAATAGTACCTGCTTCAAAGATCCTTAAGAGTTTAAATCAGAAAATGACTAGACAGTGTTAAGCACAACGTCTGGCGGGTAGCAAACGTCCAATAAATGTTAGCTGCCGTTACTTTATTAATCTATTAGTTCGCCCAGGGCTGGTGTCCTTGGCTGCTCCCTTCCTAAATGCCTCTCTTCGTCTGGTTGGCTTGTGATGGTGGTGGGGGGGTCTGGAATCCCGCGTCCCCTCTGGGGCGGGCTCCCCGAGCCCCGTCCGGCCACGCGGTGGAGCTGGAGGGCCATCTCCGGCCACGGAGGCCAGCTCCTCGCTCGCAACCGCAGCGGCTCCAGCTGGGAAAGCGGCGCCCCGCCCCGCCCCGCCCCCTCTTGCCACGGGGTTCCGCGCGCCCGGCCGCCAGGTGGCAGGGCCTCCCAAGTTCACCACCCGGCCTCCGGTGCCCGCTTTACAGGTGGCGGCGGGCACCGCCGGGTGAAGCCGTCTCAGACGGCGGGAGAAGCCGTCTCAGACTCGGGGCGTCACCCCTCGGCAACCCGGGCGGGCGTGGGGTTCCCCGAGTGCCCGGCTCCTGCGGAGAGTGGAAGAGCCCGGGGGCCCCACGCGCACCAGCCTTTGGGGGCCCCCAGCGAGGGGCTCAACTCGCAGGCATTTGCGGGGATGGCCAGATGTCACAGAGAGGACCTGGGCCCGGAGCCCCACTCCTGACCTTACGTCGTCCTTAGCGCCCCCACTAGGAAACCAGTGTTGCCTGGAGCGTGGGGAGCGTGAGCCTGCCGGCTCTTCCCCTGCCCGGCTTGGTCCACTTATTCATCGTCTCTGCACCACATCCTTCCAGTTTAGACCTGGCTTTTTCTTTGGGGATTTTGGCAGCTTGAAAAGTATTTAAAAGTACTTACGTTTGAATGCTGAATGTGTTCACCTTGATACCTGAATGGAATAGAGGCACTCAGTCTCTTGACCTATCCCTGCACAAGGCTAAGAACTTCTGTTTTTTCCCATGAAAAGAAGGCTGACTTCAGCCCCTCCACCAGACTAGCCTCGAGGTTTAGGTGGGCCCCTCTCTGTCCGTTTTCTCCATGCGAGGCTAACTGAGCTCTAAATGCTTCACCAGCCCTGATCTCGCGAGAGGTGGCTGCCACCTGGGTGCAGGTGAGACCTCTTGGTGTTGATGCCGGCCGCTTTTTCATCCATTGGCATCTAGGCTTGCCCTTGTGAGAGGCCGGCAGACCTCACCTCCAGGGGCGTTTCAACTAGTAGAGGATGGGTGGGGTCAGGCCTGTGGTTGCATCCACCCCTTTGCCCCCACATCTTTCAGCCTTAGGGGCATTTTGGTGGAGGAGGTGGCCGGGCCCCTTTACGTTTGTTTCAGGCACCAGAACACCAGGGCAGGAAGTCTCTCCAGTTACGAAAGTTGGGCACAGGGGGTGTCACGGGACCTGAGAAGATCCAGTAGACTTAACTCTTTGTGCCAGACCTGGTACAGCCTGACAGACTGCAGCCCCGAGTGGGGAAGGGAGCACAACTCTGAGAGCACAGGGCTAGAGCCTGGAGCCAGGGTTCCTAATTCCTTCCTCTGCTCTCTGGCGACAAAGGAGAACTGGCGATCTGGCTTGTCTTTGGCTCTTATTGATTTTGGGAGTTGCTGTCTTTAAGAGATCCATTAAAGAAGTGAAATCAATGCCCACCCGCTCAGCCAGCTTTGTTGCCTGGCTTTTCTTCAGCCTGGAGTGCTCTTCTGGTCAGCTTTTTTCTTTCTCCAGCCAACTGACGAAACAGACTCCAACCTCAAGAGCCTGGCTGCATGCCAGCATCCACCCCCCTGTTATGTGTGTGCATTGGGTGGAAGGTGTCCCTGGGAGCCACCAGGAAGTTCACTGACTGGTCATTCAGTCCCTGTTGCTCAAGGTGGTTGCCCAGGTGTGGCCTCAGCCCAGTCTTTTTATTCCCCCCATCCTCAGCTTTCTGACCAGCTCATTATTTGGTTGAATAAGACTCCCTCAGGGAGGGGACCCTACTATTCTAACCTTCTGGAGAACAGCAGTTGACATTATCATTTTGTTGGGAAGCCCTGAAGATGAGGGGTGTGTTTTAAAGATACACCGATTTGGGGCCCCTGGGTGGCTCAGTTGGTTAAGCGTCTGACTTCGGCTCAGGTCATTATCTCACGGTTGGTGGGTTTGAGCCCGTGTCAGGCTCTGTGCTGACAGCATAGAGCCTGGAACCTGCTTTGGATTCTGTATCTCCATCTCCTTCTGCCCCTCCTCCGTTCATGCTCTCTCTCTCTCTCTCTCTCAGAGCTAAATGAACATTAAAAAAAAAAAAAAAGACTTAAAAAAAAAAAGTAAAGATACACAGATCTGGCCTGGAGCTAGAAAGCTCACTCCACCTCTTTTGTACCTCTAACAACTGGCTTTCTCACGTCTATGTATTTTCAACTGGCAACTTGGCTTGCATATAGTTTTGGCTTGCCATGGCCCTCATTCAAACCCATGGCATCTGAATTTTTTCGGGGCAACCGGCAAATTCTCTCCTCAGGTCTTAGCTAAATTCCTGGTCCATGGTCAGCCCAGGGATTGGCTGCCCTTGGATCACGTGTCCAATTCAGCCCAATCAGCTGTGTGAGGGTGGGTCACATGGATCAAAACATGGCTGCCCAAGAGGCACCAAGTACAGGGGAGAGGTTGGAGGTATTCAGAAGCTTGAGTTACCTGAGGCAGGAACCGACAGTTATGATTACCTTAGTCACCAGTTAAGAATCGGGCACGAATGACATGGAAGATATTACACCAAAGAAAAAGATTTTATTGTTGTCTTAGTCAACATCCCTGGGTGAAACGAAGGGCACAGCATGAGGCTGTGTTCACAGTGTAACACAGACCTTCAGGAAGCACGTTTCCTGACTGGCCTGCTCAGACATCTGTCTTTAAGCCGGCAGCCTTCCAACTCCCACCCTTGCTATCTTAGGACTCGAGATGCCAGTTTCACGCCACTCAGCCTGGCATCTGGGTTGGTTCTTCCCACATGGACCATGTGAAATTGTTATTCAGGGGAACTTTGTGTAGTTTGAGGCAAAACACAGAAGCCAATTGGCGATTCTAACCCCCCACCCGGGATATCTCCCTGGAACGCTTGGGCCTGTCACACATTCCTGGAGGGGCCGCCAGCACAGCTGCAGCCACAGCCGCCAGGAACAGGCCCGGCTCCCGCCCTGTGTGTGAGGGGAGGGCAGAGGCTGGAGGGCTTCCTCTGGGGGCCCTGGTGAGCTCACACTCACCCCCACGCGCACTGACTTCATCTGTTGGATGCTTGGCCGCGAGCCCAGGCCTTGTGAGGGGCTTTCTCCCAGAACAGGCCCTGGGCCACCTGGCCGGGGTGGGGGAGGGGGCAGCTTCGGGCCTGACCCAAGGCCTTAGAAACGAGAAGGCACATACTGAGCTCTTCAATGCCAGAGGATTTTAAGAAAAAAGGTGGGAGGGGGCAAGGGTGGTGGTAGTGGCGCTAGTTTGCTATTTAAAGGTAGAAAATGCAAGGAAGTAAAATTTTCTCTCCATTTGTTCTTTGGCATTCCCATCAGAGAATTCCAGGAGGCAAGCAGATGACATCATGTCTTACAACGGAGAAATCCCAACGATGCTGTGAAATGGAGTTGCTGCCCTCCCCATGTTTCCAATGGAAGCTGCTTTATGTTTATGTGTTTAAAGCTGTTTTATGTTACATTTACACGCGAGTTTAATATTCCTAAGTATCTACCAAAAGTAGATTACAATGCAAGAAGATCACACAAAATGAACTTCACTTCTAAGCATCGCAAACATTTGGAATAGAAAAAGACCAGGGATGGATATTATAAGAAATATACAAAAAAAAGTTTGCTTAAAAAAAAAAAAAACCAACCAAACGTTTTAAAGTTGATTTTTTCCCCCTGAAGTCCAAATTATTGTGGTCTAGGTAACCATTAGGATAAAGGCTTCATTGGCTCCTTCCTTTGATAAGAATAAGTTCATGCATAACCGTATATCCAAGCGTGTGGTGCAAGAGACACTCACACATGCATCACACACACACCAAGCGCGTACACCCACAGGGACAGACACACCGCTGAGTTTTTGTTGTTCCAGGAACTTCGTATCCACGCTCAGTCTGCCACCTTCCCATTACGTTTAATGAATTACTTCTTTGGAGGCAGGACATTTTCTTCAAAGAAGCCCTGGTTGACGACATTCCCTGCCGGGAAGTATCGGGCCACCACGAAGGAAGACCCGTCGCTTGCAGATGCCTTCCCCACTCCCATCTTCTTCGTATTCTTCCACACCATGGCCGTGAAGTGTCCTATAGGGGCACAGGCAGGGGGAGAGGGAAACAGGTCAGTTAGCAGAATCTGGAGAAGGATGTTTCAAAGGATTCTTGAGCCCTGCACTGTCTTGTAAGGCTTGGGAGGCTTCATCTTCACGCACACCAATCAGAGGAAGGAGACATAGAACACTCCACCTACCTGATTTTCTGAGGCGTCACGTCCTCTCAATCAGCCACACAGATCCTCCTCACCCCACCAATTCTCGATGCCCAAAGGTTTCATGGTCTCCCAGAGATCACGACAAAGCTGAGTGACCCCAACAGTTAGGATGACACCCTACCAGCACCTGACTCCACCCCTCCCTGCAGACTGTAGTCTTCAGGGTCACTGATGATCTGTCTCCATGTTCTTCCCCAAAGACCCCTTTTTGTCTCTATCTCACTTGACATCTTAGGAACATTTAATAGGGTCGACTCCTCCCCTTTTCGAAGCACTCCCCTCTTTTAGTTTCCACGACGCTGCCCTCTCCGGGCATCCCCATCTCACCGCCTCTTCTTCCTCCTCTTCCATCTCACTTGTAAATGTTGGAGGGGCTTGCGCTTCCCAAGGCTCAGTCCTGGGCTCTCTGTTTTTTTCTTGCTGTACTCTTTAGGTAATTTCATCTTTCCCTGGCTCCCAAATGTATTTCTCCAGCCCAAATCTCTGTATTCCAGATACAACTACTTACTTGACATTTCCACTTGGATGACTCATAGGCAAACCTATCCAAACCTCATCCTTGATTTTGGTTCCCCGCCCTCCCCATTCCCCCACCACCAGAGTTGCTCCTCTTCCTCCCTTCCATTTCCATTAATGGTCCCCTTATGCACACAACCCTAGGGGTTGGTCTGTATCCCTCCTTCTCCCACATTTCTCCCTCAACAATGCATCATTCAATCTTGAAGATTTGAACTCCAAAACATATCTTAAGTCCATCTACTCCCCAAACTTTGGTCTCAACCACAAACTTTCTCACTTGGACCACTGGGATAGCCCTTGATTGGTTCCCTAGCATCTGCCTTTGCCTCCTCTAATTCATTTTCTACCAAAGTAGTCGGAGTAACCGTTTTCAGACATATCTGTTTACTTCCCTGCTTAAAAATCCTTCAACCGCTTCCAATTGCACCTAGAATAAAAGTGAGGAAAGTGAAGGCTTTGGCCTGATGGCCTCCTTTCCATTCCTTGAGCACATCAGGTTATTTCCCACCATGGAGCCCTTACACACACTGGCCGTTGTGTGGACTGCTCTGATGATGACCAACATCATCTTGTCCCTTAGGCCTCAGCCTGAATATCACTTGCGCAGGGAAGCCTTTCACAGTGACTCATTTCCTGAACACCTCCCTCCCGAGATCATCTTATCATACCTTGTTTTTCCCCTTCAGCATTCTTACCATTTGCAATGTTCTGTGTGTTTGGTTTCTTGCTAATCTGCTTGGCTCTTTGACTAGGCTAGGAGACTCACAGGGGCAAGAATGAAATTGTTTCAGTAAATTCAGTACCCTGGAACAGCCTGGCACATGAAAAGTACAAACTAAACCTTTGTTGAATGAATGAATGAATGAATGAATGAATGAATGAATCAAATGAGTGAATGAATGAAAAGGCATATGGAAGAACCATCTTAGACTTGGGTTCTGCCCTCACTGAAGTGCAGGCTTTCTATTTTGAGCTCTTTGAGACCTTGACAGGTTAGAGCCTCCTTCAATTTCCTTTGCTCTGTGCCAAACAGCCCAGTTCCTTCTCAAGCTACTGTTGACCCTCCAGACACTTCTATGGTTTGCTAAGCTGCTCAGCATCTCAGGCTCCCTGCCCCTCATCCACTGCTTCTTTCGAGCTTTTAATATAGCTCAGCTTCCAACTCCCCTTCTGCTTTGGGGTCAAAGAGTTGCTATAGTGGCTTCTTTGCTCAATGACCATTAATACTTCTGTCTCCTAGGAGTAGAGGTTGGGAGTTTATCCCTCCCATCTTCACTGTTGAGGACTCACAGAGATCCTCTGACAAGTCAATATTTACTTCCATATCACAGAATGGCATTCATTTGCTAAAACAACACTGAAGAGACTATGTTTCCTCTTTGAGGGTGGGCACCTCACCTTTCGTATTGACCACAACATACCCAGTGTTTAGCACGGAGCTTGGCACAGGTAGATGCTCAATAAGTAACTGATGAAGAACAGAAGAGACAGAGGGAAGGAGGAAAATTGTGATCAGAGGAGCTAAGTTTCCCACAAGGCAGCTAAGAAAGAAAGAGGGGAACCACTTTACGTCCATTAGGATGGATATTATTTTTTTTTCTTAAAGAAGAGGAAAATAACAAATATTGTTGAGGATGTGTAGAGATTGGAACCCTTATGCATTGCTGATGGGCATGTAAAATGGTGCAGCCACTGTGGAAGACAGTATGGTGACTCCTCAAAAAATTAACTATAGAATTATTATATGATTCATTAATTCCACTTCCAGGTATAAACCCATAAGAACTGAAAGCAGAGACTCAGATATTTGTACACCAATGTTCACAGCAGCATTATTTACAATAGCCAAAAGAGGGGAAAAAACCCAATATCCACCAATGGATAAATGGATAAACAAAATGTTGTATATATACATATAATAAAATACTATTCAGCCTCAAAAAGGAGTGAAATTCTGGTACATCCTACCTCGAAGATGAACCTTGAGGACATCATGCTAAGTGAAATAAGCCAGACACAAAAGGGCAAATATTAATGACTCCAGTTATATTAGGTACCTAGAATAGTCAAACTCATAGACACAAAAGTAGAAGAGTGGTTGTTGCCAGAGCTTAAGGGTGGGGAAATGGGAGGGAAGGATGGGAGTTATTGTTTATTGGGTTCAGAGTTTCAATTTGTGATGACTGAAAAGTTCTTGGCAATGGTTGCACAATATGTGAATGTACTTAATCTCACTGAACTGCATTCTTAAAAATGGTTAATTTTATGGCAAATATATTTTACCACAAAATGGAAGGAAGGAAGGAAGGAAGGAGAAAGAAAGAGAGAGAGAGAGAGAGAGAGAGAGAGAGAAAGAAAGAAAGAAAGAAAGAAAGAAAGAAAGAAAGAAAGAAAGGAAAGGGAAAGAGCGGTAGATATTCACACTCTTCCAACCCGACAGTTGATATCTTCCGTTGTGTCTCATGTATGGTAAGGACTGAAAAAATGTTCATTGATTAAATTGTGTGTTTTGCCCTATGGTTGAACCCCATTTTTATAACTATTAAATTTAGGTATACTTTTTTGCTTTGTCTACATCCATAAAAGATTTGAGATTACTAAATTGTGAAAATAACCAAACATAAACACTGATGAGTAGAGTTGCCGTGATAAAAATCAAAGCAAAAACTAAAGGAAAGGAAACCCGAGGCTCAATTATGTATCTTTATCACATATCTTTAGACTTGTATTAACCAATGCCCAAGAAACTCTGATTTTCACCTCAAAATAGAGGAGAAACACTTCTTGCCAATTCACCCTTGGTCCTTACACTTTTGAGTCACAGCTCCAGGCTTTCGGCAACTTTGCCAGATGTCACTGCTTCTAAAAGCTGCCTTTTTATTAAGGCTCAAGCCCTTTTTCACACCAGCCTTTTCTTTCAAGAGAACCACATGCTTTGGCTACTGACCATTCACTCTCTCTGCTGCCCAGACAAGGACGAACTGCCATTTATCCACCGCTTGCCAAGGAAGTGATTACAGACACAAGGTGCACATCAGCAGTTTGCATGCCTGTGGAAGCCTTTTCCAAACAGATGAGACTAAGTAATTTTTCCTCTGGCTGGGGAGGTCTCTGGTTACGGAGATAATTAAGTATGGGTATTCAGAGATGAGTTAAAGAACATGACTTCCTTAGCAACCATCAGATACACAGTGGTTTCTAACTAAATCAATTACAGTTTCTTCCCCACCCCCCACAAAAGGGATCACATCCTCTTTTCTGCTATGGACCCAAGCTTGCTAGAATACACATTTGGAAAGCATATTAAATACGTTACAGTATATTCTTGCAAGGGAATAACGTAAAACAGTAAGAAAGAATGAAAAAGCTCTTTTTGTATTAATAGGGAACAATCTCTGGCAATCTGCTGCATGAAGAAAGAAAGCGCAAAACAGATCATATATCTGACACATAAAAAAGGGGAAAAAGAGAACATATTTACACAAACGCTGGTATAAAATCAGAACAACTCTCGAATGATACCCAAGAAACTCGTATCACTGGTTGGAAGGGAAAGTTCTGGAGACCAGGGATGGAAGGAAGACTTTTTTACCTTATACAGTTTGCAAGTTTCATGTCATGTAAAAGTATTATTTACTCAGAATAAACAAACCAACCGACTCATTAAAACAGAAAATAACAAAGGAATTGCAAGAAACCATTTCTTTCCACACAACACATAGCACAGAACTGTGTCCTTTGTCACAAGATGCTGACCCAAGGTGGGTGGGGATAGATTACAGGATATTTCAAAGGCCCTTCCCCTACATCATGGACTCAGGCCAGGAAATCCCTGTAAACAGCAGCTCTGGGGAGGCTGAGGCACGGGGAATGGGCCCGAGGATCTTGAAGGGTCTTGCAGGCTCTGACTATAACACCGTCCAAAGCTGTGCTTCTGTCTTAGGATCAGGCTGTCTCCCCCAGGCATTGCCCACCGGCACCTGGGACAGCATAGGGGCTAGTTGCTCTGAGGTTTTCCTCTTTCGGGCTGGGAGATGTGGGTCAATAGGTTGGACAGGCGGTCAGTGATCAAGGAAAGTTGAGTCCCATTCCCAGCTCTGACCCTTGTGAGATTCCCACCTTGAAGCAGGGGCCATGGAAAAAGCATCAGACTGAGGATAGGAGATATAAAAGAAGACTCTTCCTCTTTATGGCCTCAGTTTCGTCCTCTGCAAAATGGGTAGGATAAAGCCCCGCCTACAAATGGTGTTGTGAGGCTCACGTGGCTGTGGCTGTGGAGGCACTTTATAATTGTCAAGTGCCACGCACATGAGCAACGCTAATAACTCACTCTGACACATGTCTGATTGCTCGCGAGTCTTGCTCACGGGGTAAGCAAATCCAGATGCTCTGAAATAAAATGTCTTCTGGACGCCGAACTTTACGAAAAGAAGACAGGTCTGCACATACATCCTTAAACACTGGTGGGAAGCTGTTCCTGTTCCCTTCCTCACCCCTTCAACTGAACTGCCATCCAACAGTCATTTCTTACTTAGGGCCCTGACAGCGGCCTCCTTGTCCCCAGCCCGGGGAGCTGAGAGGAGAAATGCCTCAGCAGATGCTTCCACCTCTGCCCCACAGTCCTGCCTACACTGTCGAAAGAACCCCTGCCCAAAAGGGTGAGCAGCAAACCACAGGAAACAGTGACTGGCTCCGACAGCGTGTCACTTCCTGCTTCGGAAGAATGCTCCAGGGGGTGAGAGGCCATAGTGGCCCCACCCATGGGTGGGATGGGGGAGGGGAGAGGGAAGGGGGTGGGCAGAGAACCCCCTTTTCAGTTTCCCTGGTGCCTTTCGGTCAGAGAAACTCACAGCCCCTTCTGACGCATCCTGGGCCGCAAGTCGATCTGAGTCGGTTCTGAGGAAAGAGGGTGTCAGGTGAGGGAAGCCTGCTGAGGGGCAGGAGGGAGCCCAGAGCACAGAGCAGCTGGTGGGGCTGTAGTAAGCTGAATGTTTCCCGCTCACTCTGGAGGCCTCGCAGAAAAGCCGATGCCGGTCCCACAGCTGGCCCTTCCCCGCATCTAAACACCAGCTCTCAATGTCCCCTAAAGGCCACCACCTGGCCCCTCACCCTCCGGGACAGGGGAAGCACAGGGAGTCAACCCAAGTTCACAAAACTGACAGTGCTGGAGCCGAGAGCAGATCTAGGCTCTCTGCTCACCTGAACCCCAAACTGGAGAGAGAAGATGAAGGGGGAGGCTGGGAGGCTGTAGGCGTGGGAAGCACTTGGGAAGGGTTTTGGGGGAGGGGGGGAGTGGGGAGGGAGTTAAGACCAGGAGGAGAGAGTGAGCAGTTTGGCCCTTTTCCTGAAGAGAGGGCTTTCGAATATTCTGGCTGTGGGCCCAGGCTGGATCGGAGGGGAGCGAGACTGGTGGTAGGATGATGGGCCGTAGCGCCACTCCCGGGAGCAAGCACTGGGCAGCGGTTAAAATCCACAGCCTCCTGTGACACACACACTCTAGTCATCCGGAGAACTTGGAGCTGGTGGGGAGGGAATCCGCGGCTCGGGTGTTCTCAGATAGAGGGGGATGTGTGCGTGTTGGGAGAAGTGATGGCGAAAGAGAGCTTTGCCCTTCGGGCAAAGTCATACAGGAGAAATACGGAAGAGGTAAAATAGGAGGGAAATGGCCGCTTTTCAGAGCGTTAGTTCCTTTCCAAAGTGCAACCCTGCCCAGGACCAGGCCACTGGTGCGATCCCATCACTCACCAGTCCCAGAAGTGAAGCCGGGCTGCTGGAAGTTGTAGTTCTTGATTTCACTGTACCATCTATCAGCCACCTCCTTTCCTGCAGGGAAAAGACACTGCTTAAAACTCAGCAGTGGAATTGGGGCACCTGGGTGGCTCTCTCTGCCCCTCCAGAGCACATGCTCTCTCTCTCTCTCTCAAGATAAATAAACTTAAAAAAAAAAAAAAAAACAAAAAACCCAACACCTCAGCAGGAAAATCAACTCACTCACTACTCCTTCCATCTTCTCCCGTTAACCCCAAACCACCCACCCCACAGTTAGATGTCTGATAAAGCACCAGTGAGCCGAGATAGGGACTCCTGCCCAGGAGTGTATCTAGGCTGAAGAGAGAGCTTTGTTGGAGATTGGGAAGAGCCCTGGCCTGGGGTTGGAGGACTGCCTCTGTGTCCCTGCCCTACCACCAACTTTCTATGTAATCCTAGGCAAGGCCTTCCTCTCTCTTGGCCTCCGTACAAGGGCTGACTGCAACGTACTCCAAGGGCTTCTAATGATGCTCTGAGTTTTCGGGAGACTCTGCCCTCATCCCACCCAAAGTCTGTCTCCTGAAATATCCACAGGAAGAAAGGCAGTTGGGCTGGTGGGCCAGGGTCTCCACTGCAGGCAGAAGGGTCCTCACCTAGAGCATCGGCTGGCCCCCGCCGGGCAGGTGCCGGTAGGAGAAAACCCCCAGCATCTCTCTGGGAGCTGTTGGTGTCGGGACCACAGCCGGGAGCCTCAGATCCCACAGCAGTTAGTCCCACCCTGAACTGTGATTTGTGCGTGAATCACCTGGGGCGCTTGTTAAAGTTCTGACTTCAGGAGGTCGAGGGTAAAGGCTCTGAGTCTGCATTTCTTGGCCGGTGGACCACACTTTGAGTAGCAAGACCTTACACAACAGAGGGTACACACTGGCCTCACCCGGGGAACACTGAAACGTTGCTGAGGCCTGGGGCCTGCCACAGCCTGTATCAGTATCTCCGGAGGAACCGGGTGTTGGGATTTTTTTAAAGCTGCAGAAGATCCAGGGCGGGGATAAAGACAGCCTAATGAAACAGAGATGGGGAAACTGGGGCCAGAGAGGGTAGTGACTCACTCAAGGCTCCATGGGGAGCCAGCGCAAGGCTGGAACCAATCACATCTGTTCCCACCCCTTCGGTGAGACTTCTCTCCCAGGCCCACCAAAGCCAGTGGCCTGAGCCTGGAGAGGGGGCCAAAGGCGCCCACCTTCCTGGGGAGCATGCGCACACCTCTCCCGGAGGCCCGCTGCTCTGGGGAAACTGGGAGGCCCACAGGGCCTCTCCCCCACCCCCACCCACCCCCCCCCAGGGAACTCCCAGGAATGTCAGGCCCCAGAGGGCACAGTAGCTCTCTCCAGCAT
The DNA here is from genome assembly GCF_028749965.1 of Puma concolor. Classification (NCBI taxonomy): domain Eukaryota; kingdom Metazoa; phylum Chordata; class Mammalia; order Carnivora; family Felidae; genus Puma; species Puma concolor. Next base: position 58,524,620 of record NC_141679.1, on the reverse strand, counting down.
TTTCCTAAAAAGCCGGACAGCCCTGTCCGAGCCAGGAAGCTCAAGAATGTTTGGTCAGTGTGGGGGGATCATCATTCCAGGCTGTGACCTTGGATGGAGGAATTGTCTTTCTCTCTTTTTTTTTTTTTCTAACATGGAAAAAGCTCAATTGCATTTTTCTGGTGATAAAAGTTAATACATCAACACTTAAAGAAAAATGTGAAGAAAGTACAATTCTTCTGTAGCTGGGGATACTGAGGCGCCCCCAGGGTCATGCTGAAACCCTGTACAAAAAGGGCACAGAAATGGATTTGTCTCCCCCGCCCCCATTCCTCAGCTGGGAGCTCTTCCGAAGGGGAGGGCTGGGCAGTCTGACTCATCTCTGTGTCCCTGGCACCCAGCACAGGCCTGGCCCTGAGCCGGCCATCGGAGAGTTTGTGGTGACCAGCCCCTGGGAACAGAGGCAGAGGGTTCTGGGGCGCCTCTCTCTGGGCCGGTGGCACCAAGGCCACACGGAGGAGGGTGCTGGGGCCAGGAGGGGCCTGAATACTGGATGTCCCAGGCCCAGCTCAGGCGGGGGGGGGGGGGGGTTGGCGGGGGGCAGCTGAGAAAGTGACCTACCTGTCTGATCGTAGGAGGCCCATGCCAGGTTCTCTCCGCACTGGCCGCGACTGGACTCCGGGCTGTGCTTGAGGATCCTCGTGCTGGCCAGGGCCTCCGAATACCTGCCAGAGTCCATGTACTTCCTCAGAGCGGGTGCAGCCCAGGGAACCCCAGAGTATGAGCCCTAAACTGGTGTGGCTGAGATTCCTTCCCTGCCCCAGGCTAGTTGCACAAATCAGGAGCATCGTGCCAGCATCTCTTCTGAGCCCCCAACAGTCTCATTTCACAGAGAAGCAAACTGAGGCTCGGAGGAAAAGGACCTGCCTAGGTTAAGTGGCTCAAGGATTATTCAAGCCTGGCTGCCTCTGCCCCCCAGTCCTATGTCCGTCCAGCTACCCCAGGGCCCCACCACGACTGCAGCCACAGCGCCACGAAAGGTCAGAGTCACCCGGGGCTCTGGGGACACTCACTGCTGGGCCTCCCGGTTGAGCTTCTTGCAGAGCTTCAGTGGGGGGACGCCGTGCTGCTGCCGGTACTCGTTGTGGGCCTTCAGGACCTCATTATTAAACTGCTTGGAAGCTGCAATAATTTCAAAACGGAGAATGTCTCAGTGCAGAGAAAAGACCCACCAAAAGCAGGATGGCAGGCTTCAGAGTGACGCCCAGCTCAACCCTCAGGCTACAGGGACCGGCCGCTGCTGCCCTTGGGCACCGGGGCCAACCGAGCAACCACGATGCCCTGCTTCATACCCCTGATGTCACCTTCCACATCTCCGCGCGTCTGCACCTCACGGGTCACCTAGGGCCTTATGGACCACATTAGGGATTGGGGTCTTTATCGGGGCAATGGGAAGCGACTGAATGGGCGCAGGGGGCTGGGCTCCTGAGATCTGTGTTTCTGAGAGATTCTGCTGGCCGCTGGGTGGAGGATGGGCTGCAGGTGCACAGAAGACGCAGGGGGGTGTGGGCGGGACAGTGAGCAACGGAACCGGAACCGCTGGGAAAAAAATGTGCGGAGACTGGATATCTCAGACTGGACCCACAGGATGTGGTGGGGACCGGGAAGAACAGGCCTGGCTGTGGTGAGGGTGACAGGGACAGGTGAAGAAGGGGAGTAGGGGGGACAGCACCGGGGAGGTGGGGTGAGGGACAGAGTGGAAAAGAATGTGGTGGTGTTGGGGAGCAGGGTGGGGTCCTTCCAGGGGTGCACTGAAGGGAGAGGTAGAGCCTGGGCCCAACTGGGTCATGACCTCAGAAAGGACGAGGTGAAGGAGGCTGGATTCAGGGAGAGAAGAAGTGGGTGAAGGCAGAGTCAACAGTAGACAGAAGTCACAGCAGTTTGGATCTGAGATGGAACCCCATCCATCCCACACCTTCCATCCGTCTCCCCGCCACTCGTCCATCCATCTTCTGATTCGTAATCTATTCAGCAGCAGCAGCAGCCAGCCATCCACCCATCATCCACGCATCTGTCTGTCTGCTCTCTGAGCGCCTTCTCTACTCCAGGTCCTGGATTATGTGTGAGAGGTCCAGAGACAAATGTCCTGCCCTCAGTGAGCTCGCAAACAGAAGGGAGACAGCTTTGTACACAGACACTAGCAAAGAGTATGAGAGGGCTAAGGTGAAGGTGAGCAGAGGGCAAGGGGAACTTGGAGAAAAGCAGACTAACGTGGGCCGGGGGATGGGGAAGGTGGCCCCTTGGATTGAGGCCCCAAGGATGCCTGTACAGGAGCCAGTCAGGCTGACTGCGAAGTCAGTGAGCACCAGTCTTAGGCATCTGGGAGTGCCCCTCTGTGAAATGGGGTGAGTTGGGTGGGTTACGAGTAAGAGCCATGGCGGGGAGGGCGGGGTGACACTGAGCTAGTCCCATCTGGCGGGACCCTTCCCTGAGGCTTGGCTGTGGGCAGCAAAGGAATAAAGTGGAGGATTGAAAGAAGCGCCACTCCTATCCCTGCCCCCAGCTCATTCACCAGGCTGCCTGTCCTCTCCTCTCCTCTGCTCTTTTCTTCGCCCCAGAGGCTGAGATGACCCAACAGGGAATCTTCCTCCCCTCCCTCAGCCAGATTCCCCATGTCCCCTGGGGCTTCGGATCAAATCCCACTGGGTCTCTAAGGAGAAGCAGAAGGAAGACTTGCCCTCAGGGAGCTCTAGGCTAAACACGGCCATGAGAGGTGAGGCAATGCCAGTGGTGGCTAGCTGCCCGAGGGGGTTCCAATGACCCGAAGAGTTAGGACCCTGGGGGCCCAGCACTGCCTTTCCGTGAGGTCTGGTCACAGCAAGGCACCGGCAGGGGGAGGCAGGGCTGAATGGCAGGATTTGGGAGGCAAACACGGGGTGGGGGGGGGGGAAGGGGGGGGAGGTGGGGGCAGACATGGGGACACTGAACAAAGGGGTGATGGTAGCTGGGCACAAGGCAGAGGCGGAGCTGCGATCTGAACTCTTCAGGTCTTTGTGTCCAAGAAAGGGGCCAACCCCTCGTTGGTATGAAAGGTAAAGATTTCAGGTTTATGGGAGGGAGGAAGAAAAGGGAAGGAAGGTACTGTTTGGAGATCTGTTGTACGACAACGTGAGTATACTTAACACTACTGAACAGTATACTCCAAAATGGTTAACATGGTAAATGTTATGTCATGTGTGGTTTTTGTTTTTTGTTTTTTGTTTTACCACAATAATAAAAAAGATTTGGGGTTTAGCATGTTAATGTGGTATTTGGGATAACGGAGTCACAGAGGTTCTTAAAGAATCTCTCGGGTGGAAGCCATAGCAACTCAAGGGGACCAGAAGGGGTTCCTGTTGGTGACGTGCAAAGGAGTCAGCAGGGCGACTCGGCGGCCAGTAACCCACCAGCTCCCGGGCAGCGCACTGCTTGTCCTGCACGAGCCGGTGTCCAGCTGGTGTGCTTCACGCAGCCTGGCCCCGGCCTTGTCTGCAGGTGGCGACCATCTGTAGTGTGTCCAGAAGTGGTGACAGGGTGGAGACGGGGCCGGAAATGGGGGTCTTATAAAGAATGGGTACAATGCTGGGTATGTTCATCCTGCAGATCAGACTTTGGAAGACACAGTGGAGGCCTCTGATGGATTCTGGGATCCACAGGGCAAAGTCGGAGTCAATGGGTAGAAAAGGCAGGATGATAGAGTTCAGCTCAGCCTAAGAAAGATCTTTCTCTCAATCAAAGCTTTCTAAAAACCGACAACCTCACAAGGTAATGAGCTCTCCGGCACTGGGGGAATACAAGCAAAGTGATTTCTCTCAAAAGGATTCAGGCACTGGAGGCCAGTCAGATGACTTTCGAGTCCCTTCAAATCCTGAGATCTCATAAGGTCCCATCAGGGTGGGGTGAGAGGAGACAACTGAATGACCACCTCAGACTTCCAAGGAGTTCTGAGCTTCTCTGAGGAGAGGGAGTGATCAAGGTAAGTGTATGTGTACGTGCAGGGGCAGGTGTGGGTGCACGCGGTCAAGGTGGCAGAGGATCCCTATCTGAGGGACAGGCTTGGCGAGGCCCACACTAATGTCCGTTCCAGCTCCTATGTCCTGGGGAGGCCACAGTGGGACACCACAGGAGGTGCAAGGGATTGAGTGGCATGGCAATGCGGACCATCAATGAACGGGGAAGGCTTCCGGGAGGAGGTAGTGAGGAGGTGGAGAGGCACAGAGAAAGCAAGGGCCACCGGGAATCTGGTGTATCCGGGGCTATGGGGAGGAAGGGGAGACAGGGGAGGAGTGGGTAGCTTAGATGAAGCTCAGTTTGTTTACAAGCAGCCCTGAGTGCCAGGCTCAGGTTGCAGGGGACCCAGTAGTGCTGGAGGTCCTGCAGTCTTTTTGGCAGAGAGGGACATATAAGGCTGCTAGAAACTAGGTCACTGCACTCCCAGAATGTGGGAAGTAAAAAGAAACAAAAGTGAAAGTTCCTGTGCCCAATCTAAGCTTGGTGCCCAGAAGCCAAAGCTAGTCACTGTCTCCAGCAGGGCCAGTTTCCTGGGCCAGGGTTTCTAGAAAGGGGTCAGGAAGACTTTTTGGTAGGGGAACCTTCTCTCCCCACCCCTGGCTGGAAGGCATGGGGGCCCCAAGGCCACATCTCCCACTGGCCCCAGAGTCCCTCCCACCTCGGAGGCCAGTCCCCGCCCAGGTGGCTCTACAGAGCAGGGCCTCCTGGAGGCAAGATACCACTTGTGACCACACCCAGCAAAAGGCACACCTCGCTCTGTAGGAAAACCCAAGAACACATCTGCACATAAAGATTAAAAGTCAAAGAAAATCTCCCCATCCCCACATCAGGCAGGGAGAGCCCTCACAGCCACCCCACAATGGGGGAGGGCAGTGATTATGTCCTTATTTTGTAGGAGGGTAAACCAAGGCTCAGAGAGGTCATACAGGCTCAGGGTGCCAGCCCAGAATGAAGAAGGTATCCTTTCTTCTGCTTGCTGACCAACTATTTCTAGGTGCCAGGCCGGTGCACGATCTTATTTACTTATCACCCTTATCACCACCTTTTGTGGGAGCCCCTGGTTTTATTTGTGTGTTTGCTTGTTTGTTTTGATGAGGAAACTGAGGCTACTTCCACAAGGGAAGTAACCTGCCCACGTTCTCACAACTGGTCCAGGGGTAGTAAGCCCACGAAGGGGGAAACCCTGTCCTTAACCCCACACCACGCCCGAGGGCCACGACACAGAGGACAGCGCATAGAAGAGACAGCAGGGTTTCCAGATCCAGGAGGAGGATCAGGTCCAGGGAGGCTGAGTCTTTAGATCCCGAGGAGGAGGAAGTATGAGGAGAAAAGAACTTTCTCAAGAGCCTCCTCCATGCCAAGCCGTTTATGAACGACCTGCCTGAGGGGCCCCAGATGAAAATCAGGGGCTTCAGGAGTAGAAGCTCCAGGGGGCAGGTGTGAGGCTTGAATTCAGAGCTTCTGGAAGGTGGAAGGAGCTGCCTGGGCATGGCTCTCTGGGGCTGAAAGAGGGTGGCAGGACTGGGCTGTCTCTGCTAGGGTAGAGGACACTGAACTGGGATGGGGGCTCTTGAAGGTCTGAACTTGGGGCCCAAGCTTCTAACTGCCAGATAGACTCAGGTCGTGCCCCTCCCCCTCTCCCTGCCCTTGGGCTGGGACAGGCTCCTCCCTCAGCGTTGAATGTCCTCTGAGGCCTCCCAGGGCCTGACTCATTTCTCTGCCCTCTCCAGAATCCCCACCAAAGAGGCCCATCAGGGGTCAGGGCAAGAATTGTGAACGAGCCCCTTCTGTCCCCTTGGCAAGAGGCTGGAAAGCGACCTAGTCCCGCGTTTGGGGCAAAGCTGGTTGTGCTAGTTTATCAGGAAGAAAAATTATAAGTTGATCAAAAAAAAAAAACCACCAAAAAACAAAACAAAAAAAAGAATGAGTTCCAGATGGGTAGCTCTTGCTCTTTCAGCCTGGCTTCCAGGAAATTCAAGAGGCAAATCCCAGCTTTTACTCACTGTAGATTCTAGGACAAGTTGCTTAATCACACTCTGTGCCACATTTCTCCCATATATAAAATGGGGATAACAGTTTCTACCTCACAGGGTTGTTGTGAAAATTCAATGAATTGGTCTATGTAAATGCGTTAGAACAGTTCTGGGACATAATGAACAGTTACTAAATGTCAACTATAATTATCATCATCACTATTGGGCAGAGATCCTTTGGCCTCTGGCCTTCGGAGAAACTGCCCTGTCAAAGCGCTTCCTAGATTAAAACAAATTTTTTTAAGTTTATTTATTTTTTTTTATTAGTTATCTCTATACCCAACAGGGGTCTTGAACTCATGACTCACAGATCAAGAGTGTGCTGGCTCCTTTGACACTGCCAGCCAGGGATCCCGCCCCTCCCAGATTCTAGAGAAAGCGGGGCTGCTGGTATTTAAATTGGTCTTTGATGACTTCTTTCGGTACCTCTGGGCTTAGACATTTGCTGAATGAACGAGTACACAAACAAATAAATGAAAGTCCCACACTAGCACAGAGAAGGCACTAGGATGGGAGCCTTCTCATTGCAGATGAGGAAACCGTAGAACAGGAACGGCTGAACATGTGAACTGCCCAAAGTCACACAATAAGTCCACAATAAAGCCAAATGTAAGAATGTCCCTCCCTTCACCCTCTTCCCTCCCTCAAATCTCACACACTTTCCACTTCATATACGTCTTCCTCTCCCTAAGACAAAAATGATGGTCACTGAAGAGTTGCTCAATTGCTTACTGGAACAAGGATGTCCCGGAGCATTGGGCCCGGCTGCCCCTTTGCGGGAGGACAATACTCCTTGAAGGACTGAAGGAGCCAGGGCCGGGAGAGTGCTTGCTCCGCCTACAAAGCGGCTGTCCCCGTTCCAGCCCCGCTTGTGGCCCCTTGGGCCTGCCACAGGCACTGGGCAAGTCCCTGCCTCTCTGGGCCCTGGTTCCCCATCCGTGTGAAGGAAGGATGACATCTGTGGTTTTCAAAATATCTTCAAAGCAGGAAACCCTTTCTTTGAACTACTCCCCCCCACCTTTTTTTTTTTTCAATAAAATCAACTGATGGCAATGACACAGCTGGGAGTGACCTAGCCCACACAGCCTCCCCTAGCAGAGGTGTGACAGCTCCACCTGGTAGAAAGTTCCTGGGCTAGTCAGTCCCCAAAGGCCCTCTGCTCTGACTTCCCTGGGTGCTGGGCTGGGAGATGTGGGCGGAGGGACACTAAGATACTTAGCAATAATTGCAGGGTGTGTAAGTTCCCTGTGGGGCTGGCATCTCGGGTGAGAAGCATCTGGGGAGCAGGTAGAAAAGTGGTCAGTGTGTCTGAGGGGCAAGCACACAGCTGGGAAGTCAGAAACTTGGGTTCAAATCCCAGTCTGTCCACTTACTGGTCAAGGTGTGAACTTGGACAAGGTGAGTCAACCTCTGTAAATCTGTAAAATTGATAATAACTGCCTTGTAGCGCTGTTACAGACGTTGGTAATGAAATACCTAGTTTCAGGTGTGGCACGTAGTAGGACCTTAATAATTGGTAATCATGATTATTAGGGGCTAGAGGCTTCTACAGAGCCTAAGGTCATTGCTTTTCTCTGCCTCCATAACACGTGCAGCAAACTGAAGGCCAGCAGGGAGACCAGGGCGAGGAGCAGGTCCTGGGAAACTCTAAGCGCTGGGCTGAGTGTCTTCTGGAATTTAAGCTGTGATGGTTGTTTGATACTTTTTCGGCAATGCCCACAACCCCAGGCAGCTCTGGAATATATCTGAGGTTAAATATTAAAAAGAGATTGGCCCCTAGGCGGTGATGAGGAAACTGAGGCCCAGAAGAGGCAGGGGCTGGCTCTTTACCCCGGTCTTTTTGGAACCACGTAAAGCCCCTGTGTGGATAGGTATCTGTGAGTGCTACCGGACGGCAGGCGCAGGTAACCTCAGGCTGGTGGCCTGGAACCCCAAGGCTGGCCCTGTGCTGAAGGCCCGTGGGGCCCAGAAAAGCCACTTTCTCTTGAAGACCCTTAGGGGGGCCAGACACTACCTGGGGGCTCATGGTCTTTGGGACAGCCAAATAAAATGCATGTGGCTAAGAGGGAGATACGCCTGGACCAGCATTCTGGAAGGTCCCTGGGTACGTAGTAGGACCAGCTCTTACCTGCCTTCTGCACTGCCCTCCTCCTCTGAACTGGCCTGACTGTGCATCTCTAGTCCCACAAGGTGTCACCGCCATCCCGCACCCAGACTCACAAGGCTGTCCCTTCTTCACATTCACAGTAAGTTGGTCACCAAGTCCACTTTTGGCTACTATCTCAAAAACCCTTCTCCTCCTCCTCTGCAGTCCTAGATGCCTCCATCTCTCTCTCCTGAGTAACTGCAGCAACTCCCCCTGACCCCCAACTCTACCCTCCCCGTCTGGTCCACCCTGGCACAACTCTGGTCTTGCTGTGTTTAGATCAATGTCTTTCAATGGCACCCTAGGGCCCATGGGTAAAGTCCAAATCCCCAAGACTCTCCAGGAGGCTGCAAAGGTCCCCTCCGCACAGATGTCCCCCTCCCTTGAGCTCCTACCGCTCTCCACCGGCACCTGCCCTGCGGCTTGGAGCCAATCCACCCTCCTCCTCAATTAGCTTTGTGATTCATTTCATGATCCAAATGAATACTCCTGAGGACAGAGGCCAGGCCCTCCACAGCAGTGGGTCTGCGGCTTAAAGAAGAAGCCAGAAACAACTGATAAAAATGTAACGTTAGAGAATTTGCGGATTTTCTCCTAAGGTACAGAGAAAGGAGTTGATTTTCAAAATGCTTTTTCACATCTGCCGCATTCTTGCCCCATCATCACCTATCATCCTGTTCTTTTACTACATGACAACTCCCTATGTCACCTTTCCATACTGGAGATCATAGGGGCCACCCTCACTGTACAGATGGGGAAACTGAAGCACAGAGAAGGAAAGAGCCTTGTTCAAGATCACACAGCAAGCGATTAGCAGAGCCAGGGCTGAAGGCCAGACCCGTCAGGGCAGGGCAGGAACAATGCCAGGGAAGGCCACTTACTCCCAGCATGGGTACCTCGAGAGTCTGGATCTTGAGAAGAGATTCAAGAAGCGACCCAGCCTCACCCACCTGAGGATGACAACCCCAGCTTCCCATTAAGCAGGACTCCTGAACTCTGCTGGACTGCTGTTCACTGAGAGCCTCCTGTGAGGCAGGAACTATGCTGGGACAGACATGGCCCCTGGCCACCAGCAGTGAGGAATCTGTGGGAAACAGGTCCATGGCTGGGGTAGTGTCCCAAGCTGACTGCTGGGAGGGCTGCAACAAAGAAGACCCAGAGTGGGGCCGTCCCTCTGGGGGAATGGGGAAATCAAGGAGGGGGTCCCAGCCCCGAGTTGAGCCTAGAAAGATGGGGAGGATTTGCCACCTCAGCGAAGTGGGAGAGGCAAGGTGGTGGCGGCGAGCACTGGAAAAGGAACCCCGGGGAGGGAGCAGCGTGCCAGCCTCCTAACAGCTGAACGTAGGGGAGTTAACGGGTGACGACCAACTCTCAGCGGGTTCCAAGCCCCGCGGAAGAGTGTGTACTCTCTCACCTGTGGACAGTGGGATGGAAAGCGTTAGGGAGCGACAGGACAGATCTGCATTTTAGAAAGTTCACCCCGACAGCCACAGTGATGAGGATGCGCAGCCACAGGTCCGACGTAAGGGGGAAGCGCGAGTGTATATGCCCGAGTGGAGCCAGACAGAGCCTGGCACAGAGCCTGGCACCGAGGGGGCCCTCAGGGGAGGAGGGACAACGACAGAAGAAAAGGATGCTCAGAGCTGTCCTGAGGGTTGGTTGGGGCGAGCTGTTTTGCAGCCAGAGATGCTGTCATAGTTTGGAGGCTTTTGCCGATTCTAACTCTGCTCCAGAAACAAAGCAAAGCCACGCCTTGGCCGGACGCTGAGCGCTAATCCCCAGCGCCTGGAAGCCCTCCCTGACGCAATCTCTGGCTCGCAGACAGGGGGACCCTCCCTCGGTCTCGCCTTCCCTCCCTCTCTCGCGGTGGCCCGAAGGCCACCCCGGCTTCCTGGCTGCCCCGGAAACCGCCGGCGCCGAGCCCGCGGGCGCTTCGCCCCGCACGCCGCCCCATCCCGCAGCCGGGGGTCTCGCGGCGCAGCCGGAGCCCCGGTCCCGCGTGGCCGCGGCGGTCCCGCTCCCCGGGGAACCAGCCCGCCGCGGGGGACGGTGAAGGCGGGGATCCCCGAGCCGAGGCTCGCGAGCCGTCCCCGCAGCCCGCCCGGCCGGCCCGCGGGCTCACCTGACTTGCCCATGGCCCGCTCGGCGCGCTCCCCGGCTCCAGCTGCCGCTGCGCTGCGCTGCGCTCTCTCGCCCTCCCCGCGCCGCTGGAGAGCCTCGGAGGTGGCCCGGCGGCCGCAGCCCCTCCCCCGGCGCCGCCCGGCCCCCGCCTTATAAGGCAGCGACAGCTGCAGGCGGAGGAGCCCGGGGCCACCCCGCCGGCTGCCCGGAGGAGGAGGCTCCGCGGGCCCCCCACTCCGCGAGCCTCCCCGCCCGGCTTCAGAGAACTCTTGTAGCCAAGGGACCCCAGCGGCTGTCCAGGGCTCTCCAGGTGCGGCCTGGGAGCCCGGGACCTCCCGGATCTTTCAGCCCCGAGCTGCCCCTCTCGGGACGCGGAACGGGGGTAGGGCAACCGCTAAGGCGCTTTGAGGACCGTGGTGCTCACTGTCGCGCATCACCAGGGGTTCGGGGCTCTCCCCACCTCGGCCTGGCCACCAGAGACACTTCAGGCTCCGGGTGCGCCGCCTTTCCCTCCCCAGCGACACTGGGCTTCCCAGGACATGGCCTCTGGTGCGAGTCCGAGTTGGGAGTTCCGGCACGCACCTCGTAACGCCCTGCGTCGACCCTCCTGGGGAGGCTGCCGCTGCCCTGCTCTGACCGGTGGGCCTGTCCCTCACTCCTATCAAACCAAGCCGAATCCCCCAGCCCTGAAGTCTGGCTCCAGACTTGTCTCTTCAAATCCTTAACTTCATCCCATGCTCCAGTCAAACTAAACTTTATATTCCCCAAACATGTAGGAGACTTCTTACCTCCTTGTTTTTGCTGGTGCTGGCTCATCTCTGCCCATTCAAGTCCTACTCATCCCTCAGGGCCTTTGGGTCCTTGTAACCTCCTTTCTTGACCTTGGGGGCAGTGGTCAGTACACACCTGGCACTGGGGAGACAGGGTCTCAGTCACGGCCCCACCCCTGTGTGAGTAGAGGACTTGCATGAAGACACAGCCTGAGTCACCTGCGTGACTCCCCAGAGTAACTCCTAATTAAAGGAAGCTAAATTTAAGTAGGACCTTTCAATAAATGGGCACTGGAGTGAACTGATTTGCTGATTTGCAATACCAAGGGCTTCAAATGTCCAGTAGGGCAAGGGTCCTCTCTACTGCCTCCCCCTGTGTCAGGCTTTCAAACAGTGGTGGAGGGTTAGAAAGAGTGGCCCACCTTGACTCAAAGGGACTTTTGGTACTAGGTGGAGATCCAACCTTTTATGTCCAATGCCCTATCCCATGTTGCCTACGTCCCCCTTGAAATGACCAAATGAACCCAGTAGGAAGAATTCCATATCACCTCTAGAATCTGGAGAAAAGCGTCTCCATCTTAACCAAAAGTTCAAGGCCAGGAGTGGAGATAGCTGAGCACAGTGGAGCCACTCACTGCCTGTTGAGGGGGACCACCAAGTTTCACTCCCATTTCCTTGTATGGAGATGAGGGTGGTCTTGGAGTGGGGGTGGGGCGGAGGACAAAATCCCAACTTAGCGGCGTCTTTGGAGTCTGTGTGGGGTGGGACGTTGTGGACTGTAGAGCCGGCCTTAGCAGCAGGCACGTGGAAGGGCAAGTGTGCCGAGTGGGGTCAGGGCAGTGCCAAAGTTGCCCCCTTCCAAGGGCTGGAGGGGGAGCCACTGCCCAGCTGGTTCCAGTGGGTACTTAGGCAACAGAGACAGAACAATGGCAACAAAGGTCAGACACAAGAAATGCTTGACCCAAGCTAGGACTTCTTTTCTGTCTTATGTCCTATTTAAGAACTCCTTACCTATTCCAAGATCATGAAATGTTTCTGTTTTCTTCTAGAAGTTTTAAAGTTTTAGCTCTTAAATTTAGTTTTAGCTCTTACCTTCATTCTAATTAGGGTGTGTAGTATGAAGTCAGGATTATAACTGTCTCCTTATCTGGCATATGAATCCCCACTTGATCCAGCATCATTTCTTAGAAAGATCTTTCTTTCCCAATTGGCCATATATATGTGGGCCCTCTATTCTGTTCCAGTGATCTATACACGTAGTTTTACATTAACACCACACTGTCTAGTTTGCTGCAGCCTTATAATAAATTTTGAAATCAAGTAGTGTAAATCCTCTCTTTCTTTTTCTTTTCAAAGTTGTTTTGTTCATTTTAAGTTTTTTGCATTTCCATACAGATTTTATTTTATTTTATTTTTTTTTTTTTTTTTTTAAAACGCTTTTTATTTATTTATTTTTTTTAATTTATTTTTTGGGACAGAGAGAGACAGAGCATGAACGGGGGAGGGGCAGAGAGAGAGGGAGACACAGAATCGGAAACAGGCTCCAGGCTCTGAGCCATCAGCCCAGAGCCCGACGCGGGGCTCGAACTCCCGGACCGCGAGATCGTGACCTGGCTGAAGTCGGACGCTTAACCGACTGCGCCACCCAGGCGCCCCTCCATACAGATTTTAGAATCAGCTCATCAATTACTGTAAAACAAACAAAAAACTTGCTGGGATTTTGATTAGGATTGCCATGAATACACAGATAAATTGACCCCTTAAGAAAATTGAGTTGCTGGTCCATCACCATGGTGTAACTTTCTGTTTATTTATATCCTCTTTAAGCTCTCTCAGTATGTTTTGTGGGGTGTTGCTCTGTATTTAGTTTTCTCTTCTTGTAATGTCTTTTTCAGATTTGGGGATCAACACTGGCCTTATTAAACACTGGAAAGGGTTCTCTCTACTATTTTTTGGAAGAGTTTGTATAGAATTAGTATATTTCTTTCTTAAGTATTTGCTACACATCATCGGTGAAGCCATCTAGGCATGGAGGTGTTTTTCTTTTGGGGGGAAGGAAAGGTTTTAAATCACAAATTCAGCTTTGTTAATACATATAAAATCATCCAAATTGCCCCTTTCTTCTTGAGTGAGCTTTGGTGACTCGTACCTTTTAAGAATTTGTGTATTTCATTCACCTAAGTAGTGGAATTTATATGCCTAAAGTTGCCAATGTTGTTATCCTTTGACTGAATGATGTCTGATGGTGACCCTTTATCATTTCTGATATTTGTAATTGGTGTCTTCTAAAGGCTTATCAATGCAGTTGAAATTCATTATTTGTGGATTCTGTATTTATGAATTCACCTACTTGCTAAGATTTTTTTGTAACCCTCAAATCAATACCTGCAACACTTTCAGATGTTGGAAAACACGCACAGACACTGAAAAGAAATTGAGGTGCCCAACACACAAGTTCCCAGCTAAGGTCGAGAGGAGTCGCCACGAGATGGCTCTCACACTGTAAACAAATGCCCTTTTCGTCGTCTATTTAATGCCAGATCTGGGGCATTTTTGTCGTTTTTGTTGGTGGTTTTGCTGTTTAAAATGGTCCCCACGAGCAGTGCTGAAGCGTTGTTTAAATGCAAGAAGGCTGTGGTGTGCCTTATGGGGAATATGTATGCGTTAGATAAAGTTTGTTTGGGCCTGAGTTAGAGTGCCGTGGGGCATGAGTCCCATGTTCATGAATCAACAATATGGATTAAATTAGGTGTCTTTAAAGAGAGACACACATAAAACCAGGCTATTACTGATCTGCTGACAAAATGTTGTGGCCAGAGGCTGGCGCAACCTAACCCTGTATTCTCCCTAGCAGCAGTGGCTCAGTGTTCTCTAATTCAGTGTCCCCCACAACTTTATAGAACATAACTCCTGCAAATAATGAGAAGCAATTGTACTATTGATCTCAACAATCCAGCTTCTTGTTTCATTGATTTTCTCTATTGTTTTTCCATTTACTATTTCATTGATTTTTATGTTTATTACTTTTTTTTTCCTGCTTACACTGGGTTTAATTTGCTCTTCTTTTTCCAGTTTTTAAAGGTAGAAGCTCAGGTCATTCACTGTAAGCCTTTCTTCCTTTCTAGCATAAGCATTTAGTGCTATTAATTTCCCTCAAAGACTGTTTTTAGCTGCTTGTCACTAAATTTGATATGTTGTGTTTTCATTTTTATTCAGCTCAAAATAATTTCTAATTTCCCTTGTGATGTATTCTCTCTTGACTTATAGTTTATTTTAAGTGTTATTTGCTTTCCAAATATCTGGGAAAGTTCCAGATATCTTTCTGTTATTGATTCTCACTTTAGTTCTGTGTGGACAGAGAATATACTTTGTATGACTTCAATCCTTTCATACATTTACTGAGAATTGTTTTATGGCCCCGAATGTGACTTTATCTTAGTAAACATTCTATGTATATATCTCCTGATATTATAACCAGTTCTGCTTTGTGTACTTTGAACCTTTTTATTTGAAGCATAAACATTGGTAATTCTTATATCATTTTGATAAATTAGCTTACTATTCTGAAAGGACTCTATCTCTGGTAACAATGCTTCCTGTGAAATCTACTGTGTCTGATATTAATATAGTCATTATAGTTTGTTTTTTTGTTTTGTTTTGTTTTGTTTTTTAGCTTTCTTTTCATTAGTATTAGTAGGCTTATCTAATTTCAACCCTTTAACTTTTTTCCTTGTTTCAGCAGCTTGGGAGACTACTGTTCCCATAGAAGAATGCCATTTGCCTTTATGTTTCTTTATGTAGTTTTAGTGGCATAACTTGATTTTGATGTATTTTGAAGGTTATATGTATTGAGTGGTATAGAAATATAGAAAACAAAAATGTGTACAAATATGCAGAAATGTATACTTTTTTGCTTTACTGCAACATTGTTCACACTAAGCCCCTTGCAACTGAATGCTCTGTAAATATAAAAATGCAGACTTCGTGTGAATGATGTGTGGCCTTGGATAAGTTCCTTGACTCATTTTTCTCCTCTGTAAAATGGGGATAGTAATAGTACCTCCCTCATACAATGGTTGTGAAGATAAATGAGCTAATACATGGGAAGTACGTAGAACAGTTCTTTTAAAAAAATAATTATTGGTGCGCCTGGGTGGCTCAGTCGGCTAAGCGTCCGACTTCGGCTCAGGTCATGATCTCGCGGTCCGTGAGTTCGAGTCCTGCGTCGGGCTCAGTGCTGACAGCTCAGAGCCTGGACCCTGCTTCTGATTCTGTGTCTCCTCTCTCTGACCCTCCCCCATTCATGCTCTGTCTCTCTCTGTCTCAAAAGTAAATAAACGTTAAAAAATAAAAATAAAAAATAAATAAAAAAATAATTATTAATTTTGGTCTAGTGCAAGCAGGGAGGAGCACAGAGGATCTGAGGTGGGCTCTGTGCTGGCAGGCTGACAGCAGTGACCCTGATGTGGGACTCGAACTCAAGAACTGTGGGATCGTAACCTGAGCTGAAGTTGGATGCTCAACCAACTGAGCCACCGGGGTGCCCCTCTTAGAACAGTTCTTGACATGGAGTAAGCACTATGCAAGTGTTTACGACCACTCCACGCTTTAACTTCTAACTGATCTGTTTCATTACATTACAAATGAGGAGCTGTAGTTGACAAGATGTAGTTGGGTCCTTCCTTTTATCCAGTCTGGCAATATCTTGTCTTTTAATTTGCGTTAAGACCATATAAACTTGATAACTTTATTTTCAAATTTCTAGGGAACCAATACCAATACCCCAGTATTATTAGTCTTTAAAGCAAACCATGATAAATTCCTGAGAGTGGAACCATTTAGTCACATTTTCTGGGCACAATGTAATGAAACTAAAACTTAGTAACAGAAGGTTAACTGACAAATTCTGAACCATTTATAAATTTTTTAAAATCCCTCCACTGAAAGGCAAAATCAAAGCGGATATTCAGAGACGAATGACAATTAGAATACGAACTGGAATGTTTAAGCGCGTGGAGCATGGGCCTGAAGCCATGTGTACCTCACCCGAGTTCTGGCTCTGCTGCTGCCCGCTCTCTGTGACTCTCATCCAGGTGTTGATACGAAGATAGCAATACCTATCTTGGAGGATTTTTTTCTGACTAAATAGATGACACTTAGCACTCTTTAAATGTCACTGATGTGTGTGTGTGTGTGTGTGTGTGTGTGTGAGAGAGACATTTCCCAGTCACAGTTTAGATATGTGAAAAGGGAACTCTGTTTCTCTGTCTGGATCCAGCCCCAATTCTACTGATGGTAGAAAACTTAAACTTGAGCACTGAGGGAAACTCAGTCACTTCTTACTTTAGTCTCTTGGGGATTAATACTCAAGCAATCCACACTCTTTCCTGGCTCTCTCCACATCTCTGGGTCAACTTCTCCAGACTCAGATTCCTGGGCAGGAACATCTGTTTGGCGGAGCTGGGACCACATGCTTTGGGAAGGAGAACAAAGGATGAATGTCTACCCTCCTGCAGCTTCAATAGTTAGTTAGGTGCAAGATCTTTTACACGCCAATAGAGATTTCTCCACACGCCGAGCGGCCCAAACCCAGCAAATGTGGATAAGATCTCCCTTTTCAGAAAGAGGAATTTTGTATCCGTCCTAAATACTGTTACCCCAGAATGTGCTGTGTCCCATGACTCAGTCCTTCTCAGTCGAAGCTCTTATATTGTTATAAACTCTTCCCCAAACTATAGTTTAAGATTCACACTATGCGTTAAGCCCTTCAGGTTTTGGCTCCATTCCGCAGAGGTTTTTAGAACAAATAATTCACTGTAATAGCTCAATGAGTAGAAAGCCAGGGCAGCTAGAAATTTAATACCTTGGCAGAAAATCTCATTTTATCCTCTTACGCTGTCCTTATTATCGTTGTTAGAAAATATATGGGATGCAGCCAAAGCTGTACTTAGAGAAAAATACACAGTATAATAAATATGAGCACCAACTTTAGGTTAGACCAGGGTTCAAAATATCCCTGCTCTGCTGCTTACCATCCATGTGACCTTGCAGAAATTCTTTAACTATCAAGGCTTAGTTGCATAATGGTGTCAATAATATTACAGTTTATCCCTGAACAACATGGTGGTTAGGGGCACTGACTACCCCCATGCAGCCAAAAATCTGCGTATAACTTTTTACTCTCCAAAAACTTAACTACTGTTGACCAGAAGTCTTACCAATAGCTTAAAATAGTTGATTAACACACAGTTTGTATGTTGTGTATTATATACTGTATTCTTACAATAAAGCAAGCTAGAGAAAAGAAAATGTTATTGAGAAAATCGTAAAGAAAATACATTTACAGTACTGTACCCTATTTATTGAAAAAAAAATCCATGTAAAAGCGAACCCACTCAGTTCAAACCTGTGTTGTTCAAGGTAAACTGTATTTGCTTCATAAAGAGGTTGTGAGAATTGCATGAGATAATTCCTTTAAAGTACTTAATACTATGCCTGTGTGAAAGGAATTCTTGGATAAACTTGAGAAAGTGGTCCAAGAGACTTTTTGGTCATTCTTGGCCACTTGTCACATGACCATTCTTCCAGTGGAAACTTTCAGTAGAAGAGTGTGATACACAAGGCTCAAGCTGTTTTGGTTCCATGAGGTAATAGATGTAAGATACAGAGGCGCTTGGGTGGTTCAGCTGGTTCAACGTCCGACTTTGGCTCAGGTCATGATCTCACGGTTGGTGAGTTTGAGTCCCACACCAGGCTCTCTGCTGTTGGCACAGAGACCGCTTTGGATTCTCTGTACCCCTCCCTCTCTGCCCCTCCCCCATTGGTTCTCTCTCTCTCTCAAAGTAAGTAAGCTTCAAAAATAGAGGTAAGATACAACTGAGTGTGGAGTGTTTTTTTAGATTTTACATTTTGCTGATTTGCAGTGTAGTATTCCTGACAACACATAGGCCAAGTTTATCTCTCAGTGCTCCAAATGAGAACAATAAGCTGTAGTTAGATGATGTCACCGTCAATCTTGGATAAGCAACTGGAAGGTAGGAAGGTAGAAGGGAAGGAAGTTGTTGCCACATCAGATCCATAGAGCTAAACTGCAGATGAGCCTCTGATTGTCCTCCCTTCCTCAGAGAGGGAGCTCTTCTGAAAACCGGTAAGGAGAGAAGCTTCACCATCAAAGGGCTGAGGAAAATGTATAGTGACTTACTTAATCCTTTGATTTGAAAATAAAGGGACTATAATGAAAATCCCTTATTATTGACATTTGTATTGTTACAGACCTGGTGCTTGTGTCCCTCTAAAATTCAAGTGTTGAGGGGCGCCTGGGTGGCTCAGTCGACTAAGCGTCCGACTTCGGCTCAGGTCACGATCTCGCGGTCCGTGAGTTCGAGTCCCGCGTCGGGCTCTGTGCTGACTGCTCAGAGCCTGGAGCCTGTTTCAGATGCTGTGTCTCCCTCTCTTTCTGACCCTCCCCCGTTCATGCTCTGTCTCTCTCTGTCTCAAAAATAAAGAAACGTTAAAAAAAAATTAAAAAAAAATAAAATTCATGTGTTGAAACCTAATCCCCAATGTGATGGTATTTGGAGGTGGGCCTTTGAGTGGTGATTAAATCATGGGGGTGGAGTCCTCACGAATGGGACCAGTGCCTTTATTTATTTATTTATTTATTTTTATTATTTTTAATGTTTATTTATTTTTGACAGAGATAGAACGTGAGCAGGGGAGGGGCAGAGAGAGGGAGACACAGAATCTGAAGCAGGTTCCAGGCTCCAAGCTGTCAGCACATCTGCACAGAGCATGATGCAGGGCTTGAACTCACGAGCTGTGAGATCATGACCTGAGCCGAAGTTGGATGTTTAACCGCTTAACCGACTGAGCCACCCAGGCACCCCTGATTTGATTTTATTTTAGAGAGAGAGAACTCAGGAGCAGAAGGGGAGATGGGGAGGGAAAGAGAGAGAGGGAGCGGGTGAGAGAGAGAGAGAGAGGAAATCTTCAGCAGGCTCCATGATCAGCACAGAGTCCAACTCAGGGCTCACTCCCATGACCCTGGCATCATGACCTGAGCTTAAATCAAGAGGTGGACACTCAACCAACTGAGCCACCCAGGCGCCGCAGAACTGGTGCCCTTATAAGAGATCTGAGAGAGTTCCCTCTTCCTTTCTGCCATGTGAACACACAACTAGAAGTCAGACTGCAACTCAGAAGAGGGCCCTCATCAGAACCCCACCTGCTGGCATCCTGACCTTAGACTTCCAGCATACAGACCTGTGAGAAATAAGTTTCTGTCATTTATAAGCCACTCAGTCTATGGTAGTTACAGCAGCCCAAGGTGACTCAGATAATGTATCTTAGAATTCTAAACCTTACCCTTACTAAATTATAAAAGCAATCAATTACCTAATTTCGGGCCTGAAGAGAGAAGGCTGTCCCTTGACCTTTGAAAAATGCCCCTAGGAGCACTTGGGTGGCTCAGTCGGTTAAGCATCTGACTTCATCTGAGGTCATGATCTCGTGGTTCGTGAGTTCGAGCCGGACTTCGGGCTCTGTGCTAACAGCTCAAAGCCTGGAGCCTCCTTCGGATTCTGTGTCTCTCTCTTTCTGCCCCTCCCCCCCCCATGCTTTTTGTCTCTCTCTCCCTCTCTCTCAAAAGAAAATAAACATTTAAAAAAAAGGAAAAACAAAAGAAAAATGCCCCTAAAGTGGCCTGAAACATGACTGATAATATAAATATTATTGTACTAGTTATTTTAAAAGAAAAATAACAAACTAGGTGTGGATGAAAGCAGCTAGACAAATTACAAAAAATAAAGAAAAGTACCATAAACAAATATTGAACTATAGTTACTGAATGAATGCTGAAGTCTTTGGGGGCAAAATGTACCAGTGATTGCAACTTACTTTGAAACACATAAAAAAAAATAAGATGGGGAGCGCCTGGGTGGCTCAGTCTGTTGAGCGTCCGACTTCGGCACGGGTCATGATCTTGCAGTCTGTGAGTTCGAACCCCGCGTCGGGCTCTGTGCCGACAGCTCAGAGCCTGAAGCCCGCTTCTGATTCTGTGTCTGCCCCTCCCCTGCTCATGCTCTGTCTCTCTCTGTCTCAAAAATAAATAAAAACGTAAAAAAAATTTTAAAAAAAAGATGGGTGGATATATGGATAAATAGCGATAAAGCAAATATAGTAAAGTGTCTGTTGTAGAACCTAGGTGGTGAGTATATGGATTTTCCCTTTCAAATTGCAAGTTTGAAATCTTCCATTATAAAGTGCTTAAAAATTAATTGATATAGAAATTAATATAGTTAAGAACAGAAAATTATGCCTTAGAACAAAGAAAAAGAGAATTGAAAATACATCCTAGAGCTGGGAAACATATCAACTGGATAAAACTTTACGAAATCAAATTTAAAAAGTCTAAAAAAGGAGAGAAAACTCAAATGTACTACATTAGTAATAAAAAAAGGGGATATAATCTTTTTTCAGAAGTGGTCAGAAAAATAATATTGTCAACCCTCCACTAGTAGTTTTTCTGAATTGGGCAGTTTTCTAGGAAAATACAAATTACTAAGATATATTTAAAAAAGAAAAAAATCTGGGGCACCTGGGTGGCTCAGTTCGTAAAGCATTCTACGTCAGCTCAGGTCATGATCTCACAGTTCGTGAGATCAAGCCCTGCCTCAGGCTCTGTGCTTACAGCACAAGGCCGGCTTCAGATCCTCTGTCCCCCTCTCTCTCTGCCCCTCCCCTGTTCACGCTCTGTCAAAAATGAATAAGCATTTACATAAAGAGAGAGAGAGAGAGAGAGAGAGAGAGAGAGAAATCTAAATGAGCCAATAGAGCTATTTTTAAAAAGGGAAAATACCACTCCTTACCCAGAGATGGACCCAAAATGGGTTTGCAGCCAAGTTCCATCAAACCTTTGAGAGATGATTCCAAGGTAGAAAACCTCCCCTGTTCATTCTAATGATTAGAATGATCTTGATTCCAAAACCTACAAAGTATAGCAAAAAAAAAAAAAAAAAAAATCACAAAAACATAGTGCAACATCATTTATGACTATAAGTGCCAGATTCAGCAAATTGAATCTAGTAGTGTATTATGTGAATAGTACATTATGACCAAATAAAATTTATTTCAAGGGTATAAGGATGATTTCATATTAAGAAGTATATTTACAAGTTATACTCACAAGTCAAGGAAAAAATGTAAGCAGATGCCAAATATATCTTTGATATAATTCAATATTCATTACTGAGTTAAAAAAAAAAAAACTCTTATTTTTTCCTTAGCAGAATAAAGGGAAGCCCCCTGAAACAAACAGTAAAACATGTCATACCTGGGGGAGCTTCGGTGGCTGAGCTGGCTAAGCTTCCGACTTCGGCTCAGGTCATGATCTTGCAGTTCATGGGTTTGAGCCCCACATCGGGCTCTGTGCTGACAGCTCAGAGCCTGGAGCCTGCTTTGAATTCTGTCTCCCTCTCTTTCTGCCCCTCCCCCACTCACTGTCTGTCTCTGTCTCTCTCAAAAACAAATACACGTTAAAAAAAATGCCATACTTGAACATGTCACGCTTACCAGGAAAACAATGTGACATTCCCATTAAAATCAAGAACATAGCAAGGTTTCCAGCAATCACCACTGTTATTCAACTTTGTTCTGGGGGTTCTAGCCAATACCAGGGCAAGAAAAAGATGTAAGAGGTATAGATATTGGGAAAGGAAGAGAGAAGAGGGCTTCCCCTTGGAAAAACCTAAGAAAATCCATTAAATTAATCTAAAATTTAAAAAATGATAGCCACGTCCAAAAAAAATGTTTTTAAAGAACCAATGCACACAGCACCAGTAGCCAGTGAGACTTTATCATAGGGGCACGTTGAGAATAGCAGCGACAAAAGTACTGCATTTTAAAGCCCCCGGTATAGACGTACTTCACTAGACAGATGACCACAAGCATCTTGCTTTGAGGATGATATCCTTTCCTCCCGAGAACAGCCTGGGCTGTTTTAGCAAGAAAATGAATACTCTCACTCTTATGAGGGGTGATTACTCTCAGTGGCTGCTAAGTGGCTGGTGGGGAAGGTGAGCCGGTTCCAGAGCTCAGAGCTCAGGCCAGGGCTCACCCAACACTTCAGAGCCAGCAAACGATCCCAAGCGTTCCTGCCTGAAGGCAGCGTTTGTGTGACTAAAGAAGGTGCAGGGGGCCTGGAGGCTTTCTAGATCAGGGAGGGTGGGGAGTC
Organism: Puma concolor; assembly: GCF_028749965.1. Lineage (NCBI taxonomy): Eukaryota > Metazoa > Chordata > Mammalia > Carnivora > Felidae > Puma > Puma concolor. The sequence continues at coordinate 58,502,291 of NC_141679.1, read as the reverse complement.
TTGGAACTGGGGAGAGCTGCTGGAAAATGATGCTGTGAAGGGCTGAGAGAGGAACAAGGAGGGGAGCGGTGTCAGGAAGGAAGGCATGTGCAGGGAGACACCTCCAGAGGGCTGAGCCGAGAGGCCTTCCCCATCTTGCGTGATGTGCTGGAGTGAGTGGCAGATACTGTCACATCTCCTCATCCTCTTACTTGGCGTTGTCCTGGCCTCCTGGGCTGGCACTTTTTTTTTTTCCCCCCCACTTCCTTCCCTAAATTGACTTGGCTCTGCTCTCGGTCAGGGAGGCTGAACTTACAATTATGGCGACAGGCTTCCTCATCTTCAGGTTTCTGACTGGGTTCAGCAATGGTAGGAAATGGACGGACGGGCGCAGGAAATGGCGGTCCATGCAGCGCTCTCCTTGTGTTCTGGTAACCACCCCGCTGCTTTGGGCTTCGGGGCCCTAGGGGCCCCATATTCTAGCTCACGCCTGCACTCTCCCTCTGGTTTCTTACACTCTGCTCACACCTTTGTGAATAGTCCCCTTATCCAGCCTTCGTTAAATTATCCTAATGGGGGGTGGGGGGCACCTGTTTTCCTGCTGGGCCGGGATCAGCATGAAATCTTACCTGCTGGCTCAGGAAAGCAACTACTCACATCTCCAGCAGAGCTCAGTGCCAGATTGGTAGGGGGAAGACAGGTGAGGTGGTACTCAGGAAGAGGGTAGCATGTCACCTGATTACCTGGTGGGGTTCTGGTCAAGATGGGGCTTCCATCTGGCAGGAACGTGCCAACCAGCAGAGATAGTAGAAACGCCCCAAGTATGAAACCATGGTCTTGAACTTCTCCTCACAGCCTTGTGGGGTAACCACCTCTGCCCCCATGTGGACAGAAGAAGGATCCTGTCGTAATTAGATACAGAGAGATCTTGGTACAGAGAAAACTCTAGAAGGATTCTGCACTCGCTGGTAAAAGCAGGGAGAGGAAGGTGCATTGTGGGTAACTTTGTTTATATTTCCAGGTATCTTGGGGGAATGCATGTTATTTTTTATAATGAGAAAACAATACTGCGAACTTCACTTTGGAAAAATGAAAGTGTTTGGAGCTGGGGGCAGGGGTGTCATCATGCTTCCCCACGTGAAGGCTTCCTGCCTTACCCTTGCCCCCACCAGCCTGACTTCCTGAGAACCTAACTAGACCTTAGACTTCGCAAGTGGTGTCTATGTGCACCATTTTGCTGTGGGCCAGTGAGAGAACAAGGTGAAAAGCACTGTATAAACTATCATTCAAAGTGCTGGACAGGGGTGCCCGGGTGGCTCAGTCTGTTGAGTGTCCAACTCTTGATTTCAGCTCAGGTCATGATCTCACGGTCGGGCAGATGGAGCCCCGTGCTCTATGCTGACAGTGGGGAGCCTGCTTGGGATTCTCTCTCTCCCTCCCTCTCTGCCCCTCCCCTCAAACTAAATAAATAAACGTTAAAAAAGAAAGTGCTGGAGAGCTGTATCAGTCACTCTTATGATTCCCGTTGCTCCTTGGACTCGTCTATCACCAGCTAGTGTGCTCGCCTTGTTGGTCTGACCTGACACTGAACTTAGCTCACTCTGCCCATCCCCTGGTGTCCACCCTCGTGGCGTTCTCCCATGTGGCTGGCTCCATCTCTGAGCAGCACAAATCCTGCCCTGTTGCCTGTGCCAGGGAAGGCCCAGACCTGGCCTCGGGCCTTGGCTTTGCCCTGACTTGCTGTGTGACCCTGGGCTTGTACTTCTGCTCTCTGGGCCTATTTCCCTGTATGTACAAAGTGGAAATCTACCCCCCAGCTTCAAGACTGCTGGACTGGGGAAAGGAATTTCCCTAGGAATGATGCCTCTGCTGTCCCTTCCCCTCAGCTGGCAGAGCTCACAACTCAGGCCTCTTCCACAGCCGGGAGAGAGGGGGAGGAGAGTATCCTGGAGCAGGGCCTCCGGTCCCTTTGGGAAATGGAGTGCCCCCTGTGGGGTGTGTGGGTTTGACTCCCACCAGTCCAGGGCTGAGGGAAAATCATCAATTCACATGAAGGAAAATAAAATGTCTTCTATGGATTTTGTGTGAAGGCCATCAGCATTGCTGGCAGGCTTCACTTTCCTCCCGTGGTGGAACTGAAACAGGACAAGGCCGAACCCTGAGAATGGGGGCCCAGGGGAAGCCTGGCACCCGGCCTGGCTCAGTTAATGTTTCCTCAGTAGAGTCTAGGATGTTCACAGGACAGAGGAAGAGGAAGCACAGCCTGATAGCGAGATCAGTGGATGATCTCAAAGGTCTCTTGCGACACTGAAGCTCGATGGGCTCCACAGTCATCCGGGTCCACCAGCACAGCCAGGGGGGCAAGGGCAGAGGCTCTGGATGCCATTCTGGCCTGGCATTCGAGGCCGGCAGGACTGATCTGCCTGACACTGCCCCTTCCTAACTTGTCAGCTCCACCGTTCTGTCCCGGGGACCAACCCAGACTCTCCTGCCTCTGTACCTTCGCTCAAACTGTACCTCCTACCTAGAATGCATCTCCTGAAGTCACCTGGCAAAGCCCTCCTGTTTCTCTCAGGCCCAGCTCAAATCAAACCCTCTATAAGAAGCCTTCTGTCTTCTTCTTTCTCTCCTCCTTCTAACTCTTCCCGAGTCACTTTGTACAGTTAGATTACCTACTCCTGTCTCTCCAGGCAAACCATTACTAATGGCAATGCCACTCAGGAGCGCTTAGTTGACAAACTTTCTTACTAGAAACAAATGTCCCAAGGCTTGTACTGTAGCTGTCCTAATGACTGTGACTGATGCCAATAGTGGCCCTGATGCCAATAGTGGCCCCATGCCAAGCTCACCAGCTCACTGAGAAGGGAGCCTAGGCTGGAGGAGGCCTAAGAGGCCTTTGCATTAGATGTGGGATTGGCATTTTAAAATAACCAGGGAAGAGACCTGAGAAATGAAATGAGGCTGTTTAAATAACTGGAGGTAAGTACTGAAGATATGGAGTCAGAGAACGTTGATGATGGGGTTCTACTACCTAGTTGCAAACAGGGGTCCACCTAGCACAGCTGGGGCCAGTTACTGGGAAAATAAAACTATTTCCATGTTTACACTCTAACAAGTTGAGACTGCCAAAAAACTGGCTTTACCTGGAGGCAAATGCTGTTGGTGGCCTTTGCCTTCTTACTTGCCTTCCTGCACTTTGACTCCCCTCGGGCAGCGGAATGTTCAGTCCCTGACTGTCTAGCTATAAAAATGCTGTTCCCCTTGGCCAGTTGTCTATGGCAAGAATACGACCTGATCCTGGCCAAGGAGATACAAGGGACAACTGCCGAGGGATTTCTGAGAAATATTTTTCTTAGTCATAAGAGGCACTGGCAGCAAAAGGAAAAGACACTTGTGACTCTTTTTTTAAGTTTATTTATTTTGAGAGAGAGAGAGATGCGGGAGGGGCAGAGAGAGAGAGAGAGAGAGAGAGAGAGAGAGAATCTCAAGCAGGCTCTGCACTGTCAGCACACAGCCTGATGCAGGGCTCAGACTCATGAACCATGAGATCATGACCTGAGCTGAAAGCAAGAGTCAGACGCTTAACCGACTGAGCCACCCAGGCGTCTTGAGAAGGCACTTGTGACTCTTGCCTTTCTTCTTGCTCAGAACGCTGTGCTTGAAGCTTAGCTTGGAGCTGAGACAAGCACCAGGAGACCATGACGGGGCTCTCTTCACCATGACGATCTCTTCACCATGGACCTAAAACAAGGATGTGGTGCCATGAGTGACATATTTATCTGCTGTCCATGCTCTGTAGAAAAATGGTAACTTTGGAGAGATCAACCATTTAGAGTCATCCAGTGACTGGCCTTACGCCCGGCTCGTCTGTCCTGGAGCCGTTGGAAGCTCCCTGATAGAGCTGGTTCGGAAGTGAGGCATCCAGGAAGCAAGCAGGATCTTCCCCTGGTTGGCCTGCTTCTATTTGCTTCTGTTGGATTTAAATTTTCTGCACTCGTCACAGGGTCTCCTCTTTGTTCCCATTTTTGCTCTTGGTGTAACAACTGTTTTATTGTTAGTCGCTTTGGATAACTCCCTCTTCCAATAGGTCAGCCTCCAAAGCACTCCCCTGTTACTGGGCTCTGCTGGTTGACGGTACAAAACCGGTGGGCGTGTGCCTGGCCGGAGCGCCAGGCCCTGCCGAGTGCTCATGGGTTGAACAGGTGTCGGGGTTAACGGCCTGCTAGAGAGATGCACACTCCCCAGAGGACACATCCAGCAAGAAGGCTTCTTCTAGGAAAAGAGTCATTTCCTGAGAGAAATCCATTCCATCAGGTTTAGGTGGGGCCGAACTCCCCTACCTTCCCTCCTCTGCCACAGCAGTGGGCATGTGACCCAGGCTGGGCCTATGACTCTCTTGGGGTCCATTCCTGCTCAATCACTTTCTGTAGACTGGGCGGGGAGCGATTTCATTTGCTTTTCTAGCATCTCGGTTTCATTACCTATGGCCATAGGAGCTTCTGAATCTTTCTCTGGAAGCTACTTTTCATGTGGGTATCTCACCTTTTAAATTGTCCTCCTCCTGCAGAACTGCTTCCTCCTGAACTTCCAGGTCCTCCCTGCTGATATTATTGGGGCACAAGAACTTCGTCTCTCTCCCCCCACAGCCCAGCTGTCTCCTACAGAATCTCGATTCAAGGCCTCTACCAGCCTGACACACTTGACCTTGGGCAGAACGCTGGAGAGCCAACAGCAGGGCTGCAGCCCGCACTGGTGTTGGAAAGTCACTGACGATCAGTCTGCGTGGCCATCTGGGAGTGTCCGGCATAGCAGCTTTCGGGGGAGAAGCGTTATCTCCCCAGAATGACCTGATGTGAGCTTGTTTTGCCCCTGTCTTTGGGGTTCTCATGACTGTGTCCTCAGAGCAGGACCAACCTTTCTCTCCCTTAATACTCCCCTTCCCCCAAACCCAAGCACCTCTCTCATTTCTCTAGTTCCTTCCCTGACCACAAAACATCTGATTTTTTAATAAAAATTTTTAGTCAGTCCTGGCTAGCCTGATGAGAAATGACCTGTGTGGTGGACTGTATTGTCATTCCAAATGCTTCTGGTTCCTGCCCCAGCTCCTTCCCTGCAGCCCCTCCCCACCCAACACACACACACACACACACACACACACACACCCCAGAAGATTATACCATCCCTACCTTTTGAAGTTAGGAGTGGCCACGTGACTTGCTTGGGCCAGTAAGGTATAAGCAGAAATGACAGTGTCACTTCTAAGCAGAGACCTAAGGGATAGTTGTGGTTCTCTCTACCTCTTCACACACCGCCCCCCCCCACTCTCTTTTGTTGTTGTTGTTGTTGTTGTTGTTTTATTTTTTGACTTAAACAACAGATATTTATTTTCTCAAAGATCTGAAGGCTGGAAGTCCAAGATCAAGATGTCAGCAAGGCTGGTTTCTTCTGAGGCCTCTCGTTAACTTGCAGATGGCTGCCATCTTGCTTTGTCCTCACATGGTCTCTCCTCTGTGCAGGCACATATCTTGGGCACCATGTTCCTGGTGCCACCAAGCCAGGCTCAAGGCATGCCCTTCACCTGATTTTGTATATACGGCTGATCGAAGATGACAATTTCAACTAAATCTCTGGAGTTAACTATGTCCACTGTCAGCAGGACCTGGCTCATCCGCTCCATTTCCAGAATTATGACTTGATCTGGGCTGAAGATCGAGTCAGCCAGCCATGCCTCCAGGTAAAACACCAATGGGTCTTCCAGTTCCTGCAGAAGAGACCACCACAGCCGGGTGTAAATCCATGGTGGCAGAAGTGGTGACCTCAGCAGCCGGTCCAGGGACTGGGCGGGTGTCCATCGTCCCCCTGGGCCTCAGCAGCACCTCTGCCATTGACTATGCTAGGACCAGCAGCCCATGGGCAAGGTCTGAGTAGCTCCCACAGAACTCCAGCCTCTTTCCTCCCCCTTTGTGAGAACGCTGGAAGGGTCCCGGAGCAAAGACGGTGTAGAGCAAAGTGCAGCTGACCCGCGGTGAACACGTGATGGAAGTAAGGGGGTGAGCCTCTGTTGTCAGCCATGGAGGTTTGGGGGCCTTAGCGTCAGTGATTGATGGAAGCTCTCTGGCTCTAATCAAGAATAGGCCCTCTGTCTCCACAGCTCAGAGTTCTCTCTGCCTCACAATGAACCCTAGAGCAGCAACATCGGGCCGAGGCAGTGGGACGAGGACGGCCTACTCTGTTCCTGGGTCTTGGAGGGCCTAAAGCTGGGGTCTTTGTTTTTGTTTTTTAACGTTTATTTGTTTATTTTGAAAGGGGGGGAGGGGCAGAGAGAGAGAGAGAGAGAAGGAGGGAGAGAGAGGATCCCAAGCAGTCTTCATGCTGTCAGCACAGAGACCGACTTGGGGCTCGATCTCACCAACTGTGAGATCATGAGTCAAAATCAAGAGTCAAACGCTTAACCGACTGCACCACCCAGGAGCTCCTAAAGCTGGGGTTTTTGTACTTGACTTCCTGCCACAGTATGCCCTCTGGTCCTGCCTGGGTCTGATCTGACCAGCTCTGTTCCAGCTGCCTCGTTTTCTCAGGGCCCTTGGCTTGGAGTAATAAAACTCCTATAACTTCTTCTTTCAGAGCAAAGGGCATAGCTCACCCAGGAGTGATCGGTGGTTTCACTTTAAATGTTCACACTGCTTGGAAGTACACATAATCATATAAAATTATTTTTATTAAAATAGAAAAGCTTTCCAGTATATTGCATTGAAGACATTTATATAGAAAAAGCAATTGCAACAAACACGCTACATCAGCACTGAGATATTCTGAAAGCTTTAAGTGCCCACTTTTAAACAATATTTTGGTATAATGAGCATAGCCCTATATATTTCAAAGGGTACATATAACACTGAAAAAAATACTTCATGTAAAATCTAAGTTTAGGTGCATACAAACAAGAAGTATTACACTGAATAGCTTATTTCAAACTGTGAAACACATTCAAAGTATTCAATTTCTCAGACAACATGCAGACATTTTAATACTTAGATTGACATTTTTAAATATTTAAACCACAATTCTTTATAATTCTATATCAAAAAAAGAAAGTCAGACAGAACACTTATCCACACTGTGCATATCACAAAAAGCAATGTGTCTTCATGAACGGAAAGTACTGGGTTAACACACATGATTGTCACTTTACAAATATGGCTATTCACCTTCTTCATAATAAAATAAAAATATCACGTATTATTTACACGAAATACTAATTATTTCACTTTTTGGCAAGTATATAAGTAGCAGCAATCGGTTTAAAGATTGATGTTTAAAAACTCTAAGTTTAACTCGGATGAATACCGAAGAATATACATCTGGTTAATATAAAAATGCATAATGCAATATGCTTTGATGTGATATAACTTCTCCCTTTCACAAAAGTCACACGCACGTTAGTAACCACTGAGCCTATTGCTTACAACGTGTCACGTGAATGCCATTTCCATAGCTTGCTCTGCTTAACATAATAGATGGGTTCCTGAAGTAAATTTCTGTAAATTAAATTTGCCTGATGATGTATATGATAATTCCAAAGATGCTTTCTCTTTGTTTCATACTCTAATAGTCTCTTCACTGCGACCCCTAGCTTCTAGACAGAGCAGATAATTATCTGTAAACAAGCACACATACCCTAGGGGCACCTTAATACTTAAAGGACCTCTGAAATGAAGTTTCCAGACACGAAGCTTATAGTAAAGTGAGTTACCTTTCTAAAAAGTGATCACGTCACTTATCAGTGATATCAAATTTGTTCGAGAGTGGGGGGGACCCATCTAAGGAGCAAACTGTAAGGCAGGAATCCACCAAAAGAAGACATCCTCTTCTCATTAGTATTTGGAAGGACATATTTTAACATTTGTAAGAACAAAACAAAAACCCTAATATTGGCAGATTAAAAAAAATACCGTGTGGTGAATAGAGGTGACAAGTGCTTTTACTTGGCCACTATTCAACTAGAAACCAGCCGTCCTGCATGTCCCTCACAATGTAGAAAAACTCTATGGAGGAACATTTTGCACTTTTCACGGGCAGTCAGTTACGTGTCCAGACCATGTGCAAGGCAGGGCCCAGGCTGAGGAGGAGGAGGAAGGGGGGACAGGGGATTCTGGCCTCGATGCCAGCTGATGGCACACTGTTTGAGACCTGTACCTGGGAAATGATGAGAGCAGAGAGAGGGACGTGGGATGCCAGAGTGGGGCTGTCGGAGTTGATGAGGGATTCGATCTTCTCTGCTTCTTTATTGCAGGCCTCAATCTGGGAGAGGATAATCAGATTTTTAAAAATCTAAAACCACAGAACCTAGGAAAAGGTCAAGTCAGACAAAATCCAAATATATCCCAACATAGAGAATATGCTTTCTCTGTCTTTCTTTTCTTGGCCAAAGTCACATTTTAATATAGTCTTACTTTATTACACAAATAGTAACAGCGTCAATGGAAATTAGCAGAAATGATCCACAATGCCACTGCCCTTACTTTTCCCACAATCCTGTTCACCACTTATCCACATTTAGATACCATCTTTACATGGTTAGACACCATCATAGGGAAGGGACGTTCAATGCTTCCTTACCCAGCCCGGAGGAAAGCAATCAGGCTTTACTAAACTTCCTGACTGTGGCAGTTTACAAACTGCTTGTATTCACCCCCTTCACTTGAGTTCCCACTGTTCTGATGCCAACACTTGGCCCCAGTGGGTGAGGCTCACCTCTAGAGTCTGAGGAAGAAAAATGGGGTCCATTAGACTAGTCCTGGTGGGCTCCTCCTCCCCAGTAGGAGCACAGCCTTGAGGAGACAGGTGTCTACTCTGGCTGTGTCACTGCGTGACCCGTGTCAGCCCCTTCCCTCCCTGGGCCTCGGCTGCCTGCTCTGTGTGTAAGCAGACGCCTTCCACGTCTGCACACTCTGGGCCACGGCCTCCCGGCCTCTCCGCTCTCCCACTCCTTCACGTTCAGCCGTCGAATGTGTGCTCGGCCTCAGCCACCGGGAAAACGCTCACCGGTACGGTTCTGTCCTTCAGAGGCTGCCTTGCTTTTCTCCTTCCTGCCCTGCCTAACTTTCCAAATGCCTCCATTCCCTACCCCACAAAGTCCTCCAAATGTGAAAGTGACAAGGAGGCTGCACAAAGCATGCAGAACACACCTGCAAAGCTTTTGGATAATGATCAACAGGAATGATCAGGATCACAATTTCTGATTCGATGCTGAAGTATCCAAATACGTCACACTGTGGGACAGACACGTGCATGCGGATTTTCTGAAGTATTTCCAGAACCGTTATTGGCTTTTTGTTTGTTACCTGCAAAGAGAAAAAATTTCTATTACCTGAATAAAAGAGGAATTCCTTACTGCTGCCTAGGTTACCTTGCTACCTTGCCTACTGGAACCCCTAAGTGTGGGGCCTCAACTCAGTAGGGGCCCTGCTGGCTGAATTCTAAATCTCCAGGGTCCATTCCAAAGGGCTTCTGTCTGACTGCTGAGCTTTGTAGCTAAGATAAACACTCTCACCAGAAGCCCCCCCCCACCCCCTTTTAAGTGTTCTGAATTAGGGGCCACAGGAAAATGATTAAAGTCTTCCTGTAAAAACACAAGTGTTTGAATCCAAGTGGGGATTAACTTCCAGGGAGTGGCAGGTGGGAGCCCTGTGTCCACAAAAGTGGATCATCAGCAATGGTGCAGGAAAGGGAAAAGGGCAAAACCACCACGGGAAGGTGGCACACTCCGGAAGCACCCTCAGGAGGAATGGGGACTGAGCGGGCAGGCGGCCTTCAAACCACCGGGCCTCTGCCAGTCTCTGGCTGCTTGGTTCTGCCTCCAGCCCTAACTCTGCATACGGTGCAAGCAGGGGAAGGCTTTTCTAAGCAAGGCTCAGGCCAACTGTGACGTGTAGAGCAAGGTCACCAAACAGCCAGGGTGCAGAGGAAAGGAGCATGGGATCGGGTGCCAGACAGCCTAGTTCTACTGGTGATGAGCTGCACAGCCCTGGGCAAGTTGCTTTTCCGTGAATCACTTTCTTTTTCTACAAATGGGACAACACATTCTCCTCTATGGCATTACTGAGAGGCTTACCAATACGGTGTCAACAGTATCTGGCACAGAAAGCAATTTACCTTAGCAATAGTATCCAGTTTTTCTTTGTCAAATAAAACTCTTAACATTCCAGCACATAATGGGCAACAAGCACCTGTATAACAAAAACCATTTTACGTGTGTTCAGAATTAGAAAATGAGAAATTCAAAGTAGTTGGTGAAATTACCCACCCTTCATTTTGTGCTAGGAGAGTTGTAGCTGTCCTTCCTGGTGACTGTAAGTTTAGATATGTTCCCTGACCAACCCGGTCTTACTATCTATACGTTTACCCGAATCCTTCCTCCACCCTGCTTTCATCCTTTACCGCTTCTCAGGGTGAGGCAGTTATGGTACAAGACAGCAGAGAGAGCTGGCCCTTCAAGAGATGTGGGGCCTGGACCCTGTTCTGCCTCAAAACTCAGTGTGATCCTGGGAAAGGGCTCTCCTGGGCCTTTGATTTCCTGTCTACAAAACAAGGGAGCAGGTGTTTTAGGGATTCCATGAGTTTTTGATTCAAATTTAATTTTAAACATTATTTGAAGCAGTTAAAAATTATAACAAGATATCAGAACATGGTTTCCAAGAGGAAAGAGGCTTTGTTTTGCTCACGGCTATGTCCCAGTGCCTAGTCTCTGGCACACAGTGGAAGCTCAAGAAATATTTGATGAATCCAAGGATGGAGGAATGAACTTGTTAGACTCCAGGTTAACCTGTTCCATGCAGACATGGGATAAAGTCTTTCCTGCTACCTCTGTTTAACTGGAAAGTATGACACTGGAAGGTAAGTAGTTTAAGAAAACTGTTACCACTCGTAATGGTCTGTATGAAACAGACTTTCTCGATTATATGCAACTAAAACAATTAAATTAAGATGCCAAGGCCAATCTAAGACCACAATCTTATATTTCTCCCAATTTCAAATGTTTGTGTTCATTGAAACTACTTCAATTATTCATTCATTCATTATTTATTCTATATTCATTAACTACTAATTCTTTATTAACTTTATGAGTAAATTTATGCATTTGAATACATAATCATAATTTTAGTAATTAAATATTGCCTTTTCTATTTATATATTGGTGTTTGGTAGGATTTTGCCTGAAAAAGTTTGCCATATTGCTTTATTTATTTATTTATAAAAGTTTATTTATTAAAAAAATTTTTAATGCTTATCTATTTTTAAGAGAGAAAGAGAGACAGAGTGTGAGCGGGAGAGGGACAGAAAGAGAGGGAGACACAGAATCTGTAGCAGGCTCCAGGCTCTGAGCTGTCAGCACAGAGCCCAACATGGGGCTTGAACTCACAGACCATGAGATCATGACCTGAGCCAAAATTGGAGGCTTAAGTGAATGAGCCACCCAGATGCCCCAAGTTTATTTACTTTTTATTTAAGTAATCTCTGAGATCAAGAGTCACATGTTCCGACTGAGCCAGCCAGGCACTCCTACCATGTTGTTTTCAATCCAATGGACAAGACGATATCTAAGGTAATCTACAGCTTTTTATTAAGGTGGACTCAGAATGATGAATCTATTCAGCATCAGGTAGAGCCAAGACTTTTTGAAAAATTTAAATAAACGAGTCAACTCTCTTCTGAGTGACTCACTCTCTAGAGGTGCTAAGTAAGCCTTCCCAATCCCACCCCTGCCCCACCCCAAGCACTGCCAGCCTACCGGGTGGGATGATGGGTTTGCACTCAGTTGCAGAGAGTGAAGGACACTTCACAGCAGCACACTCAGCGACAGAACTGTACTCTGAGAGGACCCCGACGGCCTGGCAGGGCCCATAGTAATCAACAGCCACACGGTCCGAGTAGGCAGCACACACGCTACTATAGGTCTCGCCATTGTGCCCGCAGACGGGCTCTGTGGCTCTGCAGAAGGGCTGACGACAAACAAAGCGCATTTAGCCTAGAAACCTGTATGGTGCATTTTTTCTAACCAAGAGCACAGAATAGGAAGGGGAAGAGACACAGGTATAAATTCCTGGACCCTCTTAATTAAGCTCCTAAAGTTGGCTAAACTTTGGGCTGGGGGAGGGGTCAATAGGGTTGTCCCAAGATCAACTGAAATGATTACTTTTCTCAGCCTCTCTGGGACTTGGGTGCTCATTCCATGTGACCTGATATAAGATGCCGCCCCCCTCCATTCCAGACTTCTGTGATTCCAGAAGTGCCTGTTTGAAGAAAACAAGATCAATCTTCATGCACATTCAGAAGCCTTATCATTTCCTGCCGGGTATGGGATAAGTAGAGGGAAGAGTGGAGAGGTCAGTGGGGCAAAGACCCAGGATCCACCAGGTAGGTTAGGAATAAGTAAGACAAAACCTGTAGCCAGGAAGAGGGAACAAGTAGGAAAAGACTGGGAATTCAGAATAGAAGGCATCCGTGCACTTGGAACACAAGCTCTGAGGGAAAACGGGCCTAGGGGGACAAGGCAAAGGCATTTTCCTGCCAGCGAAGACCAGGAAATGAGAAGCAAGAGAAGCAACCCTGTCGTCAGGTGCTAGCCAGCTGTGGGTGGGGGATGTGGTGCGTGTGGGAAGCTTCAGTGGAGTTGTCCTTGGGGGCGTTTTTTTTTACATGAACCCTGCAAGGCTGAAAGATAAACTGATGTAAAAAGACATTAAGTTCTTCAAGAAATTTTCACTCACTCTTCAGTAGTGCGAGTGGGACTCTGGCGGAAAGAGTGGGAAAGGACTCTATTCTTGGAGGTCTTAACTCACAAACTTCCCGGCCGTCCTCTAATGAGGGCCCGCGCAACTGTGGGAAGTGACAGTGGTGCTACCGCTCGCCAAGGGTGTGTAACGTCACATTCTTTTCCTAATGGCGGTGGCAGGAAGCCGCTCTATCCTTGCCTGGGCACTAGATGCACAAAGGTCGGTACACTAGCAAGGGAGACTCCAGAGTTAGCAGAAACAACCCAACTTGGGATGGTTCGTCTTAACTCTCTGGATTTGACAGGATTCACAGAAGACCCCCAAGTGATCTTACTGCTGTTTCATCTGTAAAAGATCATAAACCGGTTTTAAGCTCAGTGTACTTGGGTTTGTCAGCCAAACAACTGTACCTGGCACGGGCCTTTGTATAAGAGGCTTTGCCCCCTCTGGTACAAGGCGCAGAGACTGCTGTGCTCCATGTGGTGTGTGTCACAAACAGGATCGCGAACCTGGTCACAGGTAAGCTGTCTCGGCAAACACTCGTGTTGGCTACATCCAAATTTATCAAACGTTGTCAGGCAGACCTGTGGTTTGGGTATGCATCTGAAAAACACAAGTGCGGCACCGTGGGCCAAGGCTGGTAGGGGAGATGGTGAGGCCAGTACGGCATTGACAAGGCACAAGAGGGTGGGGAGAAAGCAAGAGAGGAATCAGAAACAGCCCCTGCCCCCAAGAGCGTATGTAGAGCGGGAGGGTCAAGCAGGCATATGAAGTAAGCTAGTAAATGACACACAAAATGGTCGTGGGAATGAGTCATTCTGATTCAGGAGCCAAGAGAAAGCATGGGGAGGAGGAGGTGTCCTGGCCGCCACGTGGAGGATAAGGAGGGTCACACAGGCGTGCCAGGCCAAGGAGGCCATACAAGCAAAGGTGTGGTGCTAGAGACTACAGTGCTGGGGGACAGGGGAGCTGACTCTGAGGGCAAGAGTCAAGGTCGCAGGGGTTGAAGTGTCACGATAGGAGGCCATCAGGTGGGTTGGCATCCGATGCTAGAGGCCTTTTAGTCAATAATAAATGAAGCATTTTCTGGGGTTTAATCTTCAGCTCGCTAATACACAGGAGTCTGTCTTAAGAGAAGGCTTCACAGTGTGTATTGAAAAAATCAGGCTTCTGTGCTTACAGGCTGAGGACCTGCCGCTCGCTGGTTGCAGATCACAGACAGATTGCTACCCCACGAAGCTGGGTTTTCCTGGTAACATCAGGACCCTGCTTCATTCTCAATTCCTGAACTTCTTCAGAGGGGTTGGGGATGGTGGCTCTTCTTTAGACTTTTCTGCTATTTCGTTTCTACACAGGTCATTTATAACTTTCTATAAGAAGGCCTATTAAAATGTTCACCTTTCACTGGGCATTTGAAATAACAGGATATACAAATGTTAGTCTGCAAAATAAAAGGAGAAGAGTATAGCAGCTAGCATCATTTTATTTCCAAGGAAATTGCCTCTGCTCTTTTCGACGAGAAGCCTACTGCTCTGAAATGACCACCACCATCATCACTACTAACGCCTGTGGTCACCTTTTCCGATGGGATTTAAAGTTGGAACGCACAGCGTGATATGGCTCTTTGGAAATTTAAGACATTTGAAAAGAAATAATGGAAAAGCATATTTAGAACTTCATTATCTATTAACACGGAAGGGATGAGAACCAAGACTATCAGGAGACATTTGGTAGTTTTGGAAGGAAGGATTTTGAGTACTGAAAAATAGGATCAGCGGAAAAGCTGAAAATCCAGGGGCTAAATTACACATGACCAGGGCAGGTACTTTGTCTTGCTTAGTGTTGTGCCCTAGTGTTTAGAAAGATGCCTGGTACATCAGTAGACATTTGATGAATGAATACAACTTTGTATTCTTTAACAATTATTTTTTGAATAGATAATTCGAGCCCATGGTGAAACTGAAAAGATACAAAATTGTACACAGTGAAAAAATTAGTCTGCCTCCTACTCTTATATCCCAGCCACCTGAACCCTTCCCCAGAGACAAATGATATTATCAATTTCTTGCTTATTAATTGCAGAGATCCTTTAGGTAAGTAGAAGCATTTATATATGCTGATTCAAGAGTATTTGCATTTAAAATTTTGATAGGCTTGGTCAAATTGCCCTCCACAGAGGATGTACCAACCCTCCCTTCAACCCCCTTCTTGTATGGGAGTGCCTGTTTCCTTATATTATGTTATCAAACTTTTTATCTTTGCCAATCTGATAGATGGAAAATGGTGCATAATTGTACCTTTAATTTACATTTCCCTTAATATGAGAAAGGTTAAGCATCATGGTAGATTGATTGGATGCTCATCAAATTCATTTAATTTTCTTCTTGGGCACACATCTAGATCATATTTCCCAGTCTCCCTGGCAGTAATTGTGGCCAAGTGATTGAGTTCTAGACAGTGGAACGTGTCTGGAAGTAGACGTGAATGTTCCTTCTAAACCTGGTCTAGAAAAGCTTCTCAAGAGCAACCTTCACCATCTTCCTTCTCTTAATTGCTGGCCAGATAGAGAAGATATGGAGGAGGACTATGAGTCTGCAGGAGCTGGGCATCACTAGATGGAAGGAACTTAAATTTCTGAATCACCATGTGGAAAGCCACCTGCTGAACATCCAAATGGATTGTATTTGAATTTCTACTAGGTTAAAGTACTGGTATTTTTGGGTTTGTATACACTAGCTAGGATTACTCCAATAAAAGCCTCTTTTTAAGTGTTTAATAACTATTTGTATTTTTCTGTTTATATCCTTGGTCCATTTTTCTATTAGGTTTTTTATTTTTGCCCATTTTTATATTAGGTTGTTGTTCTTTTACATGATGATTTGTAGGAACTCTTTTTTTTTATATGAAATTTATTGTCAAATTGGTTTCCATACAACACCCAGTGCTCATCCCAAAAGGTGCCCTCCTCAATACCCATCACCCACCCTCCCCTCCCTCCCACCCCCCATCAACACTCAGTTTGTTCTCAGTTTTTAACAGTCTCTTATGCTTTGGCTCTCTCCCACTCTAACCTCTTTTTTTTTTTTTTTCCCCTTCCCCTCCCCCATGGGTTTCTGTTAAGTTTCTCAAGATCCACATAAGAGTGAAACCATATGGTATCTGTCTTTCTCTGTATGGCTTATTTCACTTAGCATCACACTCTCCAGTTCCATCCACGTTGCTACAAAAGGCCATATTTCATTCTTTCTCATTGCCACGTAGTATTCCATTGTGTATATAAACCACAATTTCTTTATCCATTCATCAGTTGATGGACATTTAGGCTCTTTCCACAATTTGGCTATTGTTGAGAGTGCTGCTATAAACATTGGGGTACAAGTGTCCCTATGCATCAGTACTCCTGTATCCCTTGGGTAAATTCCTAGCAGTGCTATTGCTGGGTCATAGGGTAGGTCTATTTTTAATTTTCTGAGGAACCTCCACACTGCTTTCCAGAGTGGCTGCACCAATTTGCATTCCCACCAACAGTGCAAGAGGGTTCCCGTTTCTCCACATCCTCTCCAGCATCTATAGTCTCCTGATTTGTTCATTTTGGCCACTCTGACTGGCGTGAGGTGATATCTGAGTGTGGTTTTGATTTGTATTTCCCTGATAAGGAGCGACGTTGAGCATCTTTTCTTGTGCCTGTTGGCCATCAGGATGTCTTCTTTAGAGAAGTGTCTATTCATGTTTTCTGCCCATTTCTTCACTGGGTTATTTGTTTTTCGGGTGTGGAGTTTGGTGAGCTCTTTATAGATTTTGGATACTAGCCCTTTGTCCGATATGTCATTTGCAAATATCTTTTCCCATTCCGTTGGTTGCCTTTTAGTTTTGTTGGTTGTTTCCTTTGCTGTGCATAAGCTTTTTATCTTCATAAGGTCCCAGTAATTCATTTTTGCTTTTAATTCCCTTGCCTTTGGGGATGTGTCGAGTAAGAGATTGCTATGGCTGAGGTCAGAGAGGTCTTTTCCTGCTTTCTCCTCTAGGGTTTTGATGGTTTCCTGCCTCACATTCAGGTCCTTTATCCATTTTGAATTTATTTTTGTGAATGGTGTGAGAAAGTGGTCTAGTTTCAACCTTCTGCATGTTGCTGTCCAGTTCTCCCAGCACCATTTGTTAAAGAGACCGTCTTTTTTCCATTGGATATTCTTTCCTGCTTTGTCAAAGATTAGTTGGCCATACGTTTGTGGGTCTAGTTCTGGGGTTTCTATTCTATTCCATTGGTCTATGTGTCTGTTTTTGTGCCAATACCATGCTGTCTTGATGATTACAGCTTTGTAGTAGAGGCTAAAGTCCGGGATTGTGATGCCTCCTGCTTTGGTCTTCTTCTTCAAAATTACTTTGGCTATTCGGGGCCTTTTGTGATTCCATATGAATTTTAGGATTGCTTGTTCTAGTTTCGAGAAGAATGCTGGTGCAATTTTGATTGGGATTGCATTGAATGTGTAGATAGCTTTGGGTAGTATTGACATTTTGACAATATTTATTCTTCCAATCCATGAGCAGGGAATGTCTTTCCATTTCTTTATATCTTCTTCAACTACCTTCATAAGCTTTCTATAGTTTTCAGCATAGAGATCTTTTACATCTTTGGTTAGATTTATTCCTAGGTATTTTATGCTTCTTGGTGCAATTGTGAATGGGATCAGTTTCTTTATTTGTCTTTCTGTTGCTTCATTGTTAGTGTATAAGAATGCAATTGATTTCTGTACATTGATTTTGTATCCTGCAACTTTGCTGAATTCATGTATCAGTTCCAGCAGACTTTTGGTGGAGTCTATCGGATTTTCCATGTATAATATCATGTCATCTGCAAAAAGCGAAAGCTTGACTTCATCTTTGCCAATTTGGATGCCTTTGATTTCCTTTTGTTGTCTGATTGCTGATGCTAGAACTTCCAACACTATGTTAAACAACAGCGGTGAGAGTGGGCATCCCTGTCGTGTTCCTGATCTCAGGGAAAAAGCTCTCAGTTTTTCCCCGTTGAGGATGATGTTAGCTGTGGGCTTTTCATAAATGGCTCTTATGATCTTTAAGTATGTTCCTTCTATCCCGACTTTCTCAAGGGTTTTTATTAAGAAAGGGTGCTGGATTTTGTCAAAGGCCTTTTCTGTATCGATTGACAGGATCATATGGTTCTTCTCTTTTTTTTTATTAATGTGATGTATCACGTTGATTGATTTGTGAATGTTGAACCAGCCCTGCATCCCAGGAATGAATCCCACTTGATCATGGTGAATAATTCTTTTTATATGCTGTTGAATTCGATTTGCTAGTATCTTATTGAGAATTTTTGCATCCATATTCATCAGGGATATTGGCCTGTAGTTCTCTTTTTTTACTGGGTCTCTGTCTGGTTTAGGAATCAAAGTAATACTGGCTTCATAGAATGAGTCTGGAAGTTTTCCTTCCCTTTCTATTTCTTGGAATAGCTTGAGAAGGATAGGTATTATCTCTGCTTTAAACGTCTGGTAGAACTCCCCTGGGAAGCCATCTGGTCCTGGACTTATTTGTTGGGAGATTTTTGATAACCGATTCAATTTCTTCGCTGGTTATGGGTCTGTTCAAGCTTTCTCTTTCCTCCTGATTGAGTTTTGGAAGCGTGTGGGTGTTTAGGAATTTGTCCATTTCTTCCAGGTTGTCCAATTTGTTGGCATATAATTTTTCATAGTATTCCCTGATAATTGTTTGTATCTCTGAGGGATTGGTTGTAATAATTCCATTTTCATTCATGATTTTATCTATTTGGGTCATCTCCCTGTTCTTTTTGAGAAGCCTGGCTAGAGGTTTGTCAATTTTGTTTATTTTTTCAAAAAACCAACTCTTGGTTTCGTTGATCTGCTCTACAGTTTTTTTAGATTCTATATTGTTTATTTCTGCTCTGATCTTTATTATTTCTCTTCTTCTGCTGGGTTTAGGATGCCTTTGCTGTTCTGCTTCTAGTTCCTTTAGGTGTGCTGTTAGATTTTGTATTTGGGATTTTTCTTGTTTCTTGAGATAGGCCTGGATTGCGATGTATTTTCCTCTCAGGACTGCCTTCGCTGTATCCCAAAGCATCTGGATTGTTGTATTTTCATTTTCGTTTGTTTCCGTATATTTTTTAATTTCTTCTCTAATTGCCTGGTTGACCCACT
The DNA here is from genome assembly GCF_028749965.1 of Puma concolor. NCBI lineage: Eukaryota > Metazoa > Chordata > Mammalia > Carnivora > Felidae > Puma > Puma concolor. The sequence continues at coordinate 58,483,363 of NC_141679.1, read as the reverse complement.
CATTCTTTAGTAGGGTGTTCTTTAACCTCCATGCTTTTGGAGGTTTTCCAGACTTTTTCCTGTGGTTGATTTCAAGCTTCATAGCATTGTGGTCTGAAAGTATGCATGGTATAATTTCAATTCTTGTATACTTATGATGGGCTGTTTTGTGACCCAGTATATGATCTATCTTGGAGAATGTTCCATGTGCACTCGAGAAGAAAGTATATTCTGTTGCTTTGGGATGCAGAGTTCTAAATATATCTGTCAAGTCCATCTGATCCAATGTCTCATTCAGGGCCCTTGTTTCTTTATTGACCGTGTGTCTAGATGATCTATCCATTTCTGTAAGTGGAGTGTTAAAGTCTCCTGCAATTACCACATTCTTCTCAATAAGGTTGCTTATGTTTATGAGTAATTGTTTTATATATTTGGGGGCTCCGGTATTCGGCGCATAGACATTTATAATTGTTAGCTCTTCCTGATGGATAGACCCTGTAATTATTATATAATGCCCTTCTTCACCTCTTGTTACAGCCTTTAATTTAAAGTCTAGTTTGTCTGATATAAGTATGGCTACTCCAGCTTTCTTTTGGCTTCCAGTCGCATGATAAATAGTTCTCCATCCCCTCACTCTCAATCTAAAGGTGTCCTCAGATCTAAAATGAGTCTCTTGTAGACAGCAAATAGATGGGTCTTGTTTTTTTATCCATTCTGATACCCTATGTCTTTTGGTTGGCACATTTAATCCATTTACATTCAGTGTTATTATAGAAAGATACGGGTTTAGAGTCATTGTGATGTCTGTATGTTTTATGCTTGTAGTGATGTCTCTGGTACTTTGTCCCACAGGATCCCCCTTAGGATCTCTTGTAGGGCTGGTTTAGTGGTGATGAATTCCTTCAGTTTTTGTTTGGGAAGACCTTTATCTCTCCTTCTATTCTAAATGACAGACTTGCTGGATAAAGGATTCTCGGCTGCATATTTTTTCTGTTTAGCACACTGAAGATCTCGTGCCAAGGCTTTCTGGACTGCCAAGTTTCAAAAGAGAGATCAGTCACGAGTCTTATAGGTCTCCCTTTATATGTGAGGACACGTTTACCCCTTGCTGCTTTCAGAATTTTCTCTTTATCCTTGTATTTTGCCAGTTTCACTATGATATGTCGTGCAGAAGATCGATTCAAGTTACGTCTGAAGGGAGTTCTCTGTGCCTCCTGGATTTCAATGCCTTTTTCCTTCCCCAGTTCAGGGAAGTTCTCAGCTATTATTTCTTCAAGTACCCCTTCAGCACCTTTCCCTCTCTCTTCCTCCTCTGGGATACCAATTATGCGTATATTATTTCTTTTTAGTGTATCACTTAGTTCTCTAATTTTCCCCTCATACTCCTGGATTTTTTTATCTCTCTTTTTCTCAGCTTCCTCTTTTTCCATAACTTTATCTTCTAGTTCACCTATTCTCTCCTCTGCCTCTTCAATCCGAGCCGTTGTCGTTTCCATTTTGTTTTGCATTTCGTTTAAAGCGTTTTTCAGCTCCTCCTGACTGTTCCTTAGTCCCTTGATCTCTGTAGCAAGAGATTCTCTGCTGTCCTCTATACTGTTTTCAAGCCCAGCGATTAATTTTATGACTATTATTCTAAATTCACTTTCTGTTATATTATTTAAATCCTTTTTGATCAGTTCATTAGCTGTCGTTATTTCCTGGAGATTCTTCTGAGGGGAATTCTTCCGTTTGGTCATTTTGGATAGTCCCTGGAGTGGTGAGGACCTGCAGGGCACTTCCCCTGTGCTGTGGTGTATAACTGGAGTTGGTGTGCGGGGCCACAGTCAGACCTGATGTCTGCCCCCAGCCCACCACTGGGGCCACAGTCAGACTTGTGTGTGCCTTCTTTTCCCCTCTCCTAGGGGTGGGATTCACTGTGGGGTGGCATGACCTGACTGGGCTACTTGCACACTGCCAGGCTTGTGGTGCTGGGGATCTGGCGTATTAGCTGGGGTGGGTAGGCAAGGTGCACGGGGGCAGGAGGGGCAGGCTTAGCTCGCTTCTCCTTAGGTGATCCACTTCAGGAGGGGCCCCCTGGCAGCGGGAGGGAGTCAGATCTGCTGCCGGAGGTTTGGCTCCGCAGAAGCACAGAGTTGGGTGCGCGGAGCGAGCAAGTTCCCTGGCAGGAACTGGTTCCCTTTGGGATTTTGGCTGGGGGATGGGCGAGGGAGATGGCGCTGGCGAGCGCCTTTGTTCCCCACCAAACTGAGCTCTGTCGTCCGGGGGCTCAGCAGCTCTCCCTCCCTTTGTCCTCCAGCCTTCCCGCTTTCCGAGCAGAGCTGTTAACTTATGACCTCCCAGACGCTAAGTCGCGCTTGCTATCGGAACACAGTCCATCCGGCCCCTCCACTTTTGCCAGCCAGACTTGGGGGCTCTGGGTGGCCGGCAGGCTGCCCCTCCGCCCCGGCTCCCTCCTGCCAGTCCGTGGAGCACACACCGCCTCGCTGCCCTTCCTACCCTCTTCCATGGGCCTCTCGTCTAGGCTTGGCTCCGGAGACTCTGTTCTGCTAATCCTCTGGCGGTTTTCTGGGTTATTTAGGCAGATGTAGGTGGAATCTAAGTGATCAGCAGGACGCGCGGTGAGCCCAGCGTCCTCCTATGCCGCCATCTTCCCAGTAATCTCGGAACTCTTTATATTATAAGGAAATCAGCCCTTTCTCTGTGATATTCTGTGGGTTCGGCTTATCACATTGGGATCACCAATTGTGGGTTTGGCTTTTGGCTTTGTCCAGCAAAGCTGAGGATGGCAGAAACGATTATTCAAGACTCCACCAGTCAAGAGAGGTGAGAGGGAGGCTAAGGGAAGTCTCCCCAGCTGCTCTCAAGTTCCTGTATTAGGCATACATTATAGGGAAAACATTGCACAATGTGTCAGTGGCTACGTGCCAGTAAGAAAGTATAGAAAGCATGCAAAAAAGCAAAACAAGGCATTCCCAAAACTACAAAAGAGCAGATGGAAAAAAAAAAAGCAGAGTGGAAAACAAGATAAGATATTCAATAGATAACATGGTCTAAGGAATTCATGAGAATAGGCAGGGCCCAATCCCTATATACACATTAACTGGATACTGGTCCACTGTTTTCAGCAGGGCCAGAAAGCATGTAATGTGTTCCCTATAATCTCCTTAACCAGGACAGAGCTATTTGATTTCTCATAATATTCCTTCCAATTTGTAATTTGTTACTATGCAGAAAATTTTCATTTTCATGTAGCTGCATTTTTCAATCTATTCTTTTTACATTGGTTTTGTAGTATACCCAGCAAGACCTTTCCATTTTGAGATTTTGTTTCATTATAAAAGCAAAACAGCCCTATTCAAAAGGGTTAACAAATAGAGGAAAATGAACAAACACCAAAACAACCCTCAAGTCACCTCCCAATACAACTATCTTATCCTATCAGCTTATTTCTTATTCCTTACGCCCAGTACCCTGTCTTATTTCCATAGGAACTTTTTGGGCTTAGTTTTCATGGTATAAACTTTGCCAGATGGGTGACCAATTCTCTTTGCCATTTCTTTTAACATATGTGAGAATTTTCCCCTCCTTCTATACTGCATCACGGTTTTTAGGATGGAGAAGAAATTGCTTATTCTCCATAAAATCCTTCACAAGGAAAATGTGTGTTCTGTTCTGGTCTCCGAGGCAGCCAGTGAAAACTCCTTTTCTAGAGGCTTAAAGAGTCAGCAGGACCCTTGCTCTATGGCCACCACATACAGAAATCCATCATTAAGGCTAGGTCAACTATACTCTGAGCTCATGAGGAACCTGCAGAGAAAGGAGCCCCTACAAAAATAACTTCACACAATACTGAACTTGCATTTCCAGAGATTTCTCATGTCCAATCCCTAAAATGGAGGTAGATAAGTGGGAGGAAATTTCCATTACTATCAGGCACAAACAGCTAATAATAAAAATACATTCATTTCTCTCGTCTTGTCTGCTACCATTCCGTGCCTCGCACTTTCCATTTTAGTCTTACAGAACTGCTATAGCTCCCAGGAGATACCACGCTATTTCCTCATTTCTAGCAGCCAAGATCTTTGCTCCTGTTGTTCTCTCTGCCTTCACCAACACCACCTTTCTTTCACTGTCAACCCTGCTGGCAATCTCCCCATCGTATGTATGTATGTATGTATGTATGTATGTATATATGTATGTATGTATTTTTAAATTTACATTCAAGTTAGTTAGCATAGAGTGCAATAATGATTTCAGGAGTAGAATCCAGTGATTCATCCCCTACATATAACATCCAGTGCTCATCCCAAGTGTCTTTCTTAATACCCCTTGCCCATTTAGCACATCTCCCCACCCATAACCCCTTCAGCAACCCTCAGTTTGTTCTCCATATTTAAGAGTCTCTTAGGTTTTGTCCCCTCCCTGTTTTCATACTATTTTTGATTCTCTTCCCTTAGATTCATCTGTTTTGTATCTTAAATTCCACATATGAATGAAGTCATATGATATTTGTCTTTCTCTGATTGATTAATTTTGCTTAGCATAATACCCTCCAGTTTCATCCATTGTTGCAAATGGCAAGATTTCATTCTTTTTGATGGCTGAGTTAATACTCCGTTGTATGTACATACCACATCTTTTTTTTAATTTTTTTTTTAAATTTATTTTTGAGAGAGAGAGAGACAGAGTACAAGTGGGGGAGGGGCAGAGAGCGAGGGAGACACAGAATCTGAGGCAGGCTCCAGGCTCCGAGCAGTTAGCACAGAGCCTGACGTGGGGCTCGAACTCGCAAACCATGAAATCATTACCTGAGCTGAAGTTGGACGCTCAACCGAGTCACTCAGGTGCCCCACATACCACATATTTTTTATCCATTCATCTGTAGAGGAACGTTTGGGCTCTTTCCATACTTTGGCTATTGCTGATAGAGCTGCTATAAACACTGGGGTACACATGCCCCTTTAAAACAGCATACCTGTATCCTTTGGATAAATACCTAGTAGTGCAACTGCTGGATTGTAGGGTCGTTCTATTTGTAACTTCTTGAGGAACCTCCATACTGTTTTCCAGAGTGGCTGCACCAGTTTGCATTCCCACCCACAGTACAAAAGGGTTCCTCTTTCTCTGCATCCTCACCAACATGTGTTGCCTGAGTTGTTAATTTTAGCCATTCTGACTGGTGTGAGGTGGTATCTCATTGTGGTTTTGATTTGTATCTCCCTGATAATGAGTGATGTTGAGCATTTTTTCATGTGTCTGTTAGTCATCTGGAAGTCTTCTTTGGAAAAGTGTCTATTCATGTCTTTTGCCCATTTTGTCACTGGATTATTTGTTTTTTGGCTGTTGAGTTTGGTAAGTTCTTTATAGATTTTGGATATTTACCCCTTTATCTGATATATCATTTGCAAATATCCTCTCCCATTCCATCAGTTGCCTCTTAGTTTTGCTGATTGTTTCCTTTGCCTTGCAGAAGCTTTTTATCTTGATGAGGCTCCAATAGCTCATTTTTGCTTTTGTTTCCCTTGCCTCTGGAGACATGTTGAGTAAGAAGTTGCTGCAGCTGAGGTCAAAGAGGTTTTTGCCTGCTTTCTCCTTGAGGATTTTGATGGATTCGTGTCTTACATTTAGGTCTTTCATCCATTTTGAGTTTATTTTTGTGTATGGTGTAAGAAAGTGGTCCAGGTTCATTCTTCTGCATGTCGCTGTCCAGTTTTCCCAACACCATTTGCTGAAGAGATTGTCTTTATTCCATTGGATATTCTTTCCTGCTTTGTCAAAGATTAGATGGCCATATGTTTGTGGGTCAATTTCTCAGTTCTCTATTCTGTTCCATTGATCTGAGTGTCTGTTTTTGTGCCAGTATCATACTGTTTTGATGATTACAGCTTTGTAATACATATTGAAGTCTGGAATTGTGATGCCTCCAGCTTTGGTTTTCTTTTTCAGGATTGCTTAGGCTATTCGGGGTATTTTCTGGTTCCATACAAATTTTAGGATTGTTTGTTCTAGCTCTGTGAAGATTGCTGGTGTTATTTTGATAGGGATTGCATTGAATATGTAGATTGCTTTGTGTAGTATTGACATTTTAACAATATTTGTTCTAATCCATGAGCATAGAATATTTTTCCATTTTTTTGTGTGTCTTCTTTAATTTCTTTCATAAGCTTTCTATAGTTTTCAGTGTATAGATTTTTCACCCCTTTGGTTAGTTTTATTCCTAGGCTTTTTTTGGTTTTTGGTGCAATTGTAAATGGGATCGATTCTTTGATTTCTCTCTGCTGCTTCATTATTGGTGAATAGAAATGCAACTGATTTCTGTGCATTGGTTTTATATCCTGCAACTTTGTTGAATTCATGGATCAGTTCTTGCAGTTTTTTGGTGGAATCATTTGGGTTTTCCATATAGAGTATCATGTCATCTGTGCCGATTTGGATGTGTTTTATTTCTTTGCGTTGTCTGATTGCTGAGGCTAAGACTTCCAATACTATATTGAATAACAGTGGTAGAGTGGACATCCCTGTCATGTTTCTAACCTTAGGGGGAAAGGTCTCAGTTTTTCCCCATTGAGGATGATATTAGTTGTGGGTCTTTCATAGATGGTTTTTATGATCTTGAGGTATGATCCTTCTATCCCTACTTTCTTGAGGGTTTTTATTATGAAAAGATGCTGTATTTTGTCAAATGCTTTCTCTGCATCTATTGAGAGGATCATGTGGTTCTTGTCCTTCCTTTTATTGATGTGATGTATCACATTGATTGTTTTTGCACTGACTGCCCTGCATCCCAGGTATAAATCCCACTTGGTCATGGTGAATACTTTCTTTAATGTATTATTGGATCCAGTTGGCTAGTATCTTGAGAATTTTTGCATCCATGTTCATCATGGAAATTGGTCTATAGTTATCCTTTTTAGTGGGATATTTGTCTGGTTTTGGAATCAAGGTAATGCTGGCCTCATAGAATGAGTTTGGACGTTTTCCTTCTGTTTTTTTTTTTTTTTTTTTTTTTTTTTTTGGACCAGCTTAAAAAGAATAGGTGTTGTTAACTCTTCTTTAAATGTTTGGTAGAATTCCCCTGGAAAGACTTTCAGCCCTGGACTCTTGTTTTTGGGGAGGTTTTTAAAATTATTAATTCAATTTCTTTATTGGTTATGGGTCTGTTCAAATTTTCTATTTCTTCCTGTTTAAGTTTTCGTAGTTTATATGTTTCTAGAAATTTGTCCGTTTCTTCCAGATTGCCCAATTTATTGGCATATAATTGCTCATAATATTCTCTCATTATTGTTTGTATTTCTGCAGTGTTGGTCGTGATCTCTCCTCTTTCATTCTTGATTTTATTTATTTGGGTCCTTTCCTTTTTCTTTTTGATCAAACTGGCTAGGGATTTATCAATTTTGTTAATTTTTTTAAAGAAACAACTCCCGGTTTCATTGATCTGTTCTACTGTTTTTTTATTTTGACGGCATTGATTTCTGCTCTAATCTTTATTCCTCTGCTGGTTTTGGGATTTATTTGATGTTCTTTTCCCAGCTCTTTAAGGTGTAAGGTTAGGTTGTATATCTGAGACCTTTCTTCCTTCTTTAGGAAGGCCTGGGTTGCTATATACTTCCCTCTTATGACCATCTTTGTTGCATCCCAGAGGTTTTGGGCTGTGATGTTATTATTTTCACTGGCTTCCATGTACTTCTTAACTTCCTCTTCAACTTCTTGGTTAACCCATTCATTCTTTAGTAGGATGTTCTTTAATTTCCAAGTGTTCATTGTCTTTCCAAATTTTTTCTTGGGGTTGATTTAGAGTTTCATAGCGTTGTGGTCTGAAAATATACACAGTATGATCTCGATCTTTTTATACTTGTTGAGGGCTGATTTGCATCCTAGTATGTGATCTACTCGGGAGAATGTTCTATGTGCACTCTAGAAGAATATGTATTCTGCTGCTCTAGGATGAAATGTTCTGAATATATCTATTAAGTCCATCTGGTCCAGTGTGTCATTCAAAGCCATTGTTTCCTTGTTGACTTTCTGTTTAGATGATCTGTCCATTGCTATAAGTGGGGTGTTGAAGTCCCCTACTATTATGGCATTAGTATCAATGAGTTTCTTTATGTTTGTGATTAATTGACTTATATATTTGGGTGCCTCTACATTTGGAACATAAATGTTTATAATTGTTAGATCTTCTTGGTGGATAGACCCCTTAATTATGATATAATGCCCCTTTTCATCTCTTGTTACAGTCTATTTTAAAATCTAGATTGTCTGATATAAGTATGGCTACTCTGGCTTTCTTTTGGTATCCATTAACATGGTATATGGTTCTCCATCCCCTTACTTTCAATCTGAAGGTATCTTTAGGTCTAAAATAGGTCTCTTGTAAACAGCAAATAGATGGATCTTGTTTTCTTATCCATTCTGTTACCCTATATCTTTAAAAAAAAAATTTTTTTTTAACATTTATTTATTTTTGAGACAGAGAGAGACAGCATGAACGGGGGAGGGGCAGAGAGAGAGGGAGACACAGAATCGGAAATAGGCTCCAGGCTCTGAGCCATCAGCCCAGAGCCCGATACGGTCTCGAACTCACGGACTGCGAGATTGCGACCTGAGCTGAAGTCGGACGCTCAACCGACTGAGCCACCCAGGCGCCCCTTTATATCTTTTAATTGGGGCATTTAGTCCATTGACATTTAGAGTGAGTACTGAAAGATATGAATTTATTGCCATTGTGCTGCCTGTAGAGTTGGAATTTCTGGTGGTGTTCTCTGGGTCCTTTCTAGTCTTTGTTGCTTTTGGTTTTTTTTGGTTTTGTTTCATCTTTCTCCTCTCAGAGAGTCCCCCTTTAAAATTTCTTGCAGGGCTGGCTTAGTGGTCATGAACCCCTTTAATTTTTGTTTGTCTGGGAAACTCTTTATCTCCACTTCTATTTTGAATGACAGCCTTCCTGAATAAAGACTTTTTGGCTGCATATTTTTTCCAGTTCAGCATGTTGAATATATCCTACCACTCAGACACAGCTTGGGAGAGAAATAGATTGTGGACCTGTGGCAGCCATGGTCACAGAGAAAGGTAAGAAACAAACTAGCACACAGGGGAGTGCTTGGGGAAGACAAATCCCTGCAGCAATTGGCTTGGAAAATGAGAGGGCTCAAATTTCATGAGTTCTTGAAACCAGTGGGGCTTAAAGCCTGGAGTTTTAAAGATTAGTGTGGTTGGTTCTGGGAGAGCTCAGAGGACATTGGGGCTGTTCTGGAAGAAAAGGAGGGCAAAAAGCCTATGGACAGACAGCATGGAAACAGCAAACCGAAGAGCACCTGGAGCACACAGTAGGGAGGTTATTCACTCATCTCAGAGTATGTCCCAGAGAGACAACATTTCATGGAGGAATCTCCATGAAAAAAAGGAATTCACAGGTGCCATTTTCCTCCTCCACCCCTCAACATAAGCACAGGACCACCTTTGGGAACCAATGCAGCACCAACACCTGCAACTTAACTTGCTTACACCAAGCCCCGCCCCATCATGCTCTGGTGGAATCATTCTTCCCAGTCACACTTGCCTGAGTCCCAGTGTGGTGAGCCCCCTCCTGCAGAAGACTGGCCCAAACCCCTGCTCACGATGCATCTTCCCATGTGGGAATTTTGCAGAGACTTGGTTCCAGTAGCAGTGGCAACATGTCTCATTTCACAAACAGACCAGAGCACAGCTAGTTAAAATGCCCCACTTTCAGACCAGGACCAAACAGTGCCCACAACAGGCAAAGAGCCTCTGCATACAACTGGCCTGAAGGATAAAGTAGCCAGGATAAAACAGCAGAGCACATGCAGCACACATTGGAGACACTCCCAGAAGCAGGCCCTGGAGAACAGGGGACATTATACTGCAGGGCACTACAGGACCTCTTCATAAAGCCACCATCCTTAAGAACAGGAGACATAGCTGACTTTCCTAACACCCAGAAACAGGCATAGAGACTTAGACAACATGAGAAGACAGATGAATTTATCCCAAATGAAAGAACAGGACATGGGCATGGCCCGAGATTGAAGTACAACAGATAGAATTAACATGCTGATGGAGAATTTAAAGCAATGATCATGTGGATACTCATTAGAATTGAGAAAAGAGTGGAAGACATCAGTGAGACCCTTAACACAGAGATAAGGAATAACATAGTAGAGATAAAGTGCTCAATAAATGAAACAAAAAACATGCCTAGTGGAATGAACAGCAGGTTGGAAGAAGCGGAGGAATGAATTAATGATCTAGAAGACAGAGTAATGGAAAGTAATCAAGCTAAACAAAAGAGAGTAAAAAGAATTATGCAAAATGAAAATAGACCTAGGGAATTCAGTGATTCCATCAAATGTAATAGTATTTGTATTATAGGAATCCCAAAGAAGAAGAGAGAAAAAGTGGGTAGAGAATTTATTTGAAGAAACAATAGCTGAAAATTTCTCTAATCTGGGGAAGGAAATAGATATCCAGATCCAGGAGGCACAGAGAACCCCCAACAAAATCAACAGAAAGATCCACACCAAGATATATTGTAATTAAAATGGCAAGATATGGTGATAAATAAAAAAATACTGGAGCACCTGGGTGGCTCAGCTGGTTGAGCATACGACTCTTGGTTGGCTCAGGTCATGATCCCAAGGTTGTGGGATTGAGCCCTATGTCGGGTTCTGTGCTGACAGTGCAGAGCCTGCTTGGGATTCTCTTTCTCCCTCTCTCTCTGCTTCTCTCTCTCTCTCTCTCTCAAAACAAATAAGTTTTAAAAAAGCCACAAGACAAAAGAAGACAGTTACATACAAAGGAAACTCCATAAAGCTATCAGATGATTTTTCAGCAGAAACTTTCCCAGCCAGAAAGGATATATTCAAAGTGATTAATGGGAAAGACCTGCAGCCTAGAACACTCTACCTAGCAAGGCTATCATTCAGAATAGAAGGAGAGATAAAGAGCTTCCCAGACAAACAAAACTAAAGCAATTCATGACAACTAAACCAGCCCTGAAATAATTATTTAAGGGTAGTGTTTGAGTGAAAAGGAAAGACCAAAATGGCTTATAAAGATAGGAAACACAAGAGCAATAAAAATGAGTATTTCTGTAAAAACTCAGTCAAGGAACTCATAAAATAAAATGATATAAAATATGATACCATACACCTAAAATGTGGGGAGGAGAGGAATAAAGAATTTGTTCAAATTTAAACAAACATCAACTTAATATAGACTGCTATATGCAGAAGGGGTTATATACAAACCTAATGGTAACCACAAATCAAAACCACTAATAAATATGCACAGAATAAAAAGAAAAAAATTAAAATACATCACTAAAGAAAATCAGCAAACCATGAAAGAGAGAAAAACAAGAAAGGATCAGAGAAAATTTCCAGAAAGCACCACTACACAGGCAATAAAATGGCAATAAATACATATCTATCAATAATTACTTTGACTGTAAATGGACTAAATGGCCCAATCAAAAGACACAGGGTGACAGAATGGATAAGAAAACAAGACCTATCTATATGCTGCCTACAAGAGACTCATTTTAGACCTAACAACACCTGCAGATTGAAAGTGGGGGGATGGAGAAACATTTATCATCCAAATTCATGTCAAAAGAAAGCTAGAGTAGCAATACTTGTATCAGCAAAATAGACTTTAAAACAAAGACTGTAACAAGAGACAAAGAAGAACACTATATAATAACAAAGGGGACAATCCAACAAGAAGTTATAACAATTGTAAATATTTATACACCCGACTTGGAAGCACCCAGATACAAGCACCCAGATACATAAAATGGTTAATATAAATGTACAAGTAATAATGGATAATGATACAATAATAGTAGGGGACTTTAACACCCCACTTACATTAATGGACAGATCATCTAAACAGAAAATCAACAAGGAAACAACGGCTCTGAATGACACACTGGAGCAGGTGAATTTAACAGATATATTGAGAACATTCCGTCCTAAATAAAACAGCAGAATATACAATCTTTTCAAGTGCAGATGGAACATTCTCCAGAATAGATCACATATTAAGGCACAAAAGAAGCCTCAAAAAATTTAAAAAGATCAAAGTCATACCATGCCTCTTTTCTGAGCCCAACACTATGAAACTAGATGTCAACCATAAGAAAAAATCTGGAAAGACCACAAATACATGGAGGTTAAATAACATACTACTAAACAGTAAATGGGTCAACCAGGAAATAAAAGAAATAAAGTACATGGAAACAAATGAAAACGAAAACACAACAGTTCACAACCTTTGGGATACAGCAGAAGTGGTTTTAGGAGGAAAGTTTATAGCAATACAGGCCTATCTCAAGAAGCAACAAAAATCTCAAATAAACAACCTAACCTTATACCTAAAAGAGCTAGAAAAAGAACATACAAAATCTAAAACCAGCAGAAGGAAGGAAATAATAAGGATTAGAACACAAATAAATGATATGTAAACAAAACAAAACAAAAACAATAAAGCATATTAATGACACTAGGAGCTGGTTCTTTGAAAAAAATCAATAAAATTGATAAAACTCCAGCCAGACTTATCAAGAAAAAAAAAGGGAAAGGATCCAAATAAATAAAATCACAAATGAAAGAGGAGAAATAACAACAAACACCACAGAAATACAATTGTAAGAGAATTTTAGAAAACTATATGCCAACAAATTAGACAACCTAGAAAGACATACCTACCAAAACAAAAATAGGAAGAAACAGAAAATTTGAACAGACTGATCATCAGCAAAGAAACTGAATCAATAATCAAAAAACTTCCAACAAACAAAAGTTCAGGACCAGGTGAATTCTACTAAACATTTAAAAAGGAGTTAAGGGCGCCTGGGTGGCTCAGTCGGTTAAGCGTCCGACTTCGGCTCAGGTCACAATCTCACAGTTCGTGAGTTTGAGCCCCGTGTCGGGCTCTGGGCTGACAGCTCAGAGCCTGGAGCCTGCTTCACATTCTGTGTCTCCCTCTCTCTCTGCCCCTTCCCTGCTCATGCTGTGTCTCTGTCTCAAAAATAAATAAACATTAAAAAAAAAAATTAAAAAAAAAATAAATAAAAAAAATAAAAATAAAAAGGAGTTAATATCTCTTCTTCTCAAACTATTCAAAAAAATTGAAAAGGAAGGAAAACTAAATTCATTCTTTGAGGCCAGCATTACCCTGATATCAAAACCATATAAAGACACCACAAAAAGAGAACTGCAGGCCAATATGTGTGATCAACACAGATGCAAAAATCCTCAATAAAATGTTAGCAAATTGAATCCAATAATACATTTAAAAAAACAATCATATACCATGATTAAGTGGGATTTATTCCTGGGCTGCAATACTTGCAAATCAATCAATGTTACATATCACATCAGTAAGAGAAAGGGTAAGAACCATGTGATCATTCCAACAGATGCAGAAAAAAAAAAAATTGACAACGTGCAACATTCATTCATGATAAAAACCCTCAACAAGGTAGGTTTAGAGGGAACATAACTCAAAATAATAAAGATCGTATATGCAAAACTGACAGCTAACATCCTCCTCAATGGGGATCAACTGAGAGCCTTTTCCCTAAGGTCAGGAACAAGACAAGGATGTTTACTCTCACTACTTTTATTCAACATAGTACTAGAAGTCCTAGCCACAGCAATCACACAACAAAAAGAAATAAAAGGCATTCAAATCAGTAAGTAAGAAGTTAAGACTTTCACTATTTGCAGAAGACATGACACTATATATAGAAGACCCAAAGAACTCCACCAACAAACTGCTAGAACTGATAAATGAATTCAGTAAAGTCACAAGACATAAAATCAATCTACAGATATCTGTTGCAATTCTATACACCAATAATGAAGCAGCACCAAGAGCAATTAAGGAAACAATTCCATTTACAATTGTACCAAAAATAATAAGATACCTATGAATAAACCTAACCAAAGGGGTGAAAGACCTGTACTCTAAAAACCATAAAACACTGATGCATGAAATTAAAGATGACACAAAGAAATGGAAAGACATTCCATGCTCATGGATTGGAAGAACAAATATTGTTTAAATGTCTGTATCACCCAAGGCAACATACACATTTAATGTAGTCTCTGTCAAAATACCAATAGCATTTTTCACAGAACCAGAACAAATAATCTTAAAATCTGTTTCGAACCACAAAGGACCCCAAACAGCCAAAACAATCTTGAAAAAGCCAAGCCAAGCCACAGGCATTATAATTCTAGACTTCACGTTATTTTACAAAGCTGTAGTAATCAAAACCGTATAGTACTGGCACAACAATAGACACATAGATCAACTGAACAGAATAGAAAATCTAGAAATGAACCCACAATTATACGGTCAATTAATCTTTGACAATGCAGGAAAGAATATCCAGTGGGAAAAAGATAGTCTCTTCAATAAATGGTTTTGGGGAAACTAGACAGCATGCCAGAGGAAGACACTGGACCATTTCTTACACCATACACAAAACTAAATTCAAAATGGATTAGAGACTTAAATATGAAACCTGAAACCATAAAAATCCTAGAAGAGAGCACAGGCTGTAATTTCTCTGATGTTGGCCATAGCAACTTTTTTCTAGATGGGTCCCCTGAGGCAAGGGAAATAAAAACAAAAATAAACTAGAGGGACTACATCAAAATAAAAAGCTTCAGCACAGCAAAGGAAACAATCAACAAAATTAAAAGGGAATCTACATGGTGGGAGAAGGTTTTTGCAAATGACATATCTGACTAAAGGGTTAGTATCTAAAATACATAAAGAAATTATAAAAGTCAACACCCCCCAAAAAGCAAATAATCCAATTAAAAAATGAGCAAAAGACATGAACAGACATTTCTCTAAATAAGACGTACAGATGGCCAATCTATATGAAAAGATGCTCATCACTTATCATCAGGGAAATGCAAATCAAAGCTACACTGAAATATCATCTCACACCTATCAGAATGGCTAAAACCACAACACAAGAAACAACAGGTGTTGGTGAGCATGCAGAGAAAAAGGAACCCTCTTGCACTGCTGGTGGGAATGCAAACTGGTGCAGTTACTCTGGAAAACAATATGGAAGTTCTTCAAAAATAGAACTACCCTATGATCCAGCAATTGCACTCCTGGGTATTTACCCAAAAAATATAAAAACACTAATTCAAAGGGATACATGTACCTCTATGTTTATAGCAGCATTATTTACGATAGCCAAACTATGGAAGCAGTCCAATGTCCATCAAGTGATGAATGGATAAAGAGGTGGTATACATATACAATGGAATATTACTCAGCCATAAAATAGAATAAAATCTTGCCATTTGCAACAACATGGATGGAGATAGAGAGCACAATGCTAAATAAGTGAAATAAATCAGTTGGAGAGAAACAAATACTATATGATTTCACTCAGATGTGGAATTTAAGAAACAAAACAAACAAGGAAGGGAAAAGAGAGAGAGACACGCACACAAACCAAGAAACAGACTCTTAATTATAGAGAACAAACTGATGGTTTTCAGAGGGGAGGTGGGTGGGTGGGGATGGGTAAAATAGGTGATGAGCACTGTGGGATT
Source organism: Puma concolor (assembly GCF_028749965.1). Classification (NCBI taxonomy): domain Eukaryota; kingdom Metazoa; phylum Chordata; class Mammalia; order Carnivora; family Felidae; genus Puma; species Puma concolor. The sequence goes on along the minus strand of NC_141679.1, from coordinate 58,467,776 downwards.
AAAATAAAAACTTACAAAAAAAAAAAAAAGAAAAAGATAAGGAGCCATTTAGTTTACCTTTGGTTTTTGGGGCAGGGATTAGGATTACATGGATCCTTTGAGATGCACGATCCAAACTCAAACTGATGGTCTTGGAGGCCCACACAGCGAGCAATGCAGGCGCTGGGGTAAGTGCGTCCATTCTGCCCACACACGGGGACAAACTGATCTGCACAGTTACAGGGCAGACCTGTGGAGAGGATACAGACTCACTGATGGGCACTTGTACATTCCCTTGCCCCTCATATTTCCTAATTAACATGGAGGTCTCAAGTTAAAACAGAATTGTGAATTGAGTCAGGAAAAAGCATCACTCCAATCCCTGACTGTTTTTACAGGTGGTGAGGCTCTGAAAAGCCATTTGTCTGCATAATGGCTTTCCTTTGTTCCATTTATTACCACCTAATTGAGGGTTTCCTGGCCTTGATCCCAGGGGTAGAAACCCATGTAAAAAAGCTATAGGTAGGAGAAGAATGCTCCTCTCAATTTAGTATGTATAAAATATGTATAAAGTATGGCTTGCGGGATCTCTGGAATGTTAAAGGGTAATACCAAAAGAACAGGAAGGTAACTTGGGAAATTACTTAAATTTTGAGACTTAAAAATTTTTATGAGTAATCAATCAAGAACAGTACTTTCTTAACATTCCTATGCTTTATGCTGCTGGGATTATGCTCCAGTAAGTAAAAAGGCTACTGAGAAGCGATGCTTTTTTCTTGAGAGACAGCTATAGTTGTTAACAGCAACAGCACAGTCTCTGGGTATCTATTGGTAGATGCTTTTCTCCAGATCTGGAATACCTTTGATTCCAGGTAAAGAGAAACCAGGTAGCCTCCTTTACCCCATTTCATGCCATTGCAGCAGCAAGTTGATTCTTCTTTCCCTGAACTTAGTTACACGTGGAGTGGGGTGGGAGGAGGATAGATTAGGGATTTGCCAACCTTGTACCTCCAGCCCACTGGAAATAAAAAGGAAATCAGAAGTAAGAAGTGAACAGCAGGCTGCTGGGGAAGTAAAGGCAGGACTAACTCCACCCCACCCTCTCTCCACCTTGAGTGTCACTCTTGATGCTTTATTGTCATCATTGTTATTCTTATTATTATCCTCTATCTGCTCTGCTTTGATGAGAGCAGTTCATTCTGCTTAGAGAGACCATAAAACCATGTGGGAATGAAGAGTGAACTAAAGACTTACACAGAAGACTACTTACTTATTTATATCTAAATGTTTTTGGAAGATGAACTTTACAACTAGCAGGACCCTTTTCCCTGTAGTGCACAGTCCCTCATGTTCTGGAGTAAATTAAGTTAGTGACTGTTTAGCTAGCAGATTCTAAGGAGATTTTACTGGCCACAAAGTGTACCACATTTCTTGGGACTCAGATATTGTCCCAGCCCAACAAGACGTTCATAAAAATGCTTAAGTCTCAAAATTACAATAATTTGCAAGTTACTTTCTTGTTCTTCCTCTTCCCTAATGAGATGAGAGTGGAAGGAGCCTACATGAAGAGTTTACAATCTTTCTTTGTCTTGTTTTCGGTATTAATTACCCTTTGACATTCCAGAAATCCCCTAAGCCAGACTTCAAACATCTAAATTCTAGATTAAAAAGAAAAAATTTTTTAATGTTTTTATTTATTTTTGAGACAGAGAGACAGAGCATGAACAGGGGAGGGGCAGAGAGAAAGGGAGACACAGAATCTGAAGCAGGCTCCAGGCTCTGAGCTGTCAGCACAGAGCCCAACATGGGGCTCCAACTCACAGAGCGTGAGATCGTGACCTGAGCTGAAGTCAGACGCTCAACCGACTGAGCCACCCAGGCATGCCATAATTCTAGATTTTATACACTACATTGGAAGGAGGATTCTTCTTTTTCTACCTATAGCTTTATAGGGGTCTCTACCTAATGAACCAGTAAGCTAAGGCAGTTCAGGGAAGAAGGTGATGAGAAAAACATTAGAACAGAAATAAACTTAGAAAATACATGGACATTTTATAACATAATGGTAGAGGCATTACTCCTGAAATCATTGTTGCATCATGTTCCAACTAACTTGAATGTAAATTAAACAATAAACAAATTAACTAATTTTTAAAAATTAGCAGTAAAACACACACACACACACACACACACACACACACACACACACACACACACAATGGTAGGGGGAGATGAGGTATTTTGGCAGGTAGAAAAGTCCCATTTAACCAAAACCATCCCAATCACGGACCCTGTTCATTTTGACTCATAGAATTCAAGAATATTAGAGCTGGAAGGGTCCTAAGAAAACATTTAGTTTAATGCCTTCAGTTCATAGAGGAGGAAACAGATCCAGAGAGGAAAAGTACCTTGCTCTCGGATTATGTATTTATCTTACTAGGTACATCTGTGGTTATGGCAAGACCATCAAAGCTGCCTTGAAGGGAAACGGGTACAAAGAGATGATGGCTGCTGGGGATAGGTTCTGGGTGACCATGGTTACCTGTGAAGGTGCGACGGTCATCTTCTGAACTGTGCTCACTGAGGCACAGGCGGGTAGAACACACCAAATTGCCAGCAAAACAAGAACAGATATTGCAGTCAATGTTAAAGGATGTCCCATGACCTGAGAAAAAGAGACATAAAATGTTGATCTATTTCATGCATTTATAAATAAATCATAAATTAAAAATGCAATAGTTTAAATTTTTTTTTTTTAACATTTATTTTTGAGACAGAGAGAGACAGAGCATGAACCGGTGAGGGTCAGAGAGAGGGAGACACAGAATATGAAACAGGCTCCAGGCTCTGAGCTGTCAGCACGGAGCCCGACGCGGGGCTTGAACTCACGGACTGTGAGATCATGACCTGAGCCGAAGTCGGCCGCTTAACCCAGGTGCCCCTAAATAAAAATTTAAAACAAATTCTTGAAAGATCACTTCTGAATATACAAACAGGGGAGTTAAATCTGTAATATTTATATTTTAATATTTAACTCCCACCATATCCCTCCAAACCCCTAATGTGCTAGTCTAACTAGACGGCTCCCTATTCTCTGAGAATGCTTTTGGCTGTCCCTTCTGCCTCAAATGGTCCTCTCCTCCTTCTGGAACTTTGCTCAACTTTCCCGAACCAGCCCTGATGCCATCTTTGAATCAAAGACTCTCCTGATGCCCTGGCAGGAGTGACTAGGTCCTTGAAGAGCACCACTTGGTTTGCTCCCTTCTGTGGATCACATTCTCCCTCATCTGATCACGTACAGTATGACCTCAGTCCCTCATGCGATTTTAGCCCCAAAAGGCACTAGTATGTTCTTCTGTAAAAAATATGCATTTAATCAGTGGAAATCTATGGAAGGAATGTTTACCCTCAGAAATATTCTGTGATACAAGGTACCTACCCTACACTTTGGCTAAGTAGAATATGGATTAAAAAATGAATACTTGGGGGTGCCTGGGTCGATTAAGTGTCCAACTCTTGATCTTGGCTCAGGTCACGATCTCATGGTTTGTGAGATCAAGTCCAAGTCAGGCTCTGTGCTGACAACATAGAGTCTGCTTGGGATTCTCATTCTCCCTTTCTTTCTGCCCCTACCCCACTCACTTTCTCTCTCTCTCTCAAAAAAATTAAGTTAAAAAAAAAGAATACCTGACTTGTTCTAGGGCAGACACTTGCAGTCCCTTTTTAGCCAAAAGCACCCTTCTTTCTAATAAGATCTCACGCAGAAGAGTAAAACCAGGAGTTATATAAAAGCTGAACTACTCTGATCGATGGGGATGGGGGTGGAGATAGGGATGAGGGTAGCAGAGTGAACAGCTGTGGGGGAGTACATTCTCAAAAGTAGCATTTTTTTCCCCCACAATTTTTAAGGTCATATATCAGTTGTTAGGGCTATAAGCAAAAGATGATTAAAGTAGCAGTGAGAAAGCAAGACCCTCAGACTTTTAGAGAGGGCATCAAAGGGTGTTTTTTTATTTTTCTTCCAAGACTTTATTTATTTATTTGGAGCAAGCGTTAGGGAGGGGCAGATGAGGAGGGAGACAGAGGAGAGAGAGAATCTTAAGCAGTCTCCATGCCCAGTGTGGAGCCCAATGCGGGCTGGATCTCATGACTGTGAGGTCAGGACCTGAGCCGAAATCGAGAGTTGGACACTTAAGGGGCGCCTGGGTGGCTCAGGCGGTTAAGCATCCAACTTCGGCTCAGGTTATGATCTCATCGTTCCCGAGTTCTAACCCTGCATTGGGCTCTGTGCTGACAGCTCAGAGCCTGGAACCTGTTTCGGATTCTGTGTTTCCCTCTCTGTCTCTGCCCCTCCCCCACTTGTGCTCTCTCTCTCTCTCTCTCTCTCTCTCTCTCTCTCTCTCAAAAATAAATAAACATAAAAAAAAAGAGTTGGACACTTATGGCTGAGCTACCCAGGTGTCCCCAAGATTTTACTTAAATTCAAGTTAGTTAACATATAGTGTAGTGTTTGTTTCAGGAGTAGAATTTAGTGACTCATCACTTACATATAACACCCAGTGTTTGCCACAACAAGTGCCCTCCTTAATGCCCATCACCCATTTAGCCCACCTCCCATCCATCTGCCTCCAGCAACCCTCAGTTTGTTCTCTATTGTTAAGAGTCTCTTATGGTTTGTCTCTCTCTGTTTTTATTTTATTTTTCCTTCCCCTATGTTCATCTCTTTGGTTTCTAAAATTCCACATATGTATGACCTCATGGTATTTCTTTCTCTGATTGGCTTATTTCACAGCATAATATGCTCTAGTTCCATCCCCATCATTGCAAATGGAAAGACTCCAATCTTTTTGATGGCTGAGTAATATTCCATTGTATGTATATAAAAGGGTGGCACTTCATAATGTGCTCTCTCCCAATGCTTAGTCAACAGTGTAGTTTCCATCCTCCAGTTCGCTTTCCATGACGTCAAACTCTGACTTTTACTTCCGTTAAAGACACACACTTGAGAAGAAGGAGCACACCTGTGTCCTTGCCTGTGGAGTACACGGGCTCTAGAGTCAGATAGGCCTGGGACTGAATTCTGTTTTGTCACTGACTAGCTGGGTGATCTCTCTGAGCATCAGCTTCTTCATAAGAGTACTGAAATCAAAGAGCAATTGGGAGGCTCACATGAGATAACACAGGCCAAGACTTAGCATAGTGCTTGGCACACAACTAAAAGCTCAGTAAGTACTAATTAATTATTATTAGTCATTAGTCTCTTCGTGAGGAGGCTCCTAAGAGGGTTCCTTAGAAGTCCTAGTGTCCTATAGAGTACAGTTTGAAAAATACTGCCCTGGAGATCTGATGTATAGACCTTACTCTATGGTGGGAATCTATCCAATGTCCATCCTACAAAATTAAGATAAATAATCTCATATTAAAAACAAAAAGCAAATAAATACAGTCCAAGACTCACTTTTTCTTTTTCCTCCAACAATACATGACTTCTGGAGATCTATACAGTGCATCTCCATACAGTTTTCCAAGAGTCCACTTTGTCCACATGAGCAAATTTTGTAACAACCAACTTCCCCTGCAGATGATGGCACCTGGATTAGTGTCCCTTGACGGACGATGAAATCAGAGGCTTCTCCCAATTTGCAACCTATACAAACAAAAATTAGCTGAGAGAGATGGCATTGTTCAATGTCATTGTTTTATGATATTACATATATACTTTACACAAGTCTTATAGGTACTGTGTGGCTATTAAAGATTATGTAATAGAAATTCCACTAAGTTAAAGAATTGGTTTGGTTTACTGACCAAAACATATTCTCTCAAATGAAAAATTCCATGTTCCATGAGAAGGTGCTGATTAAGGACCTATACTCCAAAGGCAGCTATAGCTCAGTACAAAAATGCCATAAGATATGTACTTTTTTATTGCTTTGGGCTTATCAAAGATATTTAAAAATCACAGATACTTTAAAAATGGACTATGGAAATGTACATTATTTTTAGAATATTCTTCTTGGTCAGGAAAACTTTTAGCGATGGAATACCAGCATACCTTAAAGTCAATGAAAAGTTGAATACTTGATTGGGCTTAAGGAAACCCATACATTTCCAATTTTAACAAGATTTATCATGACTGCATTACTGATATATTCTGGTATTACACAAATATTATAGATGATCCTTTGAGACATCAGGCTTACTTAATTCAATATTCTATTCCTTTTAACTTCACAGAAATTTTTAAATGGTGATTTTAACATGATAAACATTTTCAGTTGGGAAATAGATAAAGGGCAGCAAAATATTGCCATGACTGTACTCTAAAGGGATGCCCAAAGAGATAAAGACTATCAAAATTATTCTATAGGATAAACATTTTTTATTCAAGAGGCCTCCTGCATTTCAAAAAAAAAATCAGTCTTAAAATCATATGTATCTTGGGGCACCTGGGTGGCTCAGTTGGTTAAGTGTCCCACTCTTGATCTCGGCTCGGGTCATGATCTCACAGGTTTGTAAGATTGAACCCTACATTAGGCTCTGTGCTGACAGTGCAGAGCCTGCTTGGGGTTCTCTCTCTCCCTCTCTCTGCCTCTCCCCCCTTCAAAATAAATAAATAAACTTTAAAAAAACCATATGCATCTCAATAAAACATCAAGCTTTTCAGAGATAACTGTACATCCCAATGAGTATGCCATTTCTCCTTATAACTAAAGCAAAGAAAGACAAAATCACAACGTGCAGTACATTTTCTCAAATGTTACAACATGGCAGAGAATTTATAAAAATTGGCTCAAGGTTTTTTATTTTTTTGTTTCCAAGAACCCTATAACTCATTATGAGAGTCAGTTCACAATCTAAATGATAATTGAAAATTACATTTGTATTTGTCTTCTCCTGCCTATGTAACTAACGTGTTTATTGGGAAAACCTCAAATGTTATAGAAAAACATAATTTTGAAAATAAAGTCAATTGCGACCTCACTCCAAAGATAATGCCTATACAGAAACATCAGCAGCACAAATCCATACCCACCCTACACTCACACCCATCTACCTCTTACCTTGAACACAAGAGTACGGAAGGCAGGGATCTCCAGATGGACACCCCTTCCGGTTTACCTCACAGAGCTCATTAGCAGGGCAAGGATTTGGGTTACAGGGATGAGTGACCTCTTCTATAATGTTACCCAAAGTACTAGGCCCTGAAAAACCAAACACAGATCAGTTTAACCAACCCCAAAAGGTAACAGAGGTCTGTAAATTACCTGAATTAACTATGACTTTAATAAATGGAAAGCTCATGAGCATAAAGTGAGGCCTGATTCTAATAAACTATTAAAACACACAGATTCTCTGATAATTTGTGAATTTAGCATAAACATACATACATTCATTCACTTGTTTATTTATTGGGTACCTACAATATGCTGGACAAGATTCTAAACACTTGTGCACATGTGTTTTCGTGCGTATAAATAAAAAAGGCACCTACTGATAGGTAATAAGTTGTATAAAGGGATGGAAAATGACTGGTATACTTTGGGTAAGGTGTTCAAACAGGTGCTTATGCCTAAGAGGAATAACTTGGCACATTTTACCATAAACTATAATAACTCACCATGGTAAGATAGATGTTGTACCATGATTATATTTGTTAACTTGTGAAATAATGACTAAGGAAGAGTCTCATGTAATATTTAAAGAGAGTACTAAAACTTAAAAAAAAAACCCATTTCTTTAACCTTTTTCCTTCTGCACATCTATTTCACTGCTCTAATAAGGTCTAGGCTTGTGGAGGTATTAGTTTTGCTTACTTGATTTTAGGCCAGACTCAGACTGTTAGCTAATGAAGGTATCAGGGTTCTTGGAGTTCATCACATCCAGCCCAATCCTTTTATAAACAGCAAAGCTGAGGCTGAAAGAAGTGATCTGTTCGAAGTCACAGAGGTCTAGATTCTGGCCAAGGCTCTCTTTTTCGCTATACTGGTCATGAAGGCTGAGGGACATAGTTTATTGGCTTTAGGAAAGTGTGGCTGATATCATTAGCTGCAAATCTAACAGATTTGGATACTCTTTTCTTCCTGCTCACTAATAATAGAATTCCAGTTTTGCTTAGCATGACAATGGGCCCACAGCTAAAAAGATCATCTTTCTCAGTTTCCCTTACAGCGAGGGCGGTTTTCCCTTACACTAGGATATGGTGGCTAGAGTTCCAGGAGTCATGTTGTGACGATAAAGTACCTGAAGTAACCTTGATGATGGAAACCAAGCACTAACGAAGGCACGGAAAGCAAAAGAGCCTGGACTCTGGATGGTGGAGCCACTATAACAGCCTTGGACTACTTATTTCTGGGTTTTCTTTTACTTCTACCTGTTTTTCTGTTATTTGCGGTAGAACTTAGTCCTATCTGACACAGGAAAACAAAAAAATTAGGAGCTGGATCCAAGTCTGCCTTTCCAGCCAGCTCGGGACACGAATGCCCCCTGGCGGCAGCACAGACACTTTCCTTACCCTGACTATCGCATTTGGTGTGTTTATGGGTTCTACTCATCATCCCTCTGGTTTCCACGACACATGGTCACCTCCTGCCAAGAAGCTCAGCACCATGACCCCTCAATGAGATACCAACTTATTCTTCTAGCTCTTGGCTTGGCTCTTGGCAGGAGTATTTCGGCATAGACAAAGTTCCACCTTTATGTACTAACACAGACCATCGTTTCTTACTCCCTATTTGGTGGGTCAGTCTCAGCCAATGCCTGGCTCTGGTCCACTAATATTCTGATGACAAAAAGCTGAAGATTCCCTGGGGAAATTTCACTTCCTGGACAAATCATGGCAAGGAGACAGCAATGATATGGAGCTGGCCCCATATCTAAGAATGCTGGCCCCAAATTCACTACTTAGAATTCCTGATTGATAATAGTTTATTACTTCCTCAGACTGATAAGATAATCACTTGTGCTTATATATTTTAAGATGACAATTCTTTTCAGGCCAAAAAGGCCAAGCAAATAAGATAAGAGTCTGCCATTGAGATAGTATCATTAAACCACATATTCTCAACAGACAGATGTTCATCCAAATCAAACATGAAGGGCAGAGATGGAAGGGAGAAGTATTTGAAATCTAAAAAAACAAAGAACTTACTGAGGTATGTATCCAAAGGTATACAATTCTCTAGGTCATCTGTAGGTGACAAAAGCTCACAAATACTTTCAGCTGTGTGGTCCTCGGGGAATTTGTTCTGGTCCCCACATTTCTTGAGAATCTCCACACAATCTGATCTTAAAAAGAAAAATATACACAAATTTGGGGTTCAAGAACCTCCTCATATTGTCTAATCAATATCAATCCTGTTTCTGAAGCTTTCCAGAAGGTGAGTTTTCATAACAATGTTTCACAATTGGTTAGATCAAAGTAACGGCAAAAGAAAACAGGAGTCACAGAAGACCTGAGGTTGCATAGTAGTAAGTAATGTATTATAGTATCAAAGCATCCGTAGCTTTCTCTTACCTGAGATCAAAGGCCTTGCTCAAATTTTACACTCATACAGTTACTAGTATTGATGTGACTTGTCCCTTCTTTGAAAGGAAATTAAACTAGGCTTTTTGCAAAATCATCCATCCTTTCTTTTAGGACCTTAGGCTTGCTTGCTTTTTCTTCCCTCCCTTCCTCCTTCTCTCCCTTTCTCTTTTTAAATATATTTTTAGTTATCAACATTAAGGTGTTTGGCCTGTAACAACTGGAAGTACACTACTTTAAAATTTTCTCAATCCTCCAAAGGGATTTGATTCCTTTTCTATAAATTTTCCATACTAAGAGTCTATAAATTTCCCACTGGTTGCCTCTAGCTTGTTGCCCCTCACTTTCCCCCTTACTCAGGTGATCCCCAAGTCATGCCAGAGAATTGATCTGGATTCTGTTTAAGGTTGAAATAATCTTCAATCAGTCATCAAGTTCCAAGGAGCACCAAGACGCACACCAACATCTTAGGGGGTGGACATTAACCTGGTCTTTAGGAAAGTTTTTTGGAAAAATAGATGATTGAAGATCAGCTGGCATAGATTACTATGTATGTGGCCAATACTTTTGGTTTCACTCAGTATAGCAGCTTTCCTCTTTACTTCATCCTAGATCTCCTAAGCAAACCACTCACAAAATGTTTACTAGAAACAGGCCTCGATGACTACATTCACTAATTCCTTCACTCATCAAACATTTATGGAGCACCTATTGTGTGTCAGGATTATGTTAATCACTGAAGAGGAGAAAAAGAGGAAAGAGGAGACAAGAAAAAGGAGGCACAAAGAAGAATAAACTCAAGGAGAGCAAAGTCTAACTAAATATAAGACAAGTATAGGGGCGGCTGGGTAGCTCAGTTGGTTAAGCGTCTGACTTTGGCTCAGGTCATGATCTTGCGGTAGGTGAGTTCAAACCCTATGTCCGGCTCTTTGCTGACAGCTCAGAGCCTTGGAGCGTGCTTCAGATTCTGTGTCTCCCTCTCTCTCTGCACCTCCCCCACTCTCATTCTATCTCTCTCTCTTAAAAAATAAACATTAAAAAAAAGACAAGTATACAAACTAAAATATAAAAATAGAATTGTGTATTGAAGGTATTCACTAAAGTTTCTGGAACTAAATTGCATAAGAAAAGTTCAGATAAAGGTCTATAAATATTTGTAGTAAGGATAAATTACTATTAGCTGGTGAAATATGGGAAGGTTCCACGGGAATGATGGGCATTTGAGAGGAGCTAAGAAACACAGGCAGTGGGCAAGTGGAGATGGAAGAGTAATTCAAGCAGAGGAGGAAAAAGTAGGAAAGCACTTGACATGTGGGGTGATGGGCAAACGAAGTGGCAGGAGGGAAAACTCTAAAGATAGGCTGTGGTTCAGATCATGGTCTGAACCAGGACTGGAGGGTCAACTTACTTGCAGATAATACTTCCCCGGGATTTCCTATGACAAGGTTTAATCTGCAGTGAACAAGCTACTGCTTTCCACATTTCTGGCTGGCACTTCTTAATGTCAAGAACAGGTATGTTGATAAACGGCATCTTTATGCTTCCTTTCTCCCACAGCTTCATGTCATTCATGGCTCCTTGATCTGACTGAGCATTACAACTCCTAAAAAGTTCTGTTGGCCTGAAAAGCAAAAAGGCCAGAATCGAGAGGCAATTATTTTCTAGAGAGAAGATATGGGTAAAATCCTGACATACTAATGCATCAGGAAAACCTGATTTTTTTAAAGAAAGTACCTATGATGTATCAAAGGATATCAGCTTTGCATGTATGGAGATTCAACGTAGACACATTAAGATTTTGACTGCATCTTTCCTTTTTAACAAAAGTTAAAAACTTAAACACTCTGTATGGGACTATCATCTCTAGACTGTATCATTTCTTTCATATTACAAAATAATGAGTCCAGGTTTTAAAAACTGAGGTATAATTTATAAAAAGACAAAAAAAAAAAAAAGCATTTTCATCATGTCAGAAAGCTCCCTTGTGTCCCTGTCTAGTCAATGCCCTCCCCACTGACTATACCCCAGAGGCCACCTCCATTCATACTTATCTAGAACTTTATATATAAATGAAACATATTGTATATGCTCTTTTGGGTCTGGTGTCTTTGGCTGAACAATTTTTTTAGATTTACCTTTGTTATGTATATCATAAGTTGTTGTTTCCTTTTACTGTTGAGTAGCATTCCGTTAATAAATGTACCACAATTTGTTTATCCTAGTAGTTCTCAAACTTTTGATCTCAGGACCCATTTACACTCTTAAAATTACTGCATTCTCAAAAAGCTTTTGTTTATGTGGGTTACAATCACCAATATCTATGACATTATAAATCAAAACAGACCTTTTGATTCGTAGTTCTTAATTCATTTAAAAGGATAAGCCCATTACATGTAAGAAATAATGTTTTTGTGAAACATAACTATATTTTTCAAAGCAAAACTAAATTTAGTGAGAAGAATAGGACTATTTCACAGCTTTGAAAATCTCTTTAATATATGGCTTAATAGAAGACTGCTGGATTTTCATATCTTTTCTTGACCTCAATCTGTTGTTACATCACGTCTTTTTTTTTTTTAAGTTTACTTATTTATTTTTGGGAGGGAGAGAGAGAATATGTGAGGGACAGAGAGAAGGAGAGAGAGAATCCCAAGCAGGCTCCACGCCGTCAGTGCAGAGCCTGATGTGGGGCTTGAACTCATGAACTGTGAGATCACGTCCTGTGCCGAAATTAAGAGTTGGTCACTTAACCGACTGAGCCATCCAGGCGCCCCAATTACATCATGTGTCTTACAGCACTGGGGAAACACCACTGTTCACTCTTGTGAGAACAAGAGTGAAAAAAGCAGATCACAGCTTAGTGTTATAAAAATAGTTTTGATCCCATGGGGCTTGGGGACCATGGACCACACTTTGAGAAATCCTCATTTATTAATTCACCTGTTTATAGACAAAAAGTTTTGTTTCCAGTTTTCACGTCTCTTCATGCCTAACGAAGAGCATTTGGGGTCATAACTTTCTAAGAAACTGCCAAACTATTTTCCAAAGTGGTCACACCATTTTAGACTTTAAGCCACAACGTATGAAAGTTCCAGCCGCTTTACATGCTTGTCAGTCTTTTTAGTTGTAGATGCAGTTTTAAAAATTGCATTTTGCTGATGACCAGTCACGTCAAACACCTTTTCATGCACTTCCTGGCCATTCAGGTATCTTCTTCTGTGAACTGTCTTTCCAGCTACTTGCCCTTTTTAGAAAAAAGTTGTCTTTTCACTATTGAGTTATAAGAGTTCTTAATATATTCTGGATATAAGTCCTGCTTCAAATATATGTATTACAAATACTTTCTTCCAGTTTGTGGTTGGCCTTTTCATTTTCTTTTTGTAAAATTTTTTTTTAAGTTTATTTATTTATTTATTTTGAGAGAGAGCGAGAGAGAGCATGCAAGTGGGGAAGGGGCAGAGAGAGAGAAAGAGAGAGGATCCCAAGCAGGGTCTGCACCACCAGCACAGAGCCCGATGCAGGGCTTGACCTCACAAACCACAATATCATGACATGAGCCAAAGTCAGATGCTTAACCAACTGAGCAACTGTGGCGCCCCTGCCTTTTCATCTTCTTATTGGTGTCTTTTGATGAGCAAAATTTTAAAAATTTAAATATTTATTTTACTTAGCTAAAATATTTTATTGGGATATAAGTTACAAAGAATATAATGCACAGATCTTGAGAGTTCAGTTAAGTTTTGAAAATTGTATTCACCCCTGTAATCAAAGCCCCAAACAAGATATAGAATATTTCTATCACCTCATAGAGTTCCCTTATGCCCACCTCCAGCCAATTTCCTCTTCCAAAGGCAATAACTTTCTGATCTTTATCCTCATAGATTATTTTTACCTATTCTTGGATTTCATATATATGGAATTATAAAGTCTTTATTTTGTATTGGGCTTTTTTTATTCAACATAAGACTCATCCATATTTTGGGGTTTATCAGTAGTTTGGCCTTTTCCCTTGCTGTGTACTATTCCATTGTTCGGATACACCATGTGTTTTCATTCCCTTCCTGATGTACATTTTATTTATTTTTCCCCAAATTCTGGGTTCTTATGAATAAGGTTGCTATATAAGTCTTTTTTGGAATTAGATTTTCATGTCTCTTGGGTAAATGCTTTAGAATGGGATTGCTGAGTCATGGACTTGACACTGCAAGGAAACTCTTCAAAGGTCTTAAACCATCTTATACTCCAAGCAGGGAAGTATGAGAGCTCCACCTGCTTCATATATTGTCACTCAAAAAAACCCCTTTTTTTAAATGTTTATTTATTTTTGAGAGAGAGCGAGAGAACGAGAGAGCGGGGTAGGGGCAAAGAGAAAGGGAGACACAATCCAAAGCAGGCTCCAGGCTCCAAGCTGACAGGGCAGAGCCCGACCCGGGGCTCAAACTCACAAACTGTGAGATCATGACCTGAGCTGAAGTCAGACACTTAACTGCCACCCAGGTGCCCCAACTGTTAATCTTTTAATTTTAGCTATTCTAGTGGGTATGAGGAGGCATCTCACTGAGGTTTTAATTTGCATTTTGCATAAATAGTGACAAAGAACTTTTTCATATACTTAAATGGCTATTTTGATGTCTTTTTTGGTGAAAGACCCTTGACATTTTTTTGCCCATTTTTCAAATTGGGTTATTTGATTTTTTATTATGAGGTTGTAGGAGTTATTTATATATTTTGGTTACAAGTCCTTTGTCAAATGTGTGTGAGTGTGTACATGTGATACACTGAATATCTTCTCTCAGATTGTGGCTTGCCTCTTCAAATTTTAAATGGTGTGTTTTGGTGAACAAGTGTTTACAGTTGAACCTTAACTCATTAATTTTTTTCTTTTATAATTGGTATATTTTGTCTCCTGTCTATAAAATCTTTGCCTGCAGCCAGATTGTTAAAATAATCTCCTATGTTTTCTTTTAGAAACTTTGTATTTTCAGCTTTTATGTTGTATTCTATGACCCCATCTTAAATTAATTTTTGTGTACAGTGTGAGATAGAGGTTGAGGTTCTTTTTTTTTCATAAACATATTCAACTGTTCCAGCATTGTTTGTTGAAGAGATGTTTCTCTTTGCATTGAATTGCCTTGCTGCCTTTGTTGAAAATCAATTTACTGTGTGTGAGTCTATTCTTGATTCTCTGTTTTGTCCTACTGATCTATTTGCCCAAACTTATGCCAATTTACATTGCTTTAATTTTTGTTGCTTTATAATAAGTCTTGAAGTCAGGTCCTATAAGTTGTCCAAATCTGTTAATTTTTTGAAACTTCTTTTAGCTATTCTAGGTCCTTCGTATTTTCATTTGAATTTCAGAATTAGCCCGGAAATTTCTATTTTAAAAAGCCTCTTGGGGGGCACCTGGGTGGCTCAGTCGGTTAAGCATCTGACATCGCCTCAGGTCATGATCTTTCGGTTCACGAGTATGAGCCCCATGTCAGGCTCTGTGCTAACAGCTCAGAGCCTGGAGCCTGCCTCAGATTCTGTGTCTCTCTCTCTTTCTGCTTCTCCCCTGCTAGCACTCTGTCTCTCTCTCAAACATAAATAAACGTTAAAAAAAATACTTAAAAAATTAAAAAAAAAAAAAAAAGCCTGTTGGAATTTTGATTGGAATTGCACTGAATCTAGACGTCAGTTTCAGGAGAATTAACAATATTGAGGATTCTAATCCATGAACATGGTAGCTCTCTCCATTTATTTACTGTCTTTAATTTCTTTCTGCAAAGTTTTCTGGTTTTCAATGTATAGTTCCTACATATTTTTTTGTCAAATTTATCCTAAGTATTTCATGTTTTTTGACGCAATTGTATAAATTTGTATTTTTAAAATAAATTTCATTTTCCAGTTGTTTGTTGTTAACATACAGGAATACAATTGGCTTTTTTTTTTTCTTAAATGTTTATTTTTGAGAGAGAGTGAGTAGGGGAGGGGCAGGGAGAGAGGGGGACAGAGGATCTGCAGCAGGCTCCAGGCTCCGCGCTGTTAGCACAGAGCCTGACGCAGGGCTGGAACCCACAAACTGCGAGATCATGACCTGAGGTGAAGTCGGACATTCAACCGACTGAGCCACCAAGCGCCCCTATAATTGGCTTTTGTATGTTAACCTTGTATCCTGTGACTTTGTTAAATTCAAGGATTTAAGGAGAGTTTGTTTGGAGATTTTGGGGCATTTCCTTTTGTGGTTCCCATCTTTCTGGGGTTTTCTACTCCCAGCAGTCCCAAGCTCTGATCTCCAACTCCTCTGCCCAAGACTGCTGCTTTTTGCATGAACTCTTTATGCCAGGCAAAGAGACAGAGAGTGCCCATGAAGGGAAAACTGGATATGTGGCTCTCATGCAGTGTGGTTTCTAACCCTCCTGCTTTTGGTCCTTCTCTAATGACTTCAAAACAATAGTTTTTTAATATTTTGTACAGAGCTCACAATTGGTACTTGTAGAAGTATTAGTCTGATACAAACTATTCCACCATCCCCACAAGCTAGAACTATGTGTCTAAGTTTAAATTTAAACATTTCATAGATTTCAAATTTCCTCAATCTCTAAGCCAAGTCCTTATTGGCTAACACTCTATTACCGGCTGTAAAGATATCTCAATTTTCTTATTCAAAATAATATTCTGAATACTTTTAAAAGAATGGGATTTGTGTTAGTTTGAACCTTCTTCTGGCCCAAATGATTGACTTTTTCCTCTTTGCCCTCCTCATCTCCAGGCTGCAGCTCACAGAACCAGCCCCCTCTTGTTTAGAAACTCTCTCTGGCTTCTCTGATATGGTGTTCTCTAGGCTTTTGGATGCCTTTTTGTTTTCTTCACTGCTTGTTCAGCCATTCAGTTTTGGGCCCTTGTTTTTCTGACCATACTTGATACCCAAGAAAATATAAGTAGGTAAGAAAACATTTTTGCATGAAATAGGGAATTCACTGAGGGAGACCAACCACCCTGGAGGTCCTTCAAAGTAAACTGTTCACAAGAGGGCATTTGGATGGCCAAATTGTTCACAGTGACTTATTCTGCAATAAATTGCTTCTACTGGTTTTGTAGTAGAAGGGAGTGGGTAAGATTGGTAGACTGAAGGCAGAGAAGATTCTTTGAACTCTAGATGCTTTAAGTATCTCTAGTCTAGTCTAGTCTAGTCTAGTCTAGTCTAGTCTAGTCTTGAAGTGCTTCCTTTCTTACAGGTGATGTATCAGATGGGTTATATAGCATTTATAAAGTATTTTTTTTTTTCAACGTTTATTTATTTTTGGGACAGAGAGAGACAGAGCATGAACGGGGGAGGGGCAGAGAGAGAGGGAGACACAGAATCGGAAACAGGCTCCAGGCTCTGAGCCATCAGCCCAGAGCCTGACGTGGGGCTCAAACTCATGGACCGCGAGATTGTGACCTGGCTGAAGTCGGACGCTTAACCGACTGCGCCACCCAGGCGCCCCGGGTTATATAGCATTTAAAGATGAAATAAAGAAATGCTACTTCCTTTTAACTTAGCATCCGAGTAAAAATGAGAGTAAAGTGGTCTTTTCAATTACTTAAAAACAAGATAATTAATGATAAAATACTTCTATTCCATGTATAGTAATTTGCTCCTACCTGTTGTTAAAATTAGTACAGTAAGTAAGATTTCTACAGCCCAACTGGCAAGGTTCCCGGACATCTGCTAAACAGGTCAACATGGACACTTCCACTGGATTGTATTCACAAAAGCGATCAAACTCTTGCCAACTCTGTGTATTGCCCCAGCTCATGCTATAAAGTTTAGTGCACAGTTCCCTAAAACAAAGGCACAAATATAGAAACACAGGTGAGCCAAGTGAATACATAGTTTAGAATATGAACAAGAAAAAAGTACAAAAACCAAAAGACTAAAATTTATCCCCTAGAATTTAGAGCCATAAGCAGAACTTTTCCATGAAAGTGTTAGCCTTCTTTTATTACCCATCTCTTTCCTTTATGCCATGGTTGCTACAAAGCTCAGTGCTAAAGGTAATGTTTAATTATATTTGTACATCTTTATTCTTGGCACAATTATCTCTTCCATTTCTGATCCCTCTTTTACCTTTCACGTAAGATAAGGCATACAGTTTTTCCTCCACAAAGATAGATTCCCCTATATTTATATTTATTTACTTCCTATAAATAAAGTAAAACTGTGTAGTAAACCTGTGACAAGGTCCTCAGACCTAAGAAGCTTTACAGACTTAGGGTTCACTAGTTTCTCCCTGAAAAATTATCCCAAAGTCATTTATCTTCCTTAAGATACACCCAGATAGTCTACATGCAAAGGCTTATGAATTCCAAAGCTTCTATATACTATTGTAGTTAATACATGACAATCTTATTTGTAGTACTTGATGATTACAAAGCAACTTGACTACATGCATATAACTAAAATAATATCAGTACCATTTCTCAAGTGCCTTCAAATTAGTTTAATCTTTAAAATTTATAAATGTAATAAAAATGTAAAAAAACATAATATAAAATTTAATACTACCAAAATACAAAGTCATAAGTAAAAATTCTCCACTCCTACCACATTTTATTTGACTCTCATTATTAAACCTTTAAGGAGGATGTCTTTACGTTTATAAGTTTGTTCATTCATTCTACTGATTTTTACTGAGTGCCTATTTTGTGTTAGACCCTTTCAAGGCATTGGATATTCAGTGGTAAATAAGAGAGACGGGTCCCTGCTCTCAATGGAGCTTATACATCATAGAGATAAAGAAGGAGGGATCAAGTTATATTAGGTACTTTGAGCTGGGAACCAGTCCTTTCTCTAGCCCTTAACTTTCTCTATGACCTTGGACAGACTGTTTAATAACATCTCAGAATTAGTTTTCTATATATAAGCAAGAATTACACAAACTGACACCGTAAGATGTCATAAACTGACATCATAAGGTGATACAATCATAATGTTTCATGAAGAGGAAATAAGATGGAAATAAACCACAAAACCTTACATCAAGGTAAGGCAGGGCAAAGTGTTTTTCAGTGAAGTTCTTCTAGGATAACACAGAGATTCCAATCTCCAATGGCTTTAGGGCATAAACTCTTTTAAAGACATTCAAAGAATTACTCAGCATCCCTGTCATAAATATATTTATTAATGCAATCCAATTTCCTTAATTACAGGACCAAATTAACTTCTCTTTAAGATCTTCTGTTAATTTTCTTTGGATATTTTCCAGTTTTTTTAAATATCTTTGGTAAAGTTTGATGAGCTACTCTAGGCACAATTTTTGCTAAAGGTCCATTCCATTTAGAAACCACAGAAAAGACTGTTTCATTCCTGTAGATGATATTAATTTCAGGATGTTCTAGTAATATATACTTCTTTTTCACCTAAAATCTCCCTAATAAAGCAAACTTCTATTTCTCCCTAATAAAGCAAACTTCTATTTCTACCATGACCTTAGTAATCTCCATTTATTGTTGTCTCTAGATTGTTTCTTCCATCTTATATTTGTGTTAATTTTTTATCCCTAAGTGTATCATCCAAATGAATGCTAATACACTGCTATCTACCTTTGTGTATGAGTGCCAATCCAGATCATTCACCAATATATGCAAAAGGTTGGTTAATGTTCAAAGTTTCATAATTTAACAAAGAGAAATATGCCTTAGACGTCAGATCAAAACATCTTCTAAACTGTAAGCTTACTTAATGATAGCCTTGAGGGTAGAATCCAAATTGCACCATCTTTAAATATTTATTATCCTTCCAATGCTAATCCTCTATACCCCCAAACACAGTTCTTTTAGCACTTGATGTTCAAAAACGATGTTTTCTATAAACAACACTCAATAAATATTTGCTAGATGAAAGAGTTTGTATCTTCTCAATTCCTGAGTTTATATCTTCTCAACTCCTGATGAAAGAGTTTATATCTTCCCAACTCCTGCAAGAATGTAACATACATTTGCTAGCACTTAAAATCACGAATTAAAATGCTATTTTCTACTGGTTTTAATAAAGGAAAATGAGATACTGACCTACATGTTGAAGTGTTTGCTTTAGAACAACAATGCAATTTAGCCCCATCAAGGCCCGTAGAGGGAGGAGGATGTAGAGTGACTCCAGGGTGAACAGATTGTGAGCTTTCAAGAAAACACTGCCAAAGAGGATCCTGAGGCAAAGGCTGAGTTTTACAACCCTCGATGAGGCCATCAACAATCTCCATTTCTGTTTTCTTAGACATCAGAATTCTCTTGCAGGCATTTTGGCAAGCATGGTCTTCAGCTCTGTCACAGCAATATAAACCTACGTTTTCAGGATACATGTGGCTTAATTAGCTGATTTTATGTCACACACTGCTCAGAACAGAAGAACATGGTGGTGTACTGGAAACAATACCACTCAATCACATGTCAATATCTGCAGTACACAGGGCCTACCAAATTTTCTCTCCATTACTTTGCAGCATAGCAAATAGATACCTACGTGGACTAGGTATCTATTTCCAGAATTCACCACTGTCCCAGTCATGGGACCTTTGGCATCAATTCTACATAAATGAAAGGTCACTCGTCTTCCACCTGAGAAGCCCTTACATGTAAAGTATCTTAAGTTCTTGGAAAAGGTACTATACATTAAACTGGAATTATTTCATCCTAGAAACAACTGCCTAAAAGGGATTACGTTCTTGGCAGAGTGAGAGAGGAATAATTTCAATAGCAAAAACCACAAACACCATATTTCATGACATTCTGGGATATAAAGCTCTTATATATCTATACAAGTTAATCAATCTAAGTTGTAATTTAAATAATACAATAGCAAACTGTGACAAAATGTCAGTTTCCTTCTGCTTTTAATTTTCTACAAAGAATCAGAAAATTAAAGCACTTCCAATCAGATTACAGATTTCAGAAGGGGTTCTTTGAAGTAGTTTTCTCAGGTGTCTTTGACTTTTTAAGAAACGTATTCAGGACAGCTTTCTTTTCCAGATTTCCTATGTATCAGTATAGACATTTGAGATGGTTGTTCTTCTACCCTTAAAACATCTTGCTGGTTTTTGTTTTTGTTTGTTTATTTATACTTTGAGCTGCTACCACCTTAGCTCCAGCAGCACCTCTGTATAGCCTAAATGTCAATTTCTATAACTCTGCCTTTAAAATGAATGAAGATCATTTGTGGCAAATGCTTCATCCTCTGATATTCACCATGCAGCCACACCACAGTACGTCATAAGCTTTAGAGCTCTCCTTTAGATGCTGGACTTACAGGGCACATAGCACTGCTTCTGAGTTTACAAAAACAAGTCTTTCAGTATCCCAGTATAAATCAAAACACTGGCATCCAGCTTATAAATCTTGTCTTTTGTCAGTTTGGTTAATTAGTCAATTGTTTAAAGTTTGTTCATCTCTAAATAAAGAAGATGGATAATAGGATGTACAAAGCTGAGACTTTGAAGACCCGTAAGGTGCAGGTTCATTAGGAGGCCCTGATTTTCAAAAGTATCAGGATTTCTTCTCATTTTTATGATGCTTTTATTATAAAAGTAATAACTGCTCACCATAAAAATTCAAGCATCACAAAAACACATAAATGTAGAATAGGTATATAACTAACCATATTATACAGTTAGTTCTACAACTTGCTTTTTTTTATTAGGTCTTGGACTTTCTATATAAACATACTTTTTTCTTTATTTGGATTACATAGTATTTTTATTATACAGATATATAATTTATTTCATCAATTTTAATCAATACCCTATTGATGGGTATTTGAGTTATTTCTAATTTTTCTCCATTACCATCAGTGTTGTAGCAAACATCTTTCACGTGCGTAGATATATTTTTGCAAATTTATGAGTTTTCTTGAAGGAGAAATTCTAAGAAATGGGATTCTTAGATTAAAAGGTATGGTCATTTGAAATTCTATTTGAATTTCCTATCAAAATATCCATACCAATGAATTCTCCCATCCTCAGAAACAGAGTGCTTGCTTCCTCATACCGTTGACAGCTCTATCTTTCTTGGTACCTTTCAGCTGTGACCATAATATCCAATCTGCCAAATCTAAACACCAAAGGAAGTCTGGTGTTTCCCAAATGACCGAGACTACAGATATCTACAAGAATTTACTTCCTTTTTACAAATTATTTTACCAAAGATTGAAACAAGAGAAATATATCAATTTTACTTACTATCTGTTGGGTTCCTCATTGGATAAGATTGGGTGTAATTGTTCACACAGTGTATTAACTGTGGACTAATAGAGGCACAATAGTTTTCCACTGCTTTGATCTGAGATGGGCCAGGAGAAGAGTCTGTTCGAAAGATGGCTTGACAGTATTCTCGGCAGTTTGTGTGATGGCCTGCATAACTGCAACAAACTGAGCCCACTGAGGGGGAAAAAAGGAGAGGTTGTTGGAATGGAAACAGCTATTTGGTAACAATAAAGCATCATAATATTGATAGAACAATTCGCAACTTTTTGAATTGGAGAATAAAACCATGCCACAGAAGACAATTCCTTTAAATCAGCACTACTTTCAGAATAGTATACTCCAAATAAGACATTTCGGAATAGGACATTCAGGTGCTCACTGGTACAAGGAAGTCTTATTTGTCAACTTAGAATCTATATAGTCCAGTGAGTCTCGGCAGGAGCAGCACACCCCTGTGGGAGACTATGGAGACACGTGGAAGTATTTTTGGCTTTCATGATGACTTGGGGAGCTACTGCTAATATTTAGTGCATGGGGACCAGGGCTGTTTACTCTGCAATGTACAGGGCATTCTCACAGCGCCAAAACTGTCTCCAAAAATGCTAATACTGCCCATGCTGAGAACCGCGGGCACAATTTCTTTTCATGTTAGACTTGTGGAGATTTATAAACAAAGCAAGGCAAACAAAGCCAAAATAAAACAAGACCCCTCCGGGGGGGGGGGGGTTATAAAATAGGACGAGTAAAAACTAAGAGATATCAGGCTCATTTCATAAATTTGACAGTTATATAACTGTATATCTTGAAAGAAATCTCAAAAGTTCTGTTCCATTTGAACATCTCCAAGGACATGCCTAAGTTGAAACAGTCTTTACCTCACAACTGATGTGAGCTGCTTTAATACTGAAAAGTAAACCCTGCATTTGAAATACATTTATGGATTTATGTATTTTTAGAAATCAAGGAGGAACCATCTCAGGTATCTGGGGAGAGCTGGATGCGTGGCTAGGGGTACAGATGTGGGATTTAAACTGGAGAAGAAAAAAAGACCCTCACAGGAGAGGTTAGGGGGTCTGTGGAGGGCTTAAGGGAACCAAGATGGAGATATGGCAGGAAAACAGGTAAGAGAAAGGCAGGTAGGAAATCTCTGATAATTATTAGAGGTGGTGGAGGAACGAGAATCAGGTTTCTGGTGAATTCCACAGACCAGGGAATGAGCAGGGAATCCAAGCAACTTCCAGAAATAATGACAATGATAAAACTATATGCAAATTAAACTAGGACTGAACTGATGGCAGGATAGGCCTTGGTTTCCTGCACCAGGAAACAGTTTCATAATTACTGTGCCACCTGTTTTTAACTTGTAATTACTACTTACTGTGCTCACTGCTGAACTGTTCGATTTCAACACAAAGAATAATTAATGGCTACATTTATCACTGTTAACCTTAGTGAGGATAAACTGAGGGATGGGGGAATACTGAGGACAGAAGAGATAGGTGAGAATAAGCCAAGGATGCCCATCTTCTGATTCCTCCATGAGGCTGGCTTCCTCACTAGTGTGGGAGGACAAAGATTATGTGCGACACTATCTGGGAAACTGTGAATTAAGCCCTAGTTTGCGAGGGTTAGAAGATAAAGTGCAGCCAGCTAATGTTTCTTATTATACTTTGATAAACCAAACTGCCAAACTAATCCAAACAACTCTTCTGTTCCTCAGCTGTGTTTTCCCAGCTGTAACTGCTCTCACTACTCCCTTTACCTGTGATGCCTTTCTTCCCATCTGCACTGTTCATATCTTGTCCATCCTTCAAGGCCCAGCTCAGCTACCAACTCCATGAAGCCACCTCTAAAACCCTGGCAGGGGGTGCCTGGGTGGCTCAGTCGGTTGGGCGGCTGATTTCGGCTCGGGTCATGATCTCATGGCTCGGCTCGTTTGAGCCCCGCGTCGGGCTCTGTGCTGACAGCTCAGAGCCTGAAGCCTGCTTCGGATTGTGTCCCCCCCTCTCTCTACCCTACCCCCGCTGGCACTCTGTCTCAAAGGTAAATAAACATAAAAAAAATTTTTTTTTAAACCCCGGCAGGATGTGATCCCTCCTTCCTCTAAACTCATGCAGCAATTTTATCAGTGCCACTATCCCATATCCTCCATGTTCTAGAGTTTTTTTGTGCACAGATTGTGTCCTCACGTGCATGTATGTCTGCACAGAGCAAGCAGTCAGTAAACATCTGCTGAGTGAACTGAGAGGAAGCCTTCAGCAAGTGCTACATTGTATGACCTGGGAATGCTTAATTTCTGTAAGTAATCCTATTTATTCAAGGAGAGCATGATATTCCCATCTAACAGCAGTATCTGCTTTGTAAATCTGCATTTAAGACATGGCAATTGTCATAATTCATGAATGGCCTGGACACCCTAGAGGAAAGAGACTATGAGAACCCTGATGGGCTTTTAGGCAGCTTACTAACAGCCCACATCATAATGCCAGGTCTTGGCAATATTTATAACAGCTAAATCGTATTCTGTAAACTGTGTTTTGCTCCTTGGACTGCTCATATAACCATTGACAAAATACTTACTTTCATTTCTGCTAATGCAACTGAAAAGAGCATTCTGCAAATTAAAGAAAAACAAACAAATTAACCACCATGTAGAATTTCTAATTTTATTCCACTTTATGGTTACATGGAAATCAGAATATCAAACTATTTAATTCTTCTCCAAATCCAAAGCTGAGGATGAAGAAACTGAGATGGCATCCTGGTGAAAAAAGAAACCACTATCTAACACATACTGGGGGTCAAGATCCTCATCCTGAGCCATAAGCTGATCATGTTATAGCAAACCATGTTTATGTAAAGCTGTACCTGTGTATGTGGGGGTAACCTACAATGTATTAATCTCAATTATCTCTTGCAGTATATAAAAGGGCTCCCAGAAGATAATATAATAAAAGGTATTTAGGGAAACAGAGATTTCATGTAACTGCTGCATTTTAGAGTTGAAACGTGCTTAGAGAGCATCCCTAATTGTTCTCAAACATGGCCATGCACTAGAATCACCTGGGCTTCCTAGGCCTTACTCTACACTTACAGAATCAGAATCTGGGAATGAACCACAGAAATCTACATATTAAGGCTTCCAAGATTATTCTTATGTAATTATTGAATCACTATATTGTACTCCTGAAACTAATATTAACACTGTTTGTTAATTTTACTAGAATTAAAATAAAAAATAAAAAGATGATTCTTACATAGTCACCCTGGGATGTTGGGGTATCTCTCTACCATTTTAAAGATGAACAAACCGTTTCCTCATCAGAGGGGAAACTGCCCCAGGTTACAGAGCAAGTCAAAAGCAGATAATGAGAATAGAATTAGTATTTCTAGAGTTCTTAGATCACTGTTCAGAAAATATCACACTATGTTAAAGTCACTGTAAGGAAAATAAGAGGTAAAACAAGACGAAAACAAAAAACTCCTTGTTCAAAGCCATTTGGATATTTAGAGCCTACGGGCTATGATTAATATCTCTTACAAGTAAAAGAATGAATTCCTAAAAGAAATAATATAGGCATAAATAAAAGGTAGATGGAAATCAAGTGCTCTTACAGTTGAATAGAGATGACTTTGGCTTTTAGTTGTAGCTAAATCATAAGCCGGCTATGTGATCTGGACTTTTAAAAGGACCAGCTTTACTGACATTTAAAATCTACCTTCAAGGATCCATCTATGTAGTTGTGTGAAGCTGTACTACATTCATTTTCTCCACTAAATAATATTCTACTGTAGAAATAAACCATACTCTATCCATTTAAAACAAAAACAAAACAAAAACCCAGGCCTCACAGATAAGGGCTAATGAATTGGATCAGTATGACTGCTTTCTGCTAGGGCTCTCATCAAGCAATATGAGGGGTGAAAATAAACATTCTTGGTGTTCTTTAATACTCATTTCTAGATCTCTCTTCATCTATTTTTCTTTGTTTGACTTTTCAACTACCTGTTACAGATAGCCATCTATTTTGGTCGTGGTTTTAGGAACACTTTCCATAAAATGATCTAAATCAATATTAAAAAGCAATCTGCTACGGACTTTCCAGCCCCCTTTGATTCTCATTGTCTTTCTTTTTCTAATAAACTGGTTGTTCTTTTGGGTTTGGCTGTTTTGACCTTGTACTTGAAGGAGTACATTTATTATCTTGGTGGCCATCCTGAGTCGCATGGCCTGATCTCCAGTTTTGATATTCTTCCAATTACTCATACAAGTCTCCAGAGCAGTGGTTCTCAACTAAGGGTGATTTGCTTCCCAGGGGACATTTGGCAATATCTGGAGACATTTTTCGTTGTCATAACTGGAGAAGCAGCATGTGCTATTGGGATCTAATGGGTAGAGGAGTCCAGAGATGCTGTAAACATCCTACAGTGCGCATGGCAGCTCCCTGACAACAATAACAAACAACAGCCCAAAATATCAATAGTGCCAAGGTTCGGACACCCTGTTCTAAAGACTTCCAAATTTGTTCAAGCTGGAATTTTGGAAATTTGACCTTCCAAATAAAAGAAATATCACTCTGAGTTGACGTGTAGATCACTTCACTTTAGAGAGATACTAAAGGAAGGACACAAAACCTGAAAAATGTCAGCGATCACCTAATTCAACCCCTTATTTGACCAAAGCCAGTGATGGAGGCCTAAAAAGGAGAACTCTAGCTTTTACCCACAAATGGGTTGGCAGACTATGGCACACAGGCCAAATCTTGCCTGCTGCCTACTTTTGTAAATGAAGTTTTATTGGAACAGTCACACCCATTTGTTTACATACTGTATATGGCTACTTGATACTACAATGGTAGAGTTGAACAGACAGAGGCCATACAAACTGCAAGCCTGAAATATTTGAGATCTGACCCTTTACAGAAAAAGTTTGCCAACCCCTGATGTAGGAGGGCACAACTGTCTCCCTCCATGGCACAACCAGACTTCAGAAATGTTCCCTAAGCACCTCTCATTTCTCTTAATGTTCATTGATAGACCTTTCAAGGATAGATTTACCTTAATTTATCAAACTAAAAACATTCATATTTCAACACGGCAGTACCTTTGGTATTGATACCATTTTTACATCTCTATTTTTATCTTTACTAATTTTAAGGTTTTAAAGAATGGTCCTTCATTTAAATATACCAGTTTTTGAAGAATTCATCAATTCTCTGTTGCTTACTTCATACTCATGATTTCAAACTCTGATCATATCCCTCTCTTTAATAAAGGATTCTTAACCTTAGGATACCTTAGCTAACTATATCTATTATATGAACTATAAGCAACTCTACCTTTTCACTGCTTAAACTATTGCTGATTAGTTTGACAGGTCTTAAGACACACATAATGAGTTACACCATTAATTTATAATTTCTTCATCTCTTAAGACATTTCTTAACTCCTGGAAATGTCTGGTCGCCATCTGGTGGCAAAGGAGGTAACTGAGGCTTTATACTAAAGTATGGAGCCTCTTCTGACCTTTTGCCACCAATACTATACCCACTGTGCCTCCATAGATCAGCTCCCCCGCTCCGTTCATCTTACTCTAGAATAGATAAAAATTACAGTGTTACCAAGATGAAGATCTACCACACCTCAGAGACCCAAGAACACAGGCAGATCCCAAGAGATCTGCAAATCCAAGAGCCTTCACTATCCAGCTGGAGACAGATGTACACAGCAAACAAAGGGCAGAGCCAGGGCTACAACCCAGACTGCTCTCTCATGACACTATACCGTAAGAAGACTGGATTCTTTTTTTGAATGAGGCCAATGCAAGGTTGCATTTATGTCCACAGAATAATATCTTTTCAACAGTCTCCTTTTTTAGAATCAACACATTAAACTGCGGGGAAAACAATCATTTCTTGAGGGTAATATTATTTCCCTTAAAGATACTTGATCATGAACTCTTTCCTCAGGTAGCTACTTCCAGTTCTCTGCCCTACTCTTGCTGGTTTTGAGAGAACTGCAGCAAGCCCTTCCACCCAGCGCTGGGTTGCCCAGAGGGCAAACCCGGCAGAAAAACTAAAATACAAAGTAAAATCAAAGTAAAGGGAACCATATGTGATCCTTCAAGCCACACTGACGCTCCTTTAGGTGAAGAGCCATCGGGGTGCATCTGGGAGATAGACTTTCCTGGTCAAATCACTTGTTCAGAAGTTGGGTCCGTGGATCTATTTTCTGTCCCGGCCACACACACTTTTCCATTTCTGGGACTCCTTTCTAACATTTCTCCATTTGTCCACTCATCTCAATCCTTTCCCTGGCCACCACCCTTCTGCTTCTGGTTCTCCCAGCTCCCTCCCCATCCTCACCAATGATGAGGATGATGAAAACAAAACAAACACTGACCACATGAATCTTGTAAAAAAAAAAAAAAAAAAGAAAGAAAGAAAGTTTGACTTTAGAAGTTTTAGTTACTTCTGCACAAAGACCCAAAAGAGAACATTTTATAAACTGTTATTTAAGAGTCTCTGGGAGGGAGGGGAAAGTGGGTGATGGGCATTGAGGGGGGCACCTGTTGGGATGAGCACTGGGTGTTGTATGGAAACCAATTTGACAGTAAATTTCATATATAAAATAAAGAAAGAAAGAAAAAAAGAAAGAAATATTAAAAAAAACACATAACCTGTTATTTAATGTTCCCTATTCCCAAGGCTACTAGTTAAAAGTAAAGGAGCTGCTTTATTCCTAAGGCCTCAAAAATAAAATGTTTCTTTTTCATAAATGGACTGAAATTTCTCCCACTTTGAAGTTTTGCATTTCGTATGAGGAATCTAGCTCATCAAATGCTACGTTGGAGATATTAAATAAGTGACCTTTATTTTATTTTCAGTAAGCTCTATGCCCAATGTGGGACTTGAACTCACAACCCCAAGACCAAGGGTTGCATGCTCTACACACTGAGCTAGGCAGGCACCCCTCCATAATTGCCCTTTAAAAACAAACATGTTTTTAAACCTCTACAAGATGTTTTTTCCTTGTTGTGGACACTATGGCTTTTTAGTTAAAAAGTTTAAGCGACTAGATTATGTAAAGGATTTAATAGCATGATATGGATATCGCTAAACAAGTGATTCTTCAATTTCTTCAGCCTCCCAAATAGTAAATATCATTTTAAGAGTTGGATAAAAACAAACACCCACAACTAAAATAAGATTAATAGGTCTAGACTGCTCAAAGAAATTTGCTCATTATCACCAGAGCATCCAACCAACTGGAAGCAAATTCAAGGGCAAGTAATATCTGCAGTGTAACACAAGATCTAGAACAGAACTCAGCACAGAGTGTTTGTGGTAGAGTGACTGTAATGATAGCCCCAGTTCTTCACATTTCCCCCTATCTCTCTCTCTCTCACATTAACTTTGGACTTAGCCATGTGGTTTTTTGGTCAAGTGGATAGTAGCAAGCTTAAAGCAAGCAGAGGCGTGCACAGACACTTGCATCTTTCCACTCCCTCTCTTGGGCCCCTGTCATCACCACGGGAAACATGACTGAGAGGGCTAGAAGACACACATGGAGGAGAGCTGAGCTGACTTAGCTAAGAGCATCGTAAGTCAGCTAGGCTCACGCTGACCTGCAAGCTGATTGTAGATGCATGAGTGAGCCCAGCCCAAATCAGCTAAGCTTGCTTGGCCAGGTCAGAACTGCCTACCTGGACTGTAGAGTCATAAGAAATGATAAACTGTTATTGTTTCAGGCTATGGAGTTTTTGGATGGAGTGATTCACATTATTGCGATAACAGACAGAGTATTCAGTGTTTTCTGGACTCATTCAGAGATTGCCTAACTCACTGACATTTATACAAGGTTTCCACATAAAATTGCTATTTACTCTGAGACAAAGAACCTTGTGTAACTCAGCTGTCCAGAATGGCAAAATTTCTATTAAAAAATTCTATCTATAAAAATACTAACTGTATAGCACCTATCCGCAGGCAACAAATTTCTATTCACCCTTTAAACCTTACCTGCTCTGTGAAGACTTTCCCATTACACTGGGCATTGTCTGTTTGTTTTCTTCAGGCTCCAATGTGTCTTGTACAGACTTTTGGCAATGTACTTGTCTCACTGTATTGTAATGACCTATTTGTCTCTTCCCACGGACTAGGCTCTGAGCTTCTTGCAGACAGTGGCTAAATCCTTTCACCTTGTGCCCTGAGAACAGTGCCTGAGACACATTAAGTGTACCAGTGCAGTGAAGGTTGAGTGAATGAATGACAGACGCAAAGACAACTGAAAGGTGGATTCTGCCCCAGGAAGTCAAGGGTTGAGTATTAAAAAGTGACCTGTAAACAAAGAATTATACTATAAGGTGACAAATGCTATAATCAAGCATGTAAAGTAAAGGGGAAGTAGCAGTCAATTTTCTGTGTGTTGAGGTAACAAGGCTGGGTAGGGAAGGTTTTTAAAGAACCGTCTAAGCCAGAATTTAAGGCAAAGGTTGTTGCCAGTTAGACGGGAGTACTGGTGTGCTAGGACCAACTTTTGCAGGGCTTGGGGTGGAGGGAAAGTCCTGATTTGTAGTATTTACTGATGTTTGTGGTGAAAATACGCCCCATCATGGCTGATTTCAGATTAAAAAC
Source organism: Puma concolor (assembly GCF_028749965.1). Classification (NCBI taxonomy): domain Eukaryota; kingdom Metazoa; phylum Chordata; class Mammalia; order Carnivora; family Felidae; genus Puma; species Puma concolor. Next base: position 58,437,417 of record NC_141679.1, on the reverse strand, counting down.
TGGCTGGCAAAATTCCTGAATATTTAACAAGCAGTTTTCCCTAGCTAGTAGGAGCTGGCTCCAGCATACCACTGGAGGGGGTAATAGGATGGATTCAGGGAGAGGGAATCCTAGGTAGCACAAACAGGTTGTCCAACTACAAGTAACAATCTGGGAAATCACAAGTAGCATACTACTGAAGTGTAAAGGAGAAGAGTCAGCAGTTAGATGGAGAAAAGCTTAGTTTACCAGGCTGAGGAACATGAACTATATCCCATAGGTGAGCCACTGAAGGGTTTTAAGTAAGGGAGTGACATGACCATATCTGGTCTTTAAAGAGATCATCTTAGGAGAAGTGGAGAGAGTAAATAAGAGGAGAAATTAGATAGGAAAGCTAGTTTGGCAGCTACTGTAGTCCAGAAAAGTGGTATAGGGGCCTGAGCTGAGGCAGTAACCGAGGATCTGGAAAGGAGACCAACTTAAGATGTATTTTGGAGGTAAATCTTCAGGGCTTGGTAACCAATTATTTGTGGGAGGTGGTGAGAAAGAGGAAAGAGTAGACAATACCTCTTAGGCTTTTAGTTTATGTGTCTGGGAGCACTATACTGGAATAACCAAACAGGAAATGTAAGAAAAAAATGGTAAGTTTTTGTTCTGGATGCGTGTGTGTGTGTGTATGTGCACGGGCGCACACATGCACGTGTGTGCTATGTAGCAGTGGGGTGGAGGGAAGGATGGAAAGTAACAATCAGTTCGGCTGATTTGAAATGCTAGTTGAACATCAAAAGTATCCATATCCAATAGTGATTCAAGAACTCAGAGAAAGAGGTTAGCAAAGAAGATTCTAGAATTGTCATCATATTGGGGCAATTAAAACTATGAAGTAGATGAGATTGCCTAGGGAGAAAAACCTGGCCATTTAGATTAGACCAGGTCACAATCTAATCAAACTCCAATTTCCCTTTGGGATGATCTCATTCATGTGACTTCTGAGAAGAAAGGACAAGAGAGGAAATATTCTAGCACAGAGACTGAATAGGAGTTATTCCCTTCTAATACAAAATATGACCAAAAAAAAACCCCACATACAAATGGAACATAATGAAGGTTTTATATATCTTAAGCCAGTACTGCAGGACCTAATAGGTTTCGCTCTTTTTGGAGCTCATCAGCTGCAGGTAACGGCTCATTTTGACTCTGATACAGGGTATCAGTACAGCACTCCGTCATTTACAAGCCTCCCATTCACAGTCTTCTATTACTATATTCTGCCAATTCTTGGGGTTTCCTTAGAACTAACTAAAAGAAGCTTTACATTTAGGTCCTGAAGGCTTTGATGGGGCAAAGTACCACATTCTTTTCGCTAAATCCCCCAAAGCTGACTATCAACAGCCTAGACTGTCGTCTGCCATGCAAGATGGTCTACTCTATTCTTAAAGCACTGTAGAACAGATCCAATCACCTAAGGCGTGGCAGGCCTCAAGCTGTCCAGAGAATCCTGGTGGCCCTGACATCCCTGCCTTATCTCTAAATTTTTAGGGCTATTTCTTCATCCCTTTCCTTTATGCTTCTGGTAGTAAATCTAGAATCAAGGTTAATTTGAGAGAAAAAGGAACAAAGTAAAATTAATACATAGAAATCTTTAAAGCAGGATATTTTATTGTGACATTTCCTGAGAATACACTGTACAGCCTGTGTAGGCAAACATAAATATGTACTAAACACTGGCATCCAGGGATGTGACAAACTATCATTTGTGCTACGGAGATGGAGGAAAACTATATATATTTACTTTTATAAGCACAAATATTTCTAGTGACTTTAGGAACTGAGTGGCTGTAGTACAGGAAGTTACAATGAGACTTTTTATTGTACACCATTTTTAGTTTTGAACATGTGAATATTCAAAAAATAAAAATTAACACATATCTGCACCTTTCTCTTACACACTGAGTTGTGTGTTGACAGGATGGTGCTGACAGAAATGGCTCTGAAACTCACAAGGCTGGCCATCTTTGTTTTTGTGATTCTTAGAGCCTCTTTTTAATATCTCCTCAGAGTCTTAATTTTATCTTCACATTCTCACAGAACCAGAGCCCCAGGACAGAACGTTATTTTAGTTTTGTTTAGCAACTGTTTAGTTTAAAACTTAAATGCCTTAAGGTTAAAAAACAAAAGTGAGTCCTCACAAAAATACCTCCTACTTTCTTTCATAGTTTTTCACCTTCTTAATGAAGTAACATCAAATAATGGACAAAAAAAAAAGCTAGAAAGAAAGGAGAGAATTGAAAATATTTCTAAAAAGAATATAAAGAAAAGTACAAAGAAGGATCTGTGAAAGGAAGAAACAAGTAAAAATGTGAAAGTCTGATGACAAATTTGTATCACTGTATTTCAGTGGCTCATGCAGCAAATGGAAAGGTATTTATATTTATGACCATTATGTTAAAAGAATGGCAGTAAAGCCTGCCATAAAGGTATGAAATAGATTTATGAACCCAAAACTAAAGTTTGTCTCATCACTCTACAGCCATTGCCAACTCTCTGGAAATTCATCACCCACACATCACCTTAATGTTTATCTTAATCAAGAAAGAAACTATGAACGACAAAAAAATTTTAATTACCATTTTGGTGGCTAGAAGAAAATATTTTCAGCCAACTTGCAGACAGAGACTATGTAAAAAAAATATACTAGATGTCTCACATCTCGCAGAAAGCATGAATTAGTGTGTAATTTGGTTCTAATGAGGCAGTGTGCACTAGTGCGGCTGTACCGATGGGTTACAGCCAGCATCTGTTCTGTTGGTGCCTCGGTCATTCCAGTTGTTGAATATTTTGAATGTCAGCCCTGGTTCTAGTATCACACATCTATGAATCCACGTGGCCTAATACTTCTAGGTGAGCCAAAGGCCCAGGCCTGTGAAAATGCATGGAAAACCTAGAACTAAGCATGCCCATGACACTTGAACATGTCTTTGTCAGAGTTATCAAGCCACTGGTTGATACTGGTGGCTCTAATAAAATGTGTGATTCTGAAAATAGTACTCTTAATTACTGAAAGAAGTACTCTTTCTTAGTTAGGTTTGGGTCAGAAAGAGAACTGCAGAGTTGGGAGATTAGCCAAATCTCCCATCCATTGCAGAAATCCCTTCCATGATATGTGTGTGAATCCAGTAAGCCTTTGCTTGAACATTTCCATTGACAGGAAGTTAGTTCTCTTTTTCTTGGAACATCTCATTCCAATACTCTTATTTAACACAGGTAGGGTCCTCCTAATGGATTTCTGGATCCTTCTCTTGCAGTTCCCTAAAAAAATAATTTTCAAAAAGCAGCTCTCTACTTTTTTGAACACTTTCTCTTTTATTGAGGTTTTTTTCACTCTCAAGATTCAAGGGTTACGTCATGGTTGATTTGGGCATGATCATTCTTCCTCTCTTTAGTCTTGTATTCACTACCTCTGAGATACGGGTTTTTACATTTAAAAACACCTAACACTCAATATCCCTCCATTTCTTTAAACTCCTTTCCCAACATAATAGGCTCTTGTTACTGTTACTTGTTACTTATTTAAAAACTGAATACATCATTTATTATTGTTTTTTATAATCTGTATTTTAATTTAGCCACTTTGTATTTTCATCATTCTCCCATTATCTTTTGCATCTCAAAAAAGACATTTTACAACTTCCTTTAGAGAAGGACTTCTAGAAAGGATCCAGTAATAGCAATTCTTTGTTTTGCTGTCTGAAAAGACCTTCATTTTGCCCTCTTTCTTGAAAAATATTTTTACTGGATATGGAATTCTAGGTTGATTAATTACTTTCTTTCAGAACAGTTTAGGTGTCATTCCACTGCATCTGGCTTCCTCTGTTGCTATTGAGAAATCAGCTGTTAGTCTCCTTTGAAGGCAAAGTCTTTTTTTTTTTTTTTTTTCTGACTGCGTTTAAGATCTTTGGCTATGAGGGGCGCCTGGGTGGCGCAGTCGGTTGAGCGTCCGACTTCAGCCAGGTCACGATCTCGCGGTCCGTGAGTTCGAGCCCCGCGTCAGGCTCTGGGCTGATGGCTCAGAGCCTGGAGCCTGTTTCCAATTCTGTGTCTCCCTCTCTCTCTGCCCCTCCCCCGTTCATGCTCTGTCTCTCTCTGTCCCAAAAATAAATAAAAACGTTGAAAAAAAAATTAAAAAAAAAAAAAAAGATCTTTGGCTATGAGGTATGTCTGTCATATATGCATTTTTTTCCCTTTTAATCCTGCTGGGGATTTGTTGGACTTCATTAAATATTGCCTCTGCCCCATATTCTCTTTTCTTCTAGTATTCCAATTAGGACATTTTATCTCCCACAACCCTTAAACTCTCTTTCAGTCTGTCCTTCTATGCTGCCTGTCCATACAATTTCTTTGGGTCTACCTCCCAATTCACAAATAATTGTTTTGTTTTTTTTTTTTTTTACTATTTCCCTGAATATTATCTCCTCTATTCAACCCACCATAACAAATGCTACTGATGGATCCTGCCTTCAAATCTCTAGTTATTCCTGAATACTTGGTTCTACTGTTATCATCTTAGTTTTGTGCCTTATCTACTTTTAGCTAAGTTAGAGGGGTCTGGGGGATCTAAAACTTAGCATGCACACAACTAAGGCTTTAGCTTTCTAAAATATGGACTTGTTACTTTGGCCTATTACAGAATCTTCATCATCCCCCTCTACTTCATGATGACCTGAGCCCTAAAATATCATCTTTCCAGGATCTGGTCTGATTTTTGCCTATCCAAGCACAGATTCACAGCCCTAAATAGGCCCGTTTTCTTTCTGTCCCCTGCACAAGCCACGTACATTTTTGCTACCATGCTTTTGATCCACAGTCTTTTTACCAAAATATACCAAATGTGCTCACTCTGCTTTCTGATTTGTGTGGACAGTATATATTTTAATTTTTCACTCAGTTAGATATAATTCTTTAGTAATAAGTAAGTAGCTTAACTAGAATTCAGAATTAGGTATAACTCCAAAGTTTATGCTCTTTCTAATATATAGCACTACCCCTCAGTATTCAATAAATGTTGTTTCGCATAAGAAACTAGATGCTATAAAATCAGACATCACAATGCTTTACATTTAACTGGTTTATCTTAGCTTGGTTGGAACAAAACAGAATTTTAAATGGCATTAAAGTTTTTTTAACTTTATGCATATCAGTAAATTTCTCAGGAAATCTGCTCAAATAAAATTACTCATTCTCTGAATCTCTCTAATTAAACTATACAACCTACTTCAGGGTAAATGCTAACTCCTAAAATTGTTAGCCTAAAGGAATAGCTCACATATCCGGAAGTTCACTCCAAGGACCACTCCAGTGTCAAGGAAAAAATATTAAAAGCCTAATTTTATAAATTATTCTTACGGTGATAAACAACCAATCCCGTTAAAACAGGCTGCACTACACCAAACTTACCCAATTCACTTTATAACAAATAGTCATTATCTTTAGGCTAGATTTTAATAATCATGAGAGTGACTGTTATTTGGGGTTTATAATACAGAACCCTCCTTCTGCATTAAAGTGCTCTTGTCTCTCTTTTATTTCTAAGTAATACATAAGAAATCAAATTGTCTTGAATTATCTTTAATAATTTATAGGGTCAGTTTTTAATGGATTTATATTACATATGTATATTTCTTTTCTTATATATATTATAGTACATATATGTGTTTTACATATATATTTTACACATGTATATATATATATTTTATATATATATACTTGTGTAAAAGAACCCTCTCGGCATAGATTTTTTGAAAATAGTTGCTTAATTCTAGGCCAGTAAGGGAGGATAGACTGGAAAAGTAAACTATCCTTAGTATTTCTCTCATAGGACAGAACTTATCTCTCTTACCTTTCCTGTCCCGTCCTTCATCAACACATACTGGCAGACTTCCTAGGGCAATGCAGAAATCCAGACAAGAGAAGGAAGCACACTAAAATAATGGAGGACAGGCTACAGAAGATGGACAGTGTCAGACATCATGTGGGAGAAAAGAAGGAATTATCACAGTTAGCCACTTTGTTCAAGAGAAACTAATACTAGTTATTTTAAAGGTAGAGAGATAAGAAAAAAAAAGAAAGCTCTTTTATTTCTTTGCAGCAAGGCTCCTTTTCATAAGAACAGAGGAGAGTTGCAATTAATTTGGAAATTTGTCTTCAGAGAAACAGATATAACTTAGCAAACAGTACAAAGGGACAAATGGTAAGATTTTTCCAATTTAAAAATATTAATCAAGAGATACAATTATAGGCATTGAGAAAAGAAAAAAAAGAACTATAATCTAGAAGCTGTTAAGAGACCTGTTCTATCTTTCTTCTCCAAGAGAATACAGACTATTAAAAGCAATAGGAATCCCAATGTTTATAGGTAAAATGATGAATGAGGAATATGCATGTAAGTATCCTTAACTGCATGGTCTTACGCTATGTAAAACAATAATGTCACATTTAACAATGGACTTCTAGAAACTGAAGGAAGTAGTCCAATGAGGAGCTTTTTCACATCAGGGACAATCTTCTGTACATATTTGCATGACATGAAATACCTCCTCTACCTCCTCCCTAGGAACTGACCCATCTACATACCACAGTGCTTGAAATACCACCATTGGGAGACAAGAATCCTTCAGATTTAATACAGCCTTTGTAATTTACTACTTTTTTCCACCAAATGCGAGAGCTGCAAAAGTTTGAAGCTACTCACACTGGCAGTGTGATTTTATTTCTTCCAATTAGAGACAGTTAATAAAGATGGATACCTGCATGGATCAAGGCATAGGAAAGGGGGCAAAAGAGGATATGGAACTTTAGAAAAACTATTTTACACTTGGGTATAACCAGTTGCTGTTATGAATACAATATAGGTTAAAGCCTCTGTCTATGTGATTTAGACATTTCTTGAAAAATATTTTTTTAACTTTAAGATTTTATTTTTAACTCATGTATAGTTAACAGGGCATTTCCTTAAAATTAATGTTCAATTTTGACAAGTCAATTAAAGTCATGACATTTCTAAACAAAAATGATAAGGCTACATTTTGTCAATAAGGCTATATTTTCTGTAAAGTAAAAGGTAATTTATGTAAGAATGAATTCCTTTTGAAAATTTAAGTGATTTTTATCAATTCTGATAATATCTGAATTGGTCTATCCAAAGTTGTTAAATCAAATGCATACCTCATATTCTTTTCTGCAAACTTTGGAAATATCATTTTTTGAAGATGCCTAAAAGATAACCAATTTCTCCATTAGTTTATTACACATACTATTCAACACAGGACAAAAAGAACACAAATTAATATATGTTACTTGGTTTGGTATTCTTTATTTCATCAAGAAAAACCTTATGCTCTAATATTTAAAAGTTCCTAAAATACAACAAACAAATTTCATGCAAGTTCTTTAAAGTAAACATCAGCCCCAGAACCTACCCGATATGCTAAAGCTTTGCTCTTTTATGGCTTTAATCTCACATAATAACAGGGTCCTTTTGTTATTTCAGAAACTAGATGACTTTGAAGAAAATGTAAATCAGAGAATTTTTTTTCTTAGTTGAAATCCACTCTGTAGCAAATTTTCTTGTGAAGCTCTGCCAGGGCATTTATATTTTGCTTTTTCTTTAACCCTTCATATTCTAAATTCTCCTACTGACTTACGAGCCAATTTCCTCAGCAAAGATCCATATGCAATGGAGGGGGCAACTAAAGAGGAAAAGGCTTTGTCAGGCAATTAACAAAAGTAATTTTTATGTAATTCTCTTTATGCACCCTCCCACCCCCCATCCACTACAGTTCAAGCCTCTGCAACTCAGCTTCACCTCAATGGCTGAAGCACAGCAGCAGATCACTAGACTGTACACTGCTCAAAGAGTGTTGCTCAGGCTAAACAGTACAGTGGTCTGTATGAAAGTAAAGGTGACACCATGTCTCATGTACTCTGGTCCAGAAACCAGTCACTAGAAGAAGAAAGTAAGAGAAGGCTCTCCAGCTGTGATTTCAGGTCCATCTAAATTTCCCACTTAAATCTACTCTCACCGCTTGGGAGTATGAGGAGCTAGGAGACCAGTTCTCCCACAGCACTCTGAGGAACCACTATGAAAATATACACAGTGAGGAAGAACTCAACTTGAATTGGACCAGAGATCTATCAGATCAAAGAGAAGTCACAGTTCACCGTAGGAGTCATGCTCACCTCAGGAGCAGAGAAGGGATAAAAGAACATGCCCAGGGTAAACCCATGATGAAAGAGAGAACGGAAGATGAAAGTGAAATAAGCCAGCTGTGTCATCTGCTCTCATCCAAGCATACTCTAAATTTACACAACCATTCGGAGTCACTCAGCACTGACTAAGCATGAACACAGGAAAGTACAAAAGGCCTCAGCTCCTGTAATGTTCTTTCTTTGCAGGGCAGAGAAAAGTTAAGAAAGAATAAGAGAAGGTTGAGTGTCTTACATGCAGCAGCCACAAATGAGAAAGCAGCAAGTCTAAAAGGCAGTGGTCTATGTAAGAAATGCTAAATTTGTAGTTTTTATGGGTCACCCCTCCAAAGGTATGAGGTGGGCAAGGTCCAAGACATAGACGCAGCTAATACTCAAACTGTATCCCATGCTGCTCACGAGCCTGATTGCCATGTTACCTGCTTGCATGCCTGTCGACACTCCAAGGTAATAGCCAGTTCACAGCAGCCTAAGCCAACCCAGCCATCAGACTTCTTAAACACACCTTAAAAACAAAAAGTTCAAATGTTTCAGTCATAAGGAGTAAGAAACACAAATGGCATGCCCAATTGGTTCGTGGATACCAGTAAAAGTCAAAGCAGGTGTCTACAGGAAAACTAGCTCAGATAACAAGGCCTCAAAATTATTAAGGCCCTCCTCCCCTGCTTACTCCCAATGCTGCCAGTCTTCTCAGAGGCCCTTACAGCATAATTACCAGGTGCTCCGTTTTTTTCTCTCTTCCCTCTGCCCACCCTAAACTCTCTTTAGATCACTCTCCCTCTTGGGTAAACAGCATCTCTACAGGACACACAGGTTAAGAAAATAAGGAGAGTGAATCAGAGGCAAAGACTGTGAATCAGAGGCAAAGATTCCAATTTAACTTAACATGCAAACAAAAAGGGCATAAGGATTATTGTACTCAAAATATTAAGTAACTAGAATGGTGTAAAACCTATGATGCTGTTTAGAAATTGATACTTATTGAACAGAAAAATACATCTTCTGTGGGTAAGAATGGACTTTGGTGGGTACACTTAATTATGGGGCAAAATGACTACTCTGTTGCAGTTTATACTCAGCAGCTGTTCTCCAACCAAATTACTGTGATATCGAAAGGTGATGCAATTATAAAAAGTGTTCTAATGAATTTTTTACATCCACTTTTGCAAGTATAAATGTCAACGAATGACTCCTAGGATAAAATTAGGAGACACAGTAGTAATTATGAAAAGAGAAAAGACATATGCTCATAGGCATGTGGCAAATTTCACCTTATCTATTTTCAGAAATATTTTACACTGCTTCCATGTAATACATATGTCTGCAAATTCACATCTAAGTTATATTATTATTTAATATAATAATATATTAAATTGAAGGTATAAAGAATTCAATGCAATAGCTAACATAGTTCTCCAAATGAAATTAGGACTTAACACAACAAATAGAAACATTCTGCTAAAAAACAAAAGTAAACAAATGGCCTGCAGATGGACAAAGCTCTGAAAATTATAAACCACCCCAATTTTTAAAATTGGCTAGAAATACTGAGTATCGTAAGCTTCTGTATCCCTACATGTTTTAATGGTACAAAGGGCAAGAGACTTGCATCTGGCCCCATTGCTTAGTACAGTTTCCTCTAAATCTCTGGTGCTTACTTTCAGAATCACTCACATTTTCATTATTTTGAATGGAACCAACGTAGGTCATAAATTCTGTGAACTTTTATACCCTACTGCAGTATATTGCTGCTTCCATACACCTGGTAGCCTCTTAGAAACTATTAAATTGTCCAATAAGCATTTATAATATTATGTACAAAGGACTCCATTAGGTATTGTATGGGCTATGAAATAGATAAAATATATGATTTATCCAATTATGGAGATTACATATGGAGGTATACTATCTTAGATATATATTATATACAAATAATTCCAGAACATTAGGTAGAGGGATAATTGAGAGAACAAGCAAGGATATGGCCAATTCCAAGAAGGCAAATAGTCCAACTTGGTTGAAATACAAACTTCAAACAGTGTGAAAGCCTTTAGAGTTCAGAGATACATAAAATACACTTCCTTTTTTCCTTTTAAGGCACTGGCTTTAACCAGAACTGGAAGACTGTGAATGCCAGGCTAGGGAGTCTGAGCTTTATTTTGATGGAAGTGGATATCCCCGGAGAGATTTTCTTCTTTTTGAAGGAGCCGGGGAGGACAGCTATGATATGTTGAAATACCAGCTACAAGGTTGTTACAACAGTCTACTCCAAGAGCATAACAATAATGGTAGGCATAGAAAGGACAGATGCAAGATTTTCCCAGGGGAGAGTCAATAGAGCTAAAAAGAAAAAGCAATCAAAGGTAACTTGAGGGATTCCAGTCTAGTGTCATTCACAAGACAGGCTGTTATGAGTCTGGTTTTAGGTTTGCACTTCAGTTGTCACCAGGATGCAGAGATCCAGGTAGACATGTCTAGAAGTCATGAGCTATAACTTGGATTTGAAGGTTGTCTTCCCAGGGCTGATTAGTTAACAGTTCTGGGAAGGAAAGCAATTATCAGGGTAAGTGTGGACGGAAAAGGGAAGGAATGACCCAAGTCCTTATGGGGGGAGAGGGGAGGTAAGAGAGGATAAGGTCATGAGGCCAAGGTGGAGTCACAAGGAGGTAATGGTCAACAGTGCTGCAAGGCAGTCAAAGGTGATAAGTACTGAGAAAAGGCCATAAGATTTAGGTACCATGAGATCCCGGTGAACTTGCAAAGACCAGTTTCACTAGAATGGTAGAAGTAGAGACAAGAGCACAATTAATTACTGAGTGAATGAGAATAAATTATACATTTGAAAATTTGGGTGCCTACCAAAAAGAGAAGATAGGAACTCAAGGGGATACATTAGGTTACAGGACTAAGACACAGATTTTACAATCACAAAATAAGTTTTTTTGTTTTTTTTTTTTTAATTTTTTTCAACGTTTTTTTTTTTATTTATTTTTGGGACACAGAGAGACAGAGCATGAACGGGGAGGGGCAGAGAGAGAGGGAGACACAGAATTGGAAACAGGCTCCAGGCTCTGAGCCATCAGCCCAGAGCCTGACGCGGGGCTCGAACTCACGGACCGCGAGATCGTGACCTGGCTGAAGTCGGACGCTTAACCGACTGCGCCACCCAGGCGCCCCCAAAATAAGTTTTTAAAGATAAAATGCCAAATGTTATTTAGCTATTGCTTACCTGGCAAAGATGAATTCATACAACTCCAAATTTCAACCTAAAATTGCAATCACCAAAAGGCTTTTATATAACCAGTTCCTAAATATGACAATTCATACAGAAATTATGTACAGCTAATTTGATTATGTTTGTCTCTATTTAATCAATGTTCTAAGACTACATGAGTATCAAGCAGCTATTCAGGCTTTTATATAACCAGTTCCTAAATATGACAATTCATACAGAAATTATGTATAGCTAATTTGATTATGTTTGTCTCTAATCAATGTTCTAAGACTACATGAGTATCAAGCAGCTATTCAGGGGGAAAAAATAAAACTGAGATGCAAAAATATTGCTTGCTCTTTTCCCATCTTCCCATCTAAGAGCACTAATGAGGAGTCTGGGTTCTCAGGATGCTTACTGGAATCACTGTTTCTAAGCAAAAGACAAAGTGTCTGTAGAGCGAGTAAAGGCAAATGTGTCAGTCAGAATTGTTTGATCAACATTTCCCGCCTCACATAATGCAAGCTACCGTATCTAAAAAGGCTGTCTCATGTAAGCTCAGACTTCCTGAGCCTAGCCCATGAATATCCCGAACACTGAGAATGGCCCCAGCACTGGAGACATGTTAAGTTACATGATTCAGACAGGCAAGCCAATATATCTATAGTACACCAAAAAATGGGAAGATAGGAATAATGAGAAGTCATACATTTCCCCTTACCCCAAATTTAACTTTTGAAAATCAAAATAAATATAAGATTTAGTTACTATGGTTTTCATAAAATTGTCAAAATGAGTAAAATTCCAAATTCCAGATAAACTTTATAATGAAATTTAAAGACTGCAATACATGTACATTTAATATTATTTTTATACCTACATTATAGGATAAATGATAAAAGATGAAAGATAATATCTACCGAGCAATCTGTGTGATGATCTTTTAAAAGTACCTTGCTAAATCGAACATTTTAATCTGATCACAACTTCAAACCATTTTGAAAAATTTCCTGAATCAAGGAGTTAACTCATTAGATGGCTTCACTTAGACAAAAGCTTCCATAGTTAAGTTAAACAAGACCTACCATTGTTTCAGGGCAATAATCTGGGGCTCGCTGTAACAGATGCTTTAGTCGGGATTCACTTTTTGAGGAGAATATCTATTTGACAAAACAAAACAAAACAAAACAAAAGGTTTTTGTGGCATTTTTTTTTTTGGTAAGAAATAAGAATGGGCAAAATTTATTGTCCTCTATACTTATCAGTTGTCTAGAATATTTTCCAACTTCCTTTTATAAATGGAAAACCTTTTGAAAGATCTAAATTAAGCTGAGCTAACATCTCTTAAAAGGTTGGTTAGTTTGGCAAATAATCAAGAAAGTCCATATATGCAAGTCTAGACCCTTTTCTAATGACCAAAAATGGAGAAAACCGGCTACCAAATCTGTTGGAGAACAAAGGAGAAAAAGAAAGAAGAAAACAGAAAAGAAAAAAAAAGTTCATTCTAAACTGTTCTATAAACTGCTTTTAGTTAACTGATGACAATGTAAAACAGATTATGTCATATCCTTGATATTAGTGACGAACAAATTTGTGAATAGCATTATGGCACAAACTTCCATAAAATGGCATTAAATAGAGACAAAGTCATGGTGGGGGGGGTAGGGGCTTTTATTTTATTTTTTCATTTTTATTTAATTTATTTTTTTTAATTTACATCCAAGTTAGTTATCATATAGTGCAGCAGTGATTTCAGGAGGCACAAAGTCATTTTTAATAAAGATCCTGAGGAGCTGACAAGTTTGTTCACCAGGCTAACTGGCTCTCTTCCAAAATAGAACTTTAATTAATGTGATTACAATTTGATGTCTCAGTAAATTATAAACCATTACATGTATCAGACAGAACTTCATGGTTACCTGCAAATAGTCAAGACTGTGAAATCCATGAATGCTAAGGACAATGAAAAAGGATTTATCTCCAGTTAGTTTTAATAGCCATTTTTCTCCCAAACTATCAACTATAATTAATAAGTGACAAGAGCCAGAATATCACCATTTTGCAACCCCTAGTGAATTAATGCATTTAGGCAATTATCAAGAATGGCTGTAATGTTAATTACAAAAAGAGACAACCAGACACAAACATTATAAGTAAGATCTGCTGAACAAACAAAACAAAACAAAAACCTAACCTGAATCTTATCAAGTCTCTGGACTTGTCTCATTAGGTAACTGCTAGCCATGTGTGACCATCTAAATTCAAACTCAAATCAGTTAAAATCAAATAAAATTTAAACTCAGTTCCTCAAACTTCTCTTTCTCTTCAATCTCTTTTTTTTTTAAGTTTATTTATTTATTTTGAGAGACAGAGAGAGTAAGTGCAAACAAGTGGGGTAGGGCAGAGAGAGAGGGAGGGAGAGACAGAATCTCAAGCAGGCCCCACACTGTCAGTGAGGAGCCTGACTCAGAGCTTGAACCCACGATGAGATCATGATCTGAGCCCAAACCAAAAGTGATGCTTAACTGGCTGAGCCACCTAGGCACACCTTTCCTCAACTTCTTTAAACACATTTCAAATGTTTACCTGGCACATATAGCTGTGGCTACTATATTGGATCACACAGATACAGAATATTTTCATCACTGCAGAAAGCTCTCTGGATAGCCCTGCTTTAAATCTACCTACCACTTACTAAGACATACAGAGGAAAGAGGAACACATTAAATGATATCATGGGTTACAAACAGCATAATTCAGATTGTGAGAAACTCTACAGGATAAATGACCAGATTTATTCATTAAATAAGCAAAGTTAGGAAAGCAGTGTTTCCAAAAGCAGCAGAACTATTTTAAAAGCTCCCTTATGGTGACACTATCTAGGGACCATTTCTGCTTTTAAAAGCTACTGTTCTGGCAGTAAATTTGCAGAAAACCTAATTTGCTATATTGTTTTGACATGAAGTCTCTAGCAGTTACCTAGATGAGCTGAGTCACTGTCTTGTTTTATAATTAGAGAGTATCTTGCAAAATCTTTCTAAATTCACAATATTGTTTGAGAGAAGTTTTAATCCCAGTTAGGTAGCTCTCTAAATTTTAGGCAGTGACAAAATCTACATTATTGAAAACTCTTTAAAAGGCAATTGAGGGGCGCCTGGGTGGCGCAGTTGGTTAAGCGTCCGACTTCAGCCAGGTCACGATCTCGCGGTCCGTGAGTTCGAGCCCCGCGTCGGGCTCTGGGCTGATGGCTCAGAGCCTGGAGCCTGTTTCCGATTCTGTGTCTCCCTCTCTCTCTGCCCCTCCCCCGTTCATGCTCTGTCTCTCTCTGTCCCAAAAATAATAAATAAACGTTAAAAAAAAATAAAATAAAATAAAAAAAATAAAAGGCAATTGAGGCCATTCATTCTCAAGTGCCAAGGCCAGCACTACACAACCAAGGGGATGAAAGAAAGGCAGACTTTATGACCAGGTATTGTCTCAGTGGAATTTTACTTAAAAGGTTCAACCAGAAAAATTCAAATTCACAGTAAAGTTTGAAGAGCAGTACAACACCCACACAGTCTTCATGTAGATTACTCATTATTAACATTTTGCAACATTTGCTTTTTTTTTTTTTTAATTTTTTTTTCAACGTTTATTTATTTTTGGGACAGAGAGAGACAGAGCATGAACGGGGGGGGAGCAGAGAGAGAGGGAGACACAGAATCGGAAACAGGCTCCAGGCTCCGAGCCATCAGCCCAGAGCCCGATGCGGGGCTCGAACTCACGGACCGCGAGATCGTGACCTGGCTGAAGTCGGACGCCTAACCGACTGCGCCACCCAGGCGCCCTTGCAACATTTGCTTTAACTCTCTCTACATACACAGATATTATTGCTATTTTGGAACATTTTATAATTCATTACAGACATGATCATTTATTCCTAAATCCCAGCATGTTATCTCCCAAGAGCAAGGATACTGTCCTATGTCACTGCAATACAATCACCAAATTTAGGATCACAGCATTGATACATTATTACTAGAGCCCATATTCAAATTTCACCAATTTATCCCAATAACGTTATTGATAGCACTTTTTTTTTAAATTCCAGGATCACATATTGCATTTAGTGTCATATCTCTGTAGTTCCCTTTAATCTTGAAGTTTCTTAACACTGATAACTTTGAAGACTTCAGGCTGTTGTTTTGAGGAATATCCCTCAATCTTGGTTTGCCCTATTGTTTCCTCAATGATTCAGGTTATGCATTTTTCGCAGGAATCCTACTAAAGATGCTGTGCTCCTTTTCAGTGCATCATGTCAGCAGACACACATTAATTTGTTCCATTACTGGTGATGTGAACTGTGATCACTTGGTTAAGGTGCTGTCCAACAGATTTCTCCGAAACAATTATACTTCACATAAACAGTTACATAACCAATAGCCTTAACAATTATTACATAAGCTTACCTGTTCACATACGTCATGGCACATTTGGTTATCCTTTGAATGATTACAACACAGTGCACCTAGGAGAAAAAATAAACACCAGATGTTGCCCACTGTTAATTTAAAAAGATGATTAAGCTAAATCAGATGGCTACACAAAACACTTATTCAACAGATTATTATTCATTTTAACTCAACAAACTTTTACCACATACCTATCACAAGCCAAGGCCAGTGCTGGGTTTGAGGACATGGTCCCTGCCCTAAAGAAGCTTGCAGGCTAACAGGGGAGATGGTCATACATACTTTCTGTGTGCCAGAATTTTACTAAATTTGCTTTATGCATTACACCTCATTCAATCCTTATAATTACTCTATAGGCTAGATTCTATTATTGTGCCTATAATGTAAGACTAAGCGATAAAAAGGAAGTGAATTTTGTTTTGGACATGTTAAATATAAGGTTCCTATCGGACACCCAGATGGAAATTCCAGTAAAATCAGAAAATTCAAGCCTGGATTGCAGGTAAAGTCAAGCCTAAAGATCCAATTTGGAAGTCATCAGTATAAAGGAGGTACAGTACATGGAAACGAGTGACATTGTCTAGGGAGAGGTCTAGTGAGAAGTGACCACAGCACCAAATTCAAAAAACACAAAATCTGAGACACGGGAAGGAACAAGGAAAGAGACAGAGATGCAACAGTCAGAGGGGTAGGTCAGCCTCGAGAGAGTAGCATTAAGAAGAGGGAGTAGTGTCATGCACCCAAACATACAAGTTAGATTGAAGAATCAAAAAAGGAAATGGCCACTTAGTAATCCTCAAAAGGTATTCTGTGGAGAAGAAGTGAATGATACTAAGGAGTAAACCAGAGGTGTGGAAGTATAAACAACAAATATAGGCTCTCAAGAAGTCTGGCAGAAATGGGAGGGAAAAAGAGAGTAGCAGTTACAGGAGGAAGCAGGATCAAGTTAAGAAAACCCTCCCTCCCCCTTTTTAGTTGGCCTTGGTCCCTGATTCCTTGGAGAAAGACTCTAAATCCTGGGAATTTCTAGAGTAATAGCTGTATCTTTGTTATGCTAGTGAGGTGGACTCCCCCCTCAGATAGCTTCAGGATGGGGACTGGCCTAGCCAGAAACACTAGCCTTATGTTTAGAAGGCTGGGGTTTTGAGCCACAGGACATCAGCCCAACCTCCAGCAGGAGAGGGAAATGGACATCAAGTTCAGCCATATGGTCAATAATCCAATCAACCATATCTATCTATATGATGGAATTCTAATGAATACTAGATATCAAAGCTCAGGGGACCTTTTCTAGTTGGTGAAGATGCTAGTGTGCCAGGAGGGTGATTCTATGAGGAGAAGGCACAGAAGCTCTGCATTTCCTCCCAGACCTCATCCTGTGTATGTCTCTTCATTTGGCTGGTCTTCCTGATTTGTATCCTTGATAATAAAACTGTGATCATAACTATCACGCTTCCCTGAGCTCTATGCATCATTCTAGTGAATAACTGATTCTGGGGTGGTTGTGGGAAGCCCGGATTTATAGCCAGTTGTTCAGAAGTGTGGGTGGCCTGGGGACTCCTAAGGGCGGCTTGTATCTGGGCTAAGTGTTGTGTTGTTCGGCATCATGCCCTTTAACCTGTAGAGTCTGTTTTAACTCTGGGTGGTTAGTGTCAGAACTGAACTGTCATACACACAGTTGTGGATGAAATAGGAGATTCGAGAAATGAGGTGATTGCCGGAAAGGGATGTGGGTTAAAGAAAAGGCACTGAGTTTGGGGCTAGGGATACAACAGTGAATAAATGTTATGTTCTCTGACTTTATCCGGTCAGATGGTAGAACAAAGTCTAGACAAGAGGGTAGGATATAAGGTCACTCACTAATAAATTAAGAGGAAAGCTGACAGCCTCCATTTTTTTTTTAGTGAAACACAGATTAGGTTTGAAAACAAAAAGGGTTGAGATGGGGTTGGGGGCTTGAGGTGAAATTGTAGAAGTGTGGAACAGTCACTTCAGAGAATAGCGAAAGGCAACTATAAATAGGTCCCTCAAACTTGTATTCTACTCATGACTTTTAATATCTATCCCTCAGGAGAAAAATTTCATGTTCAAATAAACTGGGAAATAAGGACTAAAAAAAGTTACAGAGAATTCCTTACTGCAGGACCAAAGCCTTTAATATGTTTATATATTATTAATCTCCCAAAAAGGGATCCAAGTAGACAGACTTCTCAGAGCACAGAACATTTTTTTCATGCCACTTACTAAATTTCAGAATACCAATTTGAGAAACATGAAATTAGAGGAAAGGAGAAATGTTGCGAAGCAGAATTACAAGCCTAAGGAAATGCATAAATTGGCTATAAAGATAATCAGCAGGGACATGTTATTATTCTAGAGTGGACCTGACTGGAAAAAAGATACAGCTAGCTGGATTGATTGGGGCTGTCAAAAGAGACAAGAAGATGAAAATATTTCAGACAGCTGGATCTGATACAATAGTTTAAAACAGAAATTTGCAACATAATCTCTTCAAATGCAATCTATACAATTTCATTACACAAAGCAGATGAAAAAAGAGCTTTTTTAGTGAAGGTAGGATTTGTATGGAGGGGAAGGAAAGAATAAATAGATGAATAAGATAAGTCCTCTTTAGATCTTACAAGGAAAGCCTTCTACATTCAAAACTGGAAATTGTTCTCTATAAAACAGTGTCAGAGTATATGATACTACTGGCATATTACTATAGTTTTGTTCCACAGAAGACGATTGTGGGGCTCGCTTTCCAATATTATTTCTATAAAAAAAAAAAAAAGTGGCTTCAAGTTCTAAACGCTTGACTTACAAATTCTGAAGAATATAAAAACGTCACTAAATCAGAAGAAGAAAAAGTCCCTTGTTTGTAAAGCTATAGTTACTTTCTTAGAAACTTTAATTTGAGGAGAGAGGGGGGCAATCACTCATGAGGCTTTCTCAAAACACCCTTTCTTCCCTGCCATGCCATGCTAAGCTTCCCCCCACCCCCATCTTCTAAGATTTAGTTATGTCCCCAGCCTCATTACTCATTAGAATGGGGAGGGCAGGTAGGAAAAAGAAAAACAAAACACAAAAAAGGCTCTCCTGTGTGATAATGATGTACTCTTTTGAAGTCCTGTAGAAATTGCCACTTTCTACTAGCCTCTAACACAAAGGTCATTTGAGGGTAAAAAATCCAGCTGATCGTGAGCAAAGATAACTCAGGATAACATATGGTCCCAATAAGCACAAGCTTAGCAAAAAGTAAACAATCAGGCAGACAAGAGTCTGATTTGGGCCTGGGGATTTTTGAAAAACAGTTTCTTGGAGCAAAGGTCTATTTCAGAACAGAAACAAAATGTGTTATAATTAAAAGTCCAATAACAATGGAAAGTTTTATTAAAAACATAAATATAAAAGCCTATTTTTTTCCTATTTAATAGTTAAGGTCAAATTTACAATGTAGTGACCCCCAAAGTTAAATTTTTAAAATAATTCTTTTTTTTCACTAAGAAACTCCAAGCTTTGGAAAAATAAAAAGAACAATGATCTATAGTCCCACTGTCTTGCCAGAACCTATGTTGACATTTTGACATATTTCTTTCTACTCAAAAGCCTTCTGATAATTCTGACAATATGGGATTACAGAGGGCAGCCCAAAGTCTTCTGGTAATAACTCCCTTCCCCCCTCCCAATGGAGCATTCCTCTGTAATAGTGCATTTCCTCCCTTGAGAGGGCTGCCACCCTCCATGAACAGGCTCAGGGGACCTAAACTCCATCACATTTTCCGTACCCTCTTCTTAACCTTAGCCATTATTACATTGGCGCACAATTTCCTTCCTTTGAAACTTGTTAGAATCTTTAACACTGCATATTTTTCAAGAAATAAATGTCTTCAAATAGACATCAATTCATATGCCTTCATTAAGAATGGGGAGAAGGGATTCAAATGCAATTAACGTGGTAATTAAAGGTCTTTGTCTTTTTTAGAGCTACTAAAATGGGTTAATTGGGTCATTTAACAATTAGAATCCAAAAAAACTCTCCAAAGCCTTATGTTTTTATATGGCAATGGATTCTAAAAATACTTTGTATTTATAATTTGTTTTTAAACTAATTTCTTATTCTTCAAGAAAAATAGTTTAAAACCTGCTTATTTGCATGAAATGGAATGGAACAGATAAAGGTAAATTAGTTCAAAATAAAATTTGATATTCACATTATGAAAATACAAAGCTCAGGTGTTATCCTCATTAACGACACATAAGGACAAGTATCATATTTTGCACTCTTATTCCAAGAGTCTGTAATTATAAAATTAATAAAACAAAAACCCAAACAGATTGCTAAAAGACATATATATTGGCTTTAAGGAGGTACAATCTAGAAACATGCGAGCAGAATTACCTAATAATTAGAAACATCAAGATTTGGCTAATAGTTTGGGTCACATGTGTACTAAAGATAGGCAAGTAAGCAGGAAGCACATGCTCCAGCCACAAGGGAAAAATGCAACTTCTAAGACCAACCAGCACTTAAAACAACAAATACACACCCTAATCTAAAACTAAAATATTCATAGAATTATAGGATTTTTGAAGTTAAAAGGAATTTTGCCACAAAAACCTCCTAAAAGCTATAATTCAATTTAGTTAATTAAAAGCTATTCTTGCTTTCTTTTCTAAAGAAAATAAAGATTCCTCCTAATTAATGTCTTCCTAAAGAATTACTAAAACAGAATATAAATATATATATATATATATATATATATATATATATATATATATCCCGCACTGTTGAGAAAAAAACTAAATCTGAGCTGATACTAGAAAAGGTCATTCTAAATAAAAAAGACATGTTAACAAAAAACTGATCTTGGGGCGCCTGGGTGGCTGAGTTGTTTGAGCAACCAACTTTTGATTTAGGCTCAGGTCATGATCTCAT
The DNA here is from genome assembly GCF_028749965.1 of Puma concolor. Lineage (NCBI taxonomy): Eukaryota > Metazoa > Chordata > Mammalia > Carnivora > Felidae > Puma > Puma concolor. The sequence continues at coordinate 58,416,569 of NC_141679.1, read as the reverse complement.
GGTTGGGTTGGTGGGACAGAGCCCTGCCTTGGGCTCAGTGCTGACAGCCTGAAGCCTGCTTGGGATTCTCTCTCTGCCCCTCCCCTGCTCGCACTCACTCGCCTGCATGTGCACTCTTTCACTCTCTCTCTCAAAATAAATAAATAAACATTTAAAGCAATAAATAAATAAAACAGTTAAAAGCTGATCTTACTTTCTTTTTTAACATTTTTTTAAAAAATTTGAGACAGAGAGAGTGCATATGTGCGTAAGCTGGGGCATGGGGCAGAGGGAGAGAGAGAATCTCAAGTAGGCTCCAAGCTCAGGCCAGAGCCTGATGTAAGGCTCATTCTTACAACCCTGGAATCTTGACCTGAGCAGAAATCGAGTTGGACACTCCACCGACTGAGCCACCCAGGTGCCTCTGATCTTACTTTTAATCATATTTTTATTTTCAAAACAGCCTGGAAATTGACACTTTTAAAGCATTTAAATGACAACTACATCTTCAACTTATAAGTACATTCTTGCAATCATTATACTTATTCCTTTAAAGATATGTGTATGTTTGGGTTTATATACAAAATATATTATCACCTAAGGAAGAGCCAAACAGTAAAGTGATTACCCATATATGCACTATCTGCATTCAACATTGCTAACATTTTGTCATACTGCTTTATTTATCTAGAAAGATATACGTATTTTTTTCTGAATTATTGGCAAGTTACAGATATCCTTCTCCATTGCCTGCCAAACAGCCAATTATATTCATTTAAATTTTTAAAATAATTCTTTTTTTTTCACTAAGAAACTCCAAGCTTTGGAAAGTAAAAAGAACAATGATCTATAGTCCCACTGTCTTGCCAGAACCTATGTTGACATTTTGACATATTTCTTTCTAGTCTTTTCAAAAATCTTCTGATAATTCTGACAATATGGGATTACAGAGGGCAGCCCAAAGTCTTCTGGTAATAACTCCCTTCCCCCTCCCAATTACCAATATGACTGCCACATAGACCTTTCATAATGTCACTCTTCTAATAAAGGGCCCACAACGGCCTCTTGCGATTCCAATTCTAAACTTTGCAAATCTTCCTTTAACCTTACCTTCCCTTCTATTATTTTTTATTTTTTTTCAACAAGGAAAGCCTATAATTACCTTGAACACTGCCTTCTGACTGAAATGCTTAGTGCCCTTTCCCTGCTGACCTAAATCCCAAAATCCCAAATACTTTCAACTTTTAAATCCTACCTCAACTTTTAGTACCAATAACTCCAAGCTCTGTTTGATTTTTTTGGCCCTGATATTCTAGTCAGAACTGGCAACCTTAACATTTCAATCTTCTCTAACCATATCAAGTGTGTACTTATGGTATCCCAGTTTGACGGTAAACTTCTTGTATCCATTTAGCATAATGTTCAGCTCAAAAAATGTTATTCATTGGTTAATAAGTAACAATTTCCTAGTTATACAAAGACTTTTACCAGCAAAAGGTACAAAAAGTTTTATTTCTCCCACCATAACACTTTAGTACCACATTTCATATGGTGACTAACCCATAATTTAGCAATATCATAAGAGGTTTTGGCCTAGAACAAAAGATAAATTGGACAATCACATACGCAGGCACAGAAGTATGCAGCCAGCTGGGGATGGGCCCTGCAGCCATAGGTCAAGAAGAGTTGGGGCAGGGGAAGCTGAAATTTTATGGTAGTACAGAAACGATGAGTAAAAAGAAGAAGCTGGTTGGTGGAGAGTGAGTGGGAAATGCAAGAGATGCACCGAGAAGCTATGAAAGGTAGAGAGAGACTGTCCCTAACAGCAGTCTTAGCTCCTGGCAGCTTTCCAGTTCCCACAGCAGCCCTCAGGGCTGCTCTGCTGAATTTCCTACCTTTGGATTTCCCTGTGTCTCCCTGTTAGATGCTACACAACTAGCCCCCAATCCTGAGCTACCTTGGTTTCTGTTCCCTTAGGGGGTCAAAAAACCCTTAACCTAGACATTCATCATTACGAAACAACTAAAGCAAATGACTCTCCTTAAGGTCCTCCTCACGGATGCTAATAGCCAGTATTCTTGGATAACTCCTTTGCTCATTCTATGCTGCAGGCCTCCCATCTATAAAACAAAGAACCTAAAAGTATAAAGTCTGGCTCCCAGTGGTATATTCCATAATGAGAAAGTTTCTCTTAATACTATACTTTTCTTGATGTCTTCATGTTATCTGTGTGCTTTACAGTACCCATCACATTATGTGCTATATATTTGACTAAATCACATTTTTCCTCAGAAATACTCTCCAGATTTAGAATATAAACTGATACATACTACTATAATCACATAATGTTAGCAATGTAGATATACATATATTGGTGGTATTTAATGTCTGAATTTCCTACTAAATGATAAACCCCATGAAAGCAGAGATTATGTCTGTTTTTGCATATCACTTTGTATCTGGTGCCTATCACAGTGTCTGGCACTATTAACAGCTTAACAAATATTTGCTTAATGGATTACTGACAGGTATGAAATTTAGCTTAATGAGCAATAGACCTAGGGCAGTTATTCCTAATATCTATCTTAAACATATACAAAAACAGAACTTTTGATGCTCTTGGCTCACCTGCCAACTCTCCTCTAATCTGCTCCTACCCATCTTCCCAACTTCAGTAAATGGCATCATGTTTTACAAAATTGCTCAAGGTAAAAAATCTACAAATAATCTTTAATTTTTCCTTCCCTCACTTCCCACATCCAATCCATCAGCAATATATCTTGAACTTCTCCTCTTCTATCCCCACCATCACTTCACTCTAAGTCACCATTATCTCCTGCTTCAACTACTACAGAGGTCTTCTAGTCAACCTGCTTTTACTCCTACCCTACCATAATCACATTTTTTTTCATTCAGCAGCTAGAGTGATCTAAAATATAAATCAAAGCTTATATCTCTTACATAATAGTCTACCAGTTTCTTTCTGCACAATAAAATAACGCACAATAATCCTTATGTGGCTTTTTGCAAGGCTCAGCATCATTAGCTCTAGCCTACTCTCCTGCGCCCTATGCTGCAACCAAACAGTTCCTTCTTGCCTTAGAGCCTCTGCACTTTCTGGTCTCTATCTCTGTCTTTCTTAAGACCTTTAGTCTTCAGATTTTGCTGCTGAACTTTACCTTTTCAAAGAGGCCTCTCTTCTCATCACTATGTAAAGAACTCCCCCCTCTACTCACACAATTCTGTTATCAGCTGGTTTCCTTCATAGCATACTTATCACTATCAAAAATCATTTTATTTATCTGTTGATTGTCTATCTCTCCTCTGGTAGAATGGAAACTCCTTGAGAGCAGCAAACCTGTATCTAGAACAGCACCTGACATGTAGCAAACACTCAATAAGTATTTTTCAAATGGACAAACTCGTGCAGTATGCTTTGTTCTTTTAAAAACTACATTTCGGGGCGCGTGGGTGGCGCAGTCGGTTAAGCGTCCGACTTCAGCCAGGTCATGATCTCGCGGTCTGTGAGTTCGAGCCCCGCATCAGGCTCTGGGCTGATGGCTCAGAGCCTGGAGCCTGTTTCCGATTCTGTGTCTCCCTCTCTCTCTGCCCCTCCCCCGTTCATGCTCTGTCTCTCTCTGTCCCAAAAATAAATAAACGTTAAAAAAAAATTTTTTTAAAAAACAAAAAAACAAAAAAAAAAACCACTACATTTCAAGTATATAATAACCACCTCCTTGACATTGTCCCACTTTTTGTCTAGAAGAGGCACACTTTTGGTGAAAAGTATGATTATTGAAACTGCTTAAATCTAGGGATATGAGACAGGAACTTTTTTCAGCACACCAGAATAAACTGTTATATCTGGTCTATCACCAATCCTAGCTCTTTCCACAATGTGGGCCAAGATATGACTTTGTGAAGAGAATCTGTTTTTTATTACTTTCCTCTAGATAGTGTTTGCTTTTTTCTAACTTAAAATTCATTACATTCTTTTTCAGGATTCTAGGCTATTACATAATTCCTTAAATGTCAATTTACTGAAATTTAGCCCTTAATGTTACATCTTTCCTTCTTTCATACCATTACAAAACATCTTAAATAGAAACAGAGCTACTATTAGGTGCCATGACACACAGAGCCTGAGATCCGAGCATAGGGTCCCATCCCATCTTTCAAAGAGAACATTAGAAATGGGCAGGGGTAGGGGGGCAGCGTGTGGGGCTGAGATTAGAAAGTACACTGGGATAGGAAGAGTGGCACTACTCCAATGTAGAGGTGTGGCCAAACTTCACAAGACAAAATAATCACTGAGTAAGTAATATCATTCCTTCACCTCCACCCCCAGGAATAGCAATAAATATCTCTAAGAACAAATAATACTTGTAAAGCCTTATACCAGAGGATACATGAGTACCCAGTCTTGGAGAGAAAAAAGAAGACTGATCAGGAATAAAAGCCAGGCAGGCCTTCAGTGAAATACAATTTAATATTTTGTTCTCAATTTTTATTTAGGATTGAAATCCACAGTGGAAGCTTTTGTCCATCGTATTATTCAATATCTTTTATGTAAGGACCAGGCAATACATGCTTCCTAGAATTTAGTACAAGGGACAAATCTCACTTTTAGCTCAAAGTTGAAATTTTTTTTTTTTTTTTTTTATCAAACAATGCAAACTCTATGCTGTCATGGACTTTTAGAGCTGGAAGGGTCTTTAGAAATTATCTAGCCCAGCATTTTCTAAAGCATCCTTTAGGTGTCATGAACAAAAAAAGAGCTCTATAAGCAAACGAATCTCTTTTTTTCTATAATTGTTGAGATACAAATCAGGTTACATTAATTAAACAAGAAGGCCATTAGACTGAGGTGGTTTTAATGCCTCAGTAGCCTATTTATACAGGCCAAAACCTAAGTTTATAATACCTCAAGATTAAGAAATCGAAACCTAAGGTCAACCAATCACAAACAGCCACCTGGGCTTTCTGGATAAGGCAACTTCTCAACCTATAGCCAATCAAATAATTTCCTTGCTTTGCTTCCACATCTTCTCTATGAAAATCTTTCCTCCAGCTCCTGTCACTTCCCATTCAGTGCTACTGGATTCAAATCAATTTTTGCTCAGATAAACTCTTAAAAATTTTAATATGCGGGGCGCCTGGGTGGCGCAGTCGGTTAAGCGTCCGACTTCAGCCAGGTCACGATCTCGCGGTCTGTGAGTTCGAGCCCCGCGTCAGGCTCTGGGCTGATGGCTCGGAGCCTGGAGCCTGTTTCCGATGCTGTGTCTCCCACTCTCTCTGCCCCTCCCCCGTTCATGCTCTGTTTCTCTCTGTCCCAAAAATAAATAAAAAACGTTGAAAAAAAATTTAAAAAAAAAAAAAAAAAAATTTTAATATGCCTTAGTTTATACATTAACAATCATGACCACTAAATTCACCTTTTGACTTTTATTTATTTTTTAAAGATATCCTTTTAAGTAATCTCTACACCCAACCTGGGTCTTGAACTTACAACTGGAGATGGAGAGTCACATGCTCTACTAGCTGAGACAGCCAGGCTCTCCCTAAACTCACCCTTTTAAAGCGCACAATTCAGGGCGCCTGAGCGGCTCAATCGGTTAAGTCTCTTGGTTTCCACTCAGGTCATAATCTCATGGTTCATGGGTTCGAGCCCCACATCAGGTTCCACAGCTGGCAGCTTGGAGCCTGCTTTGGATTCTCTCTCTCCCTCTCTCTCTCTGCCACTCTTGGCTTACTTTATCTCTGTCTTTCTCAAAATAAATAAACAAACTAGGGGCGCCTGGGTGGCTCAGTCGGTTGAGCGTCCGACTTCAGCTCAGGTCATGATCTCGTGGTTTGTGAGTTCGAGCCCTGGGTCGGGCTGTGTGCTGACAGCTCAGAGTCTAGAGCCTGCTTCAGATGCTATGTCTCCCTCTCTCCCTGCCCTTCCTTCCCCCACTCATGCTCTGTCTCTCTATCTCTGTCAAAAATAAATAAACATCTAAAAAATTTAAATAAATAAGCAAACTTGAAAAAGTAAAGTGTACAATTCAGTTGTTTTAGTATATTCATGGAGTTGTGCAACCATCACTACTACTTAATTTCAGAACATTTTCATTTTTGTTAAAAGAAACTTCATACCTATTAGCACTCTTTTTCCCATTCCCCCAGCAAACAAGTTTCTTTACTATAGCATCTTTGGACCCTTTATCGTGACTCTAACATGTTTTGTGAATTTATAAGAGAAGGGTACAATGTGCAGTGTTTCCCAAACATATGTAATAGGTAACATTTCAGTGCTTACTATACGCTATTCTAAATTCTATACATGTATTACTTCAATTAATTCTCACAATAAAATCCAAAAGGTACCGTATATAGTAACTGTGGATATTAACACACAGAAAGATTAAGGCTAAGTAACTTGTTTAGATATTCTTAATTACTCCACTCTAATATTTCCCACAGAATCAACTGGTTGTGGGATGAGAATGGACAACTAGTATTCTATGGGCCATAACTTTGAAATGCTTTAGATCAACTTAATGAGAAAAAATGGGGCCCAGAAAGGTAAGCTGACTTAGCCAAGAATACACAGCATATTCCTATTTTCTCTCTTCCTCTCCTTTGATTTCTAACTGACAGCTAAATTTGGAACCCCATTACAATTAACTATCTAATCCCAAGTTCCTGACACAATTCTCGCCCACCTTTAAATACTTTATTTTCTTAAAACAAAAACAAAAAAGAAACTTTTAACATTGTAAACTGCCTTAAAACCTTGTTGGGATTGATTTTGCTCTTTCTACGTGTCTCTGCCTGTAGGCAATGCACATCCCCACCACTCTGCATGTATAAATCCCAGCCATCTTTCAATGTGTGCGCAGTTGGAGGATCCCTCAATTTTCCTCCTACCCTCGATGGATGTCATCTCTCTCCCTCTGTGCACCCACAGCCTTCCATCTCCTCTGGACACTCTGGCCTTGAATTCCAGCGGCTTGTGTCCGGCGGTACCCCACCTCCTGGCCAGAGAGCTCGCAGAGGGCAGGAGTTGGCATCAACTCCTAAAGCCCGGCACGTGGGAGATACTCTACCAGCACTGAACAACTTCTTATCCATTCTTGGTTTAATTCCTCAAGAGCAAGAACACAGCTCTCCTTAAGCCTGCTAGCCGCCCCCCACCCCCCACCCCGAAAGCAGAGTTTACTGATTTTTAATCTGTCTCCCGCCAGAGCCCAGCGCTGCCTTGGACACACAGTGCACCCACCGCGGGTGGCAGCAGAAGTGGATTTAGCAGGCTCGGGCCGATTCTCTTCAGAGACTTGAACCTGGCAGGCTGTGGGCCCCATCAACGCTCGCCGCCCGAGGTCTGCCTTACTGAACCGAGGGTCAAGTTACAACTGGCCAGGGCGGCGGTAAGGCGCCTGCACCTCGGAAATCCCATCCAACCCTCGCCACCGTTCCGGGCGAAGGCATTTCACCCTCTTCTGACAGAGACCTGAGCCCGGTGTGGGGTTGAGGGCCGAGACGGGGGCCCCTGCCCTGTGGGTGACACAGCAAGGCCTCGAACCCGGGTCACTGTTCCCAGGGCAGCAGATGACCGCGGCGGACAGAGCGGGAGTGAGGAGGGCTCCTCGCTCGTCCCGTCTCGACGCCCCCTCCCGCCCGCTGGGACCTCCGGACCCTGGGTCACCGCACTAGGTCCAGGTCTGGGGGTCGCGCGCACCCCCGCCCCCTGCTCCGCGCCATCTTGGAGAGCTGAGGCGGCCGCCCCGGACCGCCCCGAACCGTTGCTCCAGCAGTTACTCACCCGCACTGCCCGGGGCCAGGCCCCCTGCCACCTCCGCGACCTCCGCCACGGCCAGGAGAAGCAGCAGCGCGCCTCGCCGGGAGGCCGGGACGACCGCCATGTCCGGGCCAGGGGGTCCGGAGCCACGGGATGCTCGGACCCAGCCTGGCCGCCGCGGCTGCTCGCGGAGGCCCCGCCCCGGCGCCCTGGACCTTTAGTGATTGGCTGCGGCGCGCTCAGGCCCCGCCCCTCGGCCTCTGGGAGGTTCCAAAACCTGCTGGGGGCGGGAACATTCCCGAGACCCCGGCTCTTTGTTAGGACACAGCTGTGTGACGGCTTGTGTAGCGGAGTCCCGCAGCCAGCGTTCCCCAATCAGACGATGTCAGAGCTGGAAGGGCTCTTACAACGCCTCTAACACCACCCGAACTTAGCGGCTGGGGGTCACTGAGGCTCAGAAAGGAGACGGACCTTTCCAAGACTTGCAAGTCCAAGCCTGAACCAAAGGGACCTCTCCCTTTCACTTCTCTTTACCCTGAATGAGCTTCTTAATATCCTTTCTGCCTCACATCCAAAGAAGGCACCCGGGTCAACCCGACCTCCCTTAAAATCTGAGGGGCACTGACCAAGACATGGTCCCCTAACAGGGGACCGAGGGACAGATTCGCCACCAAAGCTCATGTAGCACATGTAGCCCCTATATGTCTTTGATGTACAGTTTAAGTACCAATTCCTATTAGGAAAAGGTGAGGGTTGGAATGCTTGTGTATCTAGATACGGAGAGCCTTGAATCTCAGGTTGAGTTTAGATTTCGTTTAAGATATAATTTGGAGGTGGGTCCCCACTCCACCCCTTACCCCCACAGCTATTTTGGGGAATGTTTGAGAGGGTCCACTGGTTTTCAAAGTGCCTCTCTTTCTCTTTCTTTCCCTCACCTTTTCCCCTGTCTCTGTTACTGAAATAATACCTTCTGTTCTCCCTTCCCCCCCCCTTTTTTTTTTAAAAAAGCATAACCACAGGTATGAATGTAAAATTCCTTAATATTATCAAATATCCAGTAAGTATTTAGATTCCCCTGTTGTCTTATCATTTCCTTTTACAGTTTTTCAAGTTCCAAACAAAATCTATATATTGAAATTAATTTATACGTGTTTTAAGTCCCTTTATATCTACTCTCTCTAAGTTTACAAAGGGAAAATATAAAGAAATCATGATGATCTTTCTAAGACATTTGTTCTGATGACAACTCCCTGGCTTCAAACCCTGAGAGGCCCTGTCTTTCTTACAGGATAGAATGATGTACAGTTATTTAACATGGTGTCAGAGGGTCTTAGCAATTGGACCCAATCACCTTTTCCAGCTTCATCTCCACACCTTCCCTGCACTTCTGCCACCATCCTTTCAGAACCTCTTACCTTTAGTTCAAGACCTTTGAGGTGCTTTCACGACTCTGTCACAACACCTACCTCCTCTGCACACAATTCCCCAGTTCCTGTGGTAACCCTCTCAGCTGAGGGAACTAAGACGGTTGCTCTAGGCCCAGCTGTGCCCTGGAAGGACCTGAGCAGGTAGTGGGCTCTGTATAAGGTGAGCAACACATCTTGCTTGGCTTGGGACTGTCCTGATTTTAAAACTGGAAGTCTCATATCCCAGGAACCTCCTTAGTCCCAGGCAAAACGGGACAATCGATCTCCGTAGTTCTGTGCACCTCAGAAAATGTAATAGAAAGACCTGTAAGGAGGTTTCCATATGGGAAAATGGAGTCATTTAGGTAATAGATACCACTCCCAAGATAATGCAACAGGTAGACTGTCATAAGCCATGCAGATGGGTCATTAGACCCCTGCGTCCCTGTATTAGAGTCCTAGGCTGCCATAACAGAGTACTATGAACTGGGTGGCTTAAGCAACAGAAATTTATTGTCTCAGAGTTCTTGAGGCTAGAAGTCTGAGATCAAAGTGTTGGCAGAGTTGGTTCCTTTTGGGAGCTGTGAGGGAGAATCTGACTCATGCTTCTCTCCTAGCTTCTGCTGTGTTACTGGCAGTCTTTGGCACTCCTGGGCTAACAGACGCATCACCTTCATCTCTGCCTTCATCTTCACATGGAATTTTCCTTGTGTGTGTGTCCAAATTTATCCTTTTTATAAGGAAAGCAGTCATGTTGATTTAGGGGCCCACCCCACTCCAGTATGACCTCATCTTAACTAATAACATCTGCAATAATCCCTATTTCTAAATAAGATCACATTTTGAGGTACTAGGGGTTAGGACTTCAACATACAAATTTGAGGGGAGGCAGGGACACACAGTTCAACCCATAGCACTTCCTAAAGGAAAGACCATCTACTCGTCCTATCGGAAATCATTGACTCTGAAGGAGAGGCTGAAGAAGGGGGAAAAGGATAAAGGACTGGTCAGTTGCCGTTCAAAGATCCTAAGTCTCCCAAGGATAGGAGTGGTTGGGCGCACCTCTGTTGACTCACAGAGGTGATACCTGGAGTCTATGCACAAAAAGAAGGCTTGAATACTTGGAGATCTCTTAGCTATAGAATCAGAAATGACTTTATTTCCAGGTAGTTCCTATGAGATATGGCAGCAAAGCTGAGGTCCTCCCACACCAAAAGATAGCTGACTGGCCACTATATCCTATACAGAGCACAAGCGTGGGAGGGGCAGAGAGAGAGGGAGACACAGAATCATAAGCAGGTTCCAGGCTCTGAGCTGTCAGCACAGAGCTGGATGCGGGGCTTGAACTCACGAACCACGAGATCATGACCTAAGCCGAAGTCAAACATTTAAATGACTGGGCTGCCCAGACGCCCTTATTACAGTCTATCTTCAAATAATAATTATCACTTCACGTAAAATGTATGAACATGACAGCAATATGAGTCCATTTTCCCCTTATCTTTTGTGCTAAAGTTGTCATACATTTTGCTTCCACACGCTGTTATTATTTTGCCTTTTTAAAAAGTTTTATTTATTTATTTATTTTGAGAGAGAGAGAGAGAGAGAACAATCAGGGAAGTGGCAGAGAGAAGGAGAGAGAGAATTCCAAACAGGCTCTACACTGTCAGCATGAAGCCCAATGCAGGGCTTGAACCCACGAACCAAACCTCGAGATCAGGACCTGAGCCGAAATCAAGAGTCAGACGCTCAACCGACTGAGCCATCCAGACACCCCTGTTTTGCTTTAAATAGCCGGTTATATAAACATGAGATTTTAAAATAAGAAACAATGTCTTTTATATTTACTTACATATTAAGCATTTCTGATGCTCTTCTTTCAAATTTTAGATCCAAATTTTTCTCTGGTATCTGGAGGAAAGAAACTTTTTAATTAAGAACACAACAGGTTTAAAAAAACAGACAAAAAACAAAGAACAGGGCAGGTTCTGTTGGTTTTAATTAGCTAGGATCCCATACTTTGTTTTTAGGAATTTATGCCCAGTAAATTTCTGAAGTTACTCCTTAATGAAAATAATTTTTCTGGGTTTGTTTAACCTAAATACATTTTAAAATCATGAACTGATCTATCTTGATAAGGAAGAGGTCTGTTTTGAATTCTTTAAGACTTGATGATATCTGGCTTTCTACGTATACAGTGCACCAATTTTAAAAATATTAACATATTTTTATTTCTAGTAATGCCTTCTCTAGAACTAAAACATGCGGGTAAGGCAGTCACCTCATCAGAGATGATTATTAGAGTAGAAAAGTAGACAGGACAATTCCTAACTTTTTGGTTTTAAAAATAGACCTTTGAAATTCCAGGCAGAGACAGTGGTCATTGGAGTAAAAGCTTTTGAGATGTTAGAACCTGGCCCCAAAGGCTGAGGGCATAAAATATTTATATGAACACAGACTTGGAAGAATATTCTGATAGACACAGTCCCGACTCCCCCCACCCCTGTCAGCCCCCAACAACTCACTCTGAGGGGGTGGGGAGGGATGCACTGGGGTGGGACCTAAAGCCCCAGAAAGGCTTGAGAATATGGGATAAGAGAGGATCCGAGCCTCACTCCTCACTTCCCATGGAGCTCAGGGAAATGGCACACCTCACTGAATTCCCCTGCACGCTGCATGATGGGAATGTGGACGGGAAACGGAGGCAAGTACGTCTTGTTCCCTGCTCTCCAGTTAGAGTGCCACAGAAGAGTGGCTGAATGTTTTCTGTGCCCTCCGAGAGGAGCAAGCAGGAGTGGAGAGCACACCGAGAGCCTGAAGAGGCCTCAAGATCAGAGCCGAAAGGCTGTGGCTGTTGTTTTGAGTGATCTATATAATTGGATGCCAGATGGGAGTGCAGGTGTCAGCAGAAACTGATGATGACAACTGAGGACCAGATGTCCTGCCTTCTTTCCCAGTCCCAGCTGGTGGGTTCGGCTCTATATATGCTTCTGAAAACTAGGAAGGGTGTTGAGAAGCCTTGCCTGAGCCGAGATCCCACCGAATTGACTAAGATTAAGTTTTAGTCACTTAGCAGAAAGGGGACTTGGAGAGACAGCTACCTGTCCATCAGCCCTTTTAGAAGTTGTTGCTTACAAGCAACTTTCCAGTCAGAGAAAATGTTTTCTGTTGTCATGTTCACTGCTAATTTAGTAACTGGGCATATGGCTTTAGAGATCAAAGGAGATGCCTGTGCCTTAAAGGAGAATCTGTGTATCTGACATCTCCATTGGTCCCTATCTTGAGATGTCACAGGAGGAAGAGAAGCCCTACCCCAGGGCATCCAACACCAACACTATAAAATTCAGCATTGTGACCCTCAATCTGTGGCTCATAAAATACGTGCCAGGCTCCGATACATCCTCTAAAGATAGGAGACTGTGAGCATGAAATTGTCCCCATTCCCCACTTTCCTTGTCTGTTTATTTCAGTAATTTCCAAACTTAGAAATATCATTTTTATTTTCTAGCCTATTTCAGTAATTTCCAAAGTTAAGAAATATTATTTTTATTTTTCAGCACTGGAATCTTTTTTCCAACAAAATCTTAGAGTCCTGCTATGTAAAATAGAAAAAAAAAAAGTGCTGTTTTATTGTTACATTTCTTTTATCAGTTTAAATTTGTAACAATTGCTTGGTTCAAAGATAATGTATGAAAATTCAAAGATAATGAGATTATGATGAACACAAAAAACCTGAAATCTGGAATTATGGACGATAAGTGCCTTCGTAGCAGTTTCAGCCTCCAATTTATGTTTTGTTTTGGTTGTTTGCTGTGGAGAAAATTCTCATTCATGCAGATGAGTAGTTTGCAAAGGATCATGGTTTTTGAAATAGCTCGCCTTGCAATCTCAAAGTACTCTGTATTTACATTAGGTTGGTTCCTTGAAAATTTTTTTGTTTCACTATTGATTCGTGAAAATTTATGTGCACACTTAAATCTGCACATGGCTGTTTAGAGCCACTTTATTCATAGTTGTCAAAAATGTGGAAGCAACCAAGATGCCCTTCAGTAGAAGAATGGATAAATAAACTGTGGTCCATCCAGACTGTGGAATACTATTCAGCACTACAAAGAAATGAGCTATCAAGCTATGAAAAGACATGGAGGAAATTTAAAAGCATATTATTAAGTGAAATAAGCCAATCTGAAAAAGTTATATACTGCATGGTTCCAACTATATAATATTCTGGAAAAGGCAAAATTATGGAGATGGTAAAAAGATTCAGGTGCCTGGGTGGCTCAGTCTGTTAAGCCTTCGACTTTGGCTATGGTCATGACCTCACATGATCTCGCCCCACATTGGGCTCTCTGCTGTCACCACAGAGCTTGTTTCGGAACCACTGTCTCCCTTTCTCTCTGCCCCTCCTCCACTCTCTCTTTCTATCAAAGATAAACATTAAAAAACAAAAGATTAGGGATTTCTGGGGATTAGAGGGGAGGGAGAGATGAAGAGGCAGAGTACAGAGGATTTTCAGGGCAGTGAAGCTATTTTGTACAAAACTATAGGGCTGAACACATGCCATTATATATTTGTCCAACCCCACAGACTGTACAACACCAAGAATGAATCCTAATGTAAATTATAACTCTGGGTGATGATTGTCCATGTAGGTTCATCGGTTGTAACAAAGATAATAGCTCTGGTGGGAGAGGTTGCTAATGGGGGGGGGCGATGGGGGATATGGGAACTCTGTACTTTCTGTTCAGTTTTGCTGTGAACCTGAAACTGCTCTAAAAGACAAAGTTTATTAATTTTAAAAATGCTAGTTTGACATTAAAATTCAGAAAAAAATAGTGGTTCACCAATAAGGTTGGATATCTGTTCAATTCCTTATCAGAAATGTGGTCAGACATGGGGGAAGGGAAGGGTAAAAAATAGTTTCAAACAGAGAGGGAGGCAAACCCTAAGAGACTCTTAAATACAGAGAACAAACTGAGGGTTGATGGGGCGGGGGTTACGGGAAAGAAGGGAAAATGGGTGATGGGCATTGAGGAGGGCACTTGTTGGGATGAGCACTGGGTGTTGTATGTAAGCGATGAATCATGGGAATCTATTCCTTCAAGCCAAGAGTGCAGTGTATACACTGTATGTTAGTTAACTTGACAATAAATTATATTAAAAATGAAAAGAAATGTGGTCAGAAAAATAGCACCTCGAATTTATGGTTCATCCCCAAACTATTTATGATGTGATGTTATTACTGTGTAACAAGTTGCGTGTTCATTTGTTATTGTGCGTTCAGCTAGGACACCATGATGAGAACACGCAAGGAGCAGATGATTCTGAGCCTTGCCCGGCACTTAATTGAGAACAGTTCTTATGTGTACTCTCTGGTACAATTATATATACACGGGCGGATGTGCATCAACCCAGATTAAAGAAAAGATCAGTGCAGAACTACACTTTTTCTAATCAAGGACACATTTAAAGAAGATACAATAAACACACAGAGAAGACAGGAAAAGACATATTCTGTCTATACAAAAGGAAGTCAACTCAATGGCACCCATGCTAACATGATAGGGGGGCCCAGTGTGTAAAAAAAATCAAAACATCTCAAGTTTGCATGTGTCCACTGTCTTACTACCTATTAAAAGTTATTTGGAATATATATATTTTAAAGAAATACTTGTAGAGTCTGACAAACTTCCATTTGGTTGTAGTTTGATACTTGCTTGATCAGTCTATATTATTCAGGAGTTTTGCACGATGCATGTTTGAACTTGTCTATTTTCATTCTGATACCTTCTCTCTTCCAAAATAATGAATCACAGTCCTTTCCACAGCTGGAATAAATATGCTATTCTGTTCTTTTTTAGATTTTTGTAATCACAATGGTATTTGATGTTTAATTCGAATGCATCAGAATCCAACAAATGGTGTGATGTGTGGATCGTAGGCAAACCTTCATCCAGTTGAATGTTGTTGCTGCCCACTACTAAAGAGTGATTTTTTTTTCTTCACGCTGTGAATTTTGATCTGAAATATATGTATTTAATTCTTTTTTTTAATTTTATTTTTTAAAATTTACGTCGAAATTAGCGTGTAGTGCAACAATGATTTCAGGAGTAGATTCCTTAATGCCCCTTACCCATCTAGCCCATCCCTCCTCCCAAACCCCTCCAGTAACCCTCAGTTTGTTCTCCATATTTAAGAGTCTCTTCTGTTTTGTCCCCCTCCCTGTTTTTATATTATTTTTATTTCCCTTCCCTTATGTTCATCTATTTTGTCTCTTAAAGTTCTCATATGAGTGAAGTCATATGATTTTTGTCTGTCTCTGACGAATTTTGCTTAGCATAATACCCTCCAGTTCCATCCACATAGTTGCCAATGGCAAGACATCATTCTTTTTGATTGCCGAGTAATACTCACTGTGTATATATATACCACTTCTTCTTTATCCATTCATCCATCGATGGACATTTGGGCTCTTTCCATACTTTGGCTATTGTCGATAGTGCTGCTATAAACATGGGGGTGCATTTGTCCCTTCGAAACAGCACACCTGTATCCCTTGGATAAATGCCTAGTAGTGCAACTGCTGGGTCTAGGGTAGTTCTATTTTTAGTTTTTTGAGGAACCTCCATCCTGTTTTCCAGAGTGGCTGCACCAGCTTGCATTCCCAGTATTTAGTTCTTATAGTTGGAACTTTCTGGTGTCTCAGACACCACTGGTTTTATAAACCTTTAAAAAGCAATGGTATTGGGGTGCCTGGGAAGCTCAACCGGTTAGGTGTCCAACTCTTGATACCAGCTCAGGTCATGATCCCAGGGTAGTGGGATGGAGCCCCGTGTGGGGCTCCATGCTGAGCGTGAAGCCTGCTTGAGATTCTCTCTCTCCCTCTCTTGCTACTCCCCCCACTCAATCTCGCATGTGTGCACTGGTACACATGCACACACACTCTCTCAAAATAAATAAATAATAAATAAATAAATAAACTTTAAAAAAGCACAATGGTATATAGTTCAGTAATTGTTACTTTGTAAGAAGTTCAAATCTGGTAGGAAGAATCTAACATTGTTTCCTTCAAAACATCTTTGTATTGTTCAATTGTTCTTCGCTAACAATTTATGTAGCTCAGTGGAGTCTTTGAGGGACTTAAAAACACTAAATAACTACATTTCTGAGCCCAGCTTTCCGATTGGCCTTACCCACATGTAGAGAAATGGAAATATTTGGAGGTAGAGCCCAGGGTATACATATTAAAGAGAGTCTCCTGTTGATACAATTTGAGAGCTTCCACACTCAAAATTAAGGTCATTTTTAATGTATTTCTTCTCTCTTGCTTCTCCCTAGAGTTATTCCTGGTCAATCACCTTGCCTTCCTCTGTGCTCCCAAAACACTCATAATTTTTTTTTCTTAACTCTGTCATGTTTGGAATTATGTTTGTTTCCAATCATTTGATATTTGTTACTATTGCAAATAGCACATTATTCTTGTTTTTTTTCCCTTTTGTATATTGATGGTATGTAGGAATACAATTGATTTTTGAGAAGCTATTTCTATCTCCTTACCTTTTCTGAACTCATATTACTGCTAATAGCTTTCTGGTTAATTTTTAGAAATATAATAACTGTGTCTTCTGCAAAAGTTGGTATGTATTTCTTCCTCTGCTGTATTTATGCCTCTTGTTCTGCCCTTGACCACGTTGTATATCTGTTTGCACTTGACTGCACTTTGGAGCTATTTGAAATGGGGAATGGCTAGTTTCTGGTCTCACGTGTAAGAAGCTTGGCCGTCAACACTCTGTTGACAAGTAAAAAGCTGAACAAACTGATATATCACCAATTCTCAGATCCATAAGAGAAGTGAGGTCACAGGGCAACTGCTGCCCTTGGCACTGGAGAGACCAGAGTCGGTGGCTGAGGCCAAAGGACTTGGTGCATGTCAGGAGACCTCTACGAGGGAGCGCTTCCCGGCCTCTTCCTTCACTCCCTTGGTCCCGGTCCCAAGTCTTCGAGGGCCGCTACTCAAAGTGTGGCCCGCAGAGCAGCAGCATAGGCACCCAGGAACGTTTCAGAGATGTAGAGTCTCGGGTCCCACCTCAGACTCACTGAATCCAAATCTGCATCTTCACAACAGCCCTAGGTGACTCTTGAGCACGTTAAGATTCCAGAAGCACTGATCCCCGAGGCTTGCAGGAATGTCCACCAGATGGCAGGTTTGCAGCAGGCACAGGTAGCCAGGGCCACACATCAGCCACCCAAGCCTCCTTCAAACAGTGCCCGAAGTGGCCTTGGGAATTGGGAGCCATAGCCCATGAACTGTGGAGGGGGGAACCCAGAGGGGACCCCTAATCCATGAGTGACAGGTTGTGAGCCCTCTGGGCTCTCCCTAGGTGTTTTCTCATGCATTGTCTAGTGAGAGGGATGGGAGGATACGCTCGCATTTAACAGGCAAAGAAACTGAGGCCCAGAGAGGGAAAGAAACTCACCAGTGGCGAATGGAAGCAGAATTGGAAGGCAGGTCTCAGGCTCCCTGGCCTGGGCTCACAGCACCTCTGGAGGGGCCTGGCAGGATGGCTCAGCCCCAGGGTGTGCTGACCTGAGCAGCCTCCATGCCCACCTCTCCATCCTTCCTACCCGGTTGCTCTTTCAACTGCTCTCTCATTTTCTTTGGAAGTGCTAGCAGCAGCTGTTGTAATGATTCAATTTGGGATACTAATGGACTTTCCACAATACTCAGGTTCCTGGAGTTAAGCCCCAGGGGAACAAAGCATCAGCCTTAATTGGGAGCAAACAGAACCAGCCCTGGGCCTCAGAGGGTCCCTTGGGAATCTTAATGGTTCCTGAGTCTACAGCCAGTACCAGCTGTGAGCCACTGACTCTTCGGTGAACTTTCATCTCCATCTGTTTAGTTTTGCTCTTTTAGTTATACGAACAAATACTCACTTGCGTAGGCTCCAGTAAATTTTTTCCCATTTTTCCCCCTAAGAATGTATTTGAGTTGCTTAGGGAAATCACCTAGAATTCATGAGCAGAAGTTTTTATAGAGTTGAGGCTGACTGAGCCAGAACATTGTGTTCCCAGACTATAAGGAAAATGTTTTAAATGGGGTGGGGGAACAAAGGGTTATAATAATGCTCAATTCCATCCCTCTTATTAACTGTTAGTAAGACTTGCTCTAACCACATTGTTAATGCAGTGAGTCAGATGAAGTAGAGATCACGAAACCAAGGAAAATGCAGAGGCGGACAGCATGGAGAATGAGAGATCAACAGAGACACCAACACAGGACCCCGGACTCTCCCTGCGTCCCCTTGCCCATCCTCTCCTGGGGTGCAGCCACTTTCCTCTACTTGCTGGCATCTCTGTTCACCTCTGGTGGTGAGGAGGGTAGGACTGTGGTCCATTCAATGAGAGTAGGATCCTCATTTTACAGATTTCCAAGGAGAGAGGTTCCACGGTATCCCCTCTCACTGTCCCCAACCCCAAAGAGAAGTTCAGTAGAGACTGCTGTTCTCTTTCCTCTCTCCTGTGAGAAAGCCCACCAGAAGTCCTAATCTCTGCAGGCAGTGTTGGTATTTTATAGGCAATACTCCATGAAAGGAACCTCTGCCACCACCCAGAATCTGGGAAAGAGCAGACACTTTCAAGTGCAATTGCAAATAGCACAGACGTACCTTTGGGAGTGTCCATGACAAAGGACCTGAGATCTGATCACAGGGGCTTATGTTCAGGGAAATCTAAGTACACACGTGGAAATACTGATAATCACCATCTCCTGTATGTGTCGTGCGCCACATATAATAAACACAGGGGACTGGGGGTTGAGGAAGCAGCACAGGGCAAGTATGCCCTAGGGGCCATGATACTGGAAGGTGACTTTCACAAAGTGGCATTTCACCATCCCTAGTCTCATGCTTGTAGCCTGGGGTTAAAATCACTACCTTGGAAGGTCAGCTTTGGAAGGACCTCAAGGCCATCCAGTCCCAAATTAATGCACGGCTGGGGAGAGAGACTGCAAGGCCCAGAGAAAAGAGCTGGGAGGGGCTGCTTCTCCAACAGCCAGACCACTGTCCCTCCCACTGTCATGTTTTGTCATTAGTTCATCTGGGCTTTGTTTGTTTACTTGTTTGCTTGCCTATTTGTTGTTTTGTTTGCTTGTTGGTCTTTCAATATATGCCTGGCATCATCCCACAAAGGACTGAGATAGCCCCAAACTACACCCAAGGCCAAACAGGTGAGAAAATGGGGCAAAGGAAAACTAAAAGAAAAATTATAAGATTACAAAGCCAAGGAGGAGTAAGATTCACCTCAAAGGGCAGACCATCAGGAGGACTTCTCAGGTGCAGAGTTGAGACATGACACAAACATATCAGGGACAGATGTGAATCTAGGACAAAAACTCAGATGTACAGGAATATTCTTGTATTCATTTTCTTTAATCAGATTTAGTCTGACATTGAGCCTCCACTTGGCCAGGCTGGGAATATTCTGCTTCAACATTCAATAAGAGGCATTCTACCCTCCTAGGGGTTTCCCAGAATAAGCCTCACGTAGGGCCCAGAAAATGGTGGACATTTGTCAGCTGCTCTTCCAGGGTCCATTGCCCCTCTACCACTTTCTTAACAACTCCAGATTTTCCTTTGTGTAGCAGCCATAGACTTAGGTTAGACTGACCCCACCTTCTGTTTCAGAGCAGGGGCTGCTGGTCTAAGTTAATCTGCATAATCTTATCTCACCTGCCACTGTGATTGGTTTGCAATTTGCATCCATTGGTTGGGTCAGAGCAAACTTCAGGACACTCGTTCTCGGGTTGTAGGCACCAGTGGTTTCTATCCCATAAATGAATGTGGAAAATGCAGGTCCAGGACTACAGCAGCCATCTTGTGACCATGAGAAGAGTCAGCCTGAGAATAAAGCTGACACATGGAAAAGTGAAGAGTCAAGAGAATCTCAGAGCAAAGGAGCTAGAGCCTGATTAACTTTGCCTGAGGTTGGCCCTACTTTTGGATAAATCCACATTAGTCTTAAACCAGGGTGAGTAGAATTCTGTCTTCTGTGCAGTTGAAGATCTCCCACCTAAAATGACCTCCAACCGCCATGCTGTTAGGGCTGCAACCCAAAGAGTCCAAACCTGTAGCTCCACAGCCCGTCATACCTGTGCCATAACCAATGTAGAGCAACTCTTACTAATGGCTGATGATAGCCATGCAACTGAGGATTATTATAACCCTTTGCTTTCCCCAAAACATTTTTTGGACCTCCTTATTGTCTGGGCACCCCCATGGTGTTTGATGCTGTGAGTCATATAGTGACTCCCAGTCACATGGCTGTGACTCCCAGCCATGCAGGACTGTACCAGTGTGTGATTAGACCTGGGGTATGGGTAGCAGAGTGCAGACATCTCTCTGTGCTTCCTCAGAGTGTTCCATACTGAAGGTAAGAGCCCTTTTTTACTGGGGCCAAGACTTATGGTGAATTCTTGCCAATGGTGCTATCAGCCAATGGTACAAAGTTTATTTTTCATGTTATTCTTACTGAACACAGGCCTCTAGGATAATATCAAAACATGTACAGTGATGAACAATTCTACATAGGGCCTCACAGCATATTCCAAGAGCCCAGTTCTACTAAAACCAGATTCTGTGTCTATCTCTTAATTTTGCACACACCAATGAGGCTTCACAGATATGCACCAGCTTCTGGTGGCAGAGAATCTAAGATTTCACTAGCATAAAACAGCTCTGGTATGTCACTGTGGTTGTGCACAAAGCCAAAAACTAGCCAACATTTCTAGAACTGTGAAGGTGCTTTCCTTCCATGTTCATAGATAGAAGCTTCCATTAGTCAATGGAACAATGGGTGGGTGGGTGAGTAGATAGAGAACCAGTTTACTTTTCAGCCTTAGTCACATGGTCTACAACATGGACCTTACAAAACTCCCTTCTCTACTTTGGGTTACCATTTTCCCATGAACACAATGAGGAGTTTGGAGGTCTTGCATTCTGGCAGTCTGGAATTCTTTGATAGTCACTCAATCGGGTATTATTGATGTACCAGGTTCTTCACGGCAGCCTTCACATCCTTGTTCCTTAGGCTGTAGATGATGGGGTTGAGCATGGGGGTCACCACCCCATAGAAAAGGGAGGTGAGCTTATCTGAAAAGTCCTGCTTATCTTCCCCCAGGGGGTCCTTGGATTTGGGCTTCCCATACATGAAGAGGATGGTTCCATAGAAGACGACCACAACTGTGAGGTGGGCAGAGCAGGTGGAGAAGGCCTTTTTCTTCCCCTCAGCTGAGGGGATCCTCAGGATGGTAGCAATGATGAATACATAGGAGACAAAAATGAACAGAACTGGGACCCCCAGGAAAATCACATTAGCCACAACCATGCTGATCACATTCATAGAAATGTCAGCACAGGCCAACTTCAGGACAGCCAGGATCTCACAGGTGAAGTGATTGATGACATTGTCCCCACAGAAGGGCAGCCTCATAGCCTGGGATGTCTGAACTACAGAGTTGGTGATACCAGCTGCCCAGGAGCCAGCAGCCATGGGTATGTATATAGCCTTGTTCATGACCATAGAGTATCTCAGGGGGTTACAGATGGCCACATAGCGATCAAATGCCATCATGCCCAGAAGCACACACTCTGTAGCTCCCATGGCAAAGGAGAGAAACATCTGCCCAAAACAGGCTGAGAAAGAGATGGTTTTCCTGGGGGTCAGGAAGCTGTCGAGAATGAGGGGGACAGAGGAGGTTGTGTAGCAGATGTCCAGGAAGGAGAGGTTCCCCAGGAAGAAGTACATGGGCGTGTGCAGGTGGGAGTCAAGGATGGTCACCAGGATGAGGACCCCATTGCCCAGCAGGATCACCAGGTACATCAGTAGAATGAGCACAAAGAATGTTTTCTCCAGCCTTGGATGGGCTGAGAGTCCCAGGAGAATGAACCCCACCACAGGGGAGGTCTGATTGAACCTGTCCATCATACATCTCCTCTGTCACCTGCAGGAACTCTCTGAAGTCAATTTCAGCTCTCTCTGACTCCAAAAGCGTCTGGGCAGCAGGGCAAAAATCCCAACCCTGCTGATCAACTGGAAAATAGCTCTGACAATTTGGTCATCTTCATAGAATTCTAGGAAAAACATAGTAGAGGAGAGTATTTAACTTCTGCTTCTAGTAAGAATGAAGAGATAATTTGGACTAACTCTCCTGCATATGACAATTAAAAAAAAAAAAAAGCTAGGGGCACCTGGTGACTCAGTCAGTTAAGCATCCAACTCTTGATTTTGGCTCAGGTCATGATCTCAAATTTAATTCATGGGATCAAGCCCTTCATCGGGCTCTGCACTGACAGTGCCGAGCCTACTTGGGATTCTCCCTCTGCCCCTCTCCAGCTCACACACACGTGCTCTCTCTCAAAATAAGTAAATAAACTTAAAAAAAAAACCTAGACAACTATGTAAAACACTGTGTTAAGCATGAGCGAGGTTGTAAAACAACAAAGAGCCACAGGGTCATGATTCTGGGAAAGAACAGGGATTCAGAGAAGTCCAGCATTTGAGGCTATGTTTCAGCCGAGGCATGTGCAGCGTCTGGAGGTGGCTACTGAGAGGCTAAGAAGCACTACTTCCAGCCTCCTGAAGGAGAGGACCAGGTTTTGAAGTCCACGGCTCACCGTGAAGGGCCTCTACCGAAACCTCCTCCCGTTGGTAGGGGATCCCAAAGGGCAGGACCACAGGAGTAAAAGAATCAGAGGGAAGCATTTGTTTACAGGTGCTCTAGCTCAGCTTCAAATCTTCCCCAAAAGTTGGATCTTCCCTGAAATTGGATCGAGGTGGTCCCAGATTTTTGGTGCTTCCAAATATCAGAAGCAAATATAAATGCAGGCTGAAGGGAAGTAACGTCACCCCAGTCTTCTGAATCACTCCCACAAAGAATTTTGCAAATACAACATCTGGCACACATTAAAAAAAAAAAGAAGAAGAAGAAGGCATGCAGGAGACAAGACAACATAAATTAAAACCAACAGGAAAAAAACCAGGAAATCGAGCATCCCTCTTCCTGGGGCAAATGAGAGCCACCAGCTCCTCTGCCCTGCTGTCACCTTTTGAGAGGATTAGCTCAGACCACAGTGCCACGGTCTTAACATCTTGTCGATCCTTTTGTACATTTGGGGCAGCAAATGGGCCCCTTGCACGCAGTGGCCACACTGACGGAGAGTTCAGACTGCATATCCCTTCTTTTCTTCATTCTCCAGCTGCCTGCACCAGAGGCACTGGCTTCTCCCCGAGACTGTTCACAAAGCCCCACATCCCACTCTGTCAGCTCTTCTTTCTGGAAAGCTTGACTCTCTCCTCAGACTTCTGAGAGCTCCCCAAGCTGGGATTTATTCTGAACCAATTAAAAAAAAAAAACCCACTTGTAGGCAACACTGAGGGTGTTGGGCATTCAGTTTTATGTGCTCCATATCTAAAATATTCATGAACTTCCCAGGCACCCATCTTGCCAAGTTCTCTCAGCAATCGAGGCCCTTCCTTGATTATGCAGGGGCACATCTACCTGGGGAGCGCAGAGACACTCCTCCAGTGGTTCTTAACATTGTAGCTGTGACCGAATTAAGTGCCATCAAAATTCAGTTCAGGCTGACACATTTACTGAGCACCTGCTTTGGGGGCAGGCATAATCCTAGGTGGTGGGAACACAGCAATGAAAGGCAGAGCCCATGACCTCAAAGAAAGAGCTCAACATCTAGCGGGGGAAGTAGATATGCAAATAGTCATGCAAACAAGTAATTACAGCAGCAGCAACCACAATAATCACGCCAATGCTACTGACGATGGGCTTTAGGATCTATTTAGCAATGTGCTCCCTTTCCAGTGCAGATAGCCCTACCACCTTCTTCCTGGCCCTCCAGCCTGTGCTTGATGGCCTGAGTGATGTGGGACTCTGTGCTTCCTGATGAGGATCGTTCCCTTTGAAGTTTCTCCTTGGATACTGAGCTGAAATCTGCTCCTTTGCAACCTTAATCCCTCTTCCATGTGCCAGCCCTCCAAATATCTACAAATCCCTCGGCTTTAGCATGAAGATAAACAACAATCTCCCTTTTTCTGCCAGCATCTTAAAAACACTGATATATCTCTTTGAAGCAAAGGTACCATCCAGGAATTGACTACAAGGCCACTCAGTACTGAGAATGGCTCCCAGCGTGGGGATGGCTCGGATGCCCAGGACACACTACTACTTGTGACATATGTGCTGGGGCAGTAAATCAGTCCCAGCCTGAGTTGACCAGTTCTCTCCCAAGAACCTGGATTGTGTGAAGAAAATATTCCCTTCATGCCATCATCACCAGATCCAGAAACATGGCTCGTGATTATTACTGTCCTTTGAATCATTAACTACAGAAGAAGAAGAGTCCTCCCCCACCCTGGTTTTAATCAAGAAGGGACACCTGAATGTGGACACAAGACTATGAGCTGTGAGGTCCTGGGCAAGCCCTATTCCCTCCGCACAAAGTGGGGTGAGAACAGATGATCTCTCTTACAAAATTTTGCAACTTGTGGGGTCTATTTGACTCCATGGGAATAACACCATACCAACGAAGGGGCTTCTCTCCCTCTTGAGCCTCTATTCTGTTACAATCAAGTCTGAGGGCAGAAATGAAGTTTGCTAATGAAAATTTTGGTGTGATCAAAACCTGCACTTACCTGGATCAGAAACATGGTGAACACAAATGATCCCTTTGTTTCCTAAGGGTTGGGAAAAGGCTACATGTCAGAAATAGCAACACTGGGTCTGAAGTGCCAGGGTGAGTTCAGAACGTGTGACAAGGCAGGTGAAATGTCCAGTCAGTCCTTTCCCCTCCACCTGCCTCCTGCGCTCAGGGCACAATTTCCAAAGGACTGGCCATCGCCTTTAGAAGATAATTTAAATTACAGTCTGTTCTTTGGGACCATTTTAGTCCCTGAAGTCATTTAAAGTTTGGAAAGTGAGTTGTACTCAGTCTAGAAACTTTGTATTCTTCTGGGATAACATCCCCAAGATCCAATTATGCTGAAGGCACGGAAGGAAGTTTGCTGCCTGCTTCCTTTTTCCCTCCCACCCCTCCTCCATTCTTTCCTGCCTCCCTTCTTTCCCCTGAACATCATAATTCCATTAATAGGGTCCAACCGCCTGCTGGGCAGTGATTCCAGGACTCATTCAGATCCCCAAGTCTCTTCTGCTGTGCGGTGGCCAAGCACCATCACCCTAAGTCTGTGCTTTGGCAGTGGTTTTTAGGAGCCTGACTAGAACACTTATACTTTCCCTCTAAATTTTCAACTCATAGGATTAAGCAACCTGCTGTGTTCTTCCTCAGTCCTCACCAAGCATCCATTTAAATCACTGTCCTTTCAGCTTTCTTTCATTTGTGCATGTGCTCTAAAACCTCTTGAAAGTCACTGACAGAATGTGGCCAACAACAGGGATGGGTCCAGAGAATGGGTACATTCCTTTACTCAGCCAACAATCGTTGAGTGTACCCTGCCTGGAAGCAGAAATGTACAGAGTAACCGCGGTCTCTGCCTTCTGGATTGCGCCCTCTAGTGGCAAGAGAGGAACATGAAAAGAAAATGACCAAACGAGGTAGGTGGCGCGGGAGAGGGAGAATACCCAGCTCCTGGTGAGAGTCCAGAGGGAGGCAGGGGCCAGACTTCCTGGAGCAGATGATCCAAAGCCCATCGTGTACTGGAACTGACTCGCCAAATGTGTGCATCTCCTCCCAACTCCCATTCAGTGACTTTGTTGGTTGCCTGAAATTGGCTATCGTGGGAGTGTTTACAACACAGAAATCAGCAAATGCTCCAGACCAGGGCTTTTTGACCCGGAGATCTGGTTGTTAAACATTTACCAGCATACCACTGGAATGAGTGAGTGACAGTTGACCTGACAAAGGGGAGTGGGAATCGTCCCAGGCAGAAGAAGCTGCATAAACAAAGACACAGAAACGAGAAGCTGCATAAACAAAGACACAGAAACAGAGTGGGGAGCGACCAGCCATGCGGTATTGTAGGCGCATACGAGGCAGGTACTGCTGATGGGGAGGAAGGCAGGACTGGACTCTGGTTTGTCTTTGGGGGCATGCTGAGGAAAGTCCTAACTTTCTCCCGTAGGGGCTACTGAGGCACTTAGGGATCTTTTTTTAAAGTAGATTTCATGCCCAGTGTGGAGCCCAACACGGGGCTTGAACTCACAACCCTGAGATCAAGATCAGAGCAGAGATCAAGAGTCCACCGCTTTACCGACTGAGCTACCCAGGCGTCCCGAGGCACTTAGGGATTTTTTATTTTTATTTTTATTTTTTTTTAATTTTTTTTTTCAACATTTATTTATTTTTGGGACAGAGAGAGACAGAGCATGAACAGGGGAGGGGCAGAGAGAGAGGGAGACACAGAATCGGAAACAGGTTCCAGGCTCTGAGCCATCAGCCCAGAGCCCGACACGGGGCTCGAACTCACGGACCGCGAGATCGTGACCTGGCTGAAGTCGGACGCTTAACCGACTGCGACACCCAGGCGCCCCGAGGCACTTAGGGATTTTAAGTAAAGGTCTGGCATGGTCAGATTTGCATTTGAGGTTGATCCTTCTGAGCACAATGTGGAGGGATACAGGGCGCAGGAGGACAGAATGAAAAAGAGAGGGAAACACTGAAGGCAAGTGAAGATAAGGACATTAACTAGGAAGGGATTGAGGGGCGGTGAACATGGAGATTCAAGGAATGTTTGGTAGATGCAAAATACAATACTAGAGTTTGGTTGCATAGAGCAGGCAGGAAAGAGGGCAGAGTCAATATCTATCGCTCAGATAATGGGTGGATGATGGCAGCACCACTGAAGATCACTGGCCAAGTTGCTGGTTTTAGGGGAGAAGATGAATTCATTTGGGGGTATAGTGTGTTTGGGAGAGATGAGGGAGATGTGTGTGCAGGACACTCGTGGACTAAATACCTAGAGTGGCTGGCATTGCTCTGCCGCGTCTGGATCCAATTCCAGCCGTACTACCGTAAGAGACTGCTGCAGTCTCTGCAACATGAGTTCATAGTATCTCCAGGACCTCCCTGACCTCTGGGCCGTGAGGGTCCCACTCACTCTAGTGCGCAGACGCTCTGAGAAAGTGGATCCTGAGGACAGAAAGACCCCAGAGAAAGTGACCCAGAGGAGGGCAGCAGGGGTGTGAACAGTCAAGGGTCAAGGGTCAGGAGTTAAGGGCCAAGGAGACCGAAAGCACAGCTGACTCCAGGGCAGAGGAATTGCAGCAGCTGCTCTGACCATTCATAAAAAATACCTCCCTCCGGTTCGATTGCTTAAAAGGAATAACCAGAATTCCAATCCTAGGAAAAGTCTAGATAGACGGGTGCTTCTCAGACATTACTATGCAGGAGAATCCGGAGTATCTGTTAAAACAGAAATCAGAGTGACGCCTGGGTGACTCAGTTGGTTAAGTCTCTGCCCCTCCCCTCTGACCTGCTCACGCTCTCTCTCTCTCTCTCTCAAAAATAAATGTTAAAAAGGGGGCGCCTGGGTGACTCGGTCATTTAAGTTTCCAACTTCTGGCTTCTGACTCAGGTCATGATCTTGTGGTCCATGAGTTCAAGCCCCACGTTGGGCTCTGCAACCGACAGCTCAGAGCCTGGAGCCTAGTTGGAATTCTGTGTCTCCTTGTTTCTCTGCCCCACCCCTACTTGCACTCAGTCTCTCTCTCTCTCTCTCTGTCTCTCTCTCTCTCTCAAAACTAAATAAACATTTTTTAAAAATTAAAAAAAAGAGATTAGAAGGGGCACCTGGGTGGCTCAGTCAGTTGGGCATCTGACTTTTGCTCAGGTCATGGTCTCACTGTTTGTGAGTTCGAGCCCTGCGTCAGGCTCTGTGCTGACAGCCTGGAGCCTGCTTCCAATTCTGTGCCCGCCCCCCCCCCCCCCGCCACACCCCACACCTGCCCTCTGCCCCTCCCTCACTCACTCTCTCTCTCTCTCTCTCTCTCTCAAAAATAAATGAATATTAAAAAATTAAAAAAAGAGAGATTAGGAAAATACATACACATACACAAACAGAGGCACACATGTGGACCCACCACCAGAGATTGATTCTGTAGGTCCAAGGAGGCGCCCAGGAATCTGCATTATTAACAAGTTCCCAGGTGATGCCAGTGCTGCCTGTAATCACACTTGAGTAGCACTGGGCTAGATTTCTTACTAACTCAGTGTGTGATTGCGATTTGAAGTGGTTCTGAAAATGTTTCTCTTCATTTCTCCTCACTGCCTAGGGAAGCCCCAGACAGACCAGCCAGGGGATATTTGAGTTTTAGCTGGCCAAGACAAAGCTTTGTGTGTCAGAAATATCCTTATTCCATGCGTTTGTGTGTGTGTGTAAACGTGAGCTTGCCAAAAATGAGTGGAGCTGACCAAAGGGGTAGACTGAACCCCAGTAGCCCCAGCATTTCCTAGAGAGGCATCTGTTAATTGTGGCTTCCCGAGGACAAATGTGGACACGACATCCCATGGAATTCACTAGATCTGTGACCAGATCCCCAGCCAAAACTTTTCAACCTTGCCCAGAACACTTTGAGATTGTCAGGAATCATTCTAGCACATTCCCTGTGAAGGCAGAAAAGAACCACCACCGTTTTGAGATAAAACTGGGATTGGAGTCGAGTGGTATAAGGTCGGAGAAACAGAACTTCTCTGAAGATGGTAAAGGGGGGAGGCGGAGGGAGAACCTGTCTCCATGAGAGGACCAAAGCTTTGCCTCTTCAGGGAGAGGAGACCACTCCATGCAGCGAGCACTAAGTGGAGACACAAGTGTGTAATTTCTGAAGTCTGAATGCTGGATTATCCAAACAGCATTTGCCTGATTCGCTGCTTCCTTCCAGGAAGCCTCACTTACTGGTTACACCTATGTTCTCCTTCCTCTTACGTTGTTTCCATGCTCTGTACCGTGAAGCACCATGGCCCCAGGACTCACCTGACTAGACTAGGCAGACACCTGTCTTAGGGGCAGTTAACATGTGAACTCCGTGATGGCCTATGCTGCCTGATGACTAACCAAACCCCTTAGATCTGTCTCTCAGGAGCTTAAACTCAAACACCAGGACATAGCAGCTGGTATAAGGAAGGAAAGAGAGGAAGGAGAAACCACAGTAACACAGAGAAGGCTGTGGGAAGCCAGGCTTGTGGTAGCTCAAGTCGAGCCAGAGGGAAGAGAGTAGGGGGTATTTAGTCCCAGCTGGAGTCCGTGAGGCACATCGGAGTCCCCAGTGTGGCAGAGCCCCTGGAGTTGGGGGACACAGAGCTCTGCCACAGAGGGGCCAGCGGGAGCCACTCAGGTTGACATTCCAACACCTGTCCGACCACGAGGCCTGCCTGCACCGCTGTTCCCCCACAAACTCTGAAACATCCCCTCACCCTGAGGAAGCCAAGAGTGAAGGAGGAAAGGCTCCTAGCACTTAGAGAGCAGAGGGCAAAGATGTCAGACATCACGAATACAAGGTGCTCTGGCCCAGAGATGGAGGGTTCCTCTACCTGCTCACATCCAAGTATCCCTCATACCTACCTAAAGGATCCTGGGGAACCTTAGGTAAGACGAGATTTAGAAAAATTATAAATTAACGGTAACTCATTAATATCGACATCTCACCATTATCTCAAATATAACAAATCCAACAGGCCATAAACTCCTCAGTCACAGACACGGTTTCTTTGTCATATCCTTATTTCTAGTAACCAATGAGCTGGGCACTAAAGATATACCAAAACCGTAGCATGAAACGTCAGAAACAACCCTGCAGCCACCCTACCCCTACCAGCCCGGACAACCTCTCCTCCGTAATCATCCGGTATTTTAGCCGCTGTTGGTTCTTCTCTCTCCTGCACCTCTCACCCCAGATCTGTCTCTAAATCCCACCATTTCTTCCTTCTGAATGTCTCCTTCTGTCCCTCTCTCCCCCATCCCTGTTATCTTCATCCTGGGCTAGTTCTGCGCGCTCCTCCTGTGCACAGCCTCCTGGAAAACTCTGTGGCCCTGTCAGCCATGCCTTGCTCTCTAGATATTCCTGCAGTGCCTGCCATTCTCTGAAGGCAAAGGCCCATTTCTGGTCATCATGTCCCCCGCTCCTGCTCTCTGGTACTTGGCATTTTGGTACTTGACATGGTCATGGCGATTGTTCAGAGTGGTGGGCAGGTTAGTGAGAACGAGTGAGAGAGAGAGAGAGAGAGAGAACGCTGGGTCATGGAATGGAGGGGGGGAGATGGCTGATGGGCAGGGAATCTATCTGGCCCAAAGTTCCCAGGAATATTTGAACCACTGAGGCCCAGTTCTTTTTCCTTCTAGGCTCTCTGGGGACAATGTCAGAACCATCTTGAACCGATTATCGTGATCAAAACCCAGGGGAACTCTGATTACCTGGCCAGAGGATGTTCTAAGCTGAGACTTCCTCGTAGTGAGAGGGCAGCATTGGGTAGACTTCACAACATTGCCTAATTGGGTCTATGGGATTGAAGTCTAAATTCTGAGCCTCTCACCAAACTTTAAATTGCTTCTGGGATAGGGCCTGGCCCCAAAGCCACCCAGAATTAATTCCTGAGAGAGTCATCATGGGGCCCCCTGGAGAAAGTGTGGAGCCCAGAGAAGAAGATGTTGGGTCTAGTAGCTGCATGGCTCACCAACTCACCCTGGGGTGCAGCCTTGCCTGGGCTGAGGTTCCTGGCCAAGCCTCATCCTCGACAGTTAACCTTTGTCTCGTTCTCTTACTAAGCCCCAAGGTCTGGCAAAGGCACCGTGAGTAGCTGCAGCTTCTATGGGCTTTGACCTGTGGCTGTACTTTGGACCCCTCTATACCTAGGGTCATTTAGAGACACCAGGAAGTCAGACAATAGTTAAAGAGTATGTGCCCATGTTACAAATGTGCATCTACCTGTTGCTGGAGCAGCTCTGAGAGATAAGGCCTGTATGGCCTCCTTGGTTATGGCTTGGTAGCATCCAGATGGACAGATGACAACAGAAACAGTCATTTCGCCTTGCTCCTATAAACTGGCAGCCTCCCCCCTCCAGTGGCTTCTCTTCCTGTGAGCGACAGGCCCAGCCTAGATGTCACCCCACGCTGGGTAAGTTCCAGGCGATGTTTATGGCCAGCTCCTCACCAGTTGGGAGGGAAGAAAAGAGGCTGAAAAGAGAGTGCAGGGTGAGGCAGGGAGGGAAAAACTGGGCTGGGGGACAAGACAATTATTTCTAAAGCTCTGAAGGCTGCTGCTATGACAAGGGAGCAGGTCTGTTTTGCATGAGCCCAGAGGAGTCTTTGGGCCCATGGAGGAAGGAAGAAGTTAGAAAAAAAGCAATCAACAATATGTTGATATATATTGACAATAATATGGGAGGATGCGAGCCCCCATGTTGTTCAAATGTTCTGCAGAGGCAGAGAAATTACTTCCTGAGGAGAGGATCACTGTAACAGGTGGGTTAGGGAAGGGGACTGGATTGGTTTAATATCTGAAGGTTCTGCCAAGCTTCAAATTCTGCACTTCCTGGTACTAAAAGAGCTTTTCTCTAAAAATGATTCTCTTTCTCTTCATTCCACATATCCCGAGATAATTTCTTTTGGACACTGTATCATTACCAATTAGAAGAAAGTACCCTTTCTTTGGGGCCATGTGCAAGTCACAAACCTCTCTCCAGACCTCAGTTTCCCCACCTTAAAAAAATTTTTTTAATATCTGTTTATTTTTGAGAGAGAGCCAGAGTGTGAGAGGAGGAGGGGCAGAGAGAGAGACACACACAGAATCCGAAGCAGGCTCCAGGCTTTGAACTGTCAGCACAGAGCCTGACGCAAGGCTTGAACTCACAAACTGTGAGTCGGGCGCTTAACTGACTGAGCCCCTCAGGCACCCCTCCCCACCTTTAGAGGTCAGTGATTCCCAAGACTGGTGTGGATCAGAAATATATGAGAAACATTTATTTAAAAACTATGCAAACAAAAAATTGATCTCCAAGATCATCTGCAAATGTAGGACTCAGCAATCTGTATTTTTAACCAGCAGTCAGGTCACTCCATGCTGTTTTAGGCACTCTGCTACAGGGCCTGATCACATCTGGTGTTCCTAATCTCTTTGGCAGAAAAATTGTGATGATCTACAGTGTGGCACTGAATATTCTGGGAAGCTGAGTAGATTTACATGTGATGATGTCTCCAAAGCATCTCAATGGCACTGGATGGCACATGACTCAAGACCCCACTCAACCTAGGCTGGGGGTGTGTATTATGAATGGGCTCTGTCAGCTATGATTATATTCCTTGGGCCCAAGGTCCAGAGCCACGGAGGTGCAGACAGGTGAGCTGTGGTTACGGGAGATTTTGGTGAGTGCTCCATGTTATAGGTTCCAGAAATTCAATTGGGTCAGATTATTCAGAGAAGAGGGCCAGGATCAGACAAATTGATTCATACCAACTAAACTCAGAAGATACTGAAGTGTAAACCACATACTGTATAAGAAATAAAACGGTTACAAATATAAGTAACTTTATGTTTGCAAGCCAGCACATTCTCTTCCTATAAAACTGTTTGTATTGGGAGTCCAATTATATTAGAAATTTACTGGGCAAAGAAGAACTGGAGCCAGAGGAATGGGCAATATGACTCAATGGCCTCTGTCGCTGAGCTGGGATAGCTTGTGGTCCCAATTGTATGAGAGAGACAGAATTAGTCAGAGGCTCCTGTTTCCCTGGAAAGTGTGGAAGACACACAGCATATGCAGACACACAATTTTTGCTTTAGGTATATTAATATCAAAATGTCTTTTTTATTTCATTAAGTTTCATTAGATTTCCAAGTTCTGCTCTAGATGCTTTTGACTGCTACACAGCCTTACTTGAGATTACTTGGTTTTGTAGTTGAATCCCATATATAAAGTTTGTTTATAATTTTAGGGACATGATGCTGTGATCCCCATGTAGTGACTCAAGCAAGCCATCAAAAAACCAACAAGAATTTCTGCCTTCAGTATTTTTAGGGATAAAGGAGAGAGTTTGAAATGGAAGCATCCAACCAATCTGCTGTGACAGAATTTGTTTTGCTTGGCCTCTCTGCCCATCCAAAACTAGAGAAAACGTTCTTTGTGCTCATCCTGTCTATGTATCTGGTGATCCTGCTGGGCAATGGGGTCCTCATCCTGGTGACCATCCTTGACTCCCGCCTGCACACGCCCATGTACTTCTTCCTGGGGAACCTCTCCTTCTTGGACATCTGCTACACAACCTCTTCAGTTCCTCTAGTCCTGGACGGCTTCCTCACTCCCAAGAAAACCATCTCCTTCTCAGGCTGTGCCATGCAGATGTTCCTCTCCTTTGCCATGGGAGCCACAGAGTGTGTGCTTCTGGGCATGATGGCATTTGATCGCTATGTGGCCATTTGTAACCCCCTGAGGTACCCTGTGGTCATGAGCAAGGCTGTCTATGTGCCCATGGCTATCAGCTCCTGGGTGGCTGGTGGAGCCAACTCCTTGGTGCAGATCTCTCTTGCAGTACAATTACCCTTCTGTGGGGACAATGTCATCAACCACTTCATCTGTGAGATCCTGGCTGTCCTGAAGTTGGCCTGTGCTGACATCTCCATCAATGTGATCAGTATGGGGGTGGCCAATGTGATCTTCCTGGGGGTCCCAGTTCTGTTCATCTTTGTCTCCTACATCTTCATCCTCACCACCATCCTGAGGATCCCCTCAGCTGAAGGGAGGAAAAAGGCCTTCTCCACCTGCTCTGCCCACCTCACAGTCGTGGTCGTCTTCTACGGAACCATCCTCTTCATGTATGGGAAGCCCAAATCCAAGGACCCCCTGGGGGCAGACAAGCAGGACCTTTCAGACAAGCTTATATCCCTCTTCTATGGACTTTTAACTCCTATGCTCAACCCCATCATCTATAGTCTGAGGAACAAGGATGTTAAGACTGCGGTGAGGTACCTGGTGGCTCAGAAACGCTTCACCCAGTGATGCTGGGATATGTCATGACCCACACACTCTGATTCACTTGAGAAATTCAATGCAAAGTGGCTAGGTGAAGGGCAAATTGAATTCAGAGGCATGCTGCTCATAGTCTGGTCCATGGAGCAGCAGTGTTAGCAGCACCTGGGAGCTTATTAGACATGGAATGGGAAGGGACCCATTCCAGACTTAACTGAATTGGAATCTACATGTTAACAAGATCCCTCAGGAGATTCATGTGCATGTTAAGCCTTGAGAAGTACTGGTTAAGAGTGTATAGTGGGTGGTGTGGCGAGTGTACTGCCCAGACCCCGCCTCTCTCTCCCTTAGGGGCTTTGGCTCCTGTTACCCCAGCCACTGGGAGTACTGGTGGCAAACAACATTCAGTTAGTTGCTGCACTGGCTTGCCCTTGGCCCATGAGAGTTACGTGGCAGTTCAAGTTCTTCCTCTGCACTGTCCTGCTTCCTTCACTTCCACCCCACAGGTATTGATCTTAGGAGCACTCTCCAGTCAACATCCTGCATGAAAATCTCCCCACCAGAGTCAACTTCCTGGGAAAGCTTACCCACAACAGAAAACAATTATCAAATCTCAGTACTGGTGCATGAGTTGTGTGTGATGGGCCTGTGTTCCCAGGTGTCTCCTGCACCCTGGCTCCTGAGGAAAGTAACTTGGCAAATTCCATTTGTTCAAGGAAAAGAATTATTCCCCGAAAATGATTTGCTAAGTTAAATTCCTTACTTTTTATTCTATAAACAGATCTTAATTTGTACTTACTGTACAAATGTCTTTACTCCTTTTTTTTAAATTTTTTTTATGTTTATTTCTGAGACAGAGAGAGACAGAGCATGAGTGGGGGAGGGGCAGAGAGAGAGAGAGAGGGAGACACAGACTCCAAAGCAGGCTCCAGGCTCTGAGCTGTTAGCACAGAGCCCGACGTGGGGCTTGAACTCCCAAACCGTGAGATCATGACCTGAGCCAAAGTCAGTCGCTCGACTGACTGAGCCACCCAGGTGCCCCCAAATGTCTTTACTCCTAACCAGAGAGTCAGCAGAGCTGTTTTACCCTTCGGGCATGAGGGTGCAGTAGTCGGGCCTTATGGGGTGTTTTCTAAGTACAAAGACGTTTGAGGGCTGGAAAACCTGTTGGCTCTTAACTACAAGACAAACAAACAGAAATCCTTTAAAAACTTAATTGTTTATTTGTGTGCCCAAAAAAGGGAATATTATGTTAACCTCAGTAATGGATAAATGAATGTACTGTATTCATGAATCTTATTTTAAAACAATGTGTATGTAGTTAGTTACCTTAGCTTTACAAACACTCCAGAGTTTTTATGCTAACTGTTGAGAAACCATAGAATTGTAAATTGAGTCACTTGTATGCCAAGTAATTCTAATAACAGAAGTAGAAAAATAACTTCAAATTTACCACAAAATTACACATAAAATGGGATACAGGTGCATTTTGACATGATGTGGGTCGAGACCTCCAAAAGTAAGAGTGCCAAGGTTGGGAGCAGTCTTAAGGTGGACCCTCTAGTTCCCAATGTATTTGTCTGCAGTGCCTAAAAATGTAATTGGCATGCAGGTACTAAAGAAGATACGCAGATGTCTCTCCCCACCTACCTTTTAACTTTCTCTTGTCCCCCTGCACTCCTTGGACTCAGAGATGTGCCCTGTGGCTGGTAGACTTATATAGAGGGTCTCAAGTGAGGGCTCAGAGGGCTGAAACCTTTCCTTAAGAGAAAGTCCCAACATGCTAGTCTCCAGCCAGAAGCCTGCAGTGGTCTGTGGGTCATAGAGGTCCCCAACCAGGGGGCTCCAGGACTTCTTTTCTTCAGTCTTTATGAAAATGACAAAAGCATTGGTGGAGAGGAGCCGAACCCACACTCTATAATGAGATCTTTGTGCATTTCCCCTGTGATAACGTGGACCGTGATGACTACATGATGCCTGCGTGGGTGACAAAAGTATAAAACAAACTGATACCAACTTCCATCTTCTTCTCAAGGAAAAATTGGTTCCCAGGGTCTTTTATTAGCAAATCACCCTCCTTCTCTTTTAAGACCAGTCTTTGTCAGTTGCTTTTGATAGAGATTAGGCCATAATCCAAGGCTCCTTACCTCCTCCCTGCCTTCCCTCTTGTCCACTTATATGGGAAAATTCCTGTTCTCAGGCCCTGCCAAGCAGGCATGGCCACGTTCCATATTGCCTGATTCTCACCTCCTGGACTCCAGTTGAGGTGACCTGAAGGGTTCTCTTGTTTCTTGTCACCAAAGATTTCCAACTAAACAGAAGCTCTTAGCAAAATGCTAGTTAGCTGCCTGGCCTGTGACTCCAGAGCTGCTTCTAAGGGTAGACTCTGCTGTTTTCTCACCAACCCTAGAGCTCTCTTCTGCCCTCATGTCCTCTGCTTCAATCCACAATCCTTATTCCCTGCTATACTATAGTATGGCAGGGGGGCAGGAAGAATTGCTTCCTAGTTGGGACCTAAGCTTCTCTGATCTCCTTCTTCTGACTTTTGCCTGTTCTGGCCTCCCATACAGCTTAGGGGCACTTGGCAATCATCTCTCAAACTGTAGCTGTCACTGGAAGTTTCTGGAGATCAGAGGTGCCATCCTTATCATTTCTAGCGCCTGGTGCTGGCTTGTGGTACATGTTTCCTGTCTTTGAGGGCAAGGGCTAGAGCTGATCAGCCCAGGAAGAGTGCTGGGTGACTGCAGCGAAGGTCAGCTACTGGAGCATGTGGATGCCCAGTGTGTCTGAGAGGGTCTAGGCAAGCTTTCATCTCTTGTTTGGACACTTAGTCCTGCAAAGACAAGTGCAGAGCCCCCTCTAACAGATACCATTGTGGTAAAAGCATAGTCAGACCTTAGTTATCTCCTCTACTTCCAGGAAGGTCAGCAAGGACAGGATGGGAATTTCTAATCTAAGGAACATTTCTTTGTAGTGAGAGTTAAGATTTACATAGTGTTGTCTACAATGTATATAATTGAGTTCATGGGACACAGGCTCTAAACTCCTGTGAGGCCTCCACCAAACTTTAAATTGCTTCTGGGATTAAAACTGCCCCCAAACAACCAGAACTCTAAATTCCTCCGTGGTTCTTTGACGGAACCTATAGAGAGAGGGCAAGGGGCAGAGAGCAGAGTATGTCTGCCCCGACCACGCAGGTTGGGCATGACTGCAGGGCCACTGGGAAGCAGCAACTTGAGGTGTCCTTCCTGCTATTATCTCACCAGACATGGAGAAGGCCAGCAAAGGGAGCAGCTAGAGCCCCTTTGGCTATGGCCAACCCTGAATTTTCTTTACCTTCTGTGAAATTTGAAGGGACTGCTTAGCTCCAAGATAGCTAAACAGAATTTGCTGCACATTTCCAGGCACAGCCTCAACAGATAGAGCTAGACAGGGGATGGTCAAGGTGGGCAGTTGAAGCTATCACCTCCAAAGCCAGGAGCCTTCCAGCATCCTCCCTGCCATGAAACCTCCTGTCTAGGTAAGCTCCTGACCCCACCATGGCCTCATCCTCATACTGGATGTATACTGAGCTCTCTCTGTAGCCAAAACTTCTCCAAGTAGGTGGGAGAAGAGAAAAGATAGTTGTGAGTAGGGACCAGCTCACAGCTCCCATGTCTCTGAAGGGCTTTTATAGGGGAAGGGAGCAGGCATGTCCTGGGAGTTTAGGCCAGTGGGGGGCAGTAGGAGGTAAGGTATGGGGACAACATTAGAAGAAGGAAGTTCTGTTCAATGTAAGGGAAAACTTTCCAACAATCAAGGCTGTTTCACAAAGGAATGGGAGCCATGCACTCACATA
Source organism: Puma concolor (assembly GCF_028749965.1). Classification (NCBI taxonomy): domain Eukaryota; kingdom Metazoa; phylum Chordata; class Mammalia; order Carnivora; family Felidae; genus Puma; species Puma concolor. Next base: position 58,378,585 of record NC_141679.1, on the reverse strand, counting down.
GCTCAGGGTGTTCAAAGCAGAAATGGGAAAACTGCATTTCTTTTTTTTTTTTTTTTAATTTTTTTTTTCAACGTTTATTTATTTTTGGGACAGAGAGAGACAGAGCATGAACGGCGGAGGGGCAGAGAGAGAGGGAGACACAGAATCGGAAACAGGCTCCAGGCTCTGAGCCATCAGCCCAGAGCCTGACGCAGGGCTCGAACTCACGGACCGCGAGATCGTGACCTGGCTGAAGTCGGACGCTTAACCAACTGCACCACCCAGGCACCCCGAAAATTGCATTTCATAGACATTCATACAATCAAGGGGAAAGAGGCAAACCAGTTAATTTTTGACATTTCTGCCAAGCTTCAGATTCTGCAGCCAATAGTACTAATATCTCTAAAAACAGATCTCTTTTTTCCAAGTATTTTCAGTGCCCATAGTTAATGTCCTCTGATAATTGCATGAGGACAGCTTCAGACTAGCAGCAACAGGGTAATAGTCAAAGATGCAACATGTGAAGCCCAGGGACAGCCCCCTACCCAAGCTCTGTTACAAGGCAGATATCTTAGAGAAAGGTGTGACATCTCTATTTTTCATGAGTGTCCCAGGGAAAGCGAGGATGATCAGGATTTCATAGTGGGTCCTTGGCTCCTCAGTAGACCTGCTCTGGCACAAATGAGGGAGCACTTGTAAGCTTCTGTTTCTTCACGTTTAACATGAGAAGCCAAGGTTTGAGGTTTTCTCTAATATATTGGATTAACTGGTCTACATGACTGGAGCACATCCTATGTGCAATGCCTCTTTGGGGTGACCCCTCTGCAAGGCTGGGTAGGACTGTCTGCTCTTCTATGGGAGAGAAAACATCATTGTGGTATTGCAGTGGTTTTAATGGTCAACTCAGATATAAAAGGGTCTGAGTGAGGAGTTGTGACTTATAAAACAGCTCCAAAAGCATAGAGCTTGCTTATAGAGTCACAGATGCTCACACTGGGAGGCATGAAGGACATTTGTCCTTGGATTCTACCCCTGCTCCCTAGCACTGGGGGCTGGAACAGACTAAGGGAAACTGCAATGCTGTGGACAAAGGCCATGGTTAGAGAGGGGGAATGTAGAAGTGCTTTTGGTAGGGTCTCCATGAACTATTAGCCAGAGAGTCCCTATTGACAGTGCAATGAAGGAAGATCAACCAAACTCATGAGAAATGAAGTATAAACTAGGCATCAAGTAACAAATATAAATGCTACGCAGATTCTAATGTTCCTGGCCTCTGCTCATCACATCCTCTCCGTAGTCCTCAAATTATTGTCAGAAAATTATTGTATAAGCACAGGATTAGAGTAAGTGAAGTGATGTCAGTGATTATCACCACTGAGTATGACAGCCGGAAGCCCCTAAGGACACTGCAGGGACAATTACAGGCAGGGAGGGCTGGCCAGAAGAGCCAATCAGTGGTCTGGACCCATGCCTTACAGTACAACTTCAGGGTTCCTCTTTTATGGTTCCCATGTAGACCCTTCCTTCAAGTATGTCAACACTATTGATCTGTCTAAAATTCTATCATATATCATGATTATATTAAGTTTCCAGGGTCTGCTCTTCCTGCTTTTGATTTGACATATCCTGACTTTTAAGGTAACTTCAGTGGACAATGATTTTTGTAATTTCAATGTTACTATTATAAGTTGGCATGCCAAAGGATAAATTTAATTATAAGTTGTCATTTAAATCCCCACATATTGATCCCCATAAACATGTGCTTGCTGTCCTCAGTTTTCCTGAGGGTAGAAGAGAGAATTTAAAATGGAAGTGGGCAACCAATCTGTTGTAGCGGGATTTGTCTTGCTGGGGCTGTCAGATCAGCCAAAGCTTGAGAAAATGTTTTTTGTGTTCATCCTGTTGATGTACCTGGTGATCCTGCTGGGCAATGGGGTCCTCATCCTGGTGACCATCCTTGACTCCCGCCTGCACACGCCCATGTACTTCTTCCTGGGGAACCTCTCCTTCCTGGACATCTGCTACACAACCTCTTCAGTTCCTCTAGTCCTGGACGGCTTCCTCACTCCCAAGAAAACCATCTCCTTCTCAGGCTGTGCCATGCAGATGTTCCTCTCCTTTGCCATGGGAGCCACAGAGTGTGTGCTTCTGGGCATGATGGCATTTGATCGCTATGTGGCCATTTGTAACCCCCTGAGGTACCCTGTGGTCATGAGCAAGGCTGTCTATGTGCCCATGGCTATCAGCTCCTGGGTGGCTGGTGGAGCCAACTCCTTGGTGCAGATCTCTCTTGCAGTACAATTACCCTTCTGTGGGGACAATGTCATCAACCACTTCACCTGTGAGATCCTGGCTGTGCTGAAGTTGGCCTGTGCTGACATCTCCATCAATGTGATCAGTATGGGGGTGGCCAATGTGATCTTCCTGGGGGTCCCAGTTCTGTTCATCTCTGGCTCTTATGTCTTCATCATTGCTACCATCCTGAGGATCCCTTCAGCTGAGGGGAGGAAAAAGGCCTTCTCCACCTGCTCTGCCCACCTCACTGTGGTGGTCATCTTCTATGGGACCATTCTTTTCATGTACGCAAAGCCCAAATCCAAGGACCCCCTGGGGTCAGACAAGCAGGACCTTTCAGACAAGCTTATATCCCTCTTCTATGGAGTGCTGACTCCCATGCTCAACCCCATCATCTACAGTCTCAGAAACAAGCATGTGAAGGTCGCTGTGAAGTCTCTGGTGAGTCAGAAATGCTTTGCCTAGTGAGAGTAGGGGCCAGCAGCATACCTTGTGGCTCTGTGCACACAGATCTCCTAGGAAATGACTGCTTCATAAGCATAGATTTGTTCGATGGTCCTACACACCAGTCTCATCACAAAACTGCCCAAACAATGCACATCAGGATGGGACTTTCCTGAGTGATTGACAATGAACATCAAATCTTTGGAATGAAGAGGGGAGAGGACTGTGCTACATCACCTAGAAACAAGGATAAGTGACTCTTATATTTTATTTTTGTTATGAAAAAAATAAATAAAAATGGAAAACTTTGTAAGAAAAACATACTTTCCTTGTTCATGTGCTGACCAGCTGCAATTTGTGCCCATTATGTTGTTTTCTGCTCTACTATGCAAGGGGGGGAGGGGTATGGCAGTGAGGAAAAGTCACTTCTTTTTTTTTTTTTTTTTAAATTTTTTTTTTTTTTTTCAACGTTTATTTATTTTTGGGACAGAGAGAGACAGAGCATGAACGGGGGAGGGGCAGAGAGAGAGGGAGACACAGAATCAGAAACAGGCTCCAGGCTCTGAGCCATCAGCCCAGAGCCCGACGCGGGGCTCAAACTCGCGGACCGCGAGATCGTGACCTGGCTGAAGTCGGACGCTTAACCGACTGCGCCACCCAGGCGCCCCGAAAAGTCACTTCTTAATTGGTGTCCAAACTGAAAACCAACCTGCCATTTTGCAAAATTACCAACACCAAGACATCCCAAATGATACCATTTAACCCTGCAGGGGGCCCAGAGTGCTTCCTGTTTAATTATTTCCTGCTTAATATCCTAGAGCTTATTTTGGCTCCATCTTCTTTTATTGTACATAAAGCACATCTATTCCTACCCAAATTTGTGAAAGAGGATTTCGTGTCAACACTAATCAAACTCCAGACACTGCAGGCCAAGAATAAAATTTCTAGCACTCTTCAGTTCATTATTACTGCAATGCAAAGTTTATATTCTGAGTCCCTTTATTTTCCTGGAATTAATGTTTGCAACCATCCAGACTCTAATGGTCAAACTCAATTTCCTCTGTCTCTTCAGGATTTGGACTGGACACTGGCACCAATGCTACAAATCCACTGGTAATTACTCTTGTGGTTAAGAGCATGGACTTTGGAGCCTGACTGATGTGGAGGTGCCCCTGCCTGTGTAACTTCAGATACATTTTTAAAAAGCTACTTAATCTTATAGACTCTTAGTTTTTTAATTTGTAAAATGGACATAATGAAGCCAACCCCATGGAATTGTTGTGGGGATTAAATATATTTCACTTAGTAGGGGGTGGGGAGAGGGAGAATGGGTGATGGGCATTGAGGAGGGCACTTGTTGGGATGAGCACTGAGTGTTGTATGTAAGCCAATTTGACAATAAAATTATATTAATAAAAAATAAATATATTTCATTTTAATTTAATATATATACATGTGATACACAAGGGCTAACAAAGAATATCCTCTCAATAAATGAACATTTTTATTATTAATGAAATATGTTAAATAACTCCTCTGAGGAAGGCTTATGACATGAAGACATTTCAATTCCACAGTTAACTGAATCATTTCTGATATATTATTATAGTGCTTTTTTGTTTGGCTTTCTAGCTTAGGAGTCAAGAATCTCATTTCTCTGGGCATTTCCTCTGTCACCTTTCTTCCTTATCCACACAGGTAAGTTATGCATGTCTGAGCTGTGCAACACTGACCCTACCTCGACCAACCAGATTCTTTCTGCCAGATTTTGGGGATTGTTGTTAATACCCAAGAAATGAGTCACTGAATCCATAACATACAAACTTGGGAGTTTTGGGGTAATTGTGTTCACCCACGTGTACTGGGGTGGTAAAGAGAAAACAAGTCTGCAAAGAGAAAAGAAAGAACAGCCAAAGAACCGATGATTGAGGGCTTCCTCCTATGTTCCCAGTTCTCAGTTTCCAATTTTTCCTAGGCCTAGCCTGTATTCCTGCCCTTTTGTTTCTAAAGGACACTCCTCTATATTAGATTGTATTTTTGAATAATCTAGATTAAGTTACTTTCTTCGAAAGAGGGCAATAAAAGTCATATCTAATATGATTACTAATGTATAAAGTAGATATTCTCTATCATGTGCCTTGTGCAAATGGAGTGCTAGGCTATAATGCACAGAAGTCTTAAAGAATTCAGTTTTGAGACAACTGTTGTGAACTCAATATGCACTGCTTCTTGTAATCAGTACTCCCTTTCTGCTACAGTGGCTTTGCTCTCTGTGGATCCCATCACCTGTAAATGTGGAACATGCCCAGAGGTTGATGTAATATAAAATGTTTAGGTTTAAATCCCTGACCAGCCACATAGAGCTGAGAGACCAAGAGTGTATTCTCTGCTCTTGAAGAATCTCAGGTATATTCTTCCACACAATGAAGGGGGAGTACTAAATCTCAAGTGATCTCCACCTGTGAATTTCCTGGGATCTGTGTTTCCATCCACTGGTGGGAAAGTCCCACTCTGTCTTACAGCAGTTTTTATTTCAGTATTTGAAGCTGAGTCTGGTTTCTCTCATCTCCTTAGCTGCTCATGTACTAGGAGCATCTTCAGAGCCTCCATCTTCTCCACTAGGCTCAACAACCAAACAGAATGACTCAGGGAACTGATGTCATTCCACCTCTATCACTGGTACAATGAACAGAGTAGCCATGATTGCAGGAGGTTATTTGCTAAACAACAGGGACTCACTCACAAAGGCTGATGTAGCTACTTCAGCAGCTAATTGTTCAAACTCTCAGCAACAGAGACCAACCCTCATTCGAAGAGACTATTCAGCCACTTGGCAGTAAGCTGATTACATTAGGCCATTTCCATTCTGAAAGTGCGGTGATTCATCTTGATTAAAATCAACACCTCTTCTGACTATGGGTTACCTTTTCTCTCTGAAGGGCATTAGCTAACATCACCATCTGACAACTCACAGAGGGTTTGACTTATCCTGTGTAATATTTCATTGGTCCAAGGCTCATTTAGCAAAGTTGGTGTCATTGTGAGATAGTGATTATGAGATCCACTGATCCTTCCATATACTGCACCATCCAGAAATAACTTGTCTGAGGGAATGACATAATGGCCTTTTGAAAGCACTGCTAAGGCACCAGCCTGGTGATAATATTCTTCAAGAATGGGGTATATGGATCCTAAATGAATGGCTGTTTTATGGTTCTGTGCCCCCAAAAGGCAAAATACATGGTCTAGGAATCATGGGTGTTAGCAAGAGTATCCCTGATGACAGGGATAAGAGTAACCCCAGTTAGCTACGGGGGGAATTTTTACTTTCAGTCACTGTAACATTAGGCTTTGTAGGTATAAGTGTCCTAGTTCCCAGAGAAGTGTTGCTTCCACCAGAGGACACAGAAAGAGTCTCATTAAACATTTGTAGCACTTAATAGAGGTGTAACTTCCCTACCATAAGATTCACCCATTGTAAGTCATGTTCAATGATTTTTGATAAATCTATACATTGTGCAATTATCACTACCAACCAATTTTAGAACATTTACATCATTTCAAAAAGTTCTCGCATGCCCATTTGTAGTAAATCAATCCCCAACTCCAGTCCCAGTAACTACTAATCTACTCATTTCTAGAAAGATTTGCCTTTTCTAGAAATTTCAGATAAATGGAGCAATACAATATATAGTCTTTTATAGTCTGGCATCTTTATTGCATATATATACAATATATAGTCTGGCATCTTTCATTTAGCATGTTTTTGAGGCTCATCTAGTTATAACATGCATTAGTAGTCTCCTTTGTATCACAGACTAGAATTACATGGATCTGACATCTTGTGTTTATCTATTCATTCATTGATGGACATTTGGATTTTTCCAGTTTGGGGCTATCATGAATAATGCTACTATGAACATTCACGTACACAACTTGGTGTGGAATTGGTGGGTTGAATGGTACAAATAAGTTTAACTCTAAGAAACTGCTAGCTTGTTTTCCAAAGTGGCTGTATCATTTTAAATTCCCACAGTGTACAACATTGCCAGTTTCTCTACATCCTCACCAACACTTGGTGTTATTAGTATTTTCAATGTAGCTCTTATAGTAGATGTGTAGTAGTAGCTCACTGTAGTTTTAATTTGCATTTCCCTGGTGGCTACTAATGTTGCACATCTTTTCATGTGCTTATTAGCCATTCACGTACCTCTTTAGTGAAGATATTTTAAATTGGGCTGTTTATCTTCTCATTATTGAGCCACACATAAGAGTTTTTTATGTAACCTGAATATAAGTACTTTATCATATATACAAATTACAAATATTTCAGTCTTTTTTGTCTTTTCATTTTTATGGTGTCATTTGAAAAACAAAAGTTTTTAATTCTGTAGTACAATAATCAATTTTTAAAAATAAATTTTGATGTCTTATTTAAGAACTCTTTACTTAATCCAAGGTTACAAAGATTTTATTCCATGTTTCCTTCTGGAAGTTGTATAGCTTTTTTTTTTTTTTAAGAGAAAGAGAGAGTGCACGAGTGGGAGAGAGGGACAGATGGAAGGAGAGGGAATCCTAAGCCAGCTCCACACTCAGCGTGGAGCCTGATGCAAGGCTCAATCTCACAACCCTGGGATCATGACCTGAGATGAAACCAAAGTCGGATGCTCAATCGACTGAGCCACCCAGGCACCCCACAGGTTGTATACTTTTAAGTTTTACATTCAGGTCTGTGATCCATTTTGAGTTAACTTTTTGTATGGTGTGAAGAAAGGGTTTCATTTATTTTTTACGTGTGAATATCTAATTGTTGCAGACCATTTATTGAAAAGACTGTCTTTCCCCCCATTGGATTGCCTTGGCACCTTTGTTGAAAATCAATTGACCATAAACGTAAGGATTAATATCTGGACTTTCTATTCTGTTATATCTACTAAACTTAAAGCTATGGCTATCCCCCAGTCATGTTGGGCTTCTTATGCCAAGAGACCAGAAGGCAAGGCAAAGAGTCACTCCTAGTTACATATAACTGATCCTAGTAATCAGGAGGAGATAGGGCTGCTTTTACCCAATGAGGGCTGCTATGGACTAAATATCTGTGTCCCACTAAAATTCATACTTTGAATCCATAATCTATTAACTAGGAAACTCAACCTCTGACTACTATGTATCCAACAGTAGGACCATATATCACAGAGATTCTGAATCAGGTTGTCTGGCTTTCAAGAGAGCTATCATTTCAGTCCAGAAGGTATTCCAGTGCAAACACAACATAGCTGTGGAGTTAGAAGAAAGAATTTAACAGAAAATAAATAAATTAATTAATTAATTAATTAAATAAATGTGGCATTGCATGGAGCAAAGGCATTGTGCATTTTCCATTTAGAGGGGGCTAGGTAAGTATCAGGTTTTAGAATAATACAGAAAGCCAAGCAGCTGATAGTACAACAAAAGACTTGTGTGGTTGTGGCCAATCGGAGAGTAGTACTCACCACAGGACCAAACAAAACTACCCAAGTTGACCAAAGATGATCATGGTGTGATCGATTCCAAGAAGTGACGGACATCATCAAATAAGGAGTCTGATGGGTCTAATATGTGCTCTGTGTTACCTCAGAATGTCAGTTAATTACTGATGACAGTGCTTCCCAAATTTTGATGTTAATATGAATCATCTGGGGATTTTGTTGAAATGCAGATTATAGTTCAGTAAATCCAGAGTGCGACTAGAGATTTTGTAGTTCTAACAAGATCTCAAGTGATGTCACTACTGGTCTTAGACTACACCTTGAGTAGCAAGTACCTAGAATATTCTGGCGGAAGTAGTCTGGCACTGCAGTTGATTTATTAATTTGTTTTTCTGACTGATTTATCTATTCTTGTTTGAGTAATAATTTTGAGACGACTAAAATATTCAGATATATACAGTAATCCCTAAAGTAACCACTAGAAAAGAGATAAAGCCAAAAATTCAATAGATGAATTAAAATGGAATTAGTTCTAAGAACTATTCAGTTAACCCAAGAGATTTCAGGAAAGGAATAAAAGAGGAACAAAAAATAGATGAGATAAATGGAAAACAATAACAAAATAGTAAATCTAAACCCAACTAATCAATGATTACATTAAATAGAAATAGATTAAACATACTAATTAAAATACAGAGACTATCAGACTGGGTAAAAAAGAAAGACAACTTAATTCTGTCTAAAAGAAGCATTTTATTTTTTTTTTAATTTTTTTTTCAACGTTTATTTTTTGGGGGGCAGAGAGAGACAGAGCATGAACGGGGGAGGGGCAGAGAGAGAGGGAGACACAGAATCGGAAACAGGCTCCAGGCTCTGAGCCATCAGCCCAGAGCCTGACGCGGGGCTCGAACTCACGGACCGCGAGATCGTGACCTGGCTGAAGTCAGAGGCTTAACTGACTGCGCCACCCAGGCGCCCCATAAAAGAAGCATTTTAAATATACAGACACATCTAGGTTGAAAAGAAAAGTATGGAAAAATATATCAAACGGTTAGCTGGAGGGTATATAAGTATCAGATAAGGTAGACTTGAATAAAGCATATTACCATAAAAAGAGACATTTCATCATGACAAGGTATAAATCAGGAAAACATAAAAATCATAAATGTATTTCACCTAGTAAAAAACCTCAAAATAATATAAAACAAAATATGGACATAATTAAAGGGATAGATAGGTCCATAGTCAGAATGGGAGATTTTCATATCTGTTTCTCAGTAATTGATAGAACTAGACACAAAAATAAAAAATTAATTCACTATGGAATATAGACCTAAACATAAAAGCTAAAACTATAAACCTTTTTATATAAAACATTGAAAAATATCTTTGTGACTGGGGGTAAGCAAAATTTTCTTTGATAAGATATGGAAAAGAGTAACCAAAAAAGAAAAATTATAGAATACATCAAAATTTGAAACATGTGCTCAGCAGAAGACACTATTAAGAAAATGAATATGGAAGCCACACACACTGAGAGAATA